>NC_065450.1:181448030-182073030 GCF_917563875.1 Diabrotica virgifera virgifera
ATGTATTGCTTATTGTTTGTAATGAGACAGATTGCAATGAACATTGGATGTTAAAAAAAAAACAGTAATGTAGACTTTAATTTTAAGAATAGGGGTAAAGATAACAGAATTGTAAAGGTAGGTCAGAAAAACGAGCAAGATATAAAACGAAAATAGAAAACATAATTGAACAATGTAATCAAGTAAATGAAAATCAGGTCAGAAATATCGAAGATAAATGGAGGGTTTTAAAAGAAGAAGTAATAACAGCTGCAAAAGAAGTAGTGGGGAAAAGCAAAGAACCTAGCCAAAAAGATGGTATGATAAAGACTGTCAGAGACTAATGGAACAAAAAAACCAAGCTAGGCTTAAAATGGTGAACAAGAGTACGAAAGAAACCAAAGAGAAATATACTACAAGAAGACGACAATTAAAAAGTATCTAAGATTAAAAAAAAGGAACACAATAAAGACAAGATTGAAATGCTAGAAGAACATGAACAAAAGCATTAAATAAAACGATTATATCAGGAAATAAATCTTGAAAAAAAAGGTTTGCAACCAAGAACAAAATTATGCAAAGACAAAAATGGATACCTAATAGCAGACGAAACAGGAGTGCTAAAACGGTGGAGAGAACATTTTAAAGAACTGTTGAATAAACAAAATCAACGTTGCGAAATAGAAGAGCTAAGATTGGTAGGAGAGGCTGAAGTAGACCAATATGTACCAACAGAAGCAGAAATAAAATAGACAATAAAAAAAATGAAAAATAACAATGCCCCAGGATGCGATACAATATCTGTAGAAATGTTAAAATATGGAGGACATAGAATACAAAGTGAAATATCAAAGTTAATACTAGAAATATGGACCACAGGAATAATGCCGGAACATTAGTTAGATTGCAATAATCACCGGGGAACATCACTACTAAACGTTGGATACAAAATATTTAGCAAAATATTGGAAGGAAGACTAAATAATATGTATAATGGAACAAACAACAGGGGATTATCAAGGAGGATTCAGGAAAGACAGGTCAACTATAGACCAAATATTTACAGTAAGGTAATCGCTGGAAAAATTCTACGAGCGGAATACCGAATTACATCATTTATTTGTAGATTTCAAACAAGCATATGACTTTATAATTTAGGAAGGAATTATATAGCGCAATACAAAAGTTAAAGGTGCCAAAAATCTAATCAGATTAGTAAAACTAGGCCTAACCAGCACCAAAGCAAAAGTAAGGATCCAAAATCAACTGTCCGATGAATTTAACAATTAAAGAATGTCTAACACAAGGGGATGCACTGTCAACAACACTTTTTAACCTTGCGTTGGAACAAGTAATGAGGAAAACTCCTATAGATATTGATGGTACAATATTTACAAAGCTCAATCAGGTCGTTGCCTACGCAGATGATATAGACACAATCAGCTGGACATTAAAAGACCTAGAAAAAATTTATACATATTTTAAAGAAGCGACACAGACTATGGGTCTAGAAGTTAATGTCTCAAAGACAAAGTACATGATAACAACTCGGGAAAAAGTACAAACGGAAGGCAACATATCTCTGAGCGGGCAAAATTTTGAAAGAGTGGACCGTTTCAAATATTTAGGATCAACAATAACAGAAGGAAATAGAAACAGTGATGAGGTAACAGCAAGAATTACACTTGGAAACAAATGCTTCTACAGCCTAAAAAATATCATAAAGTCAAAACCAGTATCCATTAATTCAAAAGTAAAAATATACACAAGAGTAATGAGACCTATAGTAATGTATGCATGAGAAACATGGATCTTGACTAGTGAACAAGAGGATCAACTTCTTAGATGGAGAAGAAAAATCTTAAGGAAAATATATGAACCTATACAGGGGAATGGCGTATAAGAATGAACCACGAAATAAATAGAGTGTAGAGTGTAAACAGGCCTAATATCATAAAAGAAATACGAAGTAAACTACTGAGTTGGTTAGGACACGTAGAAAGGATGGATGATAAGAGAAATACAAAAAAAGTTCTTAGAAAAGAATTAAATGGGAAGAGACCGAGAGGTAGGCCTAGAAAGAGATGGATTGATAATATTAACCATGATTTGAAAGACCTAGGAATACGAGAATGGGAAAAACAAGCAAAGGAAAGAAAAACATGGCAACTATAGTCAAACAAGCAAAACACACATAACGCCGAAAAGACCTCCTCAATAAAGAAACAAGGAAGTAATATTTTAGATAAATATCGTTTAGAACACTTTTGAGGAGTTATGCGTATGGCTGGCCCCCACACCATGTAAAATTTTAGAGCCTAGAAACCCCAAAGGGCGACCATGCCCCTCCATGGGCTGTCAGCGGTCATCGATGATGATGATAATGATGTATATTTGTGAAAAGTCAACATCGGGCAGACCAACCGAAGAATCCATGTTTGACGAGATGAACACCGAAATGCTATCGAAATTAGAGAAACAACGTCATTCATTGCATAACATGTGGCAAATATAGGACATGCAATAAACCTGAACAAAACGACGATGTTATCTAATATGGAAATCCACATAAAACGTGAAATTAGAGAATCGATAGAAATAGAAAAAAATCCTAACAAGCTAAACCAAAGAGACGATGCTCAAAGGCTTCCTACAACATGGAAAACGGTACTGAAAAAAAATACCAAAATAAATCATACAGCGACATCCACACGTATAACCCCACCGACTCCCCCAACCTATACTGGGAAAATAACAAGAGCCAAGAGACGCGCAAGTGAAGGAACGCATCATGATCAATTATATAGGTAACTATATTATAATATTGATATTAGGTGTATATAGATACATATGTACTAGGTAACTATATCCCGGTTTAAATAATAGAAATTTGAGTTCTCGAAACGTTTCTAGTAGCAACCAATGATCGGTTATTGCAATAATTCGGTTACAGTTGAGTCCACGAGTTTTTACCCCTGCGTCATTAATATCTGGCGAGATAAAACACATATTTGATAATAGGGGCATAGGGGTGTAAGGGATGGTGACGTGCAACATACAGCCTCTCCTATCCAAATGTCAACCTCACCTGCCCGTGTGATGATTTTGATCTTGATCATCCGGTGCACCCTGCTAGGTAACTGATGAGGCTCTGGCGACCGAGTGACTGCCGGAATAAGCAGTCCCCACTTGTTGACCAACTTCGGTTGGTATGCAAGTGAAAGGGCACTCTTTTTCCTGGGGTCAAGAAATTGGCGCTACAGGCGGAAGAATTATTTACTAGTCAACAGCATAAGGATGTAGACGGCAAGGAGAAACCACTACATTAAAGATCCATCATGGATATCTCTAGTACGATCATCATGACTGTACAACAAAAAGCCAACTTAACCACTGATCATGGGAATCGGAGACCAGGATCCGGCATGGGAGGTATATCAGAAGAAGACCACAGGGCCTCCCGGGTCGTCAACCAGCGAAATCCCTGTGAAGTAATAAATACCACTCTTAAAGAAAATAGAAAAACACCCAAGAGAGTATTAAAAATTGGTACATGGAATGCTGGAGTATGTATGATCCAGGCAAAATGCATAATATAATACAAGAAATGCAAAGATTAAATGTTGACATTCTAGGCATTAGTGAGGCAAGATGGCCAAATTCTGGCAGTTTTTCGACAACAAATGGCATAGCATATTACTCCGGAAACAGTAGTACTCAACACAGACACGGCGTAGCAGTTTTCGTATCTAAGTCTATGATGCAGTCGGTCATTAATTTTACTCCAGTATTAGATCGGCTCTTATTTCTCCAACTACAAACAAACACAAGTAAACTAAATATCTTACAGATCTATGCACCTACTGCAGATAAATCCGAAAAGGGAATTGAACAATTATACGAAGAAATCAATCAAGTATTAAAATCGACGAAATCACGAGACTTCACCGTAACTCTAGGTGATTTTAACTCAAAAATTGGTAAAGGAAAAAGTGGCAAACATGTAGGAGAATACGGACTTGGTAAAAGAAATGAACGAGGTGACAGACTGCTTCAATTCTGTCAGGAGAATAACATGATTGCATCTAATACATTCTTCAACTTACCAAAGAGAAGACTATATACGTGGAAATCACCCCAGGACAATGGCCAAAGAATAATTCGAGACCAGATTGATTTTTACTGATAAACGAACGATACAGAAACTCCTTAAAATCCGTTAAGGCTTACCCAGGCGCAGATGTCTATTCAGACCATAACCCTCTAATAGCGCAAATGAGTATTAAATTAAAAAGATTGGAGCAGAAAAGAAGAGCAAACCAGATAGACGTCAGTCATTTATGTAACCTGGAGGTAAAGGAGGAACTGCAAAGATGTATTAATAATAATTTGAAAATACTTCATGAAAAAGAAACATCTCAGCCAACGAACAACATAGATAAAAATGGCAAAACGTAAAAATGGCGATAACAAATCCTTCGAAGAAAATTCTTACTAAGGAAAAACCAAAAATAAAGCAAAGATGGATGACTGATACAATCCTTTTTCTCGTGAACAATCGGAGAATAATGAAAGGAAAAAACGAACAAAGGTATAAACAAATACAGAAAGAAATCAAAAAAGAAATCAGAATAGCAAAGGAAGATTTTTATCATTAAGTGTGAATTATGTTTGTGTTTTTTAAGTGTGTGTTTTTTTATTATTAAGTGTGAAGAAATAGAGCAACTGCAGGCAAAACATGATATTTTTAATGTACATAAAAAAGTGAAAGAACTTTCAGGTACACAAAAACGTAAGTAGCCAAATATCCTGTATAATGTCAACGGAAACATAATAACAGACCTAGAAGAACAGTTGAAGACATGGAAAACTATGTTGAAGAACTCTTTGTAGATGATAGACAACAATCTGAACTAAGTAACATACAAGGAGACTAAGGTTAAGAAATAACGGAAGAGGAAGTAATGTACGCACTAAAAAGAATGAAAAACGGTAAAGCAACAGGTCCAGATGAAATACCAACGGAAATCCTTAAACTGATACAAGAAAACTCGATCCACATTTAAGTTGAACTTTTCAATAGCATTTATACATCAGGAAAAATACCACAAGAATGGCTCTTATCCACCTTTGTTATTATACTAAAAAAGATGAATGCCAAACAATGTAGTGATTACCGTACAATCAGTTTGATGAGCCATGTACTGAAAATATTCCTGAAAATTATACACACTAGAGTACACAGAAAACTGGAAATGGATATCAATGATACCCAGTTTGGATTCCGAAATGGACTCGCAACAAGAGAGGCGTTGTTTGCACTGAACGTTATGTCTCAAATATGTCTTGACATAAACCAAGATGTATTCATGTGTTTCATAGATTATAACAAGGCCTTTGATAAAGTGCGACATGATCATCTAATCAGACTCCTGGCAGAAAAGAATTTAGATAAACGAAACATCCGACTAATAGCAAATATGTACTACAATTAGAAAGCAGTAATGAGAGTAGAGAATAATACCACTGAAGAAATTAAAATAAAGCGAGGTGTGAGACAAGGGTGTATACTGTCACCAACCTTGTGTAATCTCTATTCCGAAGACGTAATGAATAGAACACTCTCTGAGCAATCCATAGGTATTAAAATAAATGGTGTTAGATTAAACAATCTAAGATTTGCCGACGACACCGTTCTAATCGCAGAAACACTTGAAGAGCTACAGACATTGGTGAATAAGATAGCAGACTGCAGCGAAGAATATGAACTATCTTTGAACATAAAGAAAACTATGGTAATATCGAAATCAACACGAAATGTCCAAAATTTATATTTACACAATAAAATTATCGATCGGGTTAGCAAATACAAATATTTAGGCAATTTTATAAATGAAGACAACGATAGCTCAGCAGAAATCAAAATAAGAATAGAAAAAGCCAGATCCATATTCACTAAAATGAAGAGAGTGTTCTGTGGAAGAGATTTGAGCCTTTAAATAAAACTTCGCCTGATGAGATGTTACGTACTTTCTGTGCTGTTCCACGGAATGGAGTCATGGACGCTGAAAAAGATTGATACCAAAAAATTAGAGACATTTGAGCTGTGGATGTATCGCAGAATCTTGAGAGTATCATGGACGGAGAGAGTCACAAACGTCGAGGTCTTGAGAAGAATGAATAAAGAAAATGAAGTCATATTTACGATCAAAAAACGAAAACTGCAATACTTGGGATACATTACAAGAGGCGAAAGATATGAACTGCTTCGAATAATTATGCAGGGGAAGATAGCAGGAAAAAGGTCCATAGGAAGAAGACGAAACTCCTGGCTATAGAATCTACGGGAATGGTATAGCTGTAGCAACAACGTATTGTTTCGGTCAGCAGTTTCGAAAATACGTATAGCCCTGATGATCGCTAACCTTCGGAACGAAGATGGCACTTGAAGAAGAAGAAGGGGCAGTAGCTACTTACTGTCACTTGCTGTTGCGTTTAGTAAATTTCAATTTCCGACTTATCATCGACTTATTTCGTATGCTTTAAATTATGACGCAGGTAAAGACTCGTGCACTCAACTATATATGGAAATACTTTTGGCTTGGCACCAAAGCTATTCCAATAAGTGGGTTCGACTGTATTATATAGATTCGTGTGTGTGTTATAAATTCTTTTATGTAGAAAATAGCTTAATAATTAATAAGTGTGTGTAAATTAAAAAAAATAAATTAAGAGTTTTGAATTAAAATAAAGTGTTTAATAATCAACATAATAATGCTAAGAACTCATTACAGTTTTCTACTATAACATGTTAGATTGTTGGTCTGACCTGCACTTAAAAAAATTCATGTGTTTAAATACAAATTAAAATGGAACGCAATTGAAAATTCAAATAAAAAAAAATTACCTGAATATAGAACGAATCAAATTATAATTTTGAATATTTATACATTGTGTCACAGCTATTATTTGTGTCTTGTAATCTATTGTATTTGTGAGAAATGAATAGGCGATTTCGGATCGTAAATATTTTCTCTAGAAATGGCGATTATTACTGATGTTGTAAATGATTTAACTAATAAGATTGGTAAGAATTTTTTTTTATTTAGATATTAAGTTTATTTTAGTTATTTTATGTCGAAAAGCTGGATGGTGTTAAAGAAAAAAGAATCAACCAACACAAGATAGTCGAAGCAACAAAGCACTGAACCTCCGAAAAAAAAACGACAAGACTGATCTTAATAATTCTTTTTGTATTTGATTTGTGAATGGCCATAGGATAATATTTAAAAAGTGCATACAAGAAACTCATTCGAAAAGTGTATCTCAAATATACATTAAAAAAATTCAGAACCCATCTAGTCCAGTCGGGTTATACGAATAAGAGGCCTAACCTTGCATTAGGAGCTGCCCCAAATTTTATTTTTTTAATCTTTAGGGGGATCAATAATAGTGTAAATTTAAAATCTCGACTGAATTCCGCCATTGCGTTAGCCGCCATCTTGATTTTAAACGAGAACCGTTTTTGCCCAATATCTCCGCCATTTTCAACTTTTTGACAAAAAGTATAACAACCAAAATGTAATTTTCTATCATTTCTATTTTTACAATTTTTTCGTGCCATCGATATTTTCCGAGTTATAGCGGAAAATAGTGACAGTTATATATAAATAGAACATAACTATTGAATTATCTCGTTTATTGTTAGTTTTACGACAAAAATGTTCCTACAGAAAAATAGAGAGAATTGAATTATACACAATTTTAGTTTCTTTCAGTTTTTGCTAAAGTTAAGATTTAAGGTAATATATATGCGATAATGGCGCGAGCGTAAGACCTGATTGATTTTGTAGCAATTGTTTTTGTTCAATATACTTTCTTAATCAATCTTAATCAATATACTTTCTTGTTCAATATACTACTGTTCTTTATTTTGTTCGTAAATTGTTTCAAATATGATTTCCTACAATTTCTTTTTAACAATTTTTTTCATGCGGTTGATAATTTCCGAGTTAAGTGGGAAAATAGTAAAAAGTGGTGAGGGGAGCATAATTACTGAATTGAATATATTAATAATTAATAAGTGTGAATTGATTATATTTTCCGTGCTGCCCCAAATTTTATAATTCTGTCCTTTGGGGGAGATCAATAGTAGTGTAAATTTAAAATCTCGACTGAATTACGTGGTTGCATTAGCCGCCATATTGATTTTAAATGACAACCGTTGTTGCTTAATATCTCCGCCATTTTCAACTTTTCGACAAAAACGGTAGGAACTAAAATTGTTGGAAACACAATTTCCTAGAATGTCTTTTCCACACTTTTTTTATGCGATTAATATTCTCCGTGTAAAGGAGGAAAATAGTGGAAGCGGAGGGGAAGCATAATTATTGAATTGTCTCATTTAGTATTAACTTTACGACATAATTGTACTTAAACAAAAATAAAGAGAATTATATTTTATACAATTTTTGAAACTTATAATGAAACACCAAGCAAACTAAGTACATAAAAGACATAAATAACTTATATGCATTAAGTTCACTTAATTTTATTAACTAGCGAGTTTTATTGGTTGAATTTGTCTGTCGATAATTAAGTTTCATGTCCGCTAACATATTTTAATATTTCAACAATATTTTTATTAAATTTTGGACCCCTTGGGGGGAATTTTCCCATTAAATCGTAATTGCAGCAATTTCAGTCCTTACCCTTTTTGTCGAAAAGTTAAAAATGGGAAAGATATTGAACAAAAACAATTGCTTTAAAATCAATCGGGTCTTACGCTCTCGCTTTTACCGCATACGCACTACCTTAAATATTGATTTTATCAAAAAAAATGAAAGAAATCAAAATTGTACAAAATTTAATTATCTTCATTTTTGTGTGGGTTAAAAGTTGTTGTAGAAGTAATAATAAACGAGATAATTCAATAAATCAATAATATGCTTTAACTGTCACTGTTTTTTCCCATAACTCGGAAAATATGGACCGCACGAAAAAAATTATAATAAACAAAATTATATAAAATCGCATTTTCAACAATTTCAGTTTCAATATTTTTTGTCAAAAGGTTGAAAATGGCGGAGATATTGAGCAAAAACGGTTCTCGTTTAAAATCAAGATGGCGGCTAACGCAACGGTCAAATGCAGTCGAGATTTTAAATTTGTACTACTATTGACCCCTCCTAAAGATTAGAAAAATAAAATTAGGGACAGCTCCTAATGTAAGGTCAAATGGTATCCCGACTGGGCTAGTCAATTATCGGCGGAAATGAGTTCAATTTTGTTACTCGGGGGGTTTTTGGGGTCGCTGAAGATAAATATCGAGGGTCACAGTGCAGGACCTTGTATCTTTTTTTTTTTCGAAATTCGGTTTTATGTTTATTCCGTTTGCAAACAGCATCAAAGAACAATATGACCAAAAAAAAAATAAAAGAAGTATGAAAATTTGGGAATAGGTAGTTGAAATTGTCTATTATTATATAAGAAAAAGTTTACAATTCTACATCCCCTCCATTTTACAAAAATGGAGGGGACATTTTACATTCAAAATAAGTCCGCAATTGGATAAAATGACTAATTATAAGTAACTTTTGTTCTATAGAGTTTTTTCCCTAAGTTAATACTTTTCGAGTTATTTGCAAGTGAATATGATCATTTTTACCAGAAAAAACAAGTTTTTGGACGGTTTTTCGAAGACAACTCAAAAAGTAAGTATTTGAGCGAAAAAAATATTCTTAGCAAAAATATAGCATATAAAAAATTTAAAAAAATGGTGTATGTTTGAGGTCTGTAGACCTAGTAGAAGCAGAGTTGTAGCTAATGAAATGTAGGTTCTTCTTCATCAAATTCCAAATCGAATATTTCAATTTGAAATAACCCAAAAACGTAGCACTTTTCGGGGAAAATTTATTTCAAATTTTTTAAATTGTTTAAAAAAACGTTTATTTTTGTTTTTTAAAAAAAGTTGTATCATTAAAAGTAAGTGAGTTACTCTCAAAATATTGTTGGTCCCTTTTATTTTTTGGTAAAAAAAATCGCGAAAATCACCCCCTAATTAACATCACAAATAAATTTTATCATTACCACTTCACAAGTTATTTTGCTTATGTATTGTTTATATGATCTGTAAGTTTCATCGGTTCAAAGTGTTTATTTTTGAAAAAGTTGTAGTTAGTATGGCTTGAACGAGTAACTAATCACAAATTTAGGCAAATTTTGAACAGCCATAGCATAACCAATTTTTGTCTAACAAGAAAACAAAACGCAAAAATATTCAGAAAAGCAAATCGTACATTTTATTACTCTTTGAGATTTTTGGTATTACTTATATTTTTTAAGTTAATTCCATGAAAAGTTCAATGTTTTTTTTTTTATTAAAAAAAATGTTCTATTTTAAAGCCAATTTTTTTTCAAAAATGAGCACTTTCAACGAAACTTATAGATAATATAAACAATATATAAATAAAGTAACTTGTGAAGCGGTAACGATTAATTTTATTTGGAAAGCTAATTAGGGGGTGATTTTCGCGATTTTTGTACCAAAAAATAAAAGGGGCCAACAATATTTTGAGCGTAACTCATTTATTTTTAATGTAGGAAGATTTTTTAAAAAACAAAAATAAACCTTTTTTATTCACTTAAAAAAAGTTGTAATGAATTTTCCCTTAAAAAGTGCTCTGTTTTTTGGTTATTTCACATTGAAATATTCGATTTGGCATTTGATAAAGAAGAACCTACTTTTCATTAGCTACAACTTTGCTTCTACTGGGTCTGCAGACCTCACGCGTACACCCTTTTTTTCAATATTTTATAAGCTATATTTTTACTAAGAATATTTTTTTCGCTAGAATACTTATTTTTTGAGTTATCTGCGAAAAACCGTCCAAAAACATGTTGTTTTTATTAAAAATGAACATATTCACTCGCAAATAACTCGAAAAGTATTGACTTAGTGAAAAAACTCTATAGAACAAAAGTTGCTTAGAATTAGTCATTTTATCCAATTCAAATTCAAATATTTTTCACCCCGTATTTCCCAATTATTGTAAAATGGAGGGGATGTAGAATTGTAAACGTTTTCTTATATAATAGTAGACAATTTTAACTACCTATTCATAAATTTTCATCCTTCCTTTATTTTTTTATAGGTTTTCGTAAAATTTTGTGTTCCCTGATCGGGCTAAATCAGTTCAGCTATGGACCGCCTGGGCTATGGAACAAGAGGACCTCGGATAAAAATCCTCTTATCGTTAACTGCGTTACCTCTTACGCAACATATATAACCTTCAATAGCTGGTGACACCAAAGTAAGTAGTGCTCTAATTTTTCCTTATTTGTGAGAAATTTTTGAGAAGAAGCTTTTTGTCGGTTCTTGTATATTAAAGAGCGTCTAAGATTAGTATTTGTAACATTGCGTAGTTAATAATGTCTAGTTGTATAAACAATTGCAAACATTATACGATTTCCTGTATTTAGAATATTTTTAATGTTTTTAATTTATACGTGGCCCGTGGTCCTGTATTTTTATTTTTGTTACGGATAATTTAAAGATGAGTTCGAGAGCTCGAAAAAGTTTGCAAATGCTGCAGACAAGTGACAAAATATCGACAATAGCTTAACAGTGTCCAATGATATGAGCATATGTATGTGACTCCGAAGCCGTCCGTATGATAAATGAAGCTGAGTTTATTTTTGCTGATATGTTTTAAACAGTGCAACGGTTTAAAGTTGAAGGCGAGACAGAAAATGGTACCTCTAGGTATGAAGTAACAGTTTTAACAAATAAATTTCGTGAAGATAACGCAAATCTACATAATACTGCAAAGCTAAAGCCCAAATAGTGACCAAAAAATTGAAGAAGAAACATACGAAGATATATCTGTAACAACTACATTTTCTAAAAATGATGAGTATCTACCCATTAATACCTTAGCTTCAGGAAGTCGTGAAGATAATATCGAACAAGAAATCACTAATATCAGAAACAAAAGCCCAAATAGTGACCAAAGAATTGAAGAAGAAACACGTGAAGAAGTATTTTTAACGAATAGATGTTATGAAGATGATGAATATCTGCCCAGTAAAGCATTAGATTGAGAAAGTAGTGATAAAGAAAATAGCGAAAAATAAATTACCGATATACGAAACAAAAGCTCTAATAGTGACCAAAGACTTGATATAAATAATGAAACTAGAGGGACAAAACGAACAAAGGGGGTTAATCAGAGAGCCATGAATAAGAAAAAAGCATGGAAGGATTGGTTTCAAAAAGCCTAGACGACAAAAAATACGTTTCATGATACACTTAGAAAATTGAGACATCTAGAGCCTGGATGTCAGTGCGGAACAGAAAAAAAATGGTGCTAGGAAATGCCAGCTTATTAGTGAAGAACATTAGTGAACAGAAAAATTATATTTAAAAATTTTTGGCAGCAAATGTCTTGGAATCAAAGAAAAGTTTATGTGTGCAATACAGTGAAATGTAAAAGTCCCAAAAAACAAAAAAAATGGATCTATAAGAAGGTCTACACTTCCTGTAAAAAATGTCACCGTTCCTGTTTGTAAAACGATGTATCTTAGTACAACTGGTTTGGGTGAGTGGTCTGTAAGAAGCTAGGTATGCTTCTTTTCATGAGCATTTTTCAGTGCGTCACAAATGATAGAAAAAAAGGTAAGTACCTGATAATATGCATTTTAGTGACATGACATTTTAGTTAAATCTGACAGTTGTTACATTTTATTTGCAGGCATAAAATCGAAGGTATTTTCTTTGATTTGTATAGTCTTATAAATTGAACAGATTATATTCGTAGATATATTATCATCATCATCATATCATCATCCAGCCTCAAAAATCCACTGCTGAACATAGGCCTCCTCCCCTCGTTTCCAATCCCATCTATCCTACTCCGCTCTCATCCAATTTTTATTTACCTTTCTTAAGTCGTCAGTCCATCTTGTAGGCGGTCGACCGACGCTTCTCTTGTCTTCTCTTGGCCTCCATTCCAATAACCTTTCTCTTTCTCTTTAGGCATGTGGGCAACTCACTTTTAAAAGTTTCTCTCAGTTTTCCAAATGCTGCCCACCCAAGACCTATTCTTCTCTTCAGTTCATGAGTCTGGTTATCCCTGCCAATCGTAATTTCATGTCCAGATATATTATATAATTCGTAAATAATTTTTTTTTTCGATTATAGCGCCATCTATTGACAACTAGAATAAATGTTATAAATGTCACCGACGAAATGTAATCACCGACGACGTGCGTTTTTTTTCTGTCACATGCAATTTAATGCCTTAGAAAGAAATCGAAAAACTGTGACGCACTGAAAGATCCTCATGAGAAAAAGCATACTGCAAAATGAAAATGGGCTAGTTCACAAAAATGAGAGTGTTATACTTACACGAACGGTAAGAAAGAACGAAAAATATGAACATACTATTTTTTGGGGCAGTTTTTTGATTCTCTTAATAAATTACTTACACATTATTGTCGCAAGGATACATCGAAATTATACGTGGAACAAGATTTTCAGTCATTACCGCAGGTATTTGAAGAATACAAAAAGCAATGTCAAAATCAAAACAAACAGTGTTTATCAATATCTACATTGTCAGCAATGAATAAACAAAAGACCATCATCGGATTGTTTAGACCACGGAAGGATAGATGCGATGAGTGTTACAGGTTTGAGAATGGAAATTTGGAGCAGATAGATTTTCTCAAACATCAAGAAGAAAATGATCGAACTAGGAAAGAGAAAGAGTTAGACAAAGATAAAGCTGTTTTGGGAGAATGTATTGTAGTCACTATAGATATACAAGCTATAAAATTATGCCCGCATGTACACGCGAGTTCTCTTTATTACAAAGTTAAATTATGTTTTCATAATTTTACTGTGTACGATGTGGCAACTAAGCAAGCAACGTAACTAAGATTATTTAAAAGAAAACTACTTACACAAAAACGATAAAAGACATATCGTTATATTTTCAGAGGGTTGTACGGCCCAAAACGTAATTGTATCATGTCTAACGCACTTTTGTATCTCTCAGAAACTTACAATGTGGCATCGTGGCATTTTATCAAAAACATCTGGCCAAAAGACACACGCAAATAAAATGAGACAGTGTCCATACTGCAATAGAAACTGCGCTTAAAAATAAAGACATCTATCTACCGAGCGATTATGCAAGAATTACCAAAGGAGAACGATGAAAAAATCCCTATGTAGTGAAATCACCAGACTTCGAATTTTTTCGTAACTACAGCATAAAGCCTTTATTAAGATATGAGTCATTCGTCCTGGAAAACTTGCACACGATCCCGTTGTAACTGATATAGGGCAGTGAATGAGGGTATTTGGCTCCGAATTCCATCGTACTACATCGATTTACTTGATATTTTCACAGTAAGTAGGGCATAGCTCATGAAAAAAAGTCTACCCTATGCCGATGTGCGCTTTTAGCTTGCGGGTGGTTCCCACCCCTTCTCGGAAGTGAAAAATGGTTTGGTTAAAATAGCTACGGAAGAAGCTAGAGAACCTAATTTTTTAGCAAAAATTGTACCTTAATTATTTTTTGAAAACTCAATATTTTTTGAGTTATTCGTGGTTGAAAATTGGCCATTTTCATTGAAAAATGACACCTTTTCGGACGGATTTTTGTAAATACCTTAAAAACTATGCATCTAACAAAAAAACTATATAAAATATTTCTGTAGGTTATAGAGAAACAAAGAGATTCGTTCCTTCATAAATCTTCTATACTATTAAAATAGAAAGAGGGATATGGTAGGTAAGAAGAGTTTGTTTTTTTGCTGCGTGCTCAAATCGGTGTATTCAATTTGAAATAACAGAGAGACGGTTGATTTTAGATATATAATGATACTTATACTTACAACTGTTAGGCACATCAAAGAAACATGAAACGTAAATCACGTTTCATGGAAATAAAACACTACTAAACAAATAGACGTCCGGCCATTTATGAAAATAAAAATGTGTTATGAGCATGAATCACACTCGTTTCATTGGTAGGCGGACTTCAAGATTTGTTTAGCCGTGTTTAATTTTTATGAAACGTGTTTTACGTTTCATGTTTCATGTTTTTCGTTTCATGTTTCGTTGGTGTGCGGCTTGCCTTATAGTGCTTAAAAAGACCTTTAAAATAAGTAATACTAAATGTCGATTACATTCAAACTAAGCGAGATATTCTGCAAAAAAGTTGATGACTAATGTATTTTACGAAAACATTAGAAGTATATTTAGCCCCTCATCCATCAGAATTTAAATACATCGCTTTCCTTCTACAATAATTTTTAATATAGTGTTATTTTTATTTTCAAAAAGTTGGACTGGTTTAAAATGAATGGTTTCTGAGAAAAATAAGATAAAATTATAGAGCACCTTTTTAAATTTTCTAGTTTTTTAGATTTAAATTTCCTTTTTATTTTTCATTACTGTATCTCTTATCATTTTCAAGTTACATGGAGAAAAGGGAAGATTTTTAAGAAAATTTAAAAATGCTCTCTATAATTTGATCTTTTGTGTTTAAAAACCATTTATTTTAAACCCGTGGCGTATAAACATAGAAATAACAATATAGTAAAAGGTATTGCAGAAGGAAAACAATGCATTTACATTTTGGTGGATGAGGGTCAAAAATTACTTCTCATTTTTTCGTAAAACACATTAGTTATCAATTTTTTTGCAGCATATCTGGCTTAGTTTTAACGTAAGGGACCTTTAATATAGCTCATGTTAAAGATCTTTTCAAGCACTACAAAAGATATTGGTAGAATTATACATTTAAAATCGACCGTTTCTCTGTTATTTGAAGTTGAATATACCAGTGTACCAAAAAACAAACTATTTCCACCTACCATAATATCTGTTTTTGTATTATAACTAGAGGGGTTATGGAGGCAAGAGTCTCTTTTTTTATAGCTTACAAAAATGTTAAATATAGTTTGTTTCGTTAGATGCATAGTTTTTAAGGTATTCGCAAAAAACCGTTCGAAAAGGTATTTTATGTTTCAATGAAAATGGCCAATTTTCAACCACGAATAACTCAAAAAGTAATAAGTTTTCAAAAAAAAATTCTAGAACATTTTTTGCTTAGAATTAGGTTCTCCAGTAAATTCCGTAATAATTTTAACCAAAAATTTTCCACCCCTGAGAAGGGGTGGAAACTACCCCCAAGATAAAAGCACACACCGGCATAGGGTAGACTTTGAATTAGGAGATAAGTAGAGACTAGGCCCAAAATTTCATTAAAATCCATGCAGTAGGATATAATTCGGAGGTAATATCCTATTCTTGCTCCCATTGACTGGCGTAATATTAAAACATTAAAATATTGTAACGGCGAAATACAGTATAAATTGACTTTTGATGAAGAGTTTCGTATAGGGCCGTAACTACCATTGGGGCAACCGGGGCAGCGCCCCGGGGCCCCCGGACAAAGGGGGCCCCGCAGGGGCCCTCGTTTGTTTGACCGTGCATAGATTTTAACGAGGAAAATAAAAATACGTATTTTAAAAGGCGATTCCAACGAAAAACGAAATATTTTCAAATGACACAATTTTAAAGAGACCTACAGGGCACCCCAGACATCAACAAAAAGTTTTAATTTTTCACTGGGGAAATTAGTCTTTTCGACTAAAATTGGAACAGAGCAGGGGCCCCTGAGACTTGAGCTAAGCTGGGTCCCCCCCCGAACCTTAACATAAAAATTTAAATAATGAATGGGTTTCATGTGTGAGTCCATACTATTGTAGTAAAGAAAGAAAGACGTTCTCACAAACAATTTATTTTACAACTGACGACCGGATTCGCTGTGTACAATTTGCACAGAATCCTCAGGTCCCAGTTAAGGCTATGGGTACATAATTCGCAAATATTTTACGTGCATCCCTACTTTTTCTGTCTTTACACGGCAAATTACCTGTAGTAAAATTCACACTGGTATGGATATGTAAACATTACTAGAATGTCATTCTACTTGAAAATGTCATCATTAATTTAAAGAGATGGGTTTTGAATGTTCTTGGGTAACTGTTATTTTTTTAATTGGAAATTATTAATTCAGTTAATAAATGTGATAATTTTTTCACTAACTATGTATTCAGTGATTGTAATAATTTATTTGTACAACAAAGACTAATACTCAATCGAGAAAAGAGGAAAAGTGTTAAAGTGATTTTTTAATAATATATTGTTATGGAACGCTTACAATTTTGAACATCTTTAACAACAAAATACTTGGATCACAGAATATATTATCCTGATGTATTCTCTGCTTGGATCCTCCACAAATAATACACAATAAATAACTTTATATTAAATTCGCGTCTTAAATCAATTATTTATCAAATACACTATATTTCAATAATATTTAATCAATAACTCAACATATTCCCGATGCAATGTCAAATATTTAAAATTGTCACTGATTGTCAGTGTCTGACTGACAATATATTCTGACAATATTATATTCGGCTTAGTACGTTGTAAGACAAAGATAGATTTGGAAAATGTTACCACGGTATTGTGTTTATTTTTTTCGAATCCTGAAAAAACCAATAAATATTTTTGAAAAATTTAAACGCAGAATGAAAGACTAAATTATTACCGAGGGCCAAAAGTCCCTTAGAATAAATAAAAAGTTTATTTTGAATGATATATTTGAAATTAAAAATCACACTAAATTTTCTCTTAGTTTTTCACCCCTGTAACTTATTAAAATAAACATTATAGAAGTTCTCAGGGACTTTCGGCCCTCGCTAATAACGTGATCATTCATTCTGCGTTTAAATTTTTCAAAAATACTTATTAGTTTTCTCAGGATTCGAAAAAAATGAATCCCCATTTGAATAGCATTGCAGCCGAAAATACGTACCGATCCTCTTAAAGTAAACTTAAATGCTACAAACAATAAAAAGAAGTAAATAAAAAAATTAAAAAAATAAGATTTTTTTTATTGTTTGTAGCATTTAATTTTACTTTAACCTTGACCTGAGGATTCTGTGCAAATTGTAGACATCGAAACCGGTCGTCAGTTGTAAAATAAATTAAAAATAGAAAATCAACGGTTTTATTTTTGATTCAAATCTGTCTCTTTATATCCTCCGATAGTACTATTTCTAGGTCTACCTGTTGTCAAGGAGGCTCTGCAGAAGACAAATTTACACCAACACGTCCCTAGTTTCTCGGTATAAAATAAAACTATTTATACCGCAGTATGTTTAGAACGCCCTCTAACGGGGAATAAGTGAAATAAATAACGGGTAATAAATTGTTTGTGAGAACGTCTTTCTTTCTTTACTACAATAAAAATTTAAATTATTACTTAGGAAATTAGTTATTTCGGCGTAATAAAAACTAAAATGTCATTGGAAGAGGGTCCCGGGCTAAGCTGGGGACCCCGATACCATTCAAAAAGAAATAAAAATGTCCAGGATACAACAAGTCCAGGAAGGAATGCCTCAGGGGAGTATTTAATCGCCCATTTAATATAACATTTTTGTTTCAAATTTGCCAACAGATTTAAGAACATTTTCTAAAAAATTATGTATGTCTTTAGAAACTTCAGTCATGGAATGCATTAAAATGCGTTTTCAAAGGGTTAAATATCAAACATTTTCCCGAGCCCCCTTCTGCTGGGGGTAAAGCCCCCGGTAGGGGGCCCCCAACGGAAGACCCACAGACCTCCCGGTAGGGGGCCTCCAGATCACGTTTGCCCCGAGGCCCCAACATCGTACTTACGGCCCTGTGTAGCGAACGAACGCATTCGTTGATAATCCGTCCGCAATGTCAGATACAGATGAAGCTATAAATTCCCCAGACCTCCCGGTAGGGGGCCCCCAGATCACATTTGCCCCGGGGCCCGCAACATCGTAGTTACGGCCCTGATTTCGTAGTCTTCCTCGCAGAGCCAAGGCAATCAATCTGAAGCAGGCCATCTTTCCGGCACTTCATAAAGGTCCTCTCAACATTACAAAAAAGAAGTATGAAGTAATTATAACAAATAAAACCGGTGATACCACGAGATTGCTGGTCATATCCGCTACAGTTTCAGTAGGAAGTACGTCTTAGTATATTTGTTGTGTTTTGCACGCTTTCTCTTTTGTATTTTAAAATTGATTTTTATTACTGTGAACTAAGCAATAAAACTTGGTTTAGTAAAGAATTCTCTTTTTTAATTTTAAACAATTACTTGTGATTGTCGATTTTATAATAAAGAAAAAAAGAAAATAACAATAATTGGTTTATATTGTATTTTGTATATTCATCATCATCATCATGCAACCTCTTCTGTCCACTGCTGGACATAGGTCTCTCCCATTTGTTATGTTCGTGTAAAACTCCCTTAACCATGAATGTAGGTTGGTACTACTATCATCTGAACGACAGCTGTCAGATACTTAATACGGCGATAGAAAATGGAAACCATGTGCATAATTCCTTAAAATAAAGTATTTTACATCGAGTATTATTTCATTACAAATACTTACGTCCTTTAAGTACAAAGGACTTGACATTTGGCGACGAGGATAATGGATACAAATATTACAGACACTACATCAACTACAGCCGGTACAAACACGAGTTCCTCGACTACAACTGCGATAGTTGCACCTGCTACAGCTCCAGTAATGTCTACACAAGTTTCTACATTCCAGTTTTCCGTTGAACCTTTTAACCAGACAGCTACAAAATGGTCCAGGTGGGTAAAACGACTGGAAGGAGCATACAAAGTTTTTAAAATTCCAGAGGAAATGAAATTGCCCTATTTACTACATTACATGGGGTCGGAAGCATACGATACACTGTGTGATAAACTAGCTCCAGAGGTCCCTGAAGACAAGTCATATGAGGATACAGTTAAGTTAATGGATAATTTTTACAACCCTGCACCACTTGAAATTGCTGAAATATTTAGGTTTCAATCAAAAAGACAAGCAGAAGGCGAAAGTATACAAGAATACCTACATTCTCTACAGAAACTTGCCATAAACTGCAACTTTTCCACATATTTAAAAAGTGCTATACGAAATCAGTTTGTTTTTGGTTTACAGTCAAAGAGGATTCAAGCCAGACTATTAGAAACAAAGGGATTGGACTTGGACCGAGCCGTAGAAATTGCAGCAAGCATGGAAACTTCAGAAAAGGATAGTAATCAATTTTCTCACAACAATAATTACAATCAGGCTAGTATAAATGTTTTAAATGCGAAAGCAAAAAGTTCTCATAAAAATACAAACACTAGTAAATTTAATGATAATAATACAGTAAATAATCATAGTAGCTCTCCTAATAATACTTCTACAATGTCAAATAACCCTAATAGGGCTTGTTATAGATGCGGAGACACCTCGCATTTAGCCGATAAATGTAATAAAAAGCATTTAATCTGTAACTTTTGTAAAAACGTCGGACACATTCAAAAAGTTTGTTTAAAGGCACAACAAAATTCACACAGGCAAGTAAATTCAGTAAACTCTGCTCAAGAGGTCTTAGAAGTAAATGCTGGAAATTGCAAAGATAAATTTTTTATAAATTTAAAAGTGAATGGTAAGATTTTAAATTTTGAAATTGATTCTGGCGCTGCTGTTACAATCATAAATAAAAATATATTTGAAAAATATTTTCCTGCATTACAATTACAAAAATCGGATGTTAAATTAACTACATACTGCAAAAATAATTTGAATGTTTTAGGTTTAGTTTCAGTGGAGGTTGAGCACCAGGAATTAAAGCACACTCTAAAGTTGTATGTGGTGGATGGTGATGGCTACTCACTGGTTGGTCGAGAGTGGATACATGCTCTGGAAATCAATTTACATCAGGTAAATACAATTCTACATGAAAATTTTGAAATTGCAACTTTGTTAGATAAATATAAACATTTATTTGAAAAGTCAGTTGGTGAAATAAAAGGGTTAGAGGCTGAAATTTATCTAAAACCTGGTACTAAAGCAAAATTTTGTAAGGCCCGTCCTGTAGCTTTTGCATTACGCCCTAAAGTTGAGGCAGAATTAGAGTCCTTAGTAAATCAGGGAGTCTTAAAGAAAGTAGCATTTTCGGACTGGGCAACTCCTATTGTTCCTGTAGTTAAACAAAATGGGGACATACGCATTTGTGGTGATTTTAAAATCACATTAAACCCTTGCATTGAAGTGGATGAATACCCTTTACCTACACCAGATGACCTACTTTCCCAATTAGCAGGTGGGGACAAATATACAAAAATAGATATTACGAAAGCTTACTTACACTTGCCAATAAAAGATGAAATGAAACATTTACTTACATTAAACACCCATAAAGGTTTATTTCAACCAAATCGATTAATGTTTGGAATTGCTAGTGCTCCTGCCAAATGGCAACGTTTAATGGAGCAAATGCTACAAGGAATAGATGGTATTTCAATATTTCAGGATGATATAAGAATTACAGCTCCAAATAATACCTTACATTTACAAAGACTTGAACAAGTTTTAAAGAAATTATCTGAACATAATTTACATATAAATTTGGATAAAAGCGAATTTTTCAAAGACGAGATTGACTACTGTGGATATAAGATGAGTAAAACGGGTGTGTCTACTAGTGCAGATAAGGTAACTGCAATTGCAAATGCTCCAATACCTACAAACAGAACTCAAGTTTGGAGTTTCTGTGGCCTAATTAATTATTACAGACGTTTTTTAAAAGATACTTCTACAATTTTACAACCATTAAATAATTTACTTAAAAAGAATGTCAATTTTAAATGGTCGAATACTTGTCAAACTGCGTTTGACAAAGCAAAAAAACTCATTTGTTCTAGAAATGTTTTATGTCACTATGACCCAAATTTACCATTAGTCCTAGCAACTGATGCATCACCCTATGGGGTAGGTGCAGTACTTTCACATATCTTTCCAGACGGTACAGAGAGACCCTTACAGTTTGCTTCTCAAACTCTTACTACTACACAGCAAAGGTACTCACAAATAGACAAAGAAGCTTACAGCATAATTTTTGGAGTAAAAAAATTTTACAATTATTTATGTGCTAGGAAATTTACTTTGCTCACTGATCATAAACCGTTAGTTCAAATTTTTGCACCTGATAAAAGCCTACCAGTTTTAAGTGCAACAAGAATGCAACATTATGCAATTTTCTTACAAGGTTTGAATTATGACATTCGTTACAAAAATACAGATTCTCATCTCAATGCTGACGCACTTTCACGTCTACCTATAAAATCAGAACAAAATTTCACACATGATGAGCCAGATATTTTTGAAATAAATCAAATTGAAACTTTGCCTACAAATATTAGAGATCTAGCTTTTCATACAAAAAATGATCATACCTTAAAAAAATTACTTGTTGGGTTAAAAACAGGAAAACCTGTTGATAAACGATTTAGCTTCAATATAAATCAAGCTGAATTTTCATTACAATCTGATGTTATTATGAGAGGACAAAGAGTAGTTATACCTACTAAATTGAGAAATAAAATTTTGACAGAATTACATACTGCACATTTTGGAATAGTTAGAATGAAATCTTTAGCTCGTAGTTATTGCTGGTGGCCTCACATAGACCAGGATATTGAGTCACTTTGTAAAAATTGTTTAGAGTGCAATAAGCACAAGAACAACCCAATTAAAGATAATTCTCATATATGGGAACCACCAAAATTTTGTTTTGAACGAGTGCATGCTGATTACGCTGGACCTTTCAATGGAGGTTATTATTTTATATTGGTAGATTCCTTCAGTAAATGGCCTGAAATTCATTTTACAAAAAATACTACTACAAAAACTACTATTGAAATTTGCCGAAAAATTTTTACAACTTTTGGTATTCCTAAAGTTTTTGTTACAGACAATGGTAGACAATTTGACTCTCATGAGTTTAGAACTTTTATGAAAGATAATGGAATTACACAAAAATTTACTGCACCCTACCATCCTGCAACTAATGGACAGGGAGAGAGATATGTCCAAATACTGAAAAAATGTTTAAGGGCTATGCGAAGTGAGGGAAATGACAGGGAGTTTGAATTATGTAAGCTACTTATGCAATACCGCAGAAGCCCACATACAGTTACAGGTAAAAGTCCCTCAGAACTTATGTTAGGAAGACAAATAAGGAATAGATTAGATTTACTTAAACCTTCATGTAGTGATAGAGTTACCTATACTGATATGAGTCTAAGAAACTTTGATATAGGAACTAGGGTTTCCGTGAGGGATTATTTTCATTCTAAATGGCAATTTGGCATTATTGTACTCAGATTAGGGTTATTGCATTATTTAATTCAGTTAGATGATGGTAGAACATGGAAACGTCATGTAGACCAAATACGGCAAATTGGGGAATATACTCCATCTCAAAATAATCCAACATGTTACATTCCGGATACCATTACTCACAATTTGATTCTGAGGGAGGCATCAATTCCAGAGCACAGTGTCTCACCACCACCTACCGAAGTGATTACTGATGAATCCGAAATTTCAAACAATATGGAAAGTTCGAATAGTGTACCTGGGGCTCAAACTGAAACTGAGGAACCCATTTTAAGGCGTTCCACTAGAGTAAGGAAACCTGTTACCAGACTGAATTTGTAAGTACTTTTACTTCTAGTTAACTTTTGTAATTCTTGGTCAAGGGAGGAGGTGTTATGTTCGTGTAAAACTCCCTTAACCATGAATGTAGGTTGGTACTACTATCATCTGAACGACAGCTGTCAGATACTTAATACGGCGATAGAAAATGGAAACCATGTGCATAATTCCTTAAAATAAAGTATTTTACATCGAGTATTATTTCATTACAAATACTTACGTCCTTTAAGTACAAAGGACTTGACACCATTCTTCGCCATTCTTCACGGTTCTGTGCTTTTTGTTGCTATTTCTTGGATATTCGGTTAATGTCGTTCATCCAGCGTGTCGTTGGTCGCCCTCTGCTGCGTTTGTCTTCTCTTGGACGCCAGTCAATTAGTTTTTTGGTCCATCTTGAGTTATTCAGTCGCGCTATGTGGCCTGCCCAATTCCATTTCAGCTTGGCTATACGTTCAACGACATCAGTGATACCTGTTCTTTTCCTTAAGTCTTGGTTCCTTATTTTGTCTTTTTTTGTCACGCCGAGAATCGATCTTTCCATGCGCCTTTGTGCAATTCGCATTTTTAGTGCTGTTGTTTTTGTGAGCGTGAGAGTTTCTGCTCCGTATGTCATACTGCCGTGCTTAGCAAAAACGCCGTATCTGCAGAGACATTACATTCGAGTAAAATCGATTTTAGTTTAAGAATTCGTATACATTTACACAGGAAACGGCATAAGACGCGGCGTGTTTAATGTGTTTTGGCTTAACTTACGTCATTTTTAGTAAGCAAATAAGATAGATATGTACATTTGAGTTAGAAAAAAGTAAAAATTTAATTTTTTTCAGATTTTTGCAGATACGGCATTTTTGCTAAGCACGGCAGCATAATAGGAAGAACGCATTGGTCAAATGTCTTCCGTTTCATAGCTGTCGGGATGTTGCTCTTAAAGATGTCTCTTAGTGAACCATACGCCGCCCAAGCAAGTGTTATTCGTCGTTGAAATTCGCAAGTCTGATTGTCCTTGCCTATTCTGATTTCATGACCGAGATATATGTACTTTTCTGTCAATTCTACCACTTGATTTTGGATGGTTAGGTGTAGGTGTTCGCTGGAAACTAAATTTGTCATAAAATTTGGTCTTACTGATGTTCATTTTTAGACCTGTTTTTGAAGATACGTTTTCTAATTCTAGTAGCATTTGTTGGGCTTCACCCAGATATTCGGTAATAAGTACTATATCGTCGGCAAAACGCAGATGATTGAGCATTTCTCGATCTATTTTATTCCTCTATTTTCCCACTTTAGCATTTTAAAGGCGTATTCGAGGACCGCTATAAATAATTTAGTTGAAAGAGTGTCGCCCTATCTCACACCTCGCTTGATATGAATTTCTTTGGTAGTATCATGTAGTTTACACGTATTGTGGCGTTTTGGTATAATGTTTCCACTAACTTTGTAAACCGGTTACCGGTTATCTATTCTACTATTGTTCAGAGCAGTTATAATGCTCGAACACTTATAATTCCACAGTGTCGAAGGCTTTGTGTAAGTCTACGAAGATAAGTACCAGTGGTCTGTTATATTCTATAGACTTTTCTATTAAGGTTTTTACTGTTTGTAGGTGATCGTTTGTTCCGAATTTTGAGCGGAATCCAGCCTGTTCTCGGGGTTGGTAGAAATCTAAATTTTTTTCTAGTCTTGTCGTAATTATTCGGGTAAACATTTTATAGATGTGGTTCAATAAGCTGATTGGTCTATAGTTTTCTAGGTGCGCCTTGTCTCCTTTCTTGTGTAGTAAAATTGTTACTGCATTGTTCCATGTTTTCTGTATGCAACAATCTGCTAGACAAAGGTTAAACAAAATTTTTATTTGATTGAGAAGGGCACGTCCACCCATCTTTATAGCTTCTATTACGACTTCATCTTCTCCTGGCGCTTTGTTGTTTTTCATCTTTTTCATTGCGTCCTGGATTTCGCTTAGTGTGATCTCTGGCATAAGCTCTGAACCCTGGGTGATAGTTTTGCGTGATGCAGCGGCTCCCAAATTCTTTTGGTCTTCTCTTTGGCTTGTGTAAAGTTCTTGATAGAAGTCTTTAACTATGTGTAGTAGTTCTTCTCTATTTGATGTGGGGACTCCTTATTTGTTCTTTAGTTTATGTATTTCGCATTTTCCACTGTTTAGTAGTCTTCTCAGGACTTTCAGACTTTTATTCTCTTCTATAATAGTTCGCTGGACTTTTTCATTTTTAAATTTCCTTAAACCTTTCCTTATAGCTTTTGATACTTCTTTGTTTATTTTTCGCAGTTCTTCTTCGTCAATGCTTTCGTTTCCTTTAATTTTTCTTCTAGTTTCCATTAGTTGCTTTGTTTCAATGGTTATTTTTTCGTCTTGGTGTCTTTTAGGGCAGCATTTTACTTGAGCCTCTCGAATAGCTTCTACGATATTGATTTATTATTAATTTAAATTCGTTGGGTCGTTCCATATTGGGTTGGCTTTCTTCGTAATCATTTTGGATCTTTCTGTTATTAGGTCTAATTTTATTTTGGCTCTTACCATTCTATGATCGCTGCCTATGGTAAAGCTATTAAGGACTGTGACATCGTTAAATATATATTTTTGTCACTGATTATGTAGTCTATCTCGTTTCTGGTTTTACCATCTGGGCTTTTCCACGTCCATCTTGTGTGATCTTTTTTAGAAAAGAAACTATTCATCTGGTATAGATTTTGTTGTATTAGAAATTCTAGTAAATTTTGTATATTATATTATAGTATATTATATAGTAAGTAACTTGTATACTCATATATTATCCAATTATGGAGTACCTCGTATGGGACATTTTAGTAAGTTTTTGCTATTCTTCCGAGAGTTTAGTAAATAAATTATGTTACTTAAGTGTTAAATAGTTGCAGGTGAACTTGATTCTGACGATCAGAAGGAAACCGCCGTTTTTGCTGTTTCCTGTAAAGTCGTGTTAAAAAAGATACTAGGTACTGCACTGTGACCCTCGATATGACGTCGTAAGTGAGCTCCAGAGTGCCTGATGCCCAGGGTACCTACTGTATACCTCGTCTTCTGGAGTTTTCGGCAAATTCAGTAAAAAATTAGTTAAAAATCATTACTCGGGGGGTTTTTGGGGTCGCTGAGACAGAGAAAAGCACTTTCTATCGAAGAAGTAGTTGAACATGGCCGTCAACTACTTCTCGCGATGTATAATGATCCAATAAGTTTCAGAACACCTAAAATACCGGGGGAATTTCTATTGAGTACTAATCAGTTGGCTGAAACTTATAATTACAGAATGTATCTAATGGCAATTTCTAAAAAGAAAAAAGGTGCTGTTGGTAAAATACTTCCTATTGTAGATGTCTTCACCCAACATTTAAAAAGGAGTTACTTCCAAATCCAAAGTTGAATGTATGGAGAAGCTGAAGACAGTTTGGATCCAACACAGTGGGGATGCGAATGAATGGATAAATCGTCAATTCCCATAAAAATGACTCAAATGCCTGGTCCACCCAGTATAATGAATTTTATATCCTGTAGTTGCAAGATGGACTGCGGAAATTCATGTGGGTGCAGAAAACAGGGCCTTAAATGCTCCGTTGCATGCAAAAATTGTGCAGGAGTAAATTGCACTAATACAGATAGACAGATAGTTTAATAAATCCATTGGAAGAAGCGAAGAAGAAGAAGAAAATATCGAAATGTATCCATCCATTTAATTGTATTTTTTTAATAAAGGTATTTTTCTGATACAAATTTAAAGAATTCGTATCAAAACTAACTGCAATCCTTATTATATACCTTTGAAGACTATTAGCATTCAGAAATTTATTTGACTGATTTGACTGATTATATAACGAAAATTTCAGAAGTTGACTAAAAGGCACCAAAGTAGGTGTCCTAGGCACCAAGTACTCTGAAGATAATTTTCAATGTCATCTTCTTTTTCAGCGAGCCCAAAAACCCCCGAATAATGATCTTTGACAAATTGTTTAATGAATTTGGCGAAAACTCCAGAAGACAAGTTAAACAGTGGGTACCGTGGGCACCAAGTACTTCGGGGATCACTTCCGACATCATCTTCGTTTTCAGCTATCCCAAAAACCCCGAGTAATGATTTTTGGCTAATTTTTTAATAAATTTGCCGAAAACTCCAGAAGCTGAGGTAAGCAGTAGATACCTTGGGCACCAAGTACTCCGGAGATCACTTTCGAAGTCATATTCGTTTTCAGAGAGCCCAAAAACCACCGTGTAATTATTTTTGACCAATTTTTTAATGAATTTGCCGAAAACTCCAGAACACGAGGTGAATAGTAGGTACCCTGGACAACAGGTACTTTGGAGATCACTTCCGACGTCATGTTCGTTTTCAGCGACCCCAAAAACCGCCAAGTAACGATTTTTGGCTACTTTTTAATCAATTTGCTGAAAACTCCAGAAGCCGAGGTGAACTCCGGAGATTACTTCCGAAGTCATTCGTTTTTAGCGGGCCCAAAAACCTCAGAGTAATGATTTTTGACTATGTTTTTAATGAATTTGTCGAAAACTTCAGAACACGAGGTAAACGGTAGGTACAGTCCGTTCGCTAAACTCAGACACAACTGGCGACTTTAGTAGGTAACAACTAGTGATTTTAGTAGGTAATTTTTTTTGTTTTTTAAGATATTCTGCTTTAGCGGCGAATCGATTGAGGGTAAAATTTTATTGATCCGCGCGCATGCGCACACCGACAGTATGGTATTAGTTGTTATACGGGCTCTGATTGGGTGTTGAAATTTTGAAATTATCTGTCAATAATTGTTCAATATGGAGGTTATCGGTAAACAATATTGTGTAATATTAGTTTTTATTGATGTGTGGACAGAAATAAAATCAAATTTATAATTATAGTGACTTTTTAAATAGTTTTGAAAAGCCGCAGGTACGTAATGTAACGGTCACGTTACAAAATTAGCTCTTTAATTATTATTATAATTATTTTTCCTCGGTCTCCATTTAAATTCTCTAATTTCTCGTATAGGACTACTGGGGTGACGTCATACCTCGGTGATGGAACGTACTCCACCTATCGAGAATGATTTCGTTTTCTGAGAGAGTTTGACGTTTACCTTGGCGGAGAAGCGCCTCTCGTTCTTTACTTGACTGTTGGCTGTTGTGTCGAATAGAGTTACCATATAGAATGGCGGATGATTTCATCCAACTTATTTTATAACATCAAGCAATTTAAAGTAAAGTAAAAAGTTACCACCAAGGATTGTCTGGAGTGAGGAGACATGTGGGTGACAACTCCTGTTGGAGTCTAAATAGGAATCATTCGGTGAGATCTACTTTTTCATAATAATTTTTTTATGTATAGCCTTGTTTTTTGTTATGGAACATTAGATATACTTGGTTCATTTTTAAACTTTCTTAGTCAATCTATTAAGGGAAGGATGTAGATTATTTCGATCTTTATATTATCTTTATATCGATCTTTTATATTAATGTGGTTTTTGGTTTTACATAACCAAACATTTTTGAAGTCCTCAAATTAATATTGAAAATAATTACCATTTCTCTGTAGGTTTTAAATTATTCAACATCCAATATTTTATAAATTCAATATATTTTTACAGATATTTCCTCAAATAAATCATTTCAATGTCATTTGTCCATGTATTCACACTCAAAACAGTTCAAGGTTACCTGAGATTGGTTTTTGTTCCAGTTTTAATGGTCGGTTTTTCTATACTATTGCTTCTAAAAAGTTCCTCAATTATTTCTTCTTCCCTTTACTTTTTGCTCATGTTGAAAATGAGAAATAAAACTGGGAATGTTTTTTAGCCATTTGGGAGAAACCCTACCATGAAATCATAGACCTTATTTGACCACCTAGAGAAACCACTACAGCCACAGTCAAGTCATCATGGGAGTATGTCTAATTGGGAGCAAGCTATGGGAGCGTTCCAGCTCAGTTTTCGTCTTGGCACCTGGGCCTACAGGAGTCATGGGTCGCACCATCCTGGTGCATCATTTTCTAGGATGCAACTGCAACCTTTTTAGGAATCATTGGGATTCGTTTGGAAACAATTAGTGTGTTTTAGTAACTATTGGTTTTTTTTTTACATTTCAGACTCTCGGTTTAATGCGCTATGTTAATTAATTTTTTTTCCAGATTTAGTTTACCTCTGGTTTTTTTTTAATATGACATATTTGTATATTAGATTATTTGGTTCCCAAACTTTGTATCTACGGTAACTTCTTGTGCACAGGAATAAGCCTAGAGAAAATTAGGTTTTTAATACTTTATTATTGCTTTGATATTGGTTTATGTAATTCGGGTAAATTTATTTTTTAATATTACTAGCTTGTTTCCCAAATATTTTACTGTTATTCGCTTTATTCCATTTGTTCGGTTAATTTAGGTCATCGTCGGTATTTAACTCAACTTCATTTCTACTTTAGTCAATTGTATATTTAACTTTATTTATTCATTATTGTATTTTCCCTTAGTGAGGCTTGGGCCTATTTATTTGTAGTATTTTCATCTTTGTCAGTTTCCTTTAGTTGTACGTAGCAGGCGTACTATAACCATTTGGTAGAAGACTCATGTGAGTTGTACCCTATATATATGTAAGAGGTATTTAAGTTTGTAACAGATAACATTATTGTTGTTATCTTTAAAATATATATAGCTTCTTGTATAACTTATGTCATTTTAGAGTTACATGATATATGCTTGTCTAACTCTGAGATTGTTAAAAATCTAGTAGTTATTTTAATAAATATTTACTTATTTTGTATATCATTTATTTTTATTACTCCTTTATGTTCATTATTACAGGTTTGATATATTTAATATTTGACAGCAGTATAAGATACCTGGGAAAATGATCGAAGATCATTTTCATGGCGCCCATGATTAGTTAGTTTTATTTATTTTGTTCGTTTTTAGTCATTATTCATCTCCATTCATTTTCAGTACATTATTCTTATTTTATTATTTCATCTTTTAGTCATCATTACTATCTATATAGAGCTACTGTTCTTCGACAGGCATGCAAACGAGCCGTATCCATCCTTGAGTGTCAAGTTGCTCTCTTGCATCTATAGCTAGCCAACTCTATTCAGTTTGCCTCTGTCTCTTCCCACTTCTACTTCTATCCCTTCTAATTCCCCTTTCTTCAGTACAACTGCAAAGTAGTATTTTTTCCTATTGCGGCTTCTCAACGTAGAGGCCACTTCACCCTTTTCTTTACACACATCCCACATTCTCTTCATTTTTATACCAGTTCTTTTCTTTATTCTTTTTCCTTACTTCTGTTAAAGTATATCTTTCTTTTTGCTTTCACTCCAACAGAAGTTTTCTTTATTTTTGTTACACTGGCTCTCTCTCTACATCTATGTCCCATTAGCTACCTAGTCTTTATTTTTTACTTACTTCTGTTGGAGTATATCTTTCTTTTTACTTTCACTCCAACAGAAGTGTTCTCTTTTTGTTCTAAGTGTTTCAGTTGGAAATACCTAATAGTTTCAATACCTATTTATTTGGAAAATGTAAACAAAATAATGTAGTTACCTATTAGTAGGCAATGCTTTAATTTACATAGTTTTCTTACTCTATATTTTGTTGTATTTTATTTCGACAAAAATAAAACTAATAATTTTATTAAATTCATATAAATTTATGGTGTAAACGTTTAGTTTGTGTATATTCCCTCATGACGTATACGAGAGTTTGGTGCAGTTTGAAATGGCGTCAACTTTCGTACGGCGCGATCGACGTGAAGTGGGTTCAAGCCCCAAGCAAGTTATTATTTTTTTTATTTTTTTTATAAATTTTATGACTGTAAGTATATTATTATATAATTTTTGAAGATATTCTTCTTTTTTGAAAGTGGTAGATAAGAAAGTTAGTTTGATTTTTAAATAAAATAAGTACAAATAACCCTTTAAGTATTTACTTCGTTTAAATTACCTATTATATAATAGAAGAATATCTTCTTACTTGCGTACAAAGTACACACACATTCTTTTTTTACCAGTTTTGTCAACATTTTCAAAATTACTAAGTAATTATTTTTTGCCAATTTTAAAAAAATTGGCAAAATTACTTACTAAAATTACTAGCCAGTTGTGTCTGAGTATTGCGAACCGACTGTACCCTGGGCACCAGGTATTCCGGTGATCACTTCTAACGTCATATTCGTTTTCAGCAACCCCAAAAACCTCCAAGTAACAAAATTGAACTCATTTCCGCCGATAATTGACGAGTTCCGATTTTTTTTTATTGTCTATTTGAGATGCACTTTTAGAATACATTTTTTGTATCCACTTTTTCAATATTATCGCACGGCTAGGAGTCACAAAGTTTCCTGGCGCATTTTCAAATGAAATGCAAAAATAATTATTAAGATCCGTTTTGTCGTTTTTTTTTCTGAGGTAAGGCCGATATTAGTGCTGTATTGCTTCGCCTAAAAATCATTTTGAGATAAATAGCTCTAAAGTCTGTTCCAAGTCACATGTTTTATAGTAAAATTAAATATAGTTAAAAAAGTATATTAAACATATGTAAAATTAATGCAAATACTGAAAAATATCGAAATAGATGACAAGGATATTCGTGTCATTAAAAATTTGTACTGAAAACAAACTGCTATTGTATATAACTACACCGATGAACTCTCCATACAACGAGGAATCAGACAAGGTTGCATTTTGTCGCCAACATTGTTTAATGTTTACTCGGACCAGTTATTTAAAAAGTCACTTGAAGACAGCCACATGGAATAAAAATCAACGGGGAACTACTTAATGTAAATGAGCATTAAAATAAACTCAAACAAAACCAAATTTTTAGTATTTAGTCGTGACCCACATTGCGATGCAAAGCTTCCATTAAACGGAGTCCAAGTTGAGAAAGTTCACAAAATGACATATCTGGGAACTGTGATAACCGACCGACTAGATCCAGACATAGAAATAAAACGTATAATAGCAATGACTAAGACTACTTTTATGAAAATGAAGTCATTTCTTTGCAATAATCATCTCAGGTTAGAACTAAGACAAAGAATGGTTATGTGCTATGTTTGGTCCGTACTTTTGTATAGTGCAGAAGTGTGGACGCTAAAATTATCGATCATGAACAGAATTGAAGCATTGGAAATGTGGATTCATAGACGGATGCTGAAGATACCCTGGACAGCAAGAAAAACTAATGAAGAAGTATTAAGGAGGGTCAACAAAGATAGAGAACTGCTAAAGACTGTTAAACATCGAAAAATGTCTTATCTGGGACATATAGTGAGGGGAAGTAAATATAAAATATTACAACTGATCCTTAAAGGCAAAATATAGGGCCGTAGAGGTGTAGGAAGAAAACAAGTTTCTTGGTTAAAAAACATTCGTAAATGGACTCAGATATAAAATGCAGGACAATCATTCCATATTGCAGAATAGTCCAGGGCGGATCTGTTTTGAGATGGACGTTGAGAGGTGACTCAAATTTTTTTGCAGAAATTGCTTGAAAATAAATCAAATAATAATATTTGAGTTATCCTCCCTCCCAAAAAGGTCCGGAACATTGTTTAAATAATCAAAATGTCAAGAATTGAAGGAAAAATTCGATTTTTTTCTTCGTTTTTTGATTATAACTTTAACAGTATTCATTTCCGACAAAAGTTGTACTGACATAAAAGTTGCGTAATTCAATTTACTATAATATAAAATTTGTTAAAAATTTAGAAAATAGTCACCCTAGTTACAAAATAGCAATAATTGCGAAAAAACCATACAAAAACAAGTATTCGCATTTTACGTTTTTCAACAATTTATGCTACATTTAGAACCTTCATATTTCACCCAGAAAAACTATATGATACAGTAAAACAATACTGTAAATTTCATTAAGATCGGTTCAATAGATTTTGCAAAATAAATTTTGCAATACAGCTTTCGCAAAAAAAAATTCATTTATTCAAAATGTTACAGGACTGAAAATAAAGCAGATAGCAAGTTGAATTTTTTTTTTGCTTATAGAAATGTACTGTACCTTTCATTTGCAATTATCAAAATTAAAATCGATTAATTACCACGGCGTCAGAAAATTTTTGAAATAAACAATAATTTTTGGTGCTACGCGCAGGACAGCGGTGTTCGATTCACACAGGTTGATTGCCACCAAAATTTGTTCCAATCTTTATCTAATATATTATTTTCTTACTCTATATTTTGTTGTATTTTAATTTTTTAATTCCACAAAAATCAAACTAATTTTATTATTGTTTGTGAAATATTGTTTAAACAATTGCATATGTTTAAAAATAATAAACTTTTATTATTTAAATTAAAATATATGAACAAAGAAAGTTTTTGCTAATAAAAGTGTTATTTCAAAGGATAGAGTATGTGTTTTTATTTTGCAATAAACAAATTTATTTATTTATATCGAAATGTCATAAAAATTAAAATTTATCAATCATTATCAAAGGTCATTGGAATGCCCAATCAGAGCAACCTATCCGCTGTCCTGCGCGTAGCACCAACAATTAATGTTTATTTAAAAAATTTCCTGACGCCGTGGTGTTAAGGGATTTTAATTTTGCGAAATTGAAAATGACAGGTAAAGTACACTTCTATATGCAAAAAAATTTTCAACTTGCTATCTGTTTTATTTTCAGTCCTGTAACATTTTGAAAAAATGATTTTTTTTTACGAAAGCTGGATTGCAAAATTTATTTTGCAAATTCTATCGAACCGATCTTAATGAAATTTACAATATTGTTTTATTGTATCATAAAATTTTTTAGGGTGAAATATGAAGGTCCTAAGTGTAGCGTAAATGGTTGAAAAACGTAAAATGCGAATACTTGTTTTTGTATGTTTTTTTCACAATTTTTGCTATTTTCAACAAGGGTGACTATTTCTTAAATTTTTAACCAATTCTATATTATAGGAAATTTAATTACGCAACTTTTATCTTATTACAACTTTTCTCGGAAATGAATACTTTTAAAGTTATAATCAAGAAACCAAGAAAAAAATCGAATTTTTCCTTAATTTTTTGACATTTTGATAATTTAAACAATGTTCCGGACCTTTTTGAGAGGGAGGATAACACAAATATTATTATTTGATTTATTTTCAAGCAATTTCTCAAAAAAAATTTGAGTCACCTCTCAACGTCCAAATGTACTAATATTTTTACAGATGCGCCCTGGTCTAGAAGATCGAGAAACTTTCGCGATGGTGATAGCCAACGTCGGAAAATTCTGATATGGCACCTGAACAAGAAGATAAGTTTATTTCTATTCCAGTTCGGTTCCAATCAGTCTGTTTATCATGTCAACGCTGTTCAGATGGATGGGTGCTTACACCCATGCACTCACTAAACTTGTTATTGTGTTTTTTTGCGCTGTTTCTTATTAGCTTTTTTTAGAACTTTTTTGATTGGATGAAGAATTTTTTTGGAGCGAGTGAAGAACGATGGGATCCCTCTTGTAGTAATATTTATTTAAAAGTGCTGTTTTAAAATTTTTAAAACAGTTTAACGGTACTCACCGGAGGTACCGCAGACGCTCGGATTCAATTAGCGTCTCTTTCCCAAGATAATAACGTCGACTTTGCTAAGTAACAAGACACTTACTCAACACACACACTACACATTACACTAGGTACCTGATTAAAAAAATCCATTGTACCATGCCAATGCCCATGAGTTGTCGAGGCAATGCGGTAAATAAAAAAAACAGTTTAAAATCACTGTTAAATTTAAATAATAACTTACATTCAATAGCTGGGCACAGATGGAGAGGATTTCTGAACAATCTATCCCTACGATTAGATCTCTCATTCCGCTCCCGCCGATTTGGTCTGCGGCATATCGGATATTATGGTAGGGGAACAAAGTATGCTAAATGTGCAGACATTCGAGCGCTTTGGGGACCTATTGGGTTGTGAAGAGTAGCTCCTAAAACCAAAAAAAAGTTCAGTAAAGTTTTCCATTTTAGTGGGGACTTCTCCATTTCTAATTTAATTTTCCATTTCCAACAATTGGTTTTTACATTATAGCGCCATCTATCCATAATTCGAAAAAATGTCTCGAATAAAAATTACTTATTTTTACGTAAGGAATCCAAATCTGCAATAAAAAATGGTGGCTCCTATTTAAAATTTTAAAGTAACCCCCCACCACACCTCCGTGGGGGATCGTGATTGATGTCATGCGATAGATTTTTCAAAAATATTTAAGTGTATTTTTCAGTTTTTCCATCTGGTGTTCATTTCGCGAAATATCGCGGGATTCGTATTTAAAATATTGTATCTACCCCTCACCCCCCTCCGTGAGAAGTCGTGTTTGGTTTCATTCGATAGATCTTTGAAAAATATTGAGTACGTATTTTTTAGTTTTTTGATCTGTCATTCATTTCGCGAAATATTCGCTTTTTTCTTGTGAAATTTTAGGACTCACCCATTTCCTTACGCCCCGCTCAAATCGTCAGATTTGTGAAATATACACTGTTTTGCATGTACTTAAGTCCAGAAAGCCACTGCGCATCCGCTAGGAAAAATATTCCGATTCGGATTTTTTGCACGATCTCTCTCAAAAAGGACCCCTTTTAACAAATTTGCATGTTGCCAGGACCAAAAGTTGGTCAAAAATTTTTAAAATTTTTTTTTGTTTTTTTCTTAAAATTATTTTTCTTGCATGGAACAAAGTTTTTTTAGGTTTTTTGGATCATTCCAAACAGAAAAGGTCTGTAGTGTCTTTTCTCTAAAGTTGATAGTTTTTGGACATATTATAAGCGATTAAAAATTGAAGAAATGCGAAATCAGCCATTTTTAACCTTCAAAAACTATGTGAAAAACTGAAAATTTGAATGTTGCCAAGGTAGGCAGATATTCTTAAAACATCGATTGATGAAATCCTGAAAAGTTTTTTGCAATGCAATGTTCAAAATTCCTTTGTTTTTTAATTGCTAATCAAGCGTGCGCGACACTATTTTCCACCGTTGCATGACATGTGTATACACAGTATGGTGCAAATGAATGGAATAAATTCGTTATTTCATAAACCGGCGACTTTAAGGAAAAATCCCGAAACAGGTCGATTTTTATTTTTAAGTTGTGATATTGTGGTATATATTGTATACTAGTGACGTCATCCATCTGGGCGTGATGACGTAATCGATGATTTTTTTAAATGAGAGTAGGGGTCGTGTGCTAGCCCATTTGAAAGGTTCTTCAATTCTCTATTCAGTAATATAAACATTTACATAATTATATATACAGGGTGTCCAAAAATTTTTTATTAAATTAAATTATTTGACAAAAAAGAAGTAGAAGGACACCCTGTATAAATAATTATATACATGTTTATATTACTGAATATAAAATTGAAGAACCTTTCAAACGAGCTAGCACACGACCCCTATTCTCGTTTAAAAAAATCATCGATTACGTCATCACGCGCAGATGGATGTCGTCACTGGTATACCATATATGCCACAATATCATAACTTAAAAATAAAAATCGACCTGTTTCGGGATTTTTTCTTAAAATCGCCGGTTTACGAAATAACGAATTTACTCCTTTCATTTGCACCATACTGTCGGTATAAAATAGTGTCGCGCACGCTTGATTAACAATTAAAAACCAGAGGAGTTTTGAATCTTGTACTGCAAAATACTCTTCGGGATTTCATCAATTGATGTTTAAAGAATATCTACCTGCTTTGGCAACATTCAAATTTTCAGTTTTTCACATAGTTTTTGAGGGTTAAAAATGGCCGATTTCGCAATTTTTCAATTTTTAATAGCTTATATGTCAAAAACTATCAACTTTAGAGAAATGTCACTAAAGACCTTTTCTGTTTGGAATGATCCAAAAAACCTAAAAAACTTTGTTCCATGCAAAAAAAATAATTTTAGGAAAAAAACAAAAAAAACGTTTAAAAAATTTTTGACCCACTTTTGGTCCTCGCAACATGCAAATTTGTTAAAAGAGTTCCTTTTTGAGTAAGATTGTGCAAAAAATCCGAATCGGAATATTTTTCCTAGCGGATGCGCAGTGGCTTTTTGGACTACTTACCTTATCTTAATCTGACGATTTCGAGTTTTTCTAAGTATAGATTATTTTTTTCGACCCCCCCCCCCTTAACGAACTCCCCTGCATTAATAGCCAATATATGGTAGAGGTACATTTTCAGGGTACAAGGTTTCTCCCCATGTAATAATCTGACGCGCTCGAGTAACTGCAAAAATCCCCGCTTGGACTCCCCTTAGTTAGTGGGCAGTTTCGTCATATTTCGTGGGGACTGGAATGGACGTTGGATATTTTATGCGTATATAAAATAATAAAGTCTCAAAGGAACAAAAAGGCCAAGTAAATCGATCAAAAAATCGGATTAAAAATTTGATGAAGGAGAGAAAAAAATATGGACACATATCTTTACTCCGTGAATTAAGTGGATAGGCACAAAATTTGCTTGCAGTGCTTTTAGCATTTAGCATGAATACTGAATACATTTAGCATTAATTTTTTTTTCGAATCCTGAGAAAACGAATTAGTATTCTTGAAAAATGTAAACGCAGAATGAAAGATGACATTATTACAGAGGGCCAAAAGTCCCTGAAAACTTCTATAATGTTTATTTGAATACGTTACAAGGGTAAAAATAGAAAATTGAGTGTAATTTTTAATTTCAACTATCTCATAAAGAAACATTTTGTTTATTATATTGGACTTTCGGCCCTCGGTAACAATGTAATCTTTTAATCTGAGTTTAAATTTTTCTAAAATATTTATTAGGTTTTTAGGATTCGAAAAAAATGAAGCTTCTAAAAAGCATTGCAAGCAAATTTTGCGCCCACACTCTTAAGGCAAAGGGATTTTGCTGTGTTGCAAAAACTAATCGTCAAAAATAGACAGAGTATTTTAACGGACCAGGTCAAGTTTCATAGCAGGCCATGTTAGAAGTCGGAAAGAGTTAATATTAATTTAATTCTGGTATCCTTAAGGCAGTGGTTTGAGCATATGTGTAGTCGGCGGACGAAAGTAGACAAGTCCAAATTGAACTTTTTTCATGAAGTGAAAAAAACTATTTTAAAATTATACGCATAGTAAATGCAGTTTTCGTTAATTAAAATTATGTATATTCTTAACTTTGAATGAAGATTTTGATGGAATGTGCATAATACACATTTCACATGGTATATTATACGAATAACGAAAGCATTCACAGAGATAAGAAACGTGAAAAACACAGTGTAATCGATACCCAAATTACAAATTGATGAATCGTTTACATGGTCGTCCTTCCGTCGCGTACAAACATACAGATCAGTCCCGCGATAGAACAAAACTACGGGCGATCTAGAATGTCGGGGGACATAAACGTGCAGATAAAATACAGGAATTCATAAAGGGATTGGTCGGTGGCAGTCCAAATCTGTTAAAAATCACCTTCGTGTGTGCCCAGCTAATCACAATATTGTAGCATATTTCTGAAAATGAACTTGATAGCCAAAAGCGCTCGGCTAAGAATTAAATGCTTCATGCAATTTTAATTTTTTTTCAATGTACTCAATTGTTCAGAAGTGTATGTACCTAGCGTACAACAACATAATGTTACGTCTTTTTCTGTTATTTAAATTTTGTTTCAGATCCAAGACACGATGGCTACATTACAGCATCTCCATACTTTCTATATGGATTTTTGTTTACATATCTTTTCACTATTAAAATACTTGGACCAAAACTAATGCAATATAGGAAGCCATATAATATTAAAAATCTTCTAATTTGCTACAATTTTATTCAAATTATACTTAACACGTATATCGTATATGAAGTAAGTATGTTGTTTAACCTTCGGATGACCAAGCGGGGGAAATTGTGACCCCAGCGCATGTCTTTCTTTAATAAATTCAAAAGTATTTTCAATTTTTAACTCATTAATTTTTTATTTGACTTTAATATCATTCTAGATATCCTCATATTTTGAAATAAAAAAAATTCCCTATATTTTACGAATAAAAAATATATTCTGAAGTTGATGTTTAGTAACATAGCGTCTATTATGTGTAATTCCAAGTAGTTTTACGCTAGTGACGTCGACTTTATAAAGTAACAAGACACTTACTCAACATACACACTACACATGACACTAATACTCATGTTGTGACTGGCTGAATGACATAAAGTCCATGCCATAAAAAAAAATTAAAAAATTAAAAAAAAAACCTTCATTTTTTTGTTAATTGTTAGTTCTGACATTTTTGACCTGGGGTCATTCCCCCCCCCCCCTTGGTCATCCGTGTAACAAAAAAAGGTTGGTCATCGGAAGGTTAAAAACTACGTAATTGAGCCATCAATAATTGCAAAACAAATTTCTAATTGACGTTTTCATCTCACAATCGACTCAAATTGAAAGTATAATTTAACATGGTGATGACACGTTTAAAGCCAAAATTATAATCACCTCACGCCCCACATAACCATATAAAGTTGAATTTCGTAATTTAATCCGAGCGTCGCGCGTCGCCATTATCATTGGTATTAAAAAACATCCTAAGATTGACTTTAGTCCCTTAGGAAGTTCTGTCATTTTACCTTGACCTCTATCTGCATTTTCAGTAATCCTATCATTTAAAATCTTATTTATTTGCGTTTTAGTTTCCGTTTTTTTTTCGCGTGTGGTAATACAATGGCTTTATGAATTGTTTTCTTAAAAAACCAATACAGAAGTAAAAACTTCGAGATGTATTCTGGTATAAAATCGTTTATTTAAAACTATAAAATGTCATCGATTGCAGAACGTTTTCGTTCTAAACAGAACATCTTCAGTGCCTAGAATGAAGTATTTCCACGTTAGTTTAAAGCAAAAGGTTAAAAATGTGACTGTTAAAATGAAAAATGTGGGAATACTTACATCCTGCCGAGTATTTTGAAACTAGCACACTGTAAATAGTGTTAACATCATCATATATGGTTTACATAATGTAATATGTTAAAATGTTATGACTACAAGTCGATGTTAATGGATAAAGTGGAACACATGCTAAAAGGGTGCCATGGTTCCCTGCTTGAAGATGCTAGGTACTTGCCAATTCAATGGGCACAGACCAACTGAGAAATTATGAAGTGGATATACAATTTGACAAGGGTGACATGACATGACAAGATAAAGCCAATTTTTGGTTAAAGTTTCATTTGATTTTGGATTTTTTAATAAAATGCGAAGGTTTGTCTGCAAAAATAATTTAAATTATTTGAATAATAAAATCTACTGTAAAGTTTAAATTAGCAACTCTCTATTCCAGAATAACTTATAGATTCATTAAATTTAATGCAGATATATTACATGATTTAAGTTGTGACGTCATCGGATGTGAAATGACAAACTGAAAGTTGAGTTTTGTTGAAACAAGGAAATACACTACATAATAAAAGATAATTGGACTTGCGTTGGAAAACAAAGCTAAAAAAGCCGAAAAAACCAGAATTTAAGAGTATTTTTATGTGATGAAATGTTGGTTGCCTAACAAGGCAAGCAGGCGACAGGTTGAAGGTAAACGGTAGAATATTGCGAGAAAACAGTATAATATATACAAAAGGTGGCTATTTATTGTGTTAAATTTATTATTATACTATTGTAATGAATAATTATGTCTGTTAAAAGTTGGAAAATAGTTGTTAACAAAATTAAATAACTAAAGATTACTGTTAGTGAGGTAGATATAAGTGTGAAGGATATGATTGTATATAGTATTGTGAAATGCATAAAAATATGTAATAATATAATAAAATAAAACTATGTGACATAAAGTCTAATTCATCTTTATGTAGTTTTGAAAGGACTGAATGAATTGGAAGTAATGTATCTTGATAATCTACCAACATAGAATAGGGCTTTTCATTCACATTCTTTATTCTATGTTGGTAGACTATCAAGATACATTACTTCCAATTCATTCAGTCCTTTCAAAACTACATAAAGACGAATTAGACTTTATGTCACATAGTTTTATTTTATTATATTATTACATATTTTTATTCATTTCACAATACTATATACAATGATATCCTTCACACATATATCTAGCTCACTAACAGTAATCTTTAGTTATTTAATTTTGTTAACAACTATTTTCCAACTTTTAACAGACATAATTATTCATTACAATACTATAATAATAAATTTAACACAATAAATAGCCACCTTTTGTATATATTATACTGTTTTCTCGCAATATTCTACCGTTTACCTTCAACCTGTTGCCTGCTTGCCTTGTTAGGCAACCAACAACTCATCACATAAAAATACTCTTAAATTCTGGTTTTTTCGGCTTTTTTAGCTTTGTTTTCCAACGCAAGTCCAATTATCTTTTATTATGTAGTGTATTTCCTTGTTTCAACAAAACTCAACTTTCATCTCGTCATTTCACATCCGATGACGTCACCACTTAAACCATGTAATATATCTGCATTAAATTTAATGAATCTATAAGTTATTCTTGAATAGAGAGTTGCTAATTTAAACTTTACAGTAGATTTTATTATTCAAATAATTTAAATTATTTTTGCAGACAAACCTTCGCATTTTATTAAAAAATCCAAAATCAAATGAAACTTTAACCAAAAATTGGCTTTATCTTGTCATGTCATGTCACCCTTGTCAAATTGTATATCCACTTCATAATTTCTCAGTTGGTCTGTGCCCATTGAATTGGCAAGTACCTAGCATCTTCGAGCAGGGAACCATGGCACCCTTTTAGCATGTGTTCCACTTTATCCATTAACATCGACTTGTAGTCATAACATTTTAACATATTACATTACGTAAACCATATATGATGATGTTAACACTATTTACAGTGTGCTAGTTTCAAAATACTCGGCAGGATGTAAGTATTCCCACATTTTTCATTTTAACAGTCACATTTTTAACCTTTTGCTTTAAACTAACGTGGAAATACTTCATTCTAGGCACTGAAGATGTTCTGTTTAGAACGAAAACGTTCTGCAATCGATGACATTTTATAGTTTTAAATAAACGATTTTATACCAGAATACATCTCGAAGTTTTTACTTCTGTATTGGTTTTTTAAACTATGGTATACAGCCAACTATTGGGATTTTCCCATTGATTTTTTTTTAATTGTTTTCTTATTTCTCCTATATTGAAAATGATACATGTGTTGAGTTTTTGTACCCTTGAGTTAAAATTGTTAATTATGACTAATCTATAACACCGATATTTTTTGTTGATTAATTTTGTCGCTAGTCTTCCCTGTCAACACAGTTAGTCTTTGACAGTGGCACCGTTCAGACGTGTGTTTTGATTTTCAACGGTCAGCTGCTCATTTTTTAAATGTTTTGTTTTGTTATTGTTCTATTGTTTTGTTTTGGAGTCTTGTGAATACTAGCGTAAGTGTTTCTGTTTTTTGTTTATTTTCATTCGACCCAGTTTATTGCATATCTAACCTTGAGACCATGTTCTACAAATTTGCGGATTCCGATAAATATAATCAAATACGTTGCGATGGAGATTGCCGCAAAAATTTTTGTATTAAATACACTGGGCTAAATAAAACGACCACAAAAGCCCTATTGCAACAAAAATTTTCCGATCTAAGATTTTTTTATACGATTTGTGACTCGTCTAGCTTAAGATATTCAAATGAAAATATAACCAACTTATCAAAAAATCAGATACCACTAGAGAACTTTGAAGCATTAACTCAAGTTACTAAAGAACTTACTGATATTTTGCCTTTTTTTATTGAGACTTACGATTTATTGACAAAAAATGACGATAAACTGGACTATCTTACTAAAAAAAAAATGACGAGATCCTAAAATAAATAACCTGTTGAATCCTGAAAAGCTTTAAAATCTGTTAGGCAGATGGAACATAATATTGTCAATATATCGTCGGTTTTTTTCAGCGGTTCAGATGAGACTATTAAGGTTCAAATCCAAGAATAAAATTCAACTGATATTAAGTCGAGATTAGAAAGGCTATCTTCAAATATCAATGAAATATCGAATCAAATGAGCAATCTTGCCAAAAGTCTATATATCTTACAAACGAAAAAATAGGTATTAAAGAAAAATACATGTTTTGCCACCTTAAGTACCCAAACTGAAGAGCCTCAACATTTCGAAGCAAGTCCAGAACAAAAGTTAAGAATTACAGAAGATAAATATCACTTTGTAGTTATTAGTAACTTGAGCCCAATATACACCCCTATACAAAAGTGGTTCACTATATTAAAGAGACGCTAGGTATCAAGGAATATATAATATGTTATGCCCTCTTTAAAGATGCCGACACAGCAACCTTTTCTTCCTTAAAAATAGGTATAAAATGTAGAACATCTATTAACCTATTATTTAATAAGGACATTTGGCCACCTGATGTAAACATTAAATGGTCTATTGAATCTTCGTATTCCAAACCAATACTTTCATCTGAGTCACATAAGAATTCGAAGAGTATCAGAAGTCCTATTAGCCTGGAAAATTCAAATAGCAGTTTAAGCAACAATAAAGATGAAGTTCAGAGCACAGACATACATACAGACAAAGAGGCCATCGAAATTTGCAAATCTAAGGATCCGTTCCATAGGCAAATTAATTTCATTAAGAAAGATATTTTAGAACCATCGATAAATCTGGATCCATTGACCCCACCAAGAGTTAGATTAACCAATAACTCTAATAGTCGATATTTTCTAGCCAGATTAAGGGAACCGGATATCTTAAAAGCCATTAAAATTCATCTTGTTTTTTATACGACCAACCTGCTTCAGTATTTTATGAAGGATATACCAACACAAGTGTTAAACTGTTTCTGGCTTCCGAAGGTCTTCCTATTAAGACTGAAGCTCTACGAAAAATTCTTCTAGAATTTAACGATGCTTATTTAATTGGTGCAGATGAGGTAGACGCTGATCTTGCTGCTTTTAGGTCCTTTTTCACTTCGGAAAGAATTATTCACCTGCAAAAATCAAGTGAATGCCACCGAAACTACTATTCCGCTGTCTCTCCAAGAAGAAATTTTTAAACATCACGACGTGTTCTGAGGGACTAAAATCCTCAAATTATTCGTTCTATAAGATACAAAACTGATGAATTATTTCTGTTTCTAGAGGAATTAGGGTTTACTCCGATAGTTGCAGTTACTGAGCACTGGCATGAAGACAACGAGCCTTTTTTTGTAGAAAAGTATTCCACTATTGCTAGGTATGATCGTCCAAGTTCAGCTCATGGGGACACCCTAATTCTTTCTACAAATAACGATTTTTCTCTGGTACCAAAATATAACTTTCTATTTCTTTGAGTTTTCCTTAGTTTACAGTAAGAAGCTTAATCTTTACATTATTTGCATTTATAGATCACCTGACTCTTCGGTGGCACTATTTTTTCAGAATCTGCTTAATTTGTTAGATGACCTGCCCCATAAAAGCAAAAAAGTTTTATGCGGGGAGTTCAACATTAATTATGTTGCTGCTTGTGCTACACAAATATCCCTGGTCAATATATTTGAATCGTATGGTCTAACAATGCACATTGATTTTCCTACCAGGATTACAAACACTTCATCTACCATAATTGATTATATTGTAAAAACCTAAGTCCCTAAAAAGGGACTTATATTTATATTTTAAATATAAATTCAAATTGCCAAGCCAATCAGAAACATTTCTCTCTCCCCATTCTTTTTTTTTTCGTTCGAAAACCCACTCATACTTTCAAAAATTATTCCTACCATCATAATAATTACTTTCGGGAAATTCTACAAAATTTACTCGGGATTAAACAAAAAGAGATTAAAATTCCAAACTTTCTTTACCTTAATTTTCTAAGATCTAATTACCTATGGCTTCTACCTTTCCCGTAATAAACAATCGGTTTCAAATAATAATCCTAAATAACTTTCACTTCACTTTTATTTACAAAAATGTTTTTAATATTCTTCATGGAAAAAATCATTAAGGAGAGACCACCTTACGTGAAAGCTAACTTCTAATAAATATTTACAAATCAATATACAGGGTGTATCAAATTTATGTGCCCGCGTTATATTCAAAAAATTAAAATTTTTATTCTATCTTTGATTAATAAATTGAAACACAATAACATCCCCGCCTTGTTTTGAGATAAAATCGTTATTAATAAGTGCAACAAAAAATGATTTTCTCTCGACAACAACACTTTTCTATTGTGTCAAAATATTGAGTCCCACCTGAAAAACAATTGCTTCCTTTTTCCCAGTGTCTGTACTTAGGTGGGATAGGATAAGATTTCGATCGAAAATTTCCTAAGTCTTTAACCTCAAATGAATGTTCATACTTTTTGGCTACTCTGTTTTCTTCATTTATTAAATTTTCATACTCCCTCAATATTACACGCAGTTCCTTCTCTTTTTCTTCTCCACATATCAATTTTCTTTCGTTTTCTTCCGATTCTTTACACATGTTTATTGTGTATTCTGCCTCCTCCATTTTGCATACTTCTTCTTCAAATACCACAGTTTCAATGGTATCTCTTTCGCCTTCTTTTTCTATTCTGATCTCTTCTTCTTCTGGGTTCATCTCTTCTTTTGAGGAATCCCAGCTCCATTTTCTTGTGTCAATCTTTTTTCTTCTTTTTCTTCTTCTGGGCTCACCTCTTCTTTTGAGTAATCCCAAGCTTCATTTTCTTTTGTCAATCTTTTTTCTTCTTCTTCTTCTTTTTCTTCTTCTGGGCTCATCTCTTCTTTTGAAGAATCTCAAGCTTCGTTTCCTTTTGTCACTCTTTTTTCTTCTTCTGGGCTCATCTCTTTTTTCGAGGAATCCCAGGCTTCATTGTCTTTATTTATCTTCTGCAGCTTTCTCCTCTTTCTTTTCTGTCATTGCTTCATTGCCAAATTCATTTCCACCGTTTGTTTTTTGTCTACATTAGCCTTTTTCCGTTTCTCATGTTCCTTGTCCATTTCCAGAATGTCCTGTTCTTCTTATTTTTCCTCTGTGACTTTCATCGTATTATTTTTGAAATCTATCACCACATATTTTTCTGACAATTCATCCACTCCTACGATCATATCATGTATCATGTTCGGCATTATAACACATTGTAGTGCATAAAATTTCTTGCCCAATCGTAACCTTATTCGTATTCCTTCATTTATAGTTGCCAAAGTCCTGTTATTTGCGCCCACTAAATTTACCCTGGGAATTTTGTAAATTAAATTCGTTAAATCAACCTCTTCTATTAATTTCCTCTTAATCAATGTAATTTCCGAACCAGTATCAATCATAATTTTAATCGGTTTCTCATTGATAAAACCATCTACAAATTTTAAATTTACTCCACTTCTTTTATCATTATTTCCTGCTAATTTAATAAATTCCTTCGGGTGGCAAAAAATTCTTTCATCACTTTGTCTCTCATCCTCATATTCACCTATTTGCGTATTGTTTACCGCTCTTCTATTTTCTCTTGGTCTGTCGGACCCGTATCGGTTTCCGCGATTTTCCTGTTCATTCCTTCTATTATCATTTCTGTATTCTTGATATGTGCGGGTGTTATTTCTATTCTGGTTTTCTCGATATCTGTCTTCGTTCCATTGCCGATTTCTTTGTTCATAGTTTCCTCTTCCGTTGTCTCTATTTTCGTTTTCCCTCCTCGGAATAAATTCTCTTCTTGTATAATCTCTCCTAGAGTTTTGTCCCCTATCTCTATAGTCTTGATTTTCGCGTTGTCTATAATTTTCTTGCGATCTTCTTATTTGTCTTTCTCTCATTTTTGCTTTTCGTATTTGTATGAATTGACACAAACTGTCGATATATTTGTAGTTTTGTAAAGTTATGTGATCTTCTAAGGTATCTTCAAAATGTCTGGCTATCAGTTCTACTATCTGTTCGGACGAATAATTGTAGTGTAGGTGTTTTGCATTGTTGTATAATTGTAGTGCATATGTTTTTTCTGAAATACCCATTCTATCTTGGTACCTTCCATTTTGCAACTCCTTGTTTATTTCTATCTGTTGTATTTTTCCCCAGAAATAATTCAGGAGCATTTGTCCGAATTTATGCCAATTGTCCAATTCTTCTTCTTTGCTATCAAACCATAAACTCGCCTCATCTTTAAGATGGTTCCTTATCGTTTCTTTGGCTGTTTCGAAGTTACCGATGTGTCGTACGTTCTTTTTTAAATTATTTATGAAAATTACTGGGTGTAATTTTTTTACATCCCCGCCAAATCTTATTTTCACATCCTCTGTACTAGAGATAATCGTTTCCCTTCTTTCTCCGAAATTCTGTTGCGTCTTGTTTTCGGTGACTTGTTTTTCTATTTCTGTGATTATTTTTTCCACTTCTTCTCTGTCTACTTGAATAGCATTTTCCAACTTATTTTCCAAATTTTCTAGTTCCTTTTTCTGGCAATTTGTTAACTCCTCCATTTTATTTTGAATTTTCATTTCTTGTTCTTTCATGTGATCCTTCATTCTCATTTCTTGTTCTTGCATGTGATCTTTAATTTTCATTTCTTGTTGTTCTATCTCGTTTTTCATTGTTGTCAAACATCCTTTTATTTCCTTTTCATACTTTTCTATGCCTTCCTCTATTTTCTTATTGTTCTCTTATATTGCTTGTTTTGTTTCCTGTTGATTTTTATCCATCTTATTTGATGTTTCTTCCTGATTTTTATCCATTTTATCCATTTTTTGTGATTGGAGTTGCATCAGTTGTAATAATTTATCTATTCCTGATAATTCCTGTTGTTCTGATGCCATGATTGTTGTTTCTATATGTTCTCCTTCTATATGTCTTCTTGTTCTATATGTTCTCCTTGTTCCAAATGTTTTCTTGTTCCAAATGTTCCTCTTGTTTATTTGTTTTCTTTGCTTTTGCTTCTGGTGTTCGGCATGTAGTTAAAATTTATCCCCGCCTGATACGAAATTCGAAAATACCCTGTATGCTGTAGATACGAAAATTTTTCTCTCCCCAAATATAAACAATTTATCACACAAATTTTTAAATTTATCAAAATTCAAATTAGTCAAAAATAAAATAAATATGTAAAATTGTACCTAGATAAAATAAACAAATATTTCATAAATTTCAAATATATCAACTTTTTCCGACGGGCAAATAAATTTTCCTTCACCTGTTTTTCCGTTTCCTATCCCTTCAAATTCACAACCAGAGATACTTTCACACCACACGTTGGCTCGCCATGTTGTTATGACCATTCTTTCTATTACTTTGATATTAATTATTATTTATTTGATTAATTATTTAATTGTCGCAAATCATACATAAAAATTAATAAAAATTCTCAGGGTGCCTTTTTGTCATAAAAAAAAATAATTAAATTAGATTATACTTATCCTTTCTCGTGGCTTCAGTATCTCTTAGTTGATCCTCATCGGGATAAAATAGGAAAAGGAAATAAATAGAAAAATCATAAATAAAAACATACAATTACCTTTATTATCAAAAGCAATGTTCTGTAAATTTATCAATTAAATTCTATGGGCATAACTGTCCAAAAGAAACTTTTACCATATAAATTAATCTAAGTCAAACAAATATTTGAGAAGAATTGAAGAATTGAGCGTGTTAGAAAATATAATTACCTGGGAACTGTGATTAATGAAAACAACGACAACTCTGAAGAAATCAAGATCAGAATAGAAAAAGCTAGAGCTACTTTTACCAAAATGAAAATAGTTTTATGCGGAAGAGAGCTAAGTTTAAATCTTAAAATTCGCCTGATGAGATGTTACGTGCTGTCAGTTCTTTTCTATGGAATGGAAGCTTGGACACTGAAAAAGATCGATACAAGGAAAATAGAAGCATTCGAGATGTGGATGTACCGCAGGATACTGAGAATATCGTGGACAGAGAGAGTGACAAACATGGAAGTGTTGCGAAGGATGCAGAAAGAAAAAGAACTTGCGCTTACTATTAAAAAGCGCAAACTGCAATACTTGGGACATATAATGAGGGGACAAAAGTACCAGCTACTACAATTAATTATTCAGGGAAAAATCATAGGTAAAAGATCCATTGGCAGAAGAAAACATTCATGGTTGAAGAATTTAAGAGATTGGTACAAGTGCAGCAGCTGCCAATTATTTAGATCTACGGTATCAAAAATACGCATAGCCTTGATGATAGCCAAACTTCGGAACGAGGACGGCACCTGAAGAAGAAGAAGAAAACAAATATTTACCGCTTTGTTCTTGATACCATTAATAAAACAAGCTAAACAAACAAATTTGGTATTCGCAAATTAATTATACTTCCTATTAAATTTTTGAAATGTTGGAATCTTAAATGAATATGCTTTTACGTAAAAAAATTTAACTTCTGATTATAAAGAAAATCTATCACATAGGTTATTGACTGACCTTTTTGATTCACACACAATGATGTCTCCTCTTGACCCAAACAGCTCCTCCTTGTTGATTATGTTAGGCTACCAATCAAAGCCCTCACCGTTCTCAGCAAACAATCCAGCAGGATACCAGCAACTATTTCTCCAAAACACAAGCCAGGCCTCTTTTTTGCCAGTACTCGTTCAATAAACTCCAAAACTCTCTCCGTTCTTTCTCTCAACAATAATCTCCTGAGACCCAAGTATCTTTTTTACTTGGTGTCACAAATAATTTTTATAATGATAATTCTTGTAACTTACTGTCTTGGACTGTACATACTCAAAGAGGTATTTCTTCTCGATTTGATTTGTCTCTCGTACCACTTTTCGGCTACTCCCACTATCAAAACAAAACACTAGTACTTGCTGCTGAACTACTCACGAAAACTTTTGACTGCCCCTTTCGGATACCGGTAATACAATGTCCTCTTCCCAAAAATATCTCAATATTCAAACAAAACTTTCCCCATTCCAAATTGCCAAACCAATCAGAAACATTTCTCTCTCCACCTCCCTCTGTTTCAATCGAAAAACCCAGTCATTATTTCAAACAATATTTCTACTCAAAACTAATGACCTTTCGGAAATTATCTAAATATTCCTGTCATTAAACAAACATATTTAAAATTCCAATTCTCTTTACCTCTATTTTTCTAAAAACTAATAATTACATCTACCTGTGGATTTCCCTTTTCCGTAATAAACAATCGGTTTAAAATTATAATCCTAAATAACTTTCACTTCACTTTTTATTTACAAAAATATTTTTAATTCTTCATGGAAAACTTCATTAAGGAGAAACCACCTTGCGTGACAACTAACTTCTAATAAATATTTACAAATCAATATACAGGGTGTATCAAATTTATGGGCCCGCGTTATATTAAAAAATAAAATCTTTATTCTATCTTTGATTGATAGATTGATCCACAATAGTATATACATTGTAAATTATGATTCGAGAGTGCTCCTATTAGCATTTAACGTGTCTTGGTTTGTCTATTTCTACTGCATCTTGATTGTAAATTTAGTATAGAACACTTCGCTGGGTGCCATCAATAAAATATTTTTAACGGTTTTATGTTATGTTATGATGTAATTAATATTTAATATATTTTAGGCCACATGTGTTTATTTCTCAAATTCAAATTGGATATGTATAGACACGACAGAGAAAAATCTTGTATCAGATACAAGGAAACATTATTATTTTCTAAAAATACTCGATTGTGTTGAAACAGTAAGTAGTATATAATATATTAATTTATTAGTTCTAATAATATAATACAATAATTATTGTATTGTATAACCTGTACCTGTAATAGACAGGAAGTCAGGTGTGTAACGTTTAGACTTCCCCGTTTCTTCTTTCATTCATCATTGGTTTGGATTGAGAGTAATAGAAACCACGAATAGACGTAACCAGAAATTGGTCCAATTATAGGTTTTATTTCTCCGGAAATAAAACTTCGAATTATTTTTAGCAGATGTCGCTACGGTATCCATATCGATTTACTTGTTTTAATTTGGTATCGAGAGGCTGGATATTTTTTAGTTGGTTCGATATTTTAGGTTTGGACGATTCAGTGTGTTTTATTGCATTGTCAGCGCGATTTATGAAATATATGTAACGGGTACGGTATTTTAAAATGTTATTGTTGTAATTCGGAATATTTTTTTATTGAAAAATTTACCGCATCCACCATGAAGTGATTAGCGGGAATACAGTGTAGGAGTACAGTTCCAATTACTTACAGTCTATAATATAATCCTATGAGTTTTAAATAATTAGCGATATTATTATAATTACATTATGTTTCTAAAATTAGGAATACAGTGTAGATATAAAATTCCGGTAACAGATTCTATAATCCTATATTTTTTAAATTGTTTCCGATATTGTCATAGTAACAATCTGTGCTTAAAAGTTTGTTGTTGTTGTTAGGAATATTGAATCTGATTCGTTCATTTGTAAAAAGTAGACAGTCAATTAAAAAATGTTTTACATTATTTATTTCGTCATATATTTCACATTTAGGGGGATTGTCTCTTGTAAACAGGTGAGCGTGCGTGTATCTTGTGTCAGCTATACGCAGACGTGTGATATCAGTTTGAAGTTTTCGGGTTCGTATTCTCGGTAGCCGCGGGTAAACATTATCTTTGATTGTTCTTGAAGATGTCTGTGAATATTTTCATTATTGGTTCCACTTACTCGTGATTAGATTTCTAAAATACGATTTTATGTCACCCGCGAGATTTCGACACTCCGTTACCTCTGTTTCGACACTTTCCGACACTTTACGGGCGTACTGATCTGCTGCTTCGTTTCCATCAATACCAATATTATATGAGATGGGATCCATACGAAGGTAATGAGTCTGGAATTTTCTTGAGCCTGTTCTAGTTCAGATTTTACCATGTTCTCTAGGGGGCTTTTAGGATACACATGATTTAAAGTTTGTAAAGCACCGAATGAATCGTTTAGGATCAAGCATTTTGGTATTTTATTTTTGTTGACATGTTCAAGGGCTTTGAGTATTGCATAAAGTTCAGCAGGAAAAATACTGAAATATTTGGGAAGTCTAAAATGATATTGATTGTTAGGGGTTACGTATGCAGCACCTACTCCTGTATTACATTTTGATGCATCTGTGTATATCTTTTAGCAATTATCTCCATCTTTGGTTATGATTGAAGTAGGGATAGTGTTAAAAACAGCTGGATTTGCTGAATACTTACTAAATGCAGTAAGATTATAATTTATTTGGGGGATATCAGTTTTCAAAGGAAGGGGATGATCCAAATTTATTGGGAATATATTTGGAAAGTTTACTTCTAAATATCTTAGATAAAATCGAATTCTCTCATGGAAAGGTTTGTGTGAAATAGGTCTATTTTGAGACGTATATTTATTATTGAATGTGGTATCAAAAAGAGGTCTGTTTGAATTTGAAGCTATAGAAGTTGCATGAGTTAATGTTAAATAAATGCGACGATGGAATAAAGAAGGTTCTTCGGTTTCACTATACAAACTGTCTACCGGTGTTGTTCTAAATGCTTCCAAGGCAAGTCTTAATGCTGCATTGTGTATACTATCTAAGGGTTTTAGTGTTTTCTCGGATGCAGATATGTACGCAATGGAGCCATAGTCTATTTTAGATCTAATTAAAGCTTTATATAGGCTGATTAGGGTATCATAATCAAGGCCCCAGTCCCTGTTAGGTGATGTTCTTAATAAATTTAATATTTTATTGCAAGATGCGACTATTTGATTTATATGTTTTTTCCAAGACGGTTTTTGATCCAACCACATTCCCATAAATTTTACGTCTATTTTAAACATGATAGTTGAATTATAAACTTTCAATGTTGGTGTGCTGAAAGCGGGTTTATTGGTGAATACTATCCCCACTGTTTTGGATACGCAAAATTTAAATCTTGTGTCATGGGACCATTCTTCTAGTTGTTGTAGAAAATGTTGTAGTGATTTCGACATAAGAGAGGGGTTTTTGCCTTTGATGTAAACTACTAAAATATCTGCATAAACGCGAGCTTTCAGAGGTTTTTGCAAAATTTTAATTGTATCATTTATAGCGATTAAGAATAGTGTAGGGCTAATTTTTGATCCTTTAGGAGTTCTTTAATATATTCTATAGAATGTGAGTTTTGAACCCTTACTCGAAATGTTCTGTATCGCAAAAAGTCTTTAATAAATTCTAGACAATTACCTCGGATATTCCATGACTGCAGTTTTTTCAAAATATTGTACCTCCAGCACGTGTTGAATGCTTTCTTTAAATCAAAAAATATTACTATTCAAAGTTGTCGAATTGCTAGAGTTTCCTGAATATCGCTTTCTAAGTCTAGAATATTACCTACTATGCCTGATCGGTTTTATCTAAAACCATTTTGTTTATGTATCAGTAGATTTGACTTTTCAAGTGTCCAGGTGAGCCGTGCATTGACAATGGGAAAAAGCCAGGATTTCACGTCCACCTCTCAACATGGCAACACCAAAATATTAATTTATGAAATGTTTCGTCTATGTATTTGTAAAACTGTTTGTTCCAAATGATAATTTAAGTAATTTTGACTACACCGGCACACACGGAAAATAACCCACTTGGTTGTGTAAGTTATTATGCCTTCACTGTACACTAAATCCAATGTTGGTTTTTCTCTCTGACTTTTTTCATGGGAACTCTTTTTACATCTAGGCCTACAAGCCCATCCAACACTTCGCCAGATGATGCTTAAGAGATTAAACGAAATATTGCGAGCTAGTTGAAAATAGTACACTTTGGCTTTCATTTCCAGCTGCATACCCAATGAACTTTACCTTTGATATACCATGTAAAAGTTTTATATTTTCTAGGTTTTTTTCATATTGAGGAAAAAGTATCAGCAAGCTAGTTTTCTTCACATATATCACCATACTGCTATACTCTGCGGTGCTTTCTTGGGCTTTAGATATGACTATGGAGACACTACAATAATAATTGGAGGTTTAAATTCACTAACACATGTCCTTATGTATGTTTACTATTTATTGAGTGCTATAGATTCCAGATGGGGCAAGTATACCTCAATAAAGAAGGGTTTAACATTAGTACAGATTGTAAGTAATATTTATTTGTTACACAATTTATTTATTTTAAAGTTTAGGAAGAAAATGCTTTGTACGCAACCTGTGATACTTAACTTTCCTTTCCACAGGTGTCTCTTTTGTCGTAACACGAATTCGTGTGACAAGAATGCACGGGTGGGGTCTATCAAAACCAAATTTTATAATTGTATTTTACTATAAAAAAATTGTTTTTTAAATATTTCTAAGGAAACTTACTGATGTAGCTTTGTACTAGGTATCTAAATGTACACACAAAATGTGTATCAATATCTACTTAAATACTTTAGGTGCTGTGAAATAGCTGAAACGAGTAATTTTCCAAGAGTTTATTAAAAATTAATAAACGGCAAATTACAAAAGAATCCGGCCTCGGAACAGGACTGATATACGACGACTAAAAATGCTACGAAAAAGGAAAATGATTTTTGCGACATGGAACGTCCAGGGGATCTCAAAGAAAACTCCAGAAGTCTTAGAAGAACTGAACAATATGAAGATAGACATAGCTGTTACTACGGAAATCAAACGGAAATTTCAAGGATCGGAAAATCTAGGTTAATATGACCATTTCTACATCGGAGTAACAAAAGAACGTAGAGCTCAAAAAGGAGTCTCCATTATGGTACACCGTCGCTTCAGAAAATACATAAGATCATGGGAAGGCATCAGTGAAAGAATGATGAAAATGAATATATGTACAAAAGGATACAGAATGACGATTTTGGGAGTATATGCAATCAACGACGATGCTATTGTAAATGTGAAAGATAACTTTTTTGAACACCTGAGTGAAGAAATCACAAAGGTGGGAAATACGAGAGAAATAATAATCCTAGGAGATCTCAACAGCAGAGTCGGGAAAAAGAACAATAACAAAGTAGTTGGCAGATATGGAGAAGATAACACAAACAATAACGGAGAAAGGTTAATAAATATCTGCGACCAGAATGGAATTAGAATAATGAATATATATTTCCAGCATAGATATATTCATAAATATACATGGACTCAAGGAACACGCAACTTAACTTAAAATCAGTTACAGACTATGTCATTCTTAAACAAAAAAGTCGACTGAAAACAACAGATGTGAAAGCATGTAGAGGACCAATTTGCGGCAGCGACCACTATCTCCTACGTTCAGATATTTCATTTCTACCGAAAATATAAAAATAAACGCCGCAAGGTAATCATTCAAATGAACAGCTCCAACAAGTAAGATACAAATTGAACAGTTTACATCAAGAAAATATTAAAAACCTATATAAACGTAGACTAGAAGAAAAACTAATTGAAACGGAAGATAATACCAGAAATGTGAATCAGTCATACGAAAATATCAAAGAATGTATACACGCCGCTGCCTTAGAAGCACTAGGGCGATATGAAAAAACCGTACATCGAAAACCGTATTGATGGGAGCAAGTTATTTCGCACTAAATAACACATAAAAGAGAATTGTATCAAAAATATCTGAACACAAAAAACGTGGAAGATAGGATACATTATAAAAGAATGCAAGCGAGGGTCAGAAGAAAAATATGTCAAAAGAAAAACGAATCCTGGACAAAAAAGTGTACCATGCTAAATACATACATAGGTGGAAGCCAAAATTCAGAAAGTTGGAAACTATTAAAAAACTTAAGAAACGACAGAAAGAAAGACATTATTCACTCCATATCACCACAAACTTGGAACGGATACTTTGAAGATTTACTAATAGAGACAAGAGAGCCCTTCAGACAGATACAATCCAACGGTATACAAGAGGTCAGGTTGATAGGATCACCAATCAGAATAAATGAGAGAGAAGTCGAAACCATATGCAAACAGTTGAAGAATGGCAAATCACCTGGCCCAGAAAATATAGCTCCGGAACTCATTAAATATGGACCTAAAGTTCTAATTAGGCGGCTAAGACAACTTTTCCAGCAATGCTTAAATAACCATGAAATACCTGAAGAATGGAAAGAGTCACATCTGAGCACTATCCACAAAAAAGGAGATAAATAAAAACCTGAAAACTTTAGAGGAATTGCAGTCACTAGTAGTATCAGCAGAATATATGGAAAACTTATTAAAAATCGAATAGAAGAAGAATACCAAAATATGGAAGCCGAAGAACAGGCTGGTTTTTACGCAGGTCGATCTATAATATATCATGTTTTTCCATTGCTCAGATAATTGAAAAAAAAAATTGCTCGTGGCCAAGAAGTCCATCTGATGTTTGTAGACCTTAGAAAAGCATATGATAGTGTCCCGCTGGTTAAATTATGGGAGGCACTGGAGAAAACAAATATAAATATAGAATTGGTTGAAGTCGTAAAAACGTTGTACTACCAACAAAGAACAAGAATTAAAACTGGACATCTCATAACACCTGGATTCACAGTAACTAAAGGAATAAGGCAAGGTTGCTGTATCTCACCAACACTATTTAAAATATACCTCGTACCAGGACTCAACAAATGGAAGAAAAAATGTACGAATACGGGCATACCACTAACGGACTCAATTTGTACACGCTGTGCTTTGCGGATGACCAGGTCATCATCGCACAGGACTCTAATGATCTTAGTTACATGTTGCGAAAACTATTAGAAGAGTTTACAGAGAGGGGCCTAGAAGGAAATATAAAAAAAAAACTGAATACATGAGTATCGGAGGCGACTAATATAGCCTCCGAGTAGAGGAAAATCAAGAAATAAAATTATGTGAATACTACAAATACCTGGGAGTAAAGATCACTCAAGACGGAAAATTAGATGCAGCTATTAAGGAACGAAATATACAGGGAAGGAAAGGCATATCCTTACTGAACAGCGTACTGTGGGATGACACATGAACACATGAATGCGAAGGTTGGCCCATAAAATAATGAACAGAGAAAATGCTTAGAGCAACAGAAATGGACTTCTGGCGCTGTTCGGCGGAAATATCTAGAAGCGACAGAATAACAAATGAGAGAGTCAGAGAAATTATGGGGATTACACATACTATTGTTGACGACATCAGGACGAAACAACTCAGGAGGTACGGACACGTAAAGAGAATGCCGGAGAATAGAATCCCAAGACAAATCCTCGAATGGCAACCAAGAGGAAGCCGCAGACCAGGAAGGCCTAGAAGAAGTTGGAGAGAAGAAGTTGATAGAGAAATCAGGGACAGAGAACTCGAGGACGATCTATGGAATGACAGAACGAGACAGAGACTGGAAATCAGAAAACGTCAAAGAACGTTGTAAACCGATATTGTATATGTATATAAATTACAAAAGAAAAATATAAAAAAAACCAGTAAACAGCAAACATTGTATATACTTACAGTAAAGCAAGTAAAAATTAAATTAACATTAAAACCTTAAGGCCTAATAAAATAAAAAATGAATGAATTTTTATTTCATTTTAACTTGGCTTTACTCCTTTGAGTAACTAAGTCCATTTTCCGTTGGAATTTACCAGCTGAACAGACGGGATCGTGAATTGTAATTTTTTTAAATTCCCTCTTGTCTTCTTCGCTTCAGCATGCATCTGGCTTGCAATTTTTAAAAGACATGGAGGTGTTACCCGGAAAATGGTCCAATAGGTTTTCAATTAAATACCTTTTAGGAACATTTTTAATATTTTTCAATATTTTTAATGTTTCTATTAGGTTGAAAACTTTAAAATTTTGACGTTATAATCTTGTTTGGGAGAGTAGTCCATTCCTTCACGGTTTTTGCTCTAAATTTTAAAAAACCGCTTGGATTGACATGAAATTTGGCATACATATAGCTTACATGTCAAAGAAAAAAAGTGATATTGTGCCGATGTGTGCTTTTGCCCTGGGGGTGACTTTCACCCCTTCTTGCGGGTGAAAAAGTATATGTCCAAAATAAGTCCGGAAATAAGTAAACTGACTAATTTGAAGTAACTTTTGTTCTATAGAGCTTTTTCGCCAAGTCAACACTTTTCGAGTTATTTGCAAGTGAATATATTTATTTTTCAACAAAATAACCACATTTTTAGACGGTTTTTCGCAAATAACTCAAAAATTAAGTATTTTGTCGAAGAAAACGTTGTTAACAAAATTATAGCCTATAAAATGTAAAAAAAATGGTGTAAGCGTTAGGTTTCTGGATCTCGTAAAACCAGAGTTATAGCCAATGAAAAATAGATTCATATTCACCAAATTTCAAATAGAATATTTCGACGTGAAATATCCAAAAAATTAGGCACTTTTTGGGGAAAACCTATTATAATTTTTTTATAGTGTTTAAAAAAAGCTTTATTTCTGTTTTTACAGAAAGTTTCTAGCATTAAATTTAAGCAAGTTACGCTCAAAATTAAGTTGGACCCTTTTGTTTTTGCAAAAAAAAATCGGGAAAACCACCCACTAATTAGCAACTTAAATTAAATTAATCGTTACCGCTCCACAAATTATTTTACTTATGTTGTGTTTATATGATTTGTAAGTTTCATCGATTCAAAGTGCTTATTTTTGAAAAAATTTGGTTTCAAAGTAAAATTTTTAAAAATTTAAATTTTGAAAAATATGCTTTTTTTTCAAAATAACTTAAAAATTGTTAGAGATACCAAAAATCTCGAGAAACAAAAAAAGTTAGATTTACTTTTCTGAATATCATGTATTTTCTTGTTTTTCTGTTGGACAAAAATTGATTAAGATTTGGTGTTTCTAAATTTGCATACATTCGTGATCAGTGACTCGTTTAACCCCTTTTAACTACAGCCCTTTCAATAATAAGGACTTTGAACCAATGAAACTTACAGATAATATAAACAATATATACAGGAGTCAAGAAACTAAGAGAGAGAGAAGTCCTAACGATTAAGTTCATTTAAGATACTAATTAGGGGGTGATTTTCTCGATTTTTTTACCAAAACTAAAAGGGATTAACTTTATTTTGAGCGTAACTTGTTTAATTTTGATGGTAGAAATTTTTTTTATAAAACAAAATGAAGCTTTTTTTAAATACTTTAAATAAGTTGTAATGAGTTTTCCCCGAAAAGTGCTTCATTTTTGGATATTTCACGTTAAAATATTTCATTTGGAATTTGACGAATATGAACCTATTTTTCATTAGCTATAACTCTGCTTCTACTAGGTGTAGAGACGTGATGTATACACCATTTTTTAAATTTTTTACAGGCTATATTTTTGCTAAAAATGTCTTTTCGACAAAATACTTACTATTTGAGTTATTTGCGAAAAACCGTCTAAAAGCGTGGTTATTTTGTTGAAAAAATGAACATATTCACTGCCAAATAACTCGAAAAGTATCGACTTAGTGAAAAAACTCTATAGAACAAACGTTACTTAAAATTAGCCAGTTTATCCATTTCCTGACTTTCTTTGGACGAAAATTTTTTCACACCCAAGAGGGGGTGAAAACCACCCCCAGAGCAAAAGCACATATCGGCACAATATCACTTTTTTTCTTTGACTTGTTAGCTATGTGTATGCCAAATTTCATATCAATCCAAGCGGTTCTTTGCAATTTAGAGGTTTTGCAATATTTTACCGTTAAAGAACGGACTAGAGGGAGGTATTGAAGCGGAACTTCAAAACGAGATTCATCAAGAAGATTGTCACTGTCCGGTCGTATTGCGCTGCATTATCTACGCTATTCTATTAATAGCAAAGCAAGGAAGTCCATTACGAGGAAACAAGGAAGACTGTGATTTCAGCGACTCATCCAGTGGAAAGTTCTTGAACACAGAACTTAGAGAACTGTAGAGTAACCCCTATTAAAATAGGGCTAATATGGACGGGAAGTGTAAAGGTCTTCAGTCCAGACTACTTCAGGAAAACGAGTTACCCTATTTTGTCCCGTGTGCTCCTCACTCCCTAAAAGTTGGTGCTAAATACGGCCAGTGCTACTATTGAGGCTCAGAATTTTTTCGGAACTTTGCACAGTATTTATTCTTTCTTTGCGCTGGAAAATTTTCCGAGAATATGTGCCACTTTTATTGAAACCTGAAAGCAATACAAGATGGTCTGCAAGATTGGATGCACTTGAAGCTGTCTATAAATATTATGTAAAGTTGTGAATGTTTTCATTCACTAGTGAATGAAAAATATTGGGAAAATTGAATTTATCGTTTTGACATGTTTCTGGCATGCTTTCTTGAAAAATATCATTCATGTCGATGTGTTTTTGCAAAGAAAAAATATAACAGTAGATTTGACTGCCCGGAAACTTCAGAAGTCTTGCAGAAAGTTTGCTTCATCTGAGGCCATTACTGCGTGTAAATTCGTGACAAGCATTAGTGATCTGCCTTATGAGTTTCCAGAAAAAAAACAAAGAAAAAATGTATTACTAAGGAAGTAAAACTTCTCTTGTGGGTAGATGGTATATCAGTTTATTAAAATTTTTTCTAAAAATATCCAAGTTGGATTAAAGTGGGTACATAACTAGTACAAAACAAACGTTTTCGGACTAATCAGTTCATCATCAGGTTGAAACCTAAAATAAGTAAACCACTGTATAAAAAAGCAAAGTTGAAATTTTGACTGTTAAAAAGTTAGGAAAAAATTAAAACATGTGGTTACTTACTTCAGATCCAAAGTAGTTGGAACTAGCTACATAGGTAGGTCGAATGACCTTACCATTATAAAAATTAAGCCATTTCGGCTACAACAATGTCGACAATAAGTCGATGTTAAAAGAATACGATTAGACTATAATGAAGTCTTCATCTTGGCTTCAAACTGACAGACTGAAATATGAAATTGAAAGAATATTGACAAGATCTTCTAGATAGGGAATTTTATGTGTATACAGTTATTTTATATTGTAAAAATGCAAAAAAAATTCTAAATGATTGAATTTAATTAACTATTAAATAAATGAGTGAGAATGAAACAATTTAAATTAATAATAACATATAATTATTTATAATTCTATGATTATTCAAAGCGAAAATTTTGCCAACAAGGTAATGACGTCACTTATTCGAAAAGAAGAAAAGAATAAAGAAAAACTGAAGAAAAATAAAAGGAAATTTATTAAATGATGAAGTAAAAGTATTAATGATTAAATATGGGGTTTGACTGTTATGATATGCAATTTCATTTAATTTAAAAAAAAACGCAGATTATTACTGGTTGCCTGAATTCATGTAAATTAAAACGGAAACGAAAACCAAATTAAGAGTAAGTTACTATGGTGTAAGGTAGATGAGATTAAAGTACCAAATGGTTGTATAATTTATATGAAAATAAAATTAAAAAATTAAAAAGATAATGATATGGAATGATATGATATGGAATTACAGTTAGTTTAAAAATTACAGAAATGAGTGGAATAATGATGTATAACTGGTTGACTAAATTTATGTAAATTGAAGGGGAAATAAGAAAAACAACAATAAGAGTCACGGTTCTTAGACATTACTACGGTTGCCTAAATCGACTAACCAATGAACATTAAGGGTGAGATTACGTCACGAGAGTTTACTGTCATTTGATTTTTTTCGAATCCTGAGAAAACCAAGTATTTTAGAAAAATTTAAACGCAGGATGCAAGATTACATTATTACCGAGGGCGGAAAGCCCCTTAGAATAAACAAGCAGATTCTATTGAATGAAATATTTGAAATTAAATATCACACTTCTCTTTTATTTTCAGCCCTGTAACTTATTAAAATAAATATTATAGAAGTTTTCAGGGACTTTCAGCCCTCGGTAATAATGTAGTCTTTCATTCTGAGTCTAATTTTTCAAAAATATTTATTAGTTTTCTCAGGATTCGAAAAAAATTAATACACTAAAACACATTGAGAATTTTGACATGCGTCAAAGTTTTGCATTAACTCAATGTAAAATTCTGAACTGTTAAATTCCAGCTTCCCTAATAATTATTTTACATCAAAAGACATTAGAAACTATTTGAAGAGGATTGAAATCTGCTGTTAAAATTGGTCTACATAATTAAACATATTCCAAAATTTTGTAAAAATGTAATACATTTTAGTTTTCAGCCCAAACTTAGGCCACACACAATGCAATAATGTTCACATTTTTGAACTGTCAATATTTTTATTTTATCATCTATTGTTTAAAAACAATACAGGTGATAAGATACCCTCAGTTGCGGAGAAAGGATTAATAATAAAGATTTTTTTATTCAGTCAACGGTGTGAGTACTGTCAGTTAAATAGTAACGTGTGGCCTTAATTTTACACGCATACCTATTGTGGCAAATGTATCATATTTTTCAAAATTTTGGAATGCATTTAAATTGTAGAACAATTTTAACTTTTGATTTTAATACAGGTTTTAATTCTTTACAAGTATTCTCTCATGACTTTTGATGTAGAATAATTAGGGAAGCAGGAATTCAACAATTCAGAACTTTACATTGAGTTTCCTATGGCTCTTTTTACGATTCGCCACCCGGTATAAGATAAAATGTGTACTATTTGTCTTATTATTTCATAATAACACAAATAATACACAATAACACACATTCAATGATCGAAAATAATTTAAAAATATGGGAATGTAAACTCTTGTGACGTAAAGTCAAAAATATAAGTCTCCCCACCACCGTCGGACAAGACAACCGTAATAAAGTCTAATAACCGTGAATAAGAGTAAGTTGATATGGTGTGAAGTAAATGAGAGTAAGGAACCAAATGGTTGTATGATTTTATATGAAAATAAAATTAAAAATTGAAAGAGAAAAAAAAAAGGGTTGAAAAGGAAGGTAGAAATGTTTCATTATAAAACAAAACAAAATATGCCAACCTTCAATTACTGGTTGTCTAAATTGAATAGAAATTGAAAATAATAAGCAAGAAGAGAAAATTAAGTAAAGTTATAAAAAAGAATAAATATATTATGTGGTCTATAGACCAACCGAGATATGAGTACCTAAGCCTACCTCCACAAGGGATAGAAGGCACGCAAAAGCGCACACATATCTGCCAGCCCAATGATCACAAATAATAATCATGACAAATTGGCAAATTTGAGTTTTAAAAATTAAATTAAAGGTTATAGTGTAATAAATATATAGTGAAATAAGGTCTTGCAAAGATTCAGAAATTAAATTGATACAATAGGTCAAGTTGTTATGTATAACATAGTTAATATAAAGCAGAATGAGTATGTTTGTGGTCAATAGACTAACTGAGGCATATGTGCCTAAACTTACCTCCACAAGAGATAGGAGGCACGTAAAGGCACACACATATCTTCCAGCCCAATGATCAGAAACACTAATAATGACCATTTGATAATTTGGGCTTAGGTGAGCTAAAGAATGACAAAATAAGAAAAGAAAATGAAAAACAAAATAATAAAAAAAAGTATAACGAGCTGTGTGGCGATGAAAATCCGACAAGTACTGAGAATGTGTACCAAGTAGCTATGTTAGAGATTATTGAACAGATGATTATGGACTCAGTGACAGGTTTAAGGCTTTAAACAACATAAACAGCAAATTTGGATTTTTGAATAGAGTTCGAATTATAAGAATGGAAACAATAGATCTAAAAATGAAACCAGAATAATTGGCAAATATCTACACTGCTGATCTCAACGTTGAAGAATTTAAATTTGAAATACAAAGATTCACGCACACATTTTATCAGTTGACGAAAATTTAAAGGAAGCTGCATCAAGGAAAATGTTAAGTCATATTTATAAAAACAAAATAGAGGAAAACTACTCTAATACTGCTCTACTCTAGCTTCTCTACTACTGTACTGAGAATGTTTCTCACGCTGCTAGTTACGGTGTCATCTAGAGAACGAAGTTTACGCAAACTTGAAATCATTAAAAATTACATGAGAAATACAGCGAAATATAAGAGACTCTCTAATGTAAGTATACTATTAATTGAACACAATCCTTAATCAATTTTGACGGCATCATCAATACATTTGCGGCTAAAAAGGCTTGAAGAATTAACTTTTAAGGTACAATTTTTAATTTTTTTTGAGACAGACAAAATTTATGAGATTATCGAAAACTCAAAGAAATAACGAACCAATGTCGAACGAGTAGACCAATATGCATATCTTGGAACAATTATCAACTCCACAAATGATTACTTCCAGGAAATAAAAATAGAAAAGGCTAAAGCTAATTTTAACAAAATGAGAAAAGTGCTCTGCACAAGAGATTTGAAGTTAGAGCTAAGAGTTAGGAAGGCTAGGTGCTGCGTTTTCTTGACTTGGTTTTATGGAACTGAAGCTTGGACCTTGAATGCGGTATCAATGAAAAAACTAGAATCATTTGAGCTGTGGGTGTACCATAGGCGTAACCAGGATGATCCTAAGGGGGGGGGGGGGGGTTACAACTACCTGAAAGGGGGGGGTTACAACTACTGGAAGGTCTCTGAAGGGTATGGTGTTAAGAGTATAGAGCTCAAAGTATATCCCAATGGGGGGGTTATAACCCCCAAAACCCCCCTGGTTACGCCTATGGGGTGTACAGAAGAATTCTGAAACTATCGTGTGCAGAACACGTCACAAACAAAGAGGTTCGAGAAAGATGAATAAAGAAATGGAAATCTTAAATACCATCACAACAAGAGAAATAGAATATCTCGGACGTATTACACGTGGAGAGAGATACAACTTGCTCCAATTGCCTATGCAGGGAAAGATTCAAGGAAAAAGAAGCATAGAGAGACGCAGAATATCGTGGCTGCGCAACCTGAGAAAATGGTACGAATATACAACAAATGAACTTTGCAGAGCAGCCGGCTCCAAAGTCCGAATAGCTATGATGATTGCCGATCTCCGTCAGGGAGATAGCACTTGAAGAAGAAGTTGTGTAGGTAACACTGCAAATAAATTATTTATATTAGTCATGTATACAGACAGAGTGTTCCACCGAAAACTTGACCCCACCCCCAGTAACTCAGAAACCAAGAGTTTTTTCAGAAATTAAAAAACATGTCAATTTGTATTGAAAGGGAGACGAATTTTTCCTTTCCCTGCCCCGCATGAACTCCCAGTTTTTTTTTAATAGCAAGTGTGGTCCAGTGGCACATTATTTGAAAGCTATTTTTTTTTTCTCTACAGAACCCTCTATTTTTTTAATTTGTGGAATAACTTTAAAGATAATTTTGGATGTTAATTTATAATAGATTTTTTAAGTCGAAAATTATCTTTAAATTTATTACGTAAATTATAAAAAATAGAGCGTCGCTTAGAGAAAAAAAAAAAAAAAAAGAATATGTGTGTACTTTGTACGCACGTAAGAAGTTATACGTCTATTATATGATTTCAACAAAATAAACATACTTTCAACAGGTTACTTGTATTTTATTTAAAGATTAAACTAATTTTTACTTACTACGTTCCAAAAATGTTTAAAACAATCCCAAAAAAAAAAAATAGAAAACACACGGATTCTAACCGGGGACCTCTCGATCTCCAGTCGAACGCTCTGAACGCACTGAGCTATACTCCCGTTATTTTTACGGATTACAAGATTTCCAGACATACTGACAAATAGATCAAGTGAAGTATAAAAATACTTTAAATATTACTTACTATATTATTCCCGAGGTAGACAAATCCAAAGATACAAAATCTATAATAAATATATTTACTAAAAATACTAATATATTCTTTCCACACCCTTTTTGGACTAATACATACATAACTTAAAATATTTAGCAACGAACTCCCTATTGTTTGTGTGCGCATGCGCGCAGAATAATAAAAATTCACTCCCAATCGCGCCTAAAGAAGTGTAACTTCAAAAACGCTGGACGGAAGGGCCGCCCGAGAACTTTATCGTACCGATCTATTATCGTTATCGTACTAGATACTGGCATTCTATAAAAATAACAAAGTTACTCGTTATTTCGATATTTTAGAAACACCTTATATACTTGAAAATATTTTATGGTCCTACGCATCATTAATTCCCGCATTTGAGAAAATGTTCGGGGACACACGAGAGATTATTGCATAAATCAATAGAATATTAGTCATACTTTCATTTCAAATTAGTCCATTTTTCTGAGAAATTAATAGTTTAAAATATTTGTATTTTACTGCATGGATTGTAATGAAACTTTGGGAGTAGCCCAAAGCCCAATCTCCTAATTCAAAGTCTATCCTATATACTATGGCGCTTTTATCATAGGGGCGGTTCTCACCACTTCTCGGGGATAGAACATTTTTATTTTCGAATTGCATGGAGCAAAAGCAAGAATTTTAAGAGAATTTAAAAATGCGCTCTATAATTTGATCTTATTTTTTTCACCCGTCCAACTTTTTGAAAGTAGAAATAACATTATATTAAGAGGTATTGCAAAAGAAAAACAATGCATTTAAATTCTGGTGAATGAGGGGTTAAATGTATGTACTTCTCATTTTTCCTTAAAGTATATTAGTCATATATTTTTTTGCATCATATCTCGCTTAGTTTGAATGTAACCGACATTTAACGGTGCTCGTTTTAAAGGCCTTTTCAAACACTACAAAAGCATGAGCACTTTGAACATGCACCAAAAAACAAACTCTTTTTACCTACCATATCTCTTTTTGTATTATAAATAGAAAATTTACGAAGGAACGAATCTCTTTGTTATTTATAATTAAAAAAAAATTTATACAGTGTTTTTAGTTTGATGCATAGTTTTTAAGATATTCACAAAAAACCGTCCGAAAACGTGTCATTTTTAAATGAAAATGGCCAATTTTCAACTACGCATAACTCAAAAAGTATTGAGTTCTCAAAAAAAAGTATAAATCAGTTTCTGCTTAAAAATAGGTTCTCTAGCCATGCTTATTTTGACCAATAAATTTTCCACCCCCTTGAAGGGGTGGGAATTGCCCCAAGATAAAAGCGCCATAGTATATAGGGTAGATTTTGTTTCTTGAGCTATTCCCTACTTACTGTGAAAATATCAAGTACATCGATGTAATAGGATGTAATTCGGAGCCAAATACCCTCATTGACTGCCCTATAATAATGCTCTGCTATGATCGCGTGAGAGGGGACACACACAAGATTCTAGCAAAATTTCAATTTTCTCTAACTTTTCGAGTTTTTGAGTTACAGCAACGAGTTTTATGTCATTGGAAAGATAATTTTACATTCTTTCAAAATATGTAAAAATATACAGGGCGTGTGTAAAAAATTAAGATTTTTTTTTCATTTCCGGTTAAACCGGAAGCCATATTGTAGGTAAAATTTATTATGCTAATAGATAACAAAGCACTGTATACGTCTGCCAGATTTTAAATTTTAGTTTCTATTACAGAGGTAATTACGGGCACTTGAATATTTTTTTATAAAAAATTCGTAACTCCCCTCCTATGAGGAGTTAAGAAATGCGACCAATGTTATTGAGTTTATCGATAGGACATCAAAAACATTTCAAAAAATAAACAAATTCCTTTGAGTCATTTTTGAGAAAATTTAGTTCAAATTTATGTCAAATTTTGATCCCTTAAATATAGGCAACCCATAACTTTTCCTGAAAAACGATAATATTCTTGTTATAGCCCCATCTTTAGGCTATATAAATGCTTTTTCAAATTAAATTTATCTTAAACAAGTTTTTAGATTTGTAGGGAAATGTATCGGGTGGGCCGTCGGCCATGCTAGCCGCCATTTTGGATTTGGAAATGAAAAATTCCGTATTTCTATTTACCTATCGATGAGCTAACTTTAAGTTAAATTTCATTCATTTCGGTCAAAATTTGCAAAAATGGGCCCCAAATAACCCCCCTATTTCGGCCCCCCTTTGAGAGGTTTTTTTCAAAAGCTTATTTTCTCGACAAAATTCTCTTAAACTTACTCATACCGAATTTCATCGAAATCGGTCCAGTAGGTTTTGCTGGGCGGTGGCGACATACGTACGTACATACTTCCGACATGTTTTTTTTATTTGCTTTTTAGACTCAGGGAGACTCAAAACGTCGAAAAAAAGTGAAATCTGAAAAAATTCTTTTTGCACGATCCTATAACTTTATCTATTATACTCATACTGCGTATGTAGTACGATAAAGTAAAAATAACCTTTCAAATGATGTGCCACTCGACCACACTTGCTATTTAAAAAAAGTGAGGGTCGATGCGGGGCAGTAGGGTGTTACATTTGAGGGCATGAATTTTGCATGAAAGTTCGTCCCTCTCCCATTAAAAATTGACGTGTTTTTTTTTTAATTTTGAAGAAGCTGTTAGTTTCTGTGTTTCTGGGGGTAAAATTTTCGTTGGAACAGACTGTATGTGTATTAGTGTAATTAATGTAGTAATATGAATAAGTGTATTAAAAGCGTATTTTAAAAATAAAACTTTTTAAAAGCTGGTTTCGTGTTTTCTTCGCTTCTTAAGTGGGGGTATTGTTATGATCGTACTATGATCTTTCTTCATCTCTAAATTTTAATTAGATTTTTTAGTTAAAAGTTTTATTAAAATTTTTTTTGAGGTGAAAGGTTTAGAATTTAAATAATCAGTATACAGTTGAGTCTAGGGTTCTTTACCCGTGCGTCATCACTTAAAGCATACGTAATAAGTCGCAAATTTACTAAATGCAAGTGAGAGAAAATGACTGCTGTTCCAATCACGGGTTATATTATAAAATTTAAAGTTATCAAATAAATAGAATGTCAAAAAATGTACGTTTTGCTTTAAAATTTTTGTGCAGGATTACAGCTACATTAATAGAATAAATTCTTTTAATATCATTAGTCATTAATAAATAAATAAACAGTTTATAAAAAAATTCACTAAGATATTTTCTTAATGTTGTTCTGAAGCTATTTCCTTGTGGCATTTTTATAATTACGTATTTTTTATGGGAAATAAGCCACAATTTTACTAAAAAATTAATTTATTAACGTTTCGAAGCCCAAATCGGGTTTCGTTGTCATTTATTGTATCAAAATTCTTATTAAACATTCTAAAACCATTTGCTAATAATGATGACACTTTTATAAAAAATACAAAACATTTTTTAAACAAATTATCAACTATTGAATTTAATCCAAATAATATTTTAGTAAGTTTTGACATAAACAGTTTATTTACAAATGTACCATTAGATAAAACTTTAAACATAATCAAAACGAAATTAGAGAATGATAATACATTGGCAACTAGGACAAGACTAAATGTATCAGCTATAATGGAGTTATTGACATTATGTACCCATAATACCTATTTTCAACTAAACAATGAATTCTATAAACAAAATTTTGGTCTAGCAATGGGCTCTTCTTTATCTCCATTATTGGCTAATATATTTATGGAGGATTTCGAAACTAATATTATTTCTAAACAAAATTTAAAAACCCACAATTTTGTCAAAATACAAAATAAAATAGTATTTTGTATTTTGACAACGAAACCCGATTTGGGCTTCGAAACGTTAATAAATTAATTTTTTAGTAAAATTGTGGCTTATTTCCCATAAAAAATACGTAAAGATATTTTCTATTTGTCATTTTATTCACTTTGGCGGAAACTTTATTATTTACACAATTATTCCGTAACTGTGTAAATGAGGTTAGACTAAATAAATTGGATTGAATATTTTTAAATTGAATAAATATTTTACATTATATTACATTTTTTGGCAGTAGGGCTCATCTAGCCTGCATTATATTACATTACATTAAAATAATTTAAATTTTAAATTCAACAAGAAACATGAGAGTAACAATCACAAACACAACATACTTTATATTTAGTTCTGAAGCTATACAGGGTGTAACAAACATACAGGTCATAAATTAAATCACATATTCTGGGACCAAAAATAATTCGAATGAACCTAACTTACCTTAGTACAAATATGCACATAAAAAAAGTTACAGCCCTTTGAAGTTACAAAATGAAAATCAATTTTTTCGAATATATTGAAAACTATTGGAGATTTTTTATTGGAAATTGACATGTGGCATATTTTTATGGGAGGAACATCTTAGAGAAAAATTTTAGTGAAATTTGTGCAGCCCATAAAAATTTTATGGGGATTTTGTTCCCTTAAACCCCCGCAAACTTTTGTGTACTTCTCAATTAAATTATTATTGTGATACCGTTAGTTAAATTCAATGTTATTAAAACTTTTTTGCCTCTTAGTATTTTTTCGATAAGGCAATTTTTATCGAGTTGAGGCTTATTTTTCAATATGTTTACATAAAAATTTTATGGGGGTTTTGTTCTTTTAAACCCCCCAAATATTTGTGTACGTTCCAATTAAAACATTACTGCGGTACCATTAGTTAAGCACAGTGTTTTTAAAACTTTTTGCCTCTTTGTATTTTTTCGAAAAGGCACCTTTTATCGAGATGTGACCTTTTTAATATGGTTCGAAATATTCCTAAAAATGTAAATCATAAATAAATGTTCATATAATTACCAAGTCTCCATAATCGTACTTAACCATATACAAATATGTGGTGGATTTGACAAATATTCGAAATATCTCGATAAAAACTGACTTTTCGAAAAAGTACTAGGAGTCAAAAAAGTTTAAAAAACATTGTGTTTAACTAATGGTACTACAATAATAATTTAATTGGAACGTACACAAAAGTTTGGGGGGGTTTAAGAGAACAAAACCCCCATAAAATTTTTATGGTTTGTCCAAATTTCACTATAATTTTTTCTTAAGATGCTACTGCCATAAGAACGCCACATGTCCGTTTTCAATAAAAAATCTCCAATAGTTTTCGATACATTCGACAAAATCGATTTTCATTTTGTAACTTAAAAGGGCTGTAACTTTTTTTATGTGCACATTTGTACTAAGGTAAGTTAGGTTCAATCGAATTATTTTTGGTCCCAGAATATGTGATTAAATTTATGACCTGTATTTTTGTTACACCCTGTATAATTAGCATATTAGTACAATGTACTATTTTTATTGGAAATAAGCCACAATTTTACTTTAAAATAAAATTTTAGGTAATAAATTTTAAAGCAAAATTGTGGCTTGTTCTGTTCCTGATTAAAATAGTAGATTATTTTTAGATTTACATTTAGACATCTATGTTAATTTACTTTAAATTACTTTCTAGGTACAACTGACTACGATCTTATTTTCGTTGGCAATAACAAAACTTATGCCAGGCTGTAAATCAATACCTAATTATAGTTTATATTTATGGCTTTTGCAAAATGTTTTTATGATCAACTTATTTGTAAGATTTTACATTAAATCATATGTAAATAAGCAAAAAAGTGTTAGTAAAAAAAAATAATTGTTTTTTTGAAATAAATATTACTGTATAATAAAATTTGTATTTTAGTGACAATCCCTTCAGTGGGTACTCCTATAATCTGGCCGATAATATATGTAAATACACGCACTCAAACTTATATGGAATCACCATGTATTTCAAAGTAATATTTATTTCTTTTGAAAAAACTTGTTATTGTTGCGAAGAATAAAGGTTTGTATTGAAAATAAACAAATATATAAGACATAAGACAATCGGATAGTACAGCTCGGTACGGTAAAAGTTATTTGTTTGAGTTGCAAATTGAACGAAAATAAATAAACTAACTTTTGCGTCCAAAAACGAAAATATGCCTTATGTGGGGTTATAGTACTTACAACGAGGAAAGATTATTGGTCTTGTGGAGAAAGTAATTTTCTCAGAGGGACATAGCTGTAGAGCTATGTTCTGTCCAAAACTTATGCTAGGTAACAGGAACTAGGAAAGCTCAAAAATAAAGCAAGGGAAAGTCGCCAAAAGTAATAACGGCTCTAAAAGGTCGTTTAATTTTCCAATCAGCTGGAAGATACCCAACAATTTCTCACCTGCAGCTTCAATGGCAGCTTTTGGAAGCTACAGGTGTAACTGTTTCAGTTGAAACGATAAGAAGAAGAGTTCGTACCAAGAAGTATACAGCAGGAGACAGTTATGAATTCCCGAGTTTTTCGGGCAGCACAAGATTGATCGCCTAAATTGGTGTCTTCGCCACTATAACTGGAACATTGGAAATTGACAAAATGTGCTATTTTCAAAAAAAGTCAAGATTTGTGTAAAATCAGATGACCCACGAAATCGTGTACTTCGAGGTCAAGGAAGACAAGTAAGAACGAAAACTGTCAGATCTGATCACAAATATACAAGGGGAAGTGTAATGTTCAGGAGAGGAATTGTGATCCGTAAAAAAACTCCTTTAATTTTCATCCAATCAACTTTAACTGCACACAGGTATGTTGATAACCTGTAGTCAGGCTCTGGAGAGGTGCAACAGGAGAAAATTTAATTTTATTGCATGATAGTGGACCTCTACATACCATTAGAGTGACTACAGACATCATTGAAGCAGAAAGTATCCCTTGTTTGGAGTGGCCTGCTTGCTCACCCGAGCTTAATCCTATAGAGTATTTGTGGGATATGCTTAAAAGAAAAATTAGATCTCGCCGGGATAATCTACAAAACACCGCACGGCTAATACAAGCTGCTCTTAAAGGAAGGAGCAACCTTCCACATCAAAATGTTGATAATTTGATTAGCAGCGTGTCCACGCAAACTGAAGCTTGCATAAGGACTAGAGGTGACGACAACACTGACTACCATAAAATACAAAAAAAATAAAAACAATTTAAACATCATTCGTTTTACATTTAAATTTTTTATTCTATTAACTTTAAAACAACTACTTACAATTTGTTTGTTAAATACTTTATTGTTTTATTTAATTGTTATGTATTTGTTATTAAATTGCTTTAAAATAAATATTGTTTGACTTCGTGTGTTTGTTTTTTTAAATTCGCACGAAATAGTAAGAAATATCAAATGATTTCATATAAGTTTGGGTGTGTGTATATGTCGATACACAGAGGTTCAAAATTATTGAATAAATTTATTTTTTCGATATTAGACTACTTTGGAGGAAAAATAATAGGCTACTTTCGAGGAAAGTCCCGAGACAGTTTTTTTTTATTGACATCCCAATTTATTACAATCTGCCGTTTTTTACAAAGTAATAAGCATTTAATAATATTTATGTCGGCTAAACTATTGACATGTGGCGAACATACCCATTAATATGCCGCTCTTAATGTTAGTCTACTAAACTATTATTGGTTCTGGGAAAACATAAATAAGTACTACACTTTTTTTAGCTCACACTAAATCACTGGTCACTTTACGTTTTAACCTGCGCACTGCACACATCGGCATCAAGTTCCTTGCTAGGTGGTTTGGGTGTTCCCGCAATCGGTCCTTGTATTTTTTTATTCGATATGTAATTTCTTCCTTTACATAAGTTACCTCTGCATCTCGATCTACGGCGTTGTTGGTGATGTACCAAGGTATATTTAAAATCATCCTTAGTATTTTGGATTGGAACCTTTGTATTATTTCAATATTAGAATTTGCGGCTGTTCCCCACAGTTCTACCCCATAGGTCCAAATTGGCTTCAACACCGCTTTGTATAGGAGTAATTTATTTTGTGTTGATAACTGGGATTGTTTTCCTATTAGCCAGTATATGTCTCTCACTTTATGGCCCAATTGTTTTCGTTTGGAAAATATGTGTTTTTTCCAGGTCAGTTTTCTATCCAGGTGAATCCCAAGGTACTTTACATCGTCTTTCTGTGGTATTTGTTTGCGGTTAATACATACAGGTGGACAGGTTCCTCTACGGGTTGTAAATGTTACATGTATTGACTTTTGCTCATTTGGTTTAATTCTCCATTTTTGTAACCATTTTTCGACTTCAGTTATGCTATTTTGTAATAGTTCTGATGCGATGTTTGGATTCTTGTTGGAGCATAAGATCGCAGTATCATCTGCAAATGTAGCTGTTGTTGTGGCAGGTGATGTTGGAAGGTCGGCAGTATAGAGTAGGTACAGGACAGGACCCAGAACACTTCCCTGGGGGACACCCGCTGTTATGGGTTGAAGTTCTGATATTTCATTGTCGTATTTGACTCTAAAGCGTCTATTTGTAAGGTATGACTTTAGTAGTGTGTAATAATTTAGAGGCAAACAACTCCTCAGCTTATAGAGCAACCCCTGGTGCCATACCTTGTCAAACGCTTGTCCTATGTCTATGAATAGGGCGGAGCAATATCTGGATGCTTCGAGGTCTTTATGGATTCTGTTTACTAGTCGATGTACTTGTTGAATGGTAGAATGTTTCTGCCTGAATCCAAATTGGTGAGTTGGAATTATTCCCTCGTCTTCTAGGAGAGGTGTTAGTCTTGTTAATAAAAGTTTTTCGAACACTTTGGATAGCACGGGTAGTAGACTGATGGGCCGGTATGATTCTACCCTTTCAGGTGGTTTGCCTCGTTTTAAAATGGGTGTTATTTCGGCAACTTTCCATTGTGGCGGGAAATAGCTGATTTTCATGATTGAATTGAATAATTGTGTTAAATATGTATATCCTATTTCCGGCAGTTCTTGTAATATTTGTCCTGTGATTAGGTCGTACCCTGGAGCTTTTTTAGGGTTGGTATTGAATCTTATTGTGGCCTTTATTTCACTTTTTTTGAATCTTTTTTCTGGTAATTCTAGCTGGTATGATTCTTCAAGTGCTTGGTTTATTGTTTCCTCTTGGTTGGGGTCAGTTGTTTCATTGGGAATGAACACAGTTCTTAGGTGGTTTGCAAATGTATCTGCTTTTTCCTTTGGTGTTTTTAACCATCCGCCCTGCTCTTTTTTTAATGGTGGTATATTGTATTGGGGTCTTTTTAATTTTCTAGTAGCCTTCCATAGGGAGTAGTTTGTTTGTTCAGTTGTATCTAGTTGTTTTATGTGTTCACTGAATTGAAGATTCTTTTCTGTTGCTATCATTTCTTTTAGCTCCTTAACAGCATTGTTCAACTGCGTTTTTGTTTGTGGCGCTCTAGTTGCTTGCCACTGTTTTCTAGACAGGTTTTCTAGTTTCCCGAGAAAGGTCGATGTTTATTTTTAAATTATGATTTTGTGGCATATTTATCATACCAGTTACGTCATCCATCTGGGCGTGATGACGTAATCGATGATTTTTTTAATGATAATAGGGGTCGTGTGTTAGCTCATTTCAAATGTTCATTTCTCTATTCGTTAATATAGAATTATTAGTGGATAGTGCAAGGATTAAAATCTATATGATGCCGAAAGGCGCTTTTACCATGGAGGTGGTTGCCACCCCATCCCGGGGGTGGAAATTTTTTATTATAATTTGACCGCAAAAGTTAACAAAAACATTCATTCTAAGCAAAAAATGTTCTATACATTTTTTTGATAAAATGAATAGTTTTCGATTTATTCGCTATCGAAAGTGTTGGTTTTATATCGAAAAAATAAGTGTTTTTCAATAATACACTAATTTACGATTCACTCAATTTTTGCCGTAGAAAAAATTTTCTCAAACCAATTTCTTGGGAATTAAATAACCTACAATTTCATATTTAAACATTTTTTCGTATCTGTGATGCTAATCTTTCTATTCTGAAGAAATCGACATTTTTACCAAACTACAAAAATTCGTCATTCGCTTTAAACTCCAGTTTTTTAAAAACTAATCTTTCTAAGCCAGTCAAACTTCTAATACATAATTCTCTTAATAATACATAAATAAAGAAGAATAAGAAATAAGACCAATGATTAACAACATCGCTAACTTACATTATTATGCTTCCAATTGGATTTCTCCTTTTTTTTTCAAAAATATATATTGATTTTTTAACCGTAACTTTTCTATTTTTTATCTTAGAAAGTTTGGCAAAATAGAATTTTGTAGATATTTATAAGTTATATAAGCCTATTAATATTAATTCTTTTTAAAATCCTCAGTCGCAAAACGAGGTGACTTTGAAAGGGTTGGTAAAGGTGGTTTTTGCATGTTATTACAAGTTTTAATTATCAATAGCTCACTCAATTTTTACTGTAGTAAAAATTTTTGCAAACCAGTTTTTTGAGAATTAGATTCGCTATAATTTCGTATTTAAACATTTTTTCCTTTCTCTGATGCTGATCTTTCTATTCTGAAGAAAAAACCATTTTTTTTCAAACTACAAAAAATCGTTATTCGCTTCTAACCCCATTTTTTTAAAAACTAATCATTCTAAGCCAACCAAACTTCTAGAACCTATTAATAATATAAAAATAAAGAAGACCAAATAAGGTTAATGACTAATTTTAATTAGGGTGGTGATTAGGAGGTTGCTTCGGATCACTTTTTCGCTGAAAAAAGTAGGGACTAACATTCTTTTCAATATACGTCACTTAATTTTTGAGCTAAAGACTTTGTTTTTATTTCTGTTGATAGATATTTTAAAATGATTTAAATTAGTTTAAACAAGTTATTCTCGAAAAATTAATAGTTTTCCCGTCTTTTGACTTTGAAACTACAGTATTTAGCATTTGACGAAGAAGAGCTTACATTTAATAATGTATACCTTGATTACTATTGGTCTTAACAAAAACTAAAGGAAACTTTTTTGTTTATTGTTTCAAAAGGTACATTTTTGTTAAATAAAGTTGTTTTGATAAAACGAAAACTTTTGGAGTTATTAGCCGAAAACTTATTAACAACATTGATTTTTTCGATATAAAACTAACACTTTCGATAGCGAATAAAAAATCGAAAACTATTAATTTTATCAAAAAAATATATAGAACATTTTTTGCTTAGAATTAATGTTTTTACTAACTCTTGAGGTCAAAATATAATAAAAAATTTCCACCCGCGAGATGGGGTGACAACCAACCCCATGGTAAAAGCGCCTTTCAGCATCATATAGATTTTGATCCTTGGACTATTCACTACTTATTCTCAAATTTTTAAGCAAATCGATCCATTCTGTAAAAATTGCGAGGTTTTGTCCTATTTTAAGCTTCATTACTTGGAATACTATATTTTTTTAACTTCAACTGGAAAAAATACTGAAGGTGACTGATTTGTATTATCGGTAAACTGGTAATAAACTTTGTATTACCCGTGTTGAGCTGGCCCCCCCCCACTTGCAAAAATTAAAAAACAAATAGCCTTGATTTATGAGCTATTTATGAGCTCTCATATTCCGCCAACTAAAAATTTTGAGCTCGTTCCACTGAGCAGGAATTTAATACCCTAGTGGGGGGGGGCTGAGTCAGCCCCCCCCACTACTTAAAAATAGGAATATTGAATCGGTTTTTGCGGCAGAATTACGAGCTATTTATGAGCTCTTGAAATTATATAGTTTCGATTTTTGAGCTCATCCCCTTCACCCCCAAACAACCCTTTAATTGATTTAACTTAAGAGAAAGATGCTGAGAAAACTTAAAATATATCGTATTGCGGATATAATTCCTATAGCTTATATACTCTAAGAATAAACTATTAAATCAAGGGCATTTCGATTATTGAGCTGCAACCCCTTCGCAAGAAAACCACCCTATCTTCCCGGCTTAAGAGAAAGTTGTATTTAAAATGCGTTAAACTAATTATTTGGCGACTACATATCATTTAATAATTTATAAGCTTCCAAATTACGCGCATTTAGATCAGTAAATTGCAATTTATTTTGTATAGTGCAGTCACTGAAGGTAAAAATCAACGATTACCTTCAAGTTCGGTGAACCTTCATCGATTTTCACGAAAATTGGTCAGTGGTTAGAGGATACGTCAAGAAACAAAGGTGACATGGTACCACCTTGCGCCTTTACCCTGAGGGTGGATACCGCCCCTCCTCGATGGTGAAAATTATTTTATAAAAAATAACTGCACAAATCAATAAATGAACAAATTAAAAGCAAAATTTATTATATAAAGTTAATAAAATAAGACAATACTTTTTAAGTTATTAAAGATCAAAGATTTTAATTATTTGTGAAAAAATGCATGTTTTGAAGAGGTTTTTTGTAAATCACTGAAAAACTGTAAGTTTTTACAAAAAAGTTAATAGTAGTTTAATTCGCATAGCTTATATTCTAAGAATAAACTCTTAAATCACGCACCTTTCGATTACATAGCTACAACCCCTTCGCAAGAAAACGACCCCATTTTCCCGGCTTAAGAGAGAGTTGTTCTTAAAATAATTTAAATTGATTATTTGGCGACTACATATCGTTTAATAATTTATTAGCTTGCAAAATATACGCATCTCAATTATTGAATTGCCATTTTCTTTCTATAGTGCAGTCACTGAAGGTAAAAATCAACTATTACCTTCGATTTCGGTAAATCTCCATTTATTTTCACGAATTGACAATAACAACTTGGGGTTTTAGCCTGGGGTATATGTCACCCCTTCTCGGGAGTGAAAATTACTTTATTAAAAATAACCCCACAAATCGAGAGAGGGACAAATTGTAAGCAAAATTTGTTATATAATGTGATTAAAATAAATCAATACTTTTTGAGTTATTAAAGATCAAATATTTTAATTTTTCGAAAGAAAATGCATGCTTTAGAGCGATTTTTCATAAATGACTCAAAAACTGTAAGTTTTTACAAAAAAGTTTTCATCACTAAAATTGAAGCTACTAAACAATATAATAAATTGCTTACTTGAAAAACCTTTAATGTTAATTTAAAGTAAGTTATTGGTAATTAAATGTATATTTTTTTCCGCGACTGTTCAAATCTAAGGATTCAAGCTTAAATAATGGGAAAAAGATGCATTTTATAACACTTAGGTACTAAATACTTGTCAAAGTACTTAGAAATACCCATCAAAAATAAGATCCAGAAAAAGTTGATAGTATCAAAATCCGCTCACCAATTTTCGTGAAAATGAATGGAGATTTACCGAAATCGAAGGTAATAGTTGATTTTTACCTTCAGTGACTGCACTGTAGAAAGAAAATGGCAATTCAATAATTGAGATGCGTATATTTTGCGAGCTCATAAATTATTAAACAATATATAGTCGACAAATAATTAATTTAAATTATTTTAAGTACAACCCTCTCTTAAGCCGGGAATAAGGGATGGTTTTCTTGCGAAGGGGTTGTAGTTCAATAATCGAAAGGCGCGTGATTTTAGAGTTTATTCTTAGAATATAAGCTATACGAATTAAACTACTATTAACTTTTTTGTAAAAACTTACAGTTTTTCAGTGATTTACAAAAAACCTCTTCAAAACATGCGGGGCGGTATCCACCCTCAGGGTAAAGGCGCAAGGTGGTACCATGCCACCTTTGTTTCTTGACGTATCCTCTAACGACTGACCAATTTTCGTGAAAATCGATGAAGGTTCACCGAAATTGAAGGTAATCGTTGATTTTTACCTTCAGTGACTGCACTATACAAAACAAATTGCAATTTACTGATCTAAATGCGCGTAATTTGGAAGCTTATAAATTATTAAATGATATGTAGTCGCCAAATAATTAGTTTAACGCATTTTAAGTACAACTTTCTCTTAAGCCGGGAAGATAGGGTGGTTTTCTTGCGAAGGGGTTGTAGCTCAATAATCGAAATGCCCTTGATTTAATAGTTTATTCTTAGAGTATATAAGCTATAGGAATTATATCCGCAATACGATATATTTTAAGTTTTCTCAGCATCTTTCTCTTAAGTTAAATCAATTAAAGGGTTGTTTGGGGGTGAAGGGGATGAGCTCAAAAATCAAAACTATATAATTTCAAGAGCTCATAAATAGCTCGTAATTCTGCCGCAAAAACCGATTCAATATTCCTATTTTTAAGTAGTGGGGGGGGCTGACTCAGCCCCCCCCACTAGGGTATTAAATTCCTGCTAAGTGGAACGAGCTCAAAATTTTTAGTTTGCGGAATATGAGAGCTCATAAATAGCTCATAAATCAGGGGTATTTGTTTTTTAATTTTTGCAAGTGGGGGGGGCCAGCTCAACACGGGTCTTTGTATTATAACTGGTAAAATTGACTAAACCTGATACATTTTTGACTGTATTTTAAGAAATATAACCTATCCGCAAATCATTCATGTTTTGTAACAGGAAAAATGGTGGAACTAGTAAACTAAAAATATAATATATATAATATACAGTAATTATCATATTAATAACAGGTCTTACTTTTAATCGTGTCGTCTTTATCTATATGACATTCCTGATCAGTAAAATGTATAAATTTCTTATTTGAATTATGTACTGATTTCTTGGTATACTGCTATACTTGCAATTATTGTAAACAAAGTGACCTATTTATAGAACAGTAAATTAAGACTTTATATAGTGACGATCCAGCAGTGTGTATTTCGATTTTTGACGATTATGTTGATCCAAAAATGAGTTATAATAATAAGTATTACCCAATAGTAAAATATATAGATTTTAACTATTCCACAATTCGGAGCGCACTGACCGATATTCTGTTACTAACTACAAATCAAACTATGATTTGGAGCCCTTCTAAACGGCGAAACAGGTTACGTGCAATAATGATAAGATTACTTTTAAAATTTCTTTTTTAAAGAAATATAGATAATATATCTAAGTACAAAAACATTTAAAAAAAACGGCAGGTAAATTATTACCAAGCGACAAATTCCACCTATTTTAGGTAGAAAGAAAGAACTATTTATCTTATTTAAGAAAGTTACATCTAGATATAATTAACTTAACAAAAAATGGTATTTAATAATTAATATGCGAAAAAAAAACTAAATGATAAAAAAAATATTTTTGGATAGGATAAAATTTCTTAAGCATTTTAAAAACTCTAGATATTGCTGGTAAAAAATCACTACGCGCTCAGACATTTAAAATACAGGGTGCGGTCCTGAACCTAGTTGATTAACCTTTAACTACCCGCGCATCAAGTTATGACATAACTACACGCGTGGCCTACTTTATACGCCACAAGAAAATACACAATGACAGCGGATTTGTTTATTTTATTTTTTTGAAAAAATACACTTAGTTGTTTGTTATAAACCTTATTTGGCATCAGTGAATACTTGGAGTTCCTTCTCAATAAGCCAATTGGGATTTATAACTGGGATTATGGAATAACTGAATTCCATGATAAATAAAATTGCTAATAAAAAATTTTTTGAAATGTGATTTTTTACGGGAGAAAAAGTATTGATTATAAAGAAAAATATATTTTGTGCCATCATGACTAAGAAACAATTGAAATATGTACTTATATTACTACTTATATTAATATAATCGTGGCGCATATTGTGCACCACCGGAAACAACAAACAATAAACTGTAAATTACGATCTTCCCAGAACGCCGATTATAACGAAACTAAAACCAAATTGTAAAGCACATTCCAGTGATAGGTTAGAGACATAAACAAGGTCAAAAATTAAATTTTTAAATATATTTGCAGTAGAATTCTATCTGGCGTACAAAATACGCCAGCGCGTGTAGTTAAAGGTTAAGTACACCTAAATTTAGTCTCGAAGTTTTTCATCGCTTTACCATAGTAAATCTTTAAATTAATTATAAGAAACATAACCAGTAGTTTAGTTATTAGTTGTGATTTGATTGCCGTAAGTAATTTTATCAATATATTTACGGTTTCATCAAAATCTTATAGAATTTCAATCCAGTCATACAGTTTTGTAAATTCAAAGATGTTTAACAAAAACTTGTTTTTGGCTTATCTTGGATAAGTTAAATAATTTGTAATTGACAGAGTCGTACTGACCCAATTTTAATTCTTCTATTATTTCTAGTTGCTTTTCCAGTGCTTTTCTCTTCTTTTGCCTACATAATCGCTTAGCTTCTCTTCTCTTTTCTTTATAATACTCGTTACTTTTTTCTGTGTTGTTTCTAATATTTTCCATTTTTGCGTTGTTTCTCTGCTCTAGAATTCTTCCGCAGTCCTCATCAAACCATTGTTCTCTATTTTCTTTTTCTGCTTTCCCAATGCTAAGGTCTGCCGCTTCCATCACAGCTGCCTGTATCTGTTCCCATTCCTCTTCTAGGTTCCCGGTCGTGATTCTTTCCAATCTCTTGTTTATCTCTTCCTCTGTTCTTTTTGCTACCTCTTTATCTTGGAGTCGCTCTAATTGGTATTTTTTCCGTTGTGTTCCTTTTCTTGTTAGCTTGGTAATTTCTTGCTTAAGTTTGACTATTGTCAATATATGATCGCTATCCGCGTCTGCTCCTCTGTAACTTCTACAATCAGTCACAGATTTGTTGTGTTTTCTTTCAATGAGGACATGGTCTATTTGGTTTCTCGTTTTTCCATCAGGAGAGATCCAGGTTATTTTGTGTATATCTTTATGATCAAATTGTGTACTAACTATCTTAAGGTTATGTTCCATTGAAAGTTCTATTAGTTTTTTGCCATTGTCATTACTTTCTTTATGTAGGCTTTTACCTCCTGTTATATTCATATAAATCTCTTCTCTTCCTACTTTCGCATTCATATCTCCCACAACTATTTTTATATCATATTTTGGTATTTTCCCAATTAGCTCACCGAGTTGTTCATAGAACTCATTTTTTGTTTCCATGTCTTTCTCTTCTGTAGGAGCATGTGCATTAATTATACTAATTTTTCTATACTTCCCGCGAAATCTTAAATAGCACAGTATTTCTGATATTGCTTGGAAGTCAGTTACTACTCGTCTTATTCTGTCTGATACTATAAAACCAGTCCCCAGGTTTCTATTTGGCCCGCCGCTTTTAAAAAGGGTACTTTTCCCAACTTTTATTATCTCACTTCATAGTTGCTTGGTCTCTTGCAAGGCCATTATTTCGATTCTATATTTCTCTCGTATTTTATCTAAATTTCTTAATGCTCTTTCATCGTAGGTCCCTCTTACATTCCATGTGCCCACTTTCAGTACATTTTCAATTTGTTTATTTCCTTTCTATCTTCTTTTCCTTTTTCCGAATTCATCGTCCTTATTGTAGCCATGTCGTTACCATTTTTCTCATGTTGATTATTATTTTTTACTGTTTTGACCCCCCTGGTGCAGCTTCTCCTTTTTTTATTTCGTATAGCTGCTCCTTCTCTTCATCCCATCTCCATTCTCTACCGTCTACTATTACTTTTTGTACCTTTTTCTTGCCATTTTTCCTTTTTCTCTTTCTTCTTTCGCCACCTTGCTTAATTGTTTCTGTATTTCTTTTTATTTTATCGTTAGGTCACTGTTTATGTAAATGCGTTCGTTGTGGTTTTTTAACTTTCTCTTATTTTTCAATATCTCCATTTTTTCAGTCATTGTTTCCGTTTCTATAACACAGAGATTCTCTCCAATTTTTGTGGCGTTCCTTAATTTCACTTTAACTTGCAGTTCTCTGACTAGGAAATTTTCCATTTCTTCTCTAATGTTTCTATCGTCGTTTGTGTTCATTTTTAATCCTGATATTATCAGGTTTTTCTTCTTACTGTATTTTTCTATGTATTCGATTCTTTCCTGTAGTTGCTTTAATTCTCTTTTCAAGTTCTGATTCTCTTGCCTCATTTCCATTAATTGCTTATTGTTTTCGGCTTGTTCCTTCCTGACCTGTTTTATTTCACTTATCATTTCTTCATTTTTCTCCATAAGTTCTTTCATCATTCTAATCATGACTGCATTTGTGTCTTTGTCTGCTTCATTTTTCTGTTGTGTTCTCTTTGCTTTTTTACTTCTTTCAAAACTGTCATCGTTTCCTACCGTTCTCTTCCGTTTAGTTCCTTCGTCTGTTTCTACCTCGCTTCCAGTTTCGCTTCTATGCTCACTCATTGTGTTTTTCTTTAGAGACCTAATTCTGTATTTACTTATTACTATGTATTAATATTATTGGTATTTTATTTATTAATTATTTAATTTTTAAATTTTTATTTTACTTTTAAAATTATTTAAAAATTGTTTAATTATCGGTTATTTATTTATATCAACAATAATATTTCGACTCTGTATTTTTCGATAGGTGCAAAAAACTTGAATTTATCTATTAGTCATTAACACTGCGAAAAGAAGCAACGGCTAGTCGCCCCAGCGGACCGTGACTTCTTATCAGTGCCAAAAAACTTAATGATAATTATTGTTTTACTGTTAGTAATTTAAAATATATTTTTATTAAAACTAGGTTAGGTTAATAATGGTTGGATCTTACTTTTAAAATTCTTGTTTATTTTACACTCTAAATTAGTTAATTCACTTATTTACACTTTGTAAGACTTTGGTGATTTATCTGTTCGCAATACCTCAGTAATTTTGAAGCTAAATTGCGGAGCAGATTCAAATCGACCTCACTGTCTCTTTACCAGGACCGTATCCGCCCGCTTGATAAGCAATTAAAAATCAAACGGGTTTTCGATATTTTATTGCAAAAAACTTTTCCGGATTTCATCAATCAATGTTTAAAAAATATCTACGTACCTTGGCAACATTGAAATTTTTAAATAAATGTCCGATTTAGGGTTAAAAATGGCCGATTTCGCAATTTTCAAAATTTCCAATCGCTTATATAACAAAAACTATTAACTTAAGAGAAAACTCACTAAAGATCTTTTCTGTTGGGAATGATTCAAAAAACCTAAAAAAAATTTGTTCGATGCAAAAAGAATAATTTTAGGAAAAACTCCTAATCATTCCCCTCGCCTGTCATTGTACACATTTCTTCTAAATGACTTAATCAAACACCTACTTAAATTTAAACCTTACAGGAGAAAGTTTATTTTACCCCCTAAATTTGCACTTTTCGATTCACCTGGTAGATACACGTGCACCGCTGATGCCTGCCAGGTCATGGTTTTTAGCCTTGGTGTGCTATGAATTATCACTAGAAAAATTTCTAGCCTTACAGGACGACCGTTAGTCGGAGGGTTCACTAGCTCTTAGACTATTATGATAATGCTCGAATTTTTAGCTTGTTTTGTTTTTGAATTGATTGGTGAATATATAGGAAGTATGCAACCAGCTTTACAAATTTAATACAGATATTAAAATTATTATTTCAAATATCAAATATGAAATCAGAAAGAAACACAAGTACTGCATGAAACTACAGCATGAGACCGGTTTTCAGCACCTAAAATACTTAGCCCGGTTTTGTTTTAAAGAAATACTAAACCTGATTTCATATACTATCTCAAATAATTTGAGTCTAAATAATAATAATTTGAGTTCTATACATAGAAGTTTCTAGCAAATTTTAACATGTTCTAATATACGGTATAAACACATATGTTCTATAGTTTTTAGCGATATAATTTAGTTTAGTTTCTTTTGAATGATTAATTTGAAATTAAAAATCATACTAAATTTTGCCTTTGTTTTCATCAACTCATTAAAACAAACATTATAGGTAGAAGTTTTTAGAAACTTTCAGCCCTAGGTAATAATGTCGTAATCTTTCATTCTGCGTTTAAATTTTTTAAAAAGTCTTATTAGTTTTCTCAGGATTAAAAAAATGAATGCATTTAAAATGCACTGGACCGAAATTTTGCGCAAGTGTTATACATTTTTGTAATCAGTATTTTAAAAGCTTTTAAAGAATGAGGTGTTAACGATGTACTTTCCCATTTAAAAAAATCCAAGTTTTACTATCTCCTGAAGAGGAATCGAGTAAAGTTCGAAACATTGATGCTATAATATACATATACATACTATGATTATTTTAAGAATCGACAAGTTAATATGGTGGGGCAAGACATACTCCAGCGCGCTCTATAATTGCATGAGATCCTTAATAATTATTCAATTTCTAAATAATTTATTATATTCTTCCATATCTTATGTATTTGAGTTGATGTGTATGTATATGGATAGGATCGCAAACGATTTGGTGCGTATACTTTTTGGGTTAATGGGAGTTGGAATTAAATGAGTTGTCTCTCGATGAATAGGGGTCGACCCGGCCTATATACCTTTTTCATTTGCGCAAGGTCACTGCCGGAAAATGCTCTACAAATAATATTTTGTGGAATAGTTCATCTATCCTACGACAGGGGTCACGCGTGTACACAAATTTCTTTTAATTTAAATTTAAGGTAACATTTTGAAGGGTTAAAAGAAAAGAAACTTGAAGGGTTACAAGAAAAAATTGAAACCATGTGTGGAAATGGAAGTGAAGAGATAAGAAATCAAAGTGTATCTATTATCAAAGATGAGCAAGATATGTTCCTGGAATTAGAAGATAGAAGTAGTCGATCTAAAAATATACTAATCTATACCTAATGTTGATGAGAGCCAATCTAAGGTTACTAATGAGAAAATAGATCATGACAAGGCAAATATTCGAGAAGTACTAACGAAATTGGAGGTTGGAGCAACTGAGTTTAAGGTTTTGACGGTAGGACGTGGTAATAGCAGTAGTGACAGGCCAAGACCACTTAAGGTAATTTTTCAAAATAATACCACAGTGATTGCATGTCTTAAAAACAAGCATAAGTTGAAGCCATCGAGCATATTGATTAAATCAGATCTTACTCAAATGCAACGAAATCATCTTCACAAATTATATGAAGAACTTGATAGGCGTAGAAGAAACGGTGAATCAAACTTGGAAATACGATACAAGAATGGTAACCCGTTTATTTCAAAGGTAAAAGAACAAAACCACCAGAATCCAAAAATCTCCCAAATGCGAACATAAGTATGAATGGTCTATCATTTTACTACCAAAATGTGCGTGGTCTGCGTACGAAGACAGTTTATTTGTATTTTATTTAAAAATTAACTTTCTTATCTACCACTTTCAAAAAATTTTTATTAAAACAACCAAAAATAAAAAAAAATATGAATCGCCCAGGATTCGAACTCGCGTCATTCCAATCTCGGAGCTAACGCCCTAGCAACTACACCAGCGAGGTCCTTCTAATGACATGTAAGTTTCGGATATAATTACACAACACGGCGACAAATAGTGTAAATATTTTATTATTTTACTACAGAGAAACACAAATCCAAAAACACAAGAATTCTAATAAATAATACATTTACTAAAAACACTAATATATTCTTTTAATGACTAATTTTCACGGATACAGATACATAAACACCTATCTTGAAAGATTAGCAAGGAACTACATACTGTCTGTGTGCGCAGGCGCGCAGATTTATGTACAATTTTACCCTCAATCGAATCGCACCTACAGAAGAATATCTTCAAAAATATGAATCGTCCAGGATTGGAACCCGCGACCTTCCAATCTCTGGCCCAACGCTCTACCAACTACGCCACCGAGCTTCTTTAAGTGACACGTAAGTTTCTGATATAATTACACAACAGGGTGACAAATAGACATATATAAATGTTATACCTACATAATATTTTATTATCTTACTACAGAGAAAGACAAATCCAAAAATTATAATAAATAATACATTTACTAAAAACACTAATATATTCTTTGAATGACTTATTTGCGCTGATACAGATACATACATACCTATCTTGAAAGATTAGCAAGGAACTATTATTTTACCTCATTTTACTCTCAATCGCACCTAAAGAAGAATAACTTCAATAATCCAAGGGGTATTACTGAAGAGGACTAATAATGTTTTAAAAATAAATATTGCCACATATATTGTTAAGGTTTCCATATGTTTCAAAAATAAAAACAGAAAATATTAAGACAAAAATCAAATCACCGACCAACAGAAATCGCAACACATTGTATATTATACTAAATAAGCATTAGATTTAGAAAGTGTTTTTCGGAATTAGTGAATCGTATTCGGTTTAAAGACATTCCCCAAAGAGAATGAAACAATATATTGGTTTTTGTATCGGTTAGTTAGATAGACATTTGTAAACATGTGAGGTTGAACTTTCTATTGTACGGCATACCAGGAAACAATGAAAAGATTATACAAGAGAATAGGTTTAGTAAATGGTCGTGGAGAATAGATAATTATCCTTTTTTTTTCGTATGTGTGTGTGTGTGTCATCGAATTTCCTGACTGTGGACTTTATCCATTAGCTGAACTTATTTTTGCTCTACAGATATTTATCTCACATATTATTACTATTAAAATGAGATTTTGTATTTTAAAGATATACCTAGATTCTATATCTATAACAATAAATGGATAATTTAATCTTTAGCTACAATCATACAATATTACACATTTATGTAGATATATCTATATAATAAATATATTCTAATATTATTAAACATTTTTTATTGTATGTTTTTTTATTATTATTATTTTCTTTTTGTTTATTTATTATTATTTTTTTATTAATTGTATTATAAGGAATGTCAACAAGGAGTACTTCTGCTCAGGGGTCTTTCAGAGCAATGCACACACACAAGACTAGACCACGGAAAGGTAGGTAGACAAATGGGATAAACACAGGTATTAATAGTTTACAATTTTAATTTGATACTAAGTATATGTTTAATTAGGATCTCATCTACACCTTCGTCTAAACTAGATAATATTGTTATTAAATTAAAAGGTCTTGTAATATTGGTTTCTCTATAAAATTGATTTCTGAATTGATTTATTACTGTTACCTATCTTTAGTCTACAGTTTAGTATCATTTGTTCTGCAGATCCTAACTTACCACATTCACAAAGATTACTATCACTAAGACCTATTTTAAATTTGTGTTCTGGAACTAGGCAGTGTCCAAATCTAAGTCTGCATATGTATGAAACAACGATTTTTTCGCCGTCATAATGATTAAACCAGGATTTTTTTCCGTAGAAATTGAAAATGTTAATTTGTCTTTATTGAGAATTGCTTACGATTTATTTGATGGTAGAAAGTTGGGTTTTTTGAGAGGACAGTAAAATTGGTATAGAGATACCTGCTGATTAGTTGAGAGAAAAAGCGAAGTGGGAGATTTGAGGTTGATAGAGTCTTGCCCTGAGAGAAACAGATCATTGTGAATTGAATACCGGAGGAGTACACTACAGGGTCTGCGGAGACGACGGCGACGGTGCTAACTTGCCAAGTTTTGAAAAAAAAAGTATATGTTGTGAAAAGTTGTATTTATTGTGTGTGGTGGAAGGAGATCTAACTATGGTTGCAGATAGAAGAAATAACGGACATGCTGTAAGTAATAAACAGATGTATCGTTTTGTACTGGGCCAAGTCGATTAGTTGAGATATTCTTGTGTCTGGAGACAAAGGGGTTTATTCATGTAGTCAAGATTTGGAGCAGAGGAATTGGTAGGAGTATTCGAAGAAACTGAAAAGTACGAGCAGCTTGGACAAGACACAATCAAAGGAGAGTGAGAGGAAGTCAGCAATTTTGGAGACAAAGGTAAGTTTCGTCATTTTAGTAAACAGAAACTATCAATCACGACCACCTATTTAGATTAAATTAGAGTTATTCATTTTGTTGGTTTTATGGAGAATTAAAATAAATGATAATTTATTCTGAAGCACTAAAATTAAGATATCTTTAATTTGGATATAAGTTTAATTAATTTGAATTGATAGTTTGGATGTATGATTTGATGGATGTTTGAAATTTCATTGTGCTTATCATTGTATATGGTACATGTTTATCCAAAATTTTTACTTTTAATATTTGATTGATTTTAAAATATAACTTTTGCTTTTGTAATTTCATAAATTTGTTGTTAATTTATTTTCCTATTGTCTATCTCTTTTCCTTAAAGGCAACTAGCAAAAAATATTTTGAAGCCACGTTTGTTTTTGATTAGTAAAAGGGCCCTGAGATATCATAGTAATTTCTTTAAGTGATTTCTTTAATTTGATTTTAATTTTATTTAATTTCTTATATTTGAGCAAACCACAACAATACATATTTTTTTCATTTTTTGTATTGTTGTGGAATTGTTTTTTTTAAGGAAATTCAAAAAAATTAAATTTATATCAACGACCATAAAATCATAGTTTTTCACACTCTGTATATCACCAAAATTGTTTAGAATTTAATTTTCTATCCAGCAAGTGTTTCGGGAAAAAGTGAAACGACTAATAAGTGATTCGACGAAATGCACGGGACATGAACAAAACAATTCGGTGATTAGAGAGTTGGACATCGTTGACGAAAACAAAGACGGTTCTAAGATCCTTCCGGGAAGGTATTTTAATGTAGTAAACAAACTGTATTAGTTTTTAGTTGTAAAAATAGAAAGTAGTAAAGAACTAATTATGATATTCTTTGAAATTTGACAAATTGTAAAAGTTGTTGGAAGAATATTTGGTTTCTTAAGAAAAAAATGGTTTGAGAGAGGTTGTTGTTTATTGGATGGAAAATATCAGGAGAAGGGATAATGCATGTGAGAGTATGGATTTGAGAGAAAAATAAAGATTGTGTAATTGACATCAGAAGAAGGCAGTCGAGCCTTAAAAGTGTATAATCAGTGTAGAGTGGTGTGATCAGGCTTTTGCGACCAGAGTCAAGTTGAAACCAAATCGTCGACCGGTTGAAGAGTTAATTTTCCTGGTCCGAGGGAAATTCCTTTGTTTTGTCTAGAACGAGTAGCTGATTATTATCCGTTTGTGTACTAGATATTCGAGCAACTCCCGTGTGTTTTTCTTGGAAGCAGTTTTGACGAGGGGGATTTTTTCGCAACAACCAGAGAGTACGTGTTGAGAGAATCAAGGACAGCGTAATCCAGAAAACGAGGGAGTGAAGAATAAAAGGTTAGTCAAATCATTTGTCTGAATGGAGAAAAGTTATTTATATCAAGACCATATTTGTTTACTTGTTTATTGAACAATATTTTTGTAACACAGTTAGTCATTTCAAATTTGAGAAATCAATTCAAAAGAAGAAAAGTAAAATTCATTCAATTCAGTATGAGTAAATAAGAAATTAATTAAATAAATAATTTTGTCAAAACAAGGAGATATCAGAGTTAGAGTTTTAATTTATTAAGTTATAGCTTGTTGCAACAAAGTTAAATTTTAATAATTTTGAATCATATGTACACGGCACTTAATAAAAACAATAGATTACATTTATATGAATTTGAGTGTTGTCAATTTCCCTGTTTCTGCCCTGGAAGAAGTAAGCAACCAGAAATACTAGAATACGCAGATTACTGGTATTGGATCAAATACAAAATTAGCCCTGATAATAAAATTGATTGGAAAATTTAATTGGAATTTAGTTATGTCTTTACATAGGCAATAAATAAAATAATTGGATAATCAATCAAATTAATAATTTGCTAATTAATCTAAATAAACAGAAAAGGTAGAGCATAACAGTATGTTTATTATGTTATAGTCATATAGTGCGTCCATAAAGTAAGGCATATATTCATTATTAGCTAAATAAACAACATTCTTAGAAAATCTCGAAACTGGTCGATTTTTGATTTTAATTTATGATTTTTTTACATAAATATCATACTAGTGACGCCATCCGTTTGGACATGATGACGTAATCGATAATTTTTTCAAATGAGAATAGGTTTCGTGTGCTAGCTCATTTGAAAGGTAATTTAATTCTATATGAAATAATATAAACATTAACATAATAATAAAAAAATTTTATTTAAATTAATTGACACAAAAAGAAAAGTGTGCGTAATTTATTTAATTCAAAATACATTTTACTGTTGTCAGAAATCAGAAAAAATTACTACAAAACATTGCTTTTCGTTTGAACTCAATATTCAAGCTGCTACCAACCTGCCTCTTGGCAGTTCGTATATTTATTAAGCGAAAATCAAAGTTTATTTGTCAAAAAAACATTTTATATCTGTTTCTGACAGCAGTAAAATGTATTTTCTATCAAATAAATTACGCACATGTTTTTAGTGTCAATTTATTTAATTAAAACAAATTTTTTTGGACACCTTGTACAAATAATTGTTTACATTACTAAATAAAGAATAATTACCTTTCAAACGAGCTGGCACACGACACCTATTCCTATTTAAAAAAAAATCATCGATGGCGTCATCACGTCTAGATATATGACGTTACTACTAGTATAGTAAAAAATCATAAATTAAGATCAAAAATCGACCTGTCTCGGGAATTTCTAATAATGTTGTTTATTATGTTTATTTAGCTAATAATGAATTTATGCGCTATTTTATGGACGCACTGTATAGTCAAACTTCGAAGTTCTGGCGCTCCTAGGTTTGACTATTAATCTTCAGGTCTGAAATGAAACCCCGAAATAAATTTTATTTTCGAGCTTTGACAATATTCGTCAAACGCAGTAGTAGTAGTAGTAATTTGGTCAGGCAAACGTCGAAACTTATTTTCATTAAATCGGGGTTTGACCAGTCAAACTTACAGGCATTAAAATGTCATAATTTGCTAGGATTAATACTCGTAAAACGTCAGTTTGTTGTGTTAATTTTGTTTTCTTTTACATTCTCGTAATAAAGATTGGTCTTTATTTTCATATGGTAAAGCATATGACATTCAGAATTGCGCATTAGGTTAGACGTTTTACATTTACATTAGGTTTGTTCTAGCATCAGTTTCAAACGGTTTGAAACCATTAGCGAATAGTGGACCAGCGCGAGTAGAGGGGATAGCACTGGTGACTGTATTATGTTCTCTCACTTACCAACTGTTTGCTGACGGTTTCTGACTAGTTTCTACAGCTAATTCTGACATTTATGTACAGCTGCTATTTTGACATACGAGTGCCATTATACAATAAAATAGTTGCAATTCTTCATAATTACAGGAAACTAAATACCCCTAAGACGACAACTTTAACAGATTTCGTTTAAGGTGATACAGTAGCGATCAACAGGAAGCAAAAACGCGTTCCAAGATTGCGGCTGTAATTTTGAATATTTTTTCGAGATATTTGGCACAAGTATTCGTAATATACTAAAGAATGGCGGTAAAGAGCCCAATTTGAAAAATATATTAATATGTGGAAATTACTCTGTAATTAAATACAATATTAAAAAAACGAGCCTGTACCGCCATTAAGAAGAACAAAAAAATACACTTTCTTCAAATAAACTTTTTTATCCGATGCCTAGATTTTGTGTCATTTTGGAACTACTAATGAAATAAAAAATTTTAGTATGCATTCCATATATTTTTTGCCTTACGGAATTCTTTCCTATATTCACTGTTTTCCAGTTTTCCTTATTGCTACTCGCAAGTAGCTAAAGATGGATTTTCAAATTCATGGTTCTGTGTTATTAAATATTTTTGAGTTGTTCAAGTTGTTGTGTCGTTGTGTGTAGATATTTCTGTGTTATTAGATAGTTCATGTATTTTGTTTTGTGCTGGTTTATCTCTAGCCATATTCTCTTCGATTACTTATCTAATTTTTCAATTGATTTGTCGAGGTGATATCATAGCGAAGATGAAGTAGTGCCATCTTCGTCTTCGCTATGATGACTAGATCATCAGCAGATGCTACTAGTTGAAGCTCATCTGTAATATGTTTTTTATTTGCAAAGTTTGACCTCTCTATTATTACTTCAAACATCAGGTTAAATAGTGTCGGGAAGATAGAGTCACCTTGTTTCATGACTTTGTTTACGATGAGTAAACCTTCCTTATCTTTGTTCCGTTAAAACTGTAAGCATAGGTCTTAATTTTTCTGGGTTTCCAAGATTCTCTAGCTCCTCCATGATTTTCGTCCGATTAACAATGAATAGATCTATGAACAGTAGGTGCATAAATCAGTGAATATTAGGTGATAAACCTTAAAATTATGTTTTTTTTATTCTCGAGCGTTTGATCATAAGTTTGGATTATAAATAAAAATGTACCTATTCTTCTTTTATACAGTAAAAGTTATACTCAAAAAACACAAATATTTTATTAACGTGTAGTTTTTGAATAAATAAAGTATACTACCCCTTTTGTATGCAACAATGCAAACATTATTCGACCGAACATTCCATTAAAATAAGTTTTCTATATATCGAACCATCCAATGGAAATAAAAAAATGATAATAAAACATGCACAGACGGCTTGCTTCCACATTTTCATCGAGATGGGAAATGGGATTCCCTCATATTTTCTACGTTATAGTCATATTCGAACATTTGTTAGGCATCTGAAAAACTGCTATAGATGGAGAGATGTGTATAGCTCTGTTTCGTCGGCGGCGAGGAATGTACATGGCTCATATCCCGATTTGTGTATACGTTTCAGGGTAGCGTGAAGGAAGCTCAATTGTTCGTGAATGCCTCGTAAAAAAGACCGACATTTTACTTAGTCGGGTAAAAATAACATGTTTTTATAAATAAAAAGTAGTATAATAGTTTGTAAAAGTAAACTAGTTTGATAACAGTTAATACATATTGTAATATCAAAGCAAAAAGACGGGAAAACTATTCATTTTTCGAGGATAAAATGTTAAACTAATTTGAAGTATTTAAAAATTAGTCCAGAAAGCCACAGCGCATCCGCTAGGAAAAATATTCCGATTCGGATTTTTTGCACAATCTTACTCAAAAAGGACCCCTCAAAAAGAAATTTGCATGTTGCCAGTACCAAAAGTGGGTCAAAAATTTTTTAAACGTTTTTTTTTTGTTTTTTTCCTAAAATAATTTTTTTTTGCATGGAACAAATTTTTTTTTAAGTTTTTTGGATCATTACAAATAGAAAAGGTCTTTAGTGACTTTTCTCTAAATTTGACAGTTTTTGACATAAAAGCGATTAAAAATTGGAAAATTGCGAAATCGACCATTTTTAACCCTCAAAAATTATGTGAAAAACTGAAAATTTGAATGTTTCCAAGGTAGGTAGATATCCTTTAAACATCGATTGATGAAATTCCAAAGAGTTTTTTGCAATAGAATATTCAAAACTCCTTTATTTTTTAATTGCTAATTAAGTGTGCGCGACACTCTTTTCCACCGTTGCATGTGTATACAGAATGGTGCAAATGAAAGGAATAAATTCGTTATTTCGTAAACCGGCGACTTTAAGGAAAAATCCCGAATCAGGTCGATTTTTATATTTAAGTTAAGATATTGTGGCATATATGTTATACTAGTGACGTCATCCATCTGGGCGTGATGACGTAATCGATAATTTTTTTAAATGAGAATAGGGGTCGTGTGCTAGCTCATTTGAAAGGTGCTTTGAAAGTAAAGTTACAAGCATTTGTTGTACACGGGGAGAAAATATAAAAATAAATAATGAAAAACTGATTCAAGGTCTTCATGTTCGGGCTAATGTTATGAAACAAATAACTAAACTAAAATTTTCGGCCAATTATGATCGAAAAAACTGTAACCATATCTATTCCCCGTTTTGATAGAGCTAAAGGAGATGCTCGACATGTTTTAGGTATCATACAAGATTAAACACTTTTGACGGTTTATACAGTGTAGAGAGGAAACCGCGAAAAGTAAACAAATTTTTTTAGAGGACTCAAATAAAAAATACAAAAAGAATTTTCTTAATTTCGAAGATGAGCCCGACCTTGAACTGCCTCTAAAAGAAATCAGTGCAAAAGATTGTGACAAGTCTTCATAAATTACTACTTCAATAAAAAATGCTCTTCAGAATTAATTGTGTAAATGTAAAAGGTCTAACGTATTGTGTAATTCTAAATGTTATAATGTTTCACTATGTGAGGATAGAGACTAATTTTTTATTTTACTTACGACTATTTCACTAGACTGTTTTTAACTGATTATTTTTTTCAGCTGTCAAATTCTGACGTTTTTGCTTTTTCAGCCAATCACCACGCGTCGTTCTAGCCAATCATTGAGTGTAATACTGATAAAACAGCCTCTTCCTTGATAAAATAGTCTCTTCCCTGATAAAACTTAAGGTACCCTAAATTTCACATAATACGTTACGAACGACATTGGAAAATCTCATATTAGTTATAAAAATTGTGTTTTTAATAATTGTTCATTTTCGATTTAAACAGTTTTTTATGTATTAACAGTATAATAAATAAATTGGTTCACTTTTAAATCATAAAATAATTTATCTATAACCTACTTAAGACATTGATCCTAGTTGTCTTAAAAATATTTCACAGATGCCCGTATTTACTAATAATACATATTGGTTCACAAAATAATCTTCTCAAATACCACTCGTCCTCTAAATTCTGCTTGATAAATTTTTTCGTTTTCATACTTAAACTTCTTTATTTAGGGTAAAATCACTCAAACAAACCGAAATGGATAAAATCACTCATCCTTCGGACTCGTGATTTTATCATTCGGTTTGTTTTCGTAATTTTACCAAATAAAGAAGTTTTCGTGATTATTTCATTCATAGGAGATTCTGATCAATAGGAAGCTACAGACATACAAATTAAGGTGATAATTTTTGATAATCTCCCGTCGTTAAGCATATTACGTCAGATGCCCTTCGTTGCTACGAAAAAATACATTCAGTGACATTAATGACAAATGTTTTAAAAATTATAAAAGTGATGACTTTCAACCGTCAAATACATATTTATAACAAATGTGTGTTTAATTTCACTAATTGGTGCTTACATATCGTTGATTGGGAAGAATAGTATGATATTTCAAAAACATTAAGTTTACAGAAAAGACAATTAAAGATTGAGATCGGTTACGAGATCGGATTACTTAAGCAATACAATATTAAATATCCTTTTCATCAGAATAATTAAAACTTACAGTATGAACTGACAATATGAGTTTTACATCCAATCTATATACCACCCCCAACTCATATTTTTCATCCCCATTTTGAGTTATAATACTTTTCTTTATAAAAATTTTGTACTATTTCACAATTATAAGGTTATTAGGGACAATAAAACGGAATAGTTTAAATGTTTTATGAAAGTTTAAACAACAATGAATGAAAAAAATCGCAGTTATAGTACAATACCAATATCAAAAAACAAAAAATTTTGGCTCCCATTAAAAAAAATGAAAGTTTCTACAAGTTAGCGTAAAAATCCCTATAGTATTGTGTGGTATTGTGGTATAACCGCTACATTTTTTTTTCTTTTCAAAAAGAGAGAGCAGGCTTTTTTCACTTATTCCCACTTTCTTCTTGTAAGCTTGTTTTAGAGTAACGTCACGTGCTGATGGAAGTCGTCGTTTGCTTTGAAGAACGTTTATGGTTTTAAATTCCTGTTTTTTGTACGACATTTTATATAGCAGGTGACTAGGATTTTCTTTGGTAACTTTTAAAACGCATATTCCTGAGAGAGGGACTGGTCCACCTTCTTCTGTCTTAAAAGAATCCTTCATGCCCATATCACTTGATAGTTGTTTTAGATCAAAAAAATTCTCATGACCCATTTCATGTACGTTGAATGGAGTTCCATGCTTCTTTACTTGTCTAACCAATGTTACATATTTATCTGGTACGTAAACGTTCTATAATACTATAATATGTTCTATAAATTGAACGTTCTAATAACAGAATGAACGTGGTCTCCCTCGTTCTGAGTATGACCACTAATTAAAAATTTATGGGTGATGGACCTAATATTTTCCAGAATAGAAACTGCATAGATGTATAAAGCAAATACGAAGGGGTTCTTATTTTGTCCGAAACAGTTGTCAGTATAAAATACAACATCTACCATTTCAGTATTTTTGGCGTTCACAGACTGCAAATAATTCCAAACGCACGAACCCACTTTATTTGCACCTCTGTGAGCAAGACCTTCGTGCCAAATAAAGCACATTGCTTCCGTACTTTTAAGCTCGTACAATGTTAAATTATACACACTTAGTTTTGATACATAATAAAAAGAAGACGAGTCCCCTTGTGGACATGGAAATGCTGCCTGCATATCATAAACAGCGTCAATTTTATCCGGAGAATTTTTATCCATGTACTTCTCTTTTCTTGCCAGTTCTTTGTCTTCAATATGGTTATTGTACTGTTCCTGAAGTTCTTGTTTTTTACCTCGGAGGCATTAGTAAAACCCTGGCAAAAATCACACTTATCTTTTTTTGGAATAAAAAAAGATAAATTAAACTCTCCTTTGAATATATTGGAGTACATCAAGTAGTATACGTTAATTTCCCGAGTTATTTACAACGCTACTCATAATTTCTGTGCAGGTCGGCAATAGTTTTTCCTCCTTCAGTGTATTCTTTCTTTGATTGAGATCGGCAGTAGTGGCTCTCAATTCGAGGAATAGATCGAATATGACTACGCACTTCTTGTTTTAACTCTTCAGGAACACTGCTATGTTTTTCATGTCTACCTCGATTATCTGCCTGTATTATTCCATTTACTTCATTATTTTGTTTGCGTAAAATGGTCTCAATTACTTGAGAGTTAATGCAAAGAGTTGCCATAAAGAAGGATTTTCAAACACACATTTTTTCTCCTGCTTATGTGAAAAAAAATGGGTTATTAAGTATCTAGTAAGAAAAAAATATTTTAAGGAATAGAATAATAAAACGAAATAATTTCTTGGATTTGAGTTAAATTATGTTGAAGACAATGTTAACTAAAAATATCACGCTATACTTAGCGCAAAATTATATTCAAAACTATGTTAACTCAAAATGAAATAAAGATAAAATTCCCACAGGTGTACTTATTTTATTCAAGAGTATCATATTATTTGTAATCATCGTACTGACCAAAATTATAATAAAAAAAAAATGCTTACCTGTTAAAGAAGAGTATGATATTTTGAAATATAATTCTCTTGCTCCAAAAATATTCACTAATAAGATGCAAGCAGTGTTAATATTTTGACTTATAATAGTATTGATTAAATAAAAATGACCTAAGCTTAGCACGAACTGTAGACAACTGAGTTACCCGAGTCTTCTCCACACCGGTTGCGTGGAAGTGGGAGATGCCATACTTGGTCACAGAGCTCTCTAGTGCTTATCGTTTAAACTGCACTTACAATACTTTTCTCCATAATAGATCCATTCATTATGAGTAGTTTGTTGATATAAACTAAAAATCAACCATTTTTGACTTATCATACTATTCTTCCCAATCAACTTGCGATTTGCAATTTGTTGCGATTATTTCATGAATAAACCTGTTCAAAACCAAAATTTTATTGTAATTTATAAAATATATGTAAGTACCAATTAGTGAAATTAAACACACATTTGTTATAAATATGTATTTGACGTATGAAAGTCATCACTTTTATAATTTTTAAAACATTAATTGTCATTAATGTCACTGAATGTATTTTTTCGTAGCAACGAAGGGCATCTGACGTAATATGCTTAACGACGGGAGAGTATCAAAAATTATCACCTTAATTTGCATGTATGTAGCTTTCTATTGGTCAGAATCTCCTATGAATGAAATAATCGATAAAATTTAGAGGACTCGTGGTATTACCTTTGATAAAACGTCATAGCAACGCATCGTTTCCTACTGACAAAACTCCTTAGCGACGTGATTTCTCGGCGACAAAATTATGACAGATCCGTCACGAAAGTATCTGGTAATAACAAATAAATAAAGATTATATTTCGTTGATATGGTGCATTAATTGTCTCGTGAAATAGTCTTGTCGAATATCATTCGAGAGAAAATTATTTACCGGCAAAATTTTCTCCTGGTTCCATTCAAATTCGTTGCCTTTTGGTAATTTCCGCTTACGAAATTTTGACAAAATCACTCGACTGACGTCTCGCGATTTAAGTCAAAATTTAATTCGCGAAAATTGCCAGGCAACAAACTTTCATACCAGTCGAAAATATTGCCGGCAAAATTTTCTCTCTTGTGATATTATATACGATAAAATACAACAAGAAACATTAAAATAAAAACGATGGCGTCTTATTAAACCTGATCTGACAAATTATGATATTTTAAAACCTGACCAGAGTTTGACTGATCAAAGCCTGATATCACAAATGTACAGCCAATTTCTCCACTGTTTTCTTCCATTTTCATCTAACTATGGCCGCAGTTCTCCAATGTATTATTTCGATTGTTTCCAAGTCTTCCATACATAGTTCTAGCTACTTTTTCTGTGGTTATTCTCTTTTCTTCTTTCCTTTCTCTCTTAGCAGAGAGTCCTTTGCCCACCTTTCGTCAGCCTGATATCACAAATGTACAGCCCATATCAAGCCTGAAAGACCCACGGCTTGGAATTTCTCCACTGTTTTCCTCCATTTTCATCTAACTATGGCCGCAGTTCTCCAATGTATTATTTCGATTGTTTCCAAGTCTTACATACATAGTTCTAGCTACTTTTTCTGTGGTTATTCTCTTTTCTTCTTTCCTTTCCCTCTTAGCAGAGAGTCCTTTGCCCACCTTTCGTCAGCCTGATATCACAAATGTACAGCCCATATCAAGCCTTAAAGACCCACGGCTTGGAATTTCTCCACTGTTTTCCTCCATTTTCATCTAACTATGGCCGCAGTTCTCCAATGTATTATTTCGATTGTTTCCAAGTCTTCCATACATAGTTCTAGCTACTTTTTCTGTGGTTATTCTCTTTTCTTCTTTCCTTTCCCTCTTAGCAGAGAGTCCTTTGCCCACCTTTCGTCAGCCATTGTCGCAAGATGACCTAATATACTAAATCTCTTTGTAACTGGATCATTGTTCCGTATAGTCGCAATTTTGCCTCTCTGGAGATGTTTTTTTGCTCTTAGTAGTTTTTTTAGGTCTCCGACAGTCTACCTTCCTCCCGGAATTTGCTTCTCAATTTCTTGGCTTTCTTCGCCTTTACTTGTTAGAGTTATTCCTAGATACTCAAACTCCGTCACATTTTGAGCAAATAATCCTTACTCTCGCTGTCTGTGGTAGTGTTCAGTTGTATGTCTTCATATGTGGTCTGCCCCATTTCCATATACTTCGTTTTTTGCTCATTAACACTAAAAGCACCTAGCGGTCATTTTGACTGCTTTGTATTTTTGACCCTCTGTATTACTTATTCAAAGTTGTTTTAGAAAGTTGATAATTTAGGACTTTTCCTAGATCTATTTGAGGATTATCATTCATCCTTTACAGGTACTTAGTGTAATTACTAAAGCTCGGATTATAGGCAAAATGCCTTTTTTTTGCCTATTTTGCATATTATAATTGTTTTTTGCACTTTTTGCCTTTTTTTCGTAAATTCCGCCTATTTGTGCCTTTTTTAAAATTTCATGGTACTACCCATGATATTATTCTATTACTAAACCATTCTATGATTAAATTTTGGGTCAATAATAAAAAATCAATGGTTTGTTTATATAACAGATTTCTAGAAAAATGTACCTGATCGAGACTTGAGGGATAACTATTTGGAAATCCCTAAGCTTTATTAGTTTATTATCAGTTGTACAGTCGGTTACTGTATCAGAGTTTAGTCACAAATTGCTATATCCTAGTTTAGTTTTGTTGCGTATACCGAAAAGCAAAGAACACGTTTTAAAACCTTTTAGATGTTTGTGTGAAAAGATGACATCTAAATTAAGGCTATGGATCGCACCTTATTCGGAACTTTCTCTAGAAGGAGATGGAGCATTTTGTAAACCATGCGGCAAATCGGTAAGTTTTATTTTTTCTCTTTTTTCTCGTCCCACAACATAACTAAATTCTAAAGCGGTTTTAGAATTCTTATTATTTTTTTTAATTCTCAGATTTCAAGTAGAAAAACGTACTTTATTGACCAGCATTGTGGAACCCCACTTCATAAACGTAATTTGGAAAAATTAAATTCCTCTAAGTTAGCCCAAATATCTCTGCGGGATAGTTTAAGCAGTTCAAAAAAAAAGGAGGAAGACGCATTTAAATTTGACTTATGCCAGATAATGATTGCATCCAACATTCCTCTATATAAAGTTAATAACCCTAGTTTTAAATGCTTTTTCGAAAAATATCTTAATAAATTCTTACCGGACGAGAGTACATTGAGAAAACATACTGTGGAAAAATGTTATGTGGAATGTATTTCAAAAATTAAGCGGGAGTTAGAGGGCAATTTTTTGTATATTATCGTGGATCAAACAACAGATGTATGCGGCAGGTATATAGCTAATTTAGTGATTGGAATTTTGAACGAAAACTTTGCGAGAAAACCTTATTTAGTTGCCGTTAAAGAATTGGAAAAAACAAACAATTTAATAATAAGTCGATTTATACAAGATAGTTTAACAAACCTCTTTTTACCCAACCCTATACCAGTGAATAAAATAATTTTAATGCTTTTAGATGCTACGGCTTATATGTTAAAAGCTGCTGTTAATTTAAAGATTTTTTATCCTAATTTAATTCATTGCACTTGTGTAGCCCACGGGGTAAATAGAATTGCTGAAGAAATAAGAAATCTGTTTCCGTTGGTAAATAATTTTATAAATTTTATGAAAAAAGTTTTTGTAAAGTCTCCGTTGAGGGTGCAAATATATAAAGAAAGACTTCCCGGTGTCCCTTTGCCACCTAAACCAGTAATTACAAGGTGGGGAACCTGGCTCGAAGCAGTTTTTTTTTACTTTGAACACTGCAATGAAATAGAATTAGTTATGTCAGAATTTGATGATGATATTTCCGAAGCCATTCGAGAAGCAAAAAAAATATTAAAAAATCTCAAATTGAAACAGGAACTCGCTTATATCAATGAGAATTATAAATTAATAGTTACCACAATTACCTTATTAGAAAAACAAGAGATAAATTTATGTGAGTCAGTAAAATTAATAGATAATTTAAAGACGAAAATTAAATCGGTACCTGGAAGTAACGGTCAATTAATTAAAAAAAAATGAAACATGTTTTCGACAAGAATGAAGGTTTTTCGTTTTTATCTAATGTTGCTAAAGCTTTGAATGGGACATTTTCCAAGGAATTACAAATTATGCCAGATTTATTATCCGCTCTGAAATATGCTCCAATTACATCTGTCGATGTCAAACGTTTGTTTTCAATGTACAAATTAATTTTAAGTGATCGAAGACATAGTTTTAAGACCGAAAATATTGAAAAACATTTAGTTGTTTCTATTAATTATAAAATTTTAAGTGGTTACAATGTTTAATTATTAATTAACAGTTATTTAGTTACTAGTTTATTTATACTAATTTGTAAATATACCTGCCTTAAGTTAATATTACGTTAATTCACTTTGTACAATAAATAATAAGTTATATTCCTTTATTGCCTATATTTTGCCTAAATGTTTAATATTCCTGCCTTTTTTAATAAAAATCTTTGCCTATGTAGGCGCCTTTTTGTTCAATTTTTGTTGCCTATAAATCCGAGCTTTAGTAATTACTTTTTGAGATGTGTTAATTTATACCTAGAAGCACCAGGGCAGTCATTTTGACTGCTTTCTATTTTTGACCCTCTGTATTACTTTATTATAGTTATTTTAGAAACTTAATAATAATTTAGAACTTCGCTACATCAATATAAGAATCACAATTTCTCTTTTACGGGTAATTACTTAGTGTAATTACTTTTTGAATTTGTTTATATCTTACTAAAAAAATGCGGTGCTTATTACGGAGGAGAAGTATCAGATCTAAGCGATTATCAACAGATAAATTTGCACTTGCGTCGGCAAAATGAAACCCATTTATAGAGAATTTTATATTTTGCTATACTGCGGGAGTGCAATTAGAACGAGAAGATACAATGTTTCGGAAAAAATCAAACAAGGTTATATTTTTCTAAAACTTTTTTTGTTAGTTTATAAATATGTTAAAGTAAAAAGTTCTACTCACAAATTTCGCCGCTAATTGTTTATTAATTGTTTAAACAATAACAATTTTTTTGAATAGATAATGTTAAGAATATGGGTGAATTCAACATTTTATTTTGATAAAATATGTTTTTATTTTAGTTTTGATTATGCTGAATCCGAATCTGACATTACAATTTGCAAATTCAAAATGGCGGATTCAAAATGGCGGATTTTTTCCTAAAATTCCTTAAAAAGCAGTTGTAAAATCCGAATTTTTTTTATAAAACGTGTTTGTTTACATATATGTGGATATTTTTGAGAGGTTGCTGAACCTGAATCAAATTTTGATAATTTAAATTATAAAATGGCAGATCCAAAATGGCGGATAACTTAAAAAATAGTTGTAAAATCATAATTTCTTTACAAAATGTATTTATTTCTACATATATTTATTTTTGAGACCTTTGATAAACCTAACTTAAATGTTAACATTATAAACTATAAAATGGCGGATCCAAAATGCGGATTTTCTAAAAAGAACATAAAAAAGAACATGTTTCTAAAACATTTATTGTCTTTATTTTTAACAGGTTGTTGAATCTGAATTAAAGATTAAAAATTTAAATTTCAAAATGGCGGATCCAAAATGGCGGATATTTAAATGAAAAAAAAGTAGAATCCAATCAAACAAATATGGAATTTCATTCTTAAAAAACAAGATAAACAAATAATTTTCACAATAATATTAAAAATTAAAATGTATTAGAAAGAAAGATCAAATTATTCAAAATCTATCTCTTCAATATTCAAAAAATTGTTGCCATGGGATCATATATAAAAAGTGATTCTTAGTAAAAAGCTCTGCATATTCTAAAACTTTAAATGCAATCATAAAATATCAATTTTTATCAATTTTGTACAAGATGTGTCAATAAATAAAAATTTCAGTTAGGAGTAAAATACCTATATTTTTCATAATACTGAAAATTGTTATTATGGAAAGTTGTTCAGAATTAATAACGATGTGTCAATTTGCAATTACACTTTTATGCAATTTTTTTACATAATACCTCGTATAATATTGATAAAATATAATATGTTATATTTGCATATTAAGTGTTAGACCATGCACAGTTATTTATGACGAATAACTTTCTTCATAAAATTAATAATAAATCAGTTATCATAAATAATAAGTGAAAATTTAATGATGTTTGGTATAATTAATTTGAAACAATATTAAAAAAAACAAATTTTCGATTAGAAGGATATAATTACATATTGGAACATAGTTTTTAATTCCAAACAACTTTTCTTTACAAAAATTTTCGATATTGTGAAATATAAAAGTACTTTACTCTTGAGTGAAATTCATATTTTTTGACATACCTCGTACAAAATTAACAAAATTAACAAAATTTGATATCTGATGGTTGCATCTTATGTTATATACGATGCAGACTATTTAATAAAGAATAACTTTTTTTCGTAAAACTGATATTAAAAAAGTTATCAATAGGTTCCTAGTTACGCAGACATACTGTATAAGAGCTAAAAAAATTTTTTTGTTGAACATTTATTATTGTTGAAGCTTATTATTAAATTAATTTTAGGTAAGTTTTACAGAACAAAGTTTTAATCACTCTGTATATACATTTTTTCAGCTGGTAATTTTCGGTTTTTGTATTACATTTTTGTTATCTTTCTTAGTTTTCTCAAAAAGAAATTATTTATTTCATTTTTAAACTAAAATAATTCAGTGTTTTTTAAAGACTACATCATAGGCTTTAAAAACATCAAAAAAATTGTATTAGATTTATTCAAACTTGAGTGATACCGTCTTAAAGTGGTGGGAATTCTGTAGAACTACGAAGTTTTCAAAAATTACATTTTTTGAGACAGCGTATTATTTGAATTAAATTTTTGAGATTTTTTTTGAATGAAACATCGTTTAGTAAGATGATTGAGAATTAGGTTGTGCAAATTTGAGAGCTTTATAAGTAAAATTGTATTAGTTACACATTTTTAAATCATTTTTAAACAAAATTCATGTAAGTCTCATTTTCCGCCCACACCGTACTTATGTCCATACATTTTATTTCTTTTTATTACAACCATAAGATAGCTTATTTCATATTCTTTCATGTCCAATTTGTAAAATTTCTTTTGATCCATTAGTTAACGAATTACATTAAAAAAACTCAACCGTGCACTTCTTCCAACGCTAGTTTACAGTGCGCCAATGTGTGTGAGAAGGGTGACTTTAGCGTAGCGATGTGAAATTACGTGTAATTTCAGAAATTGTAAGTTACACGTGTAAAATTACCCAAAAATTACAAACCAGATGTAATTTATGTAACTTATGTAATTTATGTTCATTGTATTAAAAAATCAATTGTTTGCATTCATATTGAATATAATAAACACAAAGTAACTACATACTTATGAAATAAAGAAAAGTGGATAAGAAATACATACAAATAATAAAGAAATGAAAACATAGGTTCTTTAGTTTTGTTTTAAGCGGCTTTTATAAATCACAACTTCCTTTTTCGCAGACAACTGGAGACCTTCTTGTTATAAAACGTCGAAGTTTCAATTGTTTGCTCTTCCAATGAGCCTTGTGTAATTTTTTTTATCTCCGGCAAATCCAGAACTGCATCCTGAAATTAAATAGGAAAGTGTAAACATAGAGAGTAAAAATAATGGGTTTATAATATAATATATACAGATCTAACTACCTTGTTTTCGGCATCTGAAGTATCCTTCTCGACTTCCGTTTTTTTTTGGGGTTGTTCTGTGCCTTTACCCTGAAATTGATAATTTTGGAATATAAACAATAAATATGTATGTGTTTACACTAATTTACCGATTTCATTAAGACGTTTTCTAAAATGTTCACTTTGCTTTGTCTCAAAATGCGTGCTGGTCTCTGTTCCCTAGTTTCCATTCTTTGATCAATTTCATCATCGGTCATTGCAAAGTCAGCAAAATTAAAATCATCGTCGGAATTTCCATTTCCTGTTGTATTTGAATGCCATGATGATATTGTCTGAAAACATAAGATTTATAATTTTTTATTCGAAAACGGTGGAATGCATTGGAAAATCGGAAAAGAAGCAAACTGCATATATCACATGCACATATCACATATCTAAAAAATGCCTAAATTTAAAATTACCTCGTCTAATTCTTCCTCTTCGGAAATATGGTTTTCAATTACTTCTATCTCCTTCTGTAAGTTTCTACCTTCTATCGAAACGTTGTTCTGTACAGTCTCTTCTATAGGATATTGACTTTGTATGTGATGTTGTCGTGAACGTTTCAGCAATTTTGAATTATATTGTATATAATTTAAATTTGCTGCCCTTTGAGTTGTTAGGCGATTTCTTCTCTTCGTATGAATGCTGCTCTGGGAGCTAAAGCTTCTCTCTGTTGCCGCAGAAGTGCACGGCATTGTCAATATCCTGACTGCAACTTTGGAGAGGCATGAATGTCCACAAAATCCTTTCCACCATGTAACCAAAGAGACATTATCGAGTATGTTCCATAAAAATGTTTCGCCAAAAAAGTCTGTTTTAGCTAAATAGTTTCCTAAATCCTCAGTAATCTTTGACACTCCTTCATCACCAATCTCTATCGTGGTCGTGGTTGACATAGTAGTAATGTATTTCATCGCTTCAATCCTTTCGGCTGATGATAAATTTGCACCAACAGACCGAGGGTTTAGTAAGTCTGCGGCAAAATGGATCGGTTGAAGGGCGTATTCCTTCCTTGATATAAATTTATCCATCGCTTCTGTTTTTTCGCAATCCGTTAGTTTCACGCATTCTAAATGAGTAGATATGTTACTACCGATTTTCGCGAAAGTTTCACAAACCAAATGAATTGACGAAGAATCTCCTTCAAGACGTGTTATTGCTTCAGTAATTGGCTTAAGCAATTCAACAAGAGCGCTAGAATTTATCCAGAATCCTTCATCAAGTAAATTTGCTTTTGCGCTGCGTATTCTATCTTGAATTGTTTTATCTGGAGATATTGCTAGACGTTGTAGGACGGACTTGCATTTAGTCAGATCTTGAAGACATTTTACATGTGAACCCCATCTTGTTTTTACAGGTAGGCTAAGAGACACTCCACACTTCATCTCATTTCTTATTTCTGTGAATTGAGCTCTCAGTACTTGACACTGGTTAATAGTTTTAACGATATGTATAATATGTGACAAATGTGTCTCTATTGAAGATAATTTCAAAATATCGCTGCACAATAAATGTAATGTGTGCGCTAAACAGCCGTATGATACAAGATGGGGATACATCTCTTCACATTGTCTCACAGCCTTCCTCATATTCTTTGCGTTATCAGTCACAATAGCGAAAAATTTTTTAGGTCCATACTCCTCCAGAACTTCAACCATTAATTTTGTTATATATTCTGCGGTATGCTTCTCTGCTTTTGTTAGTACTGATTTGACAAATAACGGTTCGGGTGTTGTAACAATGAAATTAATTACACTTTCATTTCGCAAGTTGGACCAACCATCGCATTGCAATGATAAATTGTCAGCTTGCTTAATTTTATCATTAACTTGAACTTCAACTCGCTCGTACTCTTCGGTCAGGAGACGATTTGATAACATATATCTCGATGGTAAGGTGTATGAAGGTCTAATTTTTTTAAAAAACAATTTCCAATCTTCATTCTCGGTAATTGAATGTGGTGCTGAACTGGTGTAAATAGCTCTAGCAAGCAAAATATTCAATTCGTTATTTTGTTCGTGTGTCATTCGATCACAAAATGATTGTATTCTGTTGATTTTTGTGCAAACAGGTGTTTCCACATGAATGTTATCAGAAGCAGATGTTGATGCTGTGGAAACCGTTGATGATGTACAAGCAGCATCAGTGTTATCGTTATCCAATTTTGCCGATGTGATCTTTTTCATGGATGTTTCAAATGGAAATTTAGAGTGATTCCCCTTTGACTTTGGAGTTAAAATATTGAATTTAAGTTTTATCATATGCGGCACATAAGTGCATTGTTGAAGATGAGATTTCATTCTTGTAGCATTTTTTGCATGTACACTCTTGCAAAATTTACACCTCACATTTATGGTCTTTTGATTAGAAGAACCCGCAGGTAACACTTCAAAATAAAGCCAGATATCTGTCTTACGTTTCACCATGTTTTATGACCTAAAAAAAATATTCAGGTAGACTTAAACATTAAGAAGGGAAAAAACATTATTTTTCAAAGTATTTGATGGGCACGAGGGCATAAAAAATTGTTAGGCATCCTTAAATAGAAGAAAGATTAAAATTGAATCTGTGTAACAATTTAATGAAATTCGAATAAGCAGAATACTGGATCGGACAACTACATTATTTTGCCCTCAACGTTATCAAAATTTTTTATTTAGTAAGTTATGTCAGTGTAATTCAATTACACATGCTACATGCACAAGTACCCCGTTGCTCCTATCATTCTTATAGTTATTGTACAGTAAACTAATCTAAAAAATCGAATAAAACTTGGTAAACCGAATTCAGAATTAAGTACTGTAGCCACATATAAAATGACGCGCGTTAGATTTAACGTACAGTCGATATGCGATAGGCCCGCCCCTGTGTTTCCCAATCTAAGGTTGCTATGGACATCACCGGCACGTGTTTTGCTGTTTGTAGAAATAATATATTTCTTACCTTATAGTTTCTGTGCTTCCTTATAAATAAATGTAAAGTAACCAACGCTGCGTGAATGAATAGAGAAAGAACAGTCGAAAACTAACTTATACATACACATTACACATACAATAACAGAAATGTAAACATAACCTGCCTGACTCAGACTAAGGAACGACTAACGAGCGACGAGCGTAATAGCACCCACTGGTTCGCGCGCGCCGGCACCGGCGCACCGCACTTACGACAATTGCGCGCGCATAAGTTGCCATAATATATGTAATTTTACCAGTAATTACATAAATTACGGTAATTTATGTAAATTTATCATAAGTTACGTTAAATTTCATAAATTACGTAAATTCCAAAAATTACATAAATTACATTAAGTTACGGGTATCATGTAATATTACCGTAAGTTACGTGTAATTTATGTAACGTAAGTTATGTAATTTTACAACTCACATCACTACTTTAGCGTTATAAATAAAAAATTACAAAAGCTAGAGATTTAACTTTAGAAAGATATTTATATAAAAATTTTTTTTTTATTTTAATTTTCGGAATTTTTCAATGGTCAAGCCAGTTTTTTTCTAAAAATTATATTTTCGGAGTTATTTAAAAAAACATCTAACTTCGCTGTTCATTTGTTTAATAAAAAATGAAGCACCCACTTCTCGAGTAGAACTTTTTGATATGTTGTTTATTAAACATTTCTTAATGAAATTACAAAAAGTTTTATCTTGTTTGATTTTTTCCGAAGTGATAATCTAAATGCACTCCCCTATACCTACACCTGGCTAAAATATATCTATCGACGAACGGCTTTTTCCCATGACGGCCAGATGTCAGTTCACCCAATACATGGCGTATAAACCCGATAAGTTTGGAATTAAATTTTGGCTTACAGCTAATGTCTAGTCCAAATATTTATTGAAAGGATTTCCTTACTTAGGGACAGATGAACAAAGATCAGAAAATCAACTTCTAGGGGAACATATGGTTAGCCGTCTAAGAGGACCATTTATGAATAGAAAAAGAAATGTCACGACGCATAAAAAGTATTACGAAAGAAGGCTACCAGCAGTGTTGGAACAATAAACCGAGCAAGAAAGGATATACCTCGGTCAATAGAAAACGAAAAGATGAAGTTGTACAAATCAAAAACTTTCACATAGGAAGATTGGAGCTAACCAGGGAAACCAGGTGTACCAGAGAAAAATGATAAAAAATGTTCTAGCGCTGAGTTCTCTATACTCGAACAATATTGAAATAGGTGTAGGTAAAAAGGAGAAACCAGAAGCAATGACCTACTAAAACCACACAAAATACGGAGTAGACGTTGTAGATCAGATGGCCATACAGTGTTCAACCAAATCAGCTTCAAGAAGATGGCCGTCGCAGGCTTTTTTAATATCTTGGATACGGCAGGAAAAAATGTTTGAATTCTATAAAAGAATGTTACTGGCTGCCAAATATCTAGGCAAACTTTCCTACTTCAGTTAGAAGAAGAATTGCGATAAAATCATATGACTAAGGCAGGATAACTTCAACGGATACAAATGAGAGATACAAAACCACAATCAAATAAACGTAGGCAGTGGCAAACAGGGAACTACAACAAAAATAAAACATGTGAAATTTGTCATATACCTATGTAAAAAAATGGTCTGTAGGTCTTGTACAAGCAAAATAAAAAATTTGCTACTACATAAATTGTGCTTAGATAATTAAATAAGTTATTTAAATTAACTAAATATTTCTTTCATTAGTAGGTATTAACTCATAATAGGTTTTTTTCAAGTAAATAAGGATACAAAAACGACTGGCGATAGAAAATTCTAATACAGGTCATCTTGACCGCTCCGGTGCTTCCAGGGCCGCGTTTAGGTCAATTGACGCCCTAGGCAATTCTCTAGTAGCCGCCCGTCAAGCATGTACCATTTTTGTGGAAAAAATTTGCAAGCAGATTTTTTTATTTAAATAAGAATTCATAAAAATTGTCATTCCAGATCGATCACATCAGATTTCTTTCTTGATTTTTCTTTGGAAATATCATCTATAAATTGTTTTCATGACTATTTTAACTTCTTGACATTTTCGAAAATGACCTTTCAGCGGAAACGTTGGTTGGCAACTGGGAGGCACAAATAAATGCGCAAAGCAATATCAAAATTAGGGAAAATATCTTTCAATCCACTCTTCTTTAAATATTTAGATATGTCAATTATTGGTGATTCGTGATTTTATTGTGGTATCCAAATGGACCTTTAAGTGAATGCATTCGTCGAATGCTGAAGATAAGTTGGGTTGAAAGAATCACAAATCTTGAAGTAATACGAAGGATAGGAAGAGACCCAGAAATTTTATTAACGATAAAACGAAGAAAACTCAAGTATTTGGGTCACCTGATGAGAGGTCATAAATACGCATTACTTCAAAATATAATGCAAGGAAAAATAGAAGGAAAACGGAATCCAGGCCGTAGAAGAATGTCGTGGATGCGGAATTTGAGAGAGTGGTTTGGCTGCACCATTAATGAACTTTTTAGGTCAGCTGTAAACAAAGTCAGGGTAGCCTTGATGATTTCCAATCTCCGATAGGAGTGGCACAAAAAGAAGAAGATTCATGTATGGATGATGTAGGTATCTATTAGTGCAGTCAGTGGGGGTATTTGGCTCCGAATTCCATCCTACTGCATTAATTTACTTAATATTTTCATTGTAAGTAGGGAATAGCTCAAGAAACAAAGTCTACGCTATATACTATGACACTTTTAACTTAGGGGTGGTCACCACCCGTTCTCGGGGGTGAAATTTTTTTTTATCATACTAACACCCGAAGTGGCCAGAGTACCTAATTCTAAGCAATAACTGTTTTATAATTTTTTTTTGAAAACTCAATACTTTTTGAGTTACTCGCGGTTAAAAATTTGCCATTTTCATTGAAAAATGACATTTTTCGGAGACTGTTTTTTTGGGAATACCATAAAAATTGTGTATCTAACAAAAAAACTATGTAAAACATTTTTTATTTTTATTTTATTTGTAGCTTATGAAAAATCAGAGAGATCTATTTCTTCTTAAATCTTCTAGTTTTAATAAAAAAAGAGATGGTAGGTGAAAAAATATTTTTCTTGTGCATGCCCAAATCGGTGTACTCAACTTAAAATAAGAGAGAAATTGTCGATTTTAGGGGTATGATGCTACGAATACCTTTTGTAGTGCTCGAAAAGACCTTTAAAACGAGAAGGAACTGTTAAATGTCGGTTACATTCAAACTAAGCGATATATGGTGCGAAAAACTTACGATTAATGTATTTTAAGGAAAAATGAGAAGTATATTTAACCCCTCATCCACCAAAATTTAACTGCATCATTTTTCTTCTAGAATACCTTCTACTATAGTGTTATTTATATATTCAAAAAGTTGGACGGGTTTAAAATGAATGGTTTTTGAAAAGAATGAGATCAAATTATAGAGCCCATTTTTAAATTTTCTTTAAAAATTTAAAAATGCTCTCTATAATTTGATCTTATTTTTTTCAAAAACCATACATTTTAAACCCGTCCAACTTGTTGAACATAGAAATAACATTATAGTAAAGGGTATTGTAGCAGCAAAACGATGCAATTAAATCTGGTGGATGAGGGCTTAAAATATACATACAACTTCGTATTTTTTCTTAAAATAAATTAGTCATCCTTTTTTGTTGCACCATATCTCGCTTAGTTTGAATGTAATCAAAATTTAACAGTGCCGTAGTTTTAAAGGTCTTTTCAGACAGTATTTACAAAAGATATTGATAGCATTATATAACAGTCGGTTTGCTAATCTGAGACACAACTGGCTAGTGATTTTAGCAAGTAATTTTGGAAATTTGTTAAAATTGGCAAGAAAATAATTACTAAATAGATAATAATTACTAAATAGTTAGTAATTTTTCCAATTTTTGCAAAATTAGCAAAGAACAAAAAAATACATACTAAAATCATTAGCCAGTTGTGTCTGAGTTTAGCTAACCGACTATACCCTTAAAATCGGCCATTTCCCTGTTATTAAGTTGAACACACTCATTTGAGCATGCACAAAAAAAATTCTCTTCACCTAACATATCTCTCTTTATGTTATCACTAGAAGACTTACGAATGAACGAATCTCTTTGATTTTTCATAAGCTACAAAAATGCTTTATATAGTTTTTTTTTCGTTAGATGCATAATTTTTAAGGTATTAGCAAAAAACGGCAAATTTTCAACCACGAATAACCCAAAAGAATTCCGTTTAAAAAAATATAGAACAGTGCGCCCGCCGCCTTTGCGGTGCTGCCGACGGCCCAATAATCCCTAAATTTACGACTGTCCTTTTTGAATTAATAGTGTTAAGAAAATGCAATTTGTTTTTTAGAAACGAATGCCCACTTATATTCCATTGATGGATGTACTATATAATATGTACTTAAATGTTATTCGATTTTAATTTTTATATAAAAATATCTTTGTACAATATTTTTGCCGCCCTATCATAATTTGCCGCCCTAGGCAAATGCCTATATTGCCTAATGGATAAAGAACCTCTGGGTGCTTCTAGGTATGCAAAAATACTGGTACTTCTAGTGTTAACCCTAGAAGGACCAAGGAGGGTTAAAAAGTATCCACAACAATGCATTATATCCGATTTTCTAAATACCTGTGTTCCTAAAGATCTCAAATAATTAGTAGTTGACGGCGTACTACTGCCCTATTAGGTGGCATAATTAGCATTTCTATAATTCAATTCATTTCCTCATACTTTTATAAAAACTTGACAGTGGATTATAAATAATCCCCGTGAATACCTTCAACACCATCCCAAAATGGAAAGGGACGATATAGCCCAGTCGGGATAGCATTTGACCTTGCATTTGGAGCTGCCCCAAATTTTATTTTTCTAATCTTTAGGGAGGGTCAATATTAGTATAAATTTAAAATCTCGACTGAATTCCACCGTTGCGTTAGCCGCCATCTTGATTTTAAACGAGAACCGTTTTTGCTCAATATCTCCGCCATTTTCAATTTTTGGACAAAAAGTGTGGAAACTAAAATTCTTGAAAATGTGCGATCGATATTTTCCGAGTTATGAGGGGAAAATAGTGACAGTTGTAGCATAATTATTGAATTATTAAATTATCTCGTTTATTATTAGTTTTACAACAAATATATACCTATACAAAAATGAAGAGAATTAAATTTTGTACAATTTTGATGCCGTTCATTTTTTTGATAAAATCAATATTTAAGGTAGTACGTATGTGGTAAATGTGCGAGCGTAAGACCTGATTGATTTTGTAGCAATTGTTTTTGTTCAATATCTCCGCCATTTTCAACTTTTCGACAAAAAGTGTAAGAACTGAAATTGTTGCAATTACGATTTACTACAATTTTTCGAGAGAACCAGAGGCGGGTCTACAAGGGGGGAAATGGGAAAATTCCCCCACAACAGGGTCCAAATAAAAAAAAATGTTGAAATGTCACGATATTTTAGCTGACATAAAACTTAAAATATCGACAGACAAATTCAACCAATAAAACCAGCTAGTTAATAAAATTAAGTGAACTTAATGCATATAATGTCTTTTTATGTCTTTTATATACTAGCCCAGTAAATGAACGGGAAATTCGGCGATACCGTGTAATTTTCAGGGGCAACTCCGAATTGCATGAAAATTTGGATTTAGGTTCTACTTACCCTGCACTTCAAAGTTGAAATTGTGCCGTTGGTTGCTTTTACTTGGGGGGTAACAGTCACCCCTTCTTGCGGGTGAAAAAACATACGTTCAAGATAGGACCGGAAATGGATAAATTGGCTAATTTTAAGCAACTTTTGTTCTATAGAGTTTTTTACGTAAGTCAATACTTTTCGAGTTATTTGGCATTGAAAATGTTGATTTTTCGACAAAAAAACTACGTTTTCAGACGGTTTTTCGCAAACAACTCAAAAAGTAAATATTTTATGGAAAAAAATATCCGTAGTAAAATGTAGCTTATAAAAACCCCAAAAAAATGGTGTATCAGTAAAGTCTATCAATCAAATAAAAACAAAGTTGTAGCTCATGAAATATACGTTCTTATTCGTGTAATTCCAAATCGAATATTTCAAGGTAAAATCACCGAAAAATTAAGCACTTTTCGGGAAAAACCCATTTAAACTTTTTAAGTGTTTATGAAAAGCTTTGTTTTAATTGTTATCAAATATTTTAGCATTAAAAATAAGCGAGTTATGCTCAAAATAAAGTTGGCCCTCTTTTTTTTTTGTAAAAAATCATGAAAATCTCGCCGTGTTTAGCTCCCCAAATGAAATTAATCGCTACCGCTTTACAAACAATTTACTTAGCTATCTATTTTTTATATGATCTGTCAGTCTCACCGGTTTAAAGTGTTTATTTTTGAAAGGGTTATAATTGAGAAGGCTTGAATGAGTCACTAATAACAAATGTATGCAAATTTTGAACAGCCATATCCTAACCAATTTTTGTCTTACGGAGAAACAAAATGAAACTATCATATTTATAATAGCAAAATCTACATTTTTTTACTCTTCAAGATTTTTCTTATCACTAATACTTTTTAAGTTATTTTGAAAAAAGTGAAATTTTTCAAAAATTTTTAGAAATTTTTTTTTAATATAAAACCAAATGTTTTTAAAAACAAGCACTTCAAACCAATCAAACTTACACATCATATAAACAATACACATATAGTTAGAATAGATGGTAAAGCCAAACGATTAATTTCATTTGGGGTGCTAAATAGAGGGACGCTTTCACGATTTTTTTTACCAAAAAAAAGGGGCTAACTTTTTTTTTCAGTGTAACTCATTTATTTTTGATGCTGTAAACTTTTGTATAAAACAAATAATAAGCTTTTTTCTATACTTTAAAAATGTTAAGGTTTTCCCGAAAAACGCGTCTTTCTTTGGTGTTTTCGCGTTGAATTATGCGATTTGGAATTAGACGAATAAGATCGTATTTTTCATGAGCTACAACTTTGTTTCTACTCAATTTGTAGACTTTACTGGTACACCATTTTTTTCGTTTTTTTATAGGCTACACTTTTGCTAAAAATATTTTTTTCGATAAAATATTTACTTTTTGAGTTATTTGGGAAAAACGGTCTGAAAACGTAGTTTTTTTGTCGAAAAATCAACATTTTAAATCGCGAATAACTCGAAAAGTATTGACTTACGTAAAAAACTTTATAGAACAAAAGGTGCTTAAAATAAGTCAATTTATCCATTTCCGGTCTTATTTTAAACACGTGTTTTTCACCCCCCGAGAAGGGGTAAATGTCAGCCCCCAAGTAAAAGCAACCAACGGCACAAATTCAACTTTGAAGTGGAGGGTAAGTAGAACCTAAATCCTAATTTTCATGCAATTCGGAGTTGCCCCTGGAAATTACACTCCAAAACGGTCATTTATTGGGCTAATACTTAGTTTGGTTGATGTTTCATTGGAAGTTTCAAAAATTGTATAAAATATTATTCTCTTTATTTTTGTTTATGTACAATTATGTCGTAAATTTAATAATAAATGAGACAATTCAATAATTATGCTTCCCCTCCGCTTCCATTATTGTCCCCCTTAACTCGGAGAATATTGATCGTATAAAAAATTGTGCCAAAGAAATTGTAGGAAATGGCATGTCCAACAATTTTCTCTCCTACTATTTATGTCGAAAAGTTGAAAATGGCGGAGATATTAAGCAACAACAGTTCTCATTTAAAATCAATATGGCGGCTAATGCAACCGCGGAATTCAGTCGAGATTTTAAATTTACACTACTATTGATCTCTCCTAAAGGATAGAATTACAAAATTTGGGGCAGCTCGCAAACAAAATTCAATTTAATAATTATGCTCCCCCCACCACTTTTTATTATTTTCCCATGTAACTCGGAAAATATCAACCGCATGAAAAAAATTGTTAAAAAGAAATTGTAGGAAATTATATATTGAACAATTTTAGTTGAAAATGGCGTAGATATTGAACAAAAACATTTGCTATAAAATCAATCCGGTCTTACGCTCGGGCCATGAACGCATACGTACTACCTTAAATATTAATTTTAGCAAAAAAATGAAAGAAATCAAAATTGTGTAGAATTTAATATTCTTCATTTTTGTATAGGTACATATTTGTTGTAAAACCAACAATAAACGAGATAATTCAATAATACCATAATTATGCTCCAACTGTCACAATTTTCCCCTCATAACTCGGAAAATATCGTCCGCACGAAAAAAAATATAATAAATGAAATTATATAAAATCGTATTTCCAACAATTTTAGTTTCTACAATTTTTGTCAAAAAATTGAAAATGGCGGAGATATTGAGCAAAAACGGTTCTCGTTTAAAATCAAGATAGCGGCTAACGCAACAGTGGAATTCAGTCGAGATTTTAAATTTGGACTAATATTGACTCTCCCTAAAGAATAGAAAAATAAAATTTGGGGCAGCTCCTAATGCAAGGTTAGGCCTGTTATTCGTCTAACCCGACTGGACTAAGATCATTCATGTGTCAAATAAAAAATGCCAATAAGTGGGCAAAATCAACCAAAGTTTGTTCAAAATGAGTATCTGTATGCACAGAAGAAGTCAAAAATGTTTCTGTATCCTACGATGATGCCAATTCCACTGAAGCCGAAGGCTCCGGGTAAATTATAAATTCGCATCTTTTGACTATTCCAATAACGTCTAGGAATAATATAAAATGTCATTTTAAAATTAGTTTAAATAAAGAAGCACGTTGTTGATTAATTTATGTGTGGACATTTATTGACCCTCCTTGGTCCTCGCTGTTAATACTAAAAGGTTGGTCCTGCGAAGGTTAATATTCAGTATATACTGCTTAGCCATCGTTTCAAAGAGTTTGAAAATCCCAGCAGTTCCCGTCCAGTTCTTGTCATTTACTACGTCGTCAGCAAAGGCCAGAAGCTGGCTTCTGTTGTCATAGATCATACCTTTCATTCGTATTCCACTCTCTCCCAATATTGCCTCCATAAAGAAATTGAAGAGTACTGTGAGCAGCGGATCTCCCTGCTTTTATCCCATTCTAAGTTCAAACTTGCCTGTTAAGCTTCCTTCTATCCTTACTCCATAGTCGGTCTTCATTAAGGTCATTTTTACAGTGTACATTCCAAGAAGTACTCTTAGCGCCGGGTACAGACGCCTTCTTATCACAAAATCATAGGCTTGTTTGAAATATTCCTGAATAATAGAAGAGCTTAAAAGATATTCAACTGATTATTAATTTTGAATTTTTTATAATATTTCTGTTATAATTTTTGAGATTCTATTTGTGTTGAACATATATAAATTTCTTTCGTACTAACAGACAGAGACCTTGTGACTGGTAGTCTGCTAAACAATGAACTTGAAGAGATAAAGTACATGTAATGTCATTTTGTGAATGGTTAAGATGACAACTTTATCTTGCGACTTACAGGAACAGAAAGTGCCTCATTAGCACGAACACCATATATCAGGGCCGCATTTCTAGTTAGGAATCTTAACACCCATTTAAACGTAGAATAATGATATGGGTCTTTTCACAGCTTTCTGAAATAACATTATTTTTTTGCAAATTTTATTACGACTTCATGTTTTTATTGTACTACGCTTAAGCCTAACACGAATAAAGGCAATAAAGTTGACTTTATTGTCTTTATAAAAAGTCACTTAATCTTAAAACCACAAGTGGAAATTGGTGAAACGGTTTTGTACAAGGTTGGGTCACTGGCGACCCAGAAATATTTTTCAGATTTAAAGAATTTTAAATAGTTTTTTATACATATTTGTCAAAAAAATTACTAAAAAAATGAGTGTGTATGTGTATACTTACTTTGTATGTACGCACGTAAGAAGCTATACTTCCATCATTATGATTCCAACGAAATATAGTATATTAAGTATGGAGAACGGTAAGGGTTTTATACAGATCGAAGACAATTGTTTGGAGGAGGAGCGGAGAGACGACTCCAATTATTCTCTGAGATCGGTTACCCTTAACGTTCGACATGCTTATAACGTTTTTTGCACGATTGATACCATTATAAATTATAAAATTAAACAATTTCGTCATATTGACTATAGCCCGGGAAGTAGTGTCAAATTTAACCGGAGCATTTTAGCATGGCTGTTTTCTTTTTATGCAGTTAGGTGTTCCAAAGCTTATTAACAAATCATGTGTCAGCTGGCCCAAAACCGGGGATTTTAGGCAAGAAAAGGTAAAATGTGAAACTTGATGGAAAAACGCTACAGCTTATATGTCACTTATATATCTACGTGACTTACGTGTATAATAGCCAAGAATACCTAGCTACTGCCTTTCACCCAGAGGGCTCGGGATCAAATCCTGGCCCTGAAAATGTTTTTTGTTTTTAAAATTGACATTTTGATTTGAAAATTGATTATTTTTAGATAATACCACGTTTTTATTATTTATACGACACAATATAAAAAAGTCTGTATGTCTTTTATAGAATCGTAAACTTTGCATTTGATCATATATTATATTCACCTGACGCTTTTTTCTTACAATCTAAAATTCATAAATTAATGATTTATACTTTTTAGTCTTTGCCAAACTACATAGTTCAAGAATATTTTTTTATTATTAACTAGCTGACCCGGCAAACTTCGTACCGCCTAACTAAAAGCAGAACTAAAAAATAATGTTTAAAAGTTAAATACTTAAAAATTACCTACCAGAAAGCCAAAAAATACTAAAAAATATTGCGTATACTTTTTCTAATAAACAATATTGTTTTTGTGGTGTCTGCGTAAATAATAATTGCTTAGATTGGTCGTATTAACTCAGAAACCTTCCCGGATTCATGTACAACAACTTTGCTTGAGGTCATCATAATTATGATCAAAAAATGCATAATTTACCATTCGATAAGGGGCATACAGACAACCATTCATTTTTATATATTATAGAGAACAAGGAAATATTTAGATTAATAAGGGGTTGGTGATAGAAAAGTGGAAAATTAGGGTGCAAAAAAATAAAAAAGAACGTTGGGGGGGGGCAACACACTGTTTCACTTAGATTGGTCGTACTAACTAAGGGAGCTTTACGGGATTATGTACAACAACTTTGTTTATTAAGGAGCTCAATCATAATAATATTATATTATCATATTTTATGATCAAATGCATAGTTTACGATTCTATAAAAGAAATGCAGACTTTCTTATACTGTGTCGTATAAATGAAAAAAACGTGATATTATCAAAAAATAATTATTTTTCAAATCAAAATGTCAATTTTAAAAACAAAAAAGATTTTCAGGGCCAAGTTTTGAACCCGAGTCGTCTGGGTGAAAGCCAGTAGCTAGGTATTTTTGGCTATTATACACGTATGTCACGGACATAATATAAGTTGTAGCGTTTTTCCATCAAATTTCACATTTTACCTTTTCTTGCCTAAAATCCCCGGTTTTGAGCCAGCTGACACATCGTTTGTTAATAAGCTTTGGAACACCTAACTAAATAAAAAGAAAACAGCCTTGTTAAATGCTCCGGTTAAATTTGACACTACCTCTCGGGCTACTAGTTTCATTCATTTTATCAAGATAGATACTTTGGTTGTTATGTAGTAACTAGGGTGCATAACAACAATGGAGAATTGAGTTTTTATTTAGTTGTCAATAATTTTAAGTACAATTTTGATTATTATAATTTAAAATATGAGCGAAAGTGAATTTGAAGAAATTGAACGGGCTTGGGAAGAAGGGTGTTCCGCAATTATTCCCGAAAAATCCAAAATCCGTTACCAAAATACCTACCAAAGTTTTAAAAAATGGTGCGAAGGCAAGAATTTAAGAATCAAAGAAAAGACTCTATTGGCATATTTCGTTCAAAGACATATGCAGTTGAAAGCTCCTGGAAGCCTCTGGGCAGAATATTCAATGATTAAATCCACCGTTTTTCTCTATGATGGCATTGATATTTCCAAGTTTTCAACTTTGATCGCGTATTTGAAGAGAAAATATGTTGGCTATAGGCCTTAGAAAGCGATCATTTTTACACGGGAGCAATTTGTAAAATTTCTGATGGAAGCACCAGATGAAGAATTTCTAGTTCACAAGGTAATATAAGCTAGTTTAGGTAAAAGATATACTCTAATGAAGATTTTTTCATAATTTATAGGTAGCAATGATATTGGGAATATCTGGTGCCTGTATAAGAGAAGAATTATATAATATTACTATGAATGACATCCAACAAACCGATGGTTTAATGATTGTAAAAGTACACAATACAAAAACGAACATCCAGCGTACTTTTACAGTCGTTAATAAACCAGACGATAAAATTCCATATTTAGAAACTCTGCAAAAGTATATAAAACTTCGTCCATTACAAGTCAAATTGTTTTTAAGATACGCCAAAGGAAAATGTTGTGCTCAAGTAACAGGGAAAGGGACAATCGGAGGCTGGCCTTCTCAAATTGTCAAATTCTTAAATTTGCCTAATCCCGAGAACTATACTGGCCATTCGTTCAGGAGGACATCAGCAACGCTTTTGGCTAGTAAAAGTGTTGATGTCCTCGGATTAAAGCGTCATGGAGGTTGGCGTTCATCGACAGTGGCAGAAAGCTCTGTAGAAGATTCTCTTCAAAATAAAATAGATTTTGCCGAAAAAATATTGTGCAATACTAGTAATACTACTAATGTATGCGATTCTGCAGGAGTTTCTGTTAGAAGTGAAACCACAGCCCAAACAAGTGGGATTTCCTTAAATAATTTAACAAATTGTACCATAAGTTTCAATATTAATAAATAATTCATTAGTTTTCTTTATTATTTCAAAAAATAAATTAAAATTAAGAGATTTTTTAACTTGACGGTAAGTGAATTACTTACCGTCGAGTTGGAGTACTTACCGTCGAGTTGGATTACTTACCGTCGAGTTGCTAGTAAATGTCACCTACTGACGTAAAATCTGTCATGGTAAACAGTCAAAAATGATCAATCGTGCAAACAATATATTTTTTTACAACCGTGTTAAAATAGTATATTGTGCAACAAGTGCAGAAAGGTACTAATTTCTCACGAGTTTGAAAAGTTGCGGTACGAGCGCAAGCGAGTGCCGCAATTCAAACGAGTGAGAAATTACCTTTCTGCACGTGTTTCACACTATACTTTTTCTACAAGCACAGTTTTTCCTAAAAATAAAAATCACAATTTCCAAACGACGATTAATTATAATAGGTACCTATGTGATAAATTTTAAACTGTATTTAATTAATACCTACTAATCAATTTAAATTCGTTATACCTAAATAAATTGCACAGAAATCAGTTAAAAAATTAATGCACTGCCTTAATTTGTTTAAATTTAAACAATTATTACACATCATTGACATTATATTTATGCAGTCACGGATTTACACAAAACCTACTTCATTCGACGTCTCTTGCACAGGTTGCTAAATCCTTATTGGTTATTTGATAATTATAAAATGTTTAATAAGAATAAAATTGTAAAATAAAACAGTTGTAACATCAATAATTTAGTTTCTATGCTATAGTTAAATATAATATTTGTCTTATAGGTTATATATTTGTCTAAAGTTTAACCACGGATGTAAACAGAATATAACGTTACTCAGAATGCGGTAGTCCACGGATGTAAACAGAATATAACGTTACTCAGAATGAGGTAGTCAACTGTGCAGAAAAGAACTTTGCGGCACAGAAACGTCACTTTGCGGCACAGAAACGTCACTTTTCTGCACACTAATGTCAAATATCTTATACTGTGAGAAAATATCAAGTTTGCTAACATAAAACCGTGCAGAAAAGTGCACTTTGAATAGTGGTTGTAGAAAAATGCAATTTTTAGCACTCCATACGAGCGTTAAAAATGCTACTTTAAGGCACTAGTGCTTTAAAATTTTTATGGCACTGCAATTCGTATTGACCGTATAGACAATTTTGATGTAACGTCAAAAAAATATAAAAATGGAATGTCAGTCAAGTTCAAGTAAATTTTTTGTAGATATTGTCCTGTAGTTACGTTTGTAGAAAAAATATTGTATGATATGCGTGTTAAAAAGTACATTTTTAAGGCACTCATGTGAATTGCAGAACTCGCTATCGCTCATTCTGCAAACTTTCACATGCGTGCCTTAAACGTGTACTTTTAACACTTATATCATAAATAACTATTAAATAGTTTAATTATTGTATTTTCATTTAATTATTAGGGGTACATTTCAAACCATTCAATTTTGGATCCAAAATACTTTTGGATCTCCGATTTGGCTGAAATTTGGTTTAGGTATAGCTTCTACGGAACGTAAAAATAAGCTTAAGCTGAAGCATTTAAGCCCGAACAGTCATCTTCTTTTTTCTTAAAATATCATTTTTAGCGATTTTACCGTGGTTTGGTATTTATTTAAACAAATTTGTGTGATAGCAAATCACACAAATCTTATAAAGTATCAATGAAATTTTTTTTAATAGAAGGGACTCAAAAATGTTATTGTAAGGCATTATAACAAGTTATTTTAATTCCAAAAAAAAGTTGTTGATCAAATTTTAGTGTAGAAAACGTTAAAATACCGTTTTCTACATTTTCCTCCATTCCCAAAATAGATCACCTTTGATTTGGCTGAAAATTTTCCTACATATAGCCAAAATAAAGGACTTTAAGTGGTAATTTTTTTTTAATTTTACAATACAAAAAAAGTTACATGGAATAATATCGAAGTCAAAAATATAGGCGTCTACTCTAAGTCCAATTAACTCGGAAAATATCAACCTCACAACAATAATTGTTAAAAAGAAATTATAATAATTGTAAATACGATTTATTTGGAACAATTTCAGTTCACATCATTTTTGTAGAAAAGTTGAAAATGGCTAAAATTTAATTCTCCCAATTTTTGTATAGGTATATTTTAATTTTCTTCTTCTTCTTTCTCGAAACTTCTTATGCCCTCAGGGGTGTCGGAGGTTTTATTCATGCTCTATCCATATCTCCTTTTTTTTCGTGCAATTTTTCTCTTACTCTCCGTTTTTCCTTTTTGCTGTGCAATTTCTATCTGATCGATCCATCTCTTCTTTGGCCTCCCTTTCCTTCTTTTACCATATCTTTTTGATTCCATCACCTGCTTTGTCAGTCTTCCGGTCCATTCTGTTAATGTGTCCATACATTTAATTTTCTTTTTTGGATCTTGCTTATTATCGATTCCTGTTTGAGTCTCTGTCTAATATCTTCATTTTTTATTCTGTCCAATTTAGTTTTCCCTGCTATTTTTCTCCGCTGCTTTTATTGTACTGTCTATTTTTGCATTGTTTACACATGTCTCACTTGCATATATTAAATTTGTTACAGATATTGCATTGTATAACTTCAGTTCTATTTCTTTATCTATTTCTTCCTTTCCAAATATTGTTTTATTTAGTGCATAGTAGATCTTATTTATTGTTTTCGTACTGTATGAGATTTCTTGATCTAGCTTTCCATCCTCTAGAATTTAAAACATTGTTATTTTTAAACTTATAATAAACGAGATTGTTCAATAATTATGCTCTAACTGTTAATATTTTGACCCTTAACCCGCGAGTAGTCGCGCGGTGAGATAGAATCTCAATTTTTATCCTTTTTCGCGATAACTTGAAGAAGAATTTTGCAATTTTGAAAAAATTTCGCAAGTGCCTCGAGGAAGGGTGCAGTAATGCGTAGGAATTTTTTTTTCTTCTTCTTCTTCTTTTTGTGGAATTTATGGCTTTGAGGAGATCCAATTAGCTTTAACCCGCAGGTAGTCGCGCCGTTAGTTAGAATCTCACATTTCATCCTTTTTCGTAATACAGTAAAACCTGTCAGTAACGGCCACTAAAAATGAAAGAACTATTGGCCGATATAGAAACGTGGCCGCTATTGCCAGTTTTTGTAGTCTACATATAATTGGTTTGGGACATTTTTAAACTGGCCGTTAGGACAGGTGGCCGATGTTGGCAGGTAGACGTTAACACAGGTTTTACTGTACAGTAAAATTTGTCAGTAACGGTCACTAAAAATGAAAGAACCATTGGCCGATATATAAAGGTGGACAGTATTGCCAGTTTTTGTAGTCTACATTATATTATATTATCATTGGTTTGGGAAATTTTTAAACTGGCCGTTAGGACAGGTGGCCGATGTTGGCAGGTGGCCGGTAACACAGGTTTTTTTAATAAAATTGTTAGAAATATATATTTTCAATATAAAAAGTAGATAAAATAGTACAAAATAAAAATTTATTTTAAATTCGTATTTTGAGATAGAATCTCACACGCGACTATCGACGTTACAGAAGTGAGCGCGACTAATCCCAGGTTAACTCGGAAATAACCGACCGCACAAAAAAATTATAGGAAATCATATTTTCAACAATTTCAGTTGTTACACTTTTTGTCGAAAAGTTGAAAATGGCTGAGATATTAAGCAAAAACGGTACTCCTTTAAAATCAAGATCGCGGTTAATGTAACGGCTGAATTCATTCGCGATTTTAAATTTAGGCTACCACTGACCCCCCTAAAGATAAGAAAAATAAAATTTTCAACAGCTCGACATACAAGGTCAAATTCGACTGGACTATATACTTTTGAGTCTGATATTATTGCATGTAACTTTTTTTTGTATTGTAAAATTTTAGAAATCCTTTCAACCACTTAAAGTCCTGTATTTTGGCTATATGTGGGTAAATATTCAGCCAAATAGAAGATGATATATTTTTGTGAATGGATGAAATTGTAAACGATTTTTACACTGAAATTTGATCAAAAACTTGTTTTTGAATTAAAATAACTTGTTATAAATAATGATATTCTTGAGTAACTTGTTATAAATAATGATATTCTTGAGTATCTTCTATTAAAAAAATGATTTTTTTTCATATTTGATGATATATTACACAAATTGGTTTAAATAAATACCAAATCACTGTACAATCGGTCAAAATGATATTTTGAGAAAAAAAAAAGAAGAAGACTCTTCGGGCGTAAATGCTTCAACTTGAGCTTATTTTTACGTTCCGCACAAGTTATACACCAAGTTTCAGACAAATCGGAGATCCAAAAGCTTTTGTCTGAGTAATTTGACATGGAGCGTACCTCAGACTAATTTTAATACATAAAATATAATAACAAAAATAAAAAATAAAGTGAATACGTCATTTTTTAATAACTGTAGCCTCCCTGCATTTACTTTTTACTTGATGAATCGTAGAAAATCTAAAAAACGTTAGATTTTCTACACAAATCTTTAATTTTCTTTTCATCATATTTTAACACTAATTACCCTGTTCCCAACGAAGACAAATCCAAAGACGCAAAATTTATAATAAATATATTTACCAAAAACACCAATATATTTTTTTCACACTTTACCTCATACCGTCGCTTTTATAAAAATTCACTCTCAACATTTTTCCCAATCGCACCTAAAGAAGTATAACTTTAATAATTATAATAATATATCTAAACATATCGTTCAAATAATTTAATAAACAATTCGATTTCTAATCAGAAAATATATTTTTAAATAACAATAAGCAAATATACAGAGTGGGCCAAAGAAAAGAGTCCACCTCAATATTTGGCAGTATGTATTATATTTTAAGGAAATGAAGAAGCAGGTCGATGTTTCATCTAAGGGGGACACATTTTCATAATAAGCACATCTGTCATTTGTCTACCCCGTCCCTTCCATTTTCCCCACCCCTTATTTTTAAATAGGGAATAGGGGTCGTGTGCTACCTAATTTGAAAGTTTATTCAATTCTCTATTCACTAATACTCGTATTAAGAGGAAACAGTTGCGATCAACAGGTAGCGAAAACGCGTTCCAAGATTGCGGCTGTAATTTTGAATATTTTTTCGAGATATTTGTCACACGTATTCGTAATATAATAAAGAACGGCGGCGGCGGTACAGAGCCCAATTTGAAAAATATATTAATATGTGGAAATTATTCTGTAATTAAATACAATATTAAAAAAACGAGCCTGTACCGCCATTAAGAAGAACAAAAAAATACACTTTCTTCAAATAAACTTTTTTATCCGATGCTTAGATTTTGTGTCATTTTGGAACTACTAAAATGTTTTATTTCATTAGTGGTTACTTTGGTTACAGGGTGTAACAAAAATACAGGTCATAAATTTAATGACATATTCTGGGACCAAAAATAGTTCGATTGAACCTAACTTACCTTAGTACAAATGTGCACATAAAAAAAGTTACAGCCCTTTGAAGTTACAAAATTAAAATCGTTTTTTTCCAGTATATCGAAAACTATTAGAGATCTTTAATTGAAAATAGACATGTGGCATTCTTATGGTAGTAGTATCTTAAGAAAAAATTATAGTGAAATTTGGACACCCCATAAAAATTTTATGGGGGTTTTGTTCTTTTAAACCCACCCAAACCTTTGTGTACGTTCCAATTTAATATGGCTAAGTACGATTATATATGGGAAAAAGAAGTGTGGGCCGCCGTACAACTTCTTGGATTAAAAACCTACGCCAATGGTTTGGGAAAACTAGCACTGGACTATTTCGTGCGGCTGTAAATAAGACAATGATTGTTAATATGCTGGGCAACATGAGAGCCAACGATCGACAAGCGGTCTCGGCACCTTAAGAAGAAGAAAGTACGATTATGGAGACTTGGTAATAATATTAAAATTTATTTATGATTTACATTTTTAGGTATATTTTGAACCATATTAAAAAAGAAGTAATATCTCGATAAAAAGTGCCTTCTCAAAAAAATACAAAGAGGCAAAAAAGTTTTAAAAACACTGTGTTTAACTAATGGTATCGCAGTAAAAGTTTAATTGGAACATACACAAACATTTGGGGGGTTTAAAGGAACAAAACCCCCATAAAATTTGTATGTAAACATATTAAAAAAGAAGCCGCAACTCGATAAAAACTGCCTTATCGAAAAAATACTAAGAGGCAAAAAAGCTTTAGAAATATTGAGTTTAACTAATGGTACCACAATAATAATCTAATTGGAACGTACACAAAAGTTTGGGGGGGTTTAAGGGAACATAACCCCATAAAATTTTTATGGGGTGCACAAATTTCACTATAATTCTTTTTTAAGATGTTCCTGCCATAAGAATGCCACAGGTCCATTTTCAATAAAAAATCTCTAATAGTTTTCGATATATTCGAAAAAATCGATTTTCATTTTGTAACTTCAAAGGGCTGTAACTTTTTTTATGTGCATATTTGTACTAAGGTATATTAGGTTCATTCGAACTATTTTTGGTCTCAGAATATGTGATTTAATTTATGACCTGTATTTTCGTTACACCCTGTATACAGGGTGTTTCATTAATAATTGTCCATATAGTAATTGGAGAAACCTTAGCACAAAATACGAAGATTTAACCTAAAACACCTAAATAAAATGTGGTTCCTGACTGAGTTACAGGGTGTTTTATCTAAAAATTTAAAAACTATTTTTGCTCATCATTTTAAAACTATTTGACGCATCCTTTTCATAGTTGGCAGGAAGTATAGGTGCTGTACACACTACTAAATTATGTTAAACTTACGTTTCTGACTATTACCAGAAGCGTACGGCGGGGTAAAGTGAATAGTTGACCCTTTCCAAATACTACGCCACTGGCGAAATTGCTATTTTAGTTCAATTTTTGGATTCTCCAATACTTTCTATGAAAATAATATACTCTTCATTCGTAACGATAAAGTCATTAGTTTTCGAGATCTTTGAAGTTAAAAATGAAACTACACGGTTATTTTGATTAATGTATTGTGTCGCTTCATTTTTAATTTCAAATATCTCGAAAACTAATCATTTTATCGTTACGAGTGAAGAGTATATTATTTACTTAAAAAGTATTGCAAAATCAAAAATGTACACTAAAATAACAATTTCGTCAGTGGCGTAGAATTTTAGAAGGGTCAACCAGCCACTATCCCCTGTCGTACGCCTCTGTTAGTAGCTAGAAAAGTTTATTTATCTTAATTTAGTAGCATGTACAGTACTTACACTTTCTGTTAAGTATGGTAAGGATACGCCAAATAGTTTTAAAGTACTGGGTACAAATAATTTGTAAATTTTAATCATAAGAATCATACCATAAATTAATCAAAATAACTGTGCCGTTTCATATTTAACCTCAAATATCTCGAAAACTAATGACTTTATCGTTACCAATGAGGAGTATATTATTTACGTAAAAAGTATTGGAGAATCTTAAACTGGCACTAAAATGGTAATTCCTCCAGTGGCGTAGAATTTAAGAAGAGTCAACCATCCACCATCCCCTATCGTACGCCTCTGGTAGTAGCTAGAAACGTTAATTTATCGTAATTTAGTAGGGTGTCTGGTAGTCGCACTTTCTGCCAAGTATGAAAAGGATACGTCGAACAGTTTTAAAATGCTGAGCAAAAATAGCTTTTAAATTTTTAGATAAAACACCCTGTAACTCAGTTAGGAACCATATTTTATTTAGGTGTTTTAGGTTAAATATTCGTATTTTGTGCTAAGGTTTCTCCAGTTACTATATGGACAATTATTAATGAAACACCCTGTATAGGTAAGCTTTTTTGTGTACAATTTTCTGAGTTTTTCAATGGTCAAGTCAGTTTTTTTCAAAGATTTATATTTTCGTAAGCATTTAAAAAACAACTAATTTCGCGGTTCATTTGTTTATAGAGCATATCAATAACTGAAACATCCACTTCTAGAGTAGAACTTTTTTTTATATGTTTATTAAACATTTTTTAATGAAATCACACAAAGTTCTATATATTTTTTTATTTTTTCCGTAATCAAAAACTCTATTGACACCAGAACCTGTTGTAGGGTAAGGAAAGGTATGTTAAAGGTGATAAAAATAAAAAATACTAATAATATAGGAATTTGACAACTAAGCAAGAAATATGTTTTGCTTTATTATGTTACTTATTATTTGAAGTAAATGTTTAGAAGAGTTAATTGAACAAAAAATGAATAATAATGATAGTAAATGTCAAATTGACACAAAATTATGTTAGGTAAGTTGGTGACACGGTAAGGTATATTGGTGATAGTGGTCAGAAAATTTGGTGAAACAACCGCAATTTTAGGAATTTCACTTACCTTGGCTAAATCACGAATTCAATGCAGCTTTTTTTATTGATAATTAGTTTACTGAATGTAGGCTATTGATTATGTACTATAGAAAGGAACTACAACGTTAACGGGGTTTTATTATTTCATATGGTCAATGAATCTCTATATACGAAAAAACCGCGGATTGCTACCATTTAAAAGGGTGCGTTTTTGAGAAATGGGTGAATTAGTCCCTGGGCACAGGTTACATTAGGGTGAGTTCTATCCACTTTTGCTACAAACACGTCTACATAAAAATTGTTCCTGGTTAAATTTCCTATCTAAATATAACTTTTTAAAGTCAAAGATACTTTTTTTTACAAAAATATATTCAAAAGAAAAAGCACAAAGAAACCCAAAAGAAAGAAATTTTGTTTTTTGTCCCATAACTTTTGTCCACGGGGATATAGGTATAGACATTGCTTCATAGAAAAAAAGCTTACATATTTTCTCTTTAAAATGATGTTTAGTAGAGGTCATTAGGATTTACAGTTTTTGAAATATGATTTTTCAAATTTCGCCACTCACAGCAATTTTGGGCAATTTTCCTTGTTATTTCGCAAATATTGTTCTGTAACTTTTTTCTACGTAACTTTAGGTATATGCAATGGTACATGTAAGAGGAATAGAAATCAATTACCTTTAAAATGGTCTAACGTATAATGTTGTACGACTTCTTTTAAAGAGGTTATCTTTTTCAAGACTTTTAACGAGTTTTTATATTTTTACGATTATTTTTTAAATTTCCCATTATAACTTTTTTTTCTATATGGTATATATTATATAATAAAAAAGAAAGCTTATTCTGTTTACTTTAAAATAGTGTATTACAAAAAATTCTAGGGTTATTTTTGAATAAGATATGCTTTTTCAAATTGTAATAAGTAGGTACTTGCCACGATTTTTGATTTTAGGATTATTTTTTAAATTCCTCTTTATAACTTTTTTATGTAATTGTGTATTATGATTGAATCTTATTTTTTATAGGTAACACTTTGGATCCACTTCACTCTGCCGGGCAAACTTCAAAATATGGATTAATTCCAATATTTACTGTTAAAGCTCCTGAACCTCAAACTTTGCTTGAAAAATAGCATGTAAATGTACCAAAGGATGTACAAAAAACTGCAGTTGTAGGAAGATAGGAATTAGTTATTCAATATTCTGCAAAGGGTGCATGTGCATGGGTATTAATTGTGGGAACTCTAAGATAACTAAGATGTCAGAGGAAGATATTGAAGCTAATGCTAACGAAGAGATGGACTTTGATTTTGAAAATTTTTTAAATGTCAACGTTTAAATAATTTTAACTCGAGTGATGTTTTTTAAGACTAATGTTTATGTAATTTTTGTAAAAGAAATAATTTTAAATAATACAGGTAAAAAATATCAAAGAATCACTCGGTTTCCATTATGTATTTAAATATAGATGATACACCATTTTAAAGAACAGAAAGTAAGCCTTCTTTGTTGCGCAATATGTATATAGATAGTATATTCATGTACAAGAAAAAAAAGTTATAATGAGAAATTTCAAAAATAATCGTCAAAAATATAAAAAATAATATTTTTTTTACATTAGGTATTATATAATATATAATATATTATATAATAATTTTATTTTATTTTTATATTATATTATAAAAAAAATCGTTAAAATTATAAAACCTTGAAAAACCATAATCTCTTTAAAAAAAGTCGTACAACGTTATACAGTAGACCATTTTAAAGGTAATTGATTTTTATTCCTATTACGTGTACCATTGCATATACCTAAAGTTACGTAGAAAAAAGTTACAGAACAATATTTGCGAAATAACAAGGAAAATTGCCTAAAATTGCTGTGAGTGGCGAATTTTGAAAATTCATATTTCGAAAACTGTAAATCCTAATAACCTCTGGCACACATCATTTTAAAGAGAAAATATGTAAGTTTTTTTTTCTGTGAAGCAATATCTATACCTATATCCTCGTGGACAAAAGTTATGGGACAAAAAACAAAATTTATTTCTTTTGGGTTCCTTTGTGCTTTTTCTTTTGAATATATTTTTGTAAAAAAAGTATCTTTGACTTTAAAAAGTTACATTTAGATAGGAAATTTAACCAGGAACAATTTTTATGTGGCCGTATTTGTACCAATAGTGCATAGAACTCACCCTAATGTAACATGTGCCCAGGGACTAGTTCACCCTTTTCTCAAAAAAGCACCCCTTTAAATGGTAGCACTCCGCGGTTTTTTCATATATAGATGTCCATTGACCATATCAAATAATAAAACCCCGTTAACGTTGTAGTTCCTTTTAGCTATCTTATTTTGAATATAATCCTAATGGTTTTAATATAAGCCTAATGGTTTTATATAGTTTTATAAAGAGAACAGCAATTATTCTAATATAGTTATTTTCCTAACAGGTGCAGAAAGTCATACTTTTCCGCACGAGACTGCAGTTTGCCGAACGACGCGAAGCGGGATTTCGGCAAGCAGTCAAGTGCGGAAAAGCGACTTTCTGCAAGAGTTAGGAACAATATTTTTTCTACGAGTCTTTAACCTTTGGATGACCAAGCGGGGGAAATTGTGACCCCAGCGTATGTTTTTCTTTAATAAATTCAAAAGTATTTTCAATTTTTAACTGATTGTTTTTTTATTTGACTTTAATATCATTCTAGATATCCTCATATTTTGAAATAAAAAAAATTCCCTATATTTTACGAATAAAAAATATATTCTGAAGTTGATGTTTAGTAAAATAGCGTCTATTATGTGTAATCACAACTAGTCTTACGCTAATGACGTCGACTTTGCAAAGTAACAAGACACTTACTCAACATACACACTACACATGACACTAATACTCATGTTGTGACTGGCTGAATGACATAAAGTCCATGCCAAAAAAAATTTAGAAAAAAAAACTTTATTTTTTTGTTCATTGTCATTTTTGACATTTTTGACCAGGGGTCATTTCCTCCCCCTCCCCTTGGTCATCCGTGTAACAAAAAAAAGGTTGGTCATCGGAAGGTTAAAAAATGACCAAATCTTAATCAACTAATTAAATTAATAAGAAAATATATACACAAATTAATTATTTGACAAGGTTGTCAAAACTAAACTTTCAATATAATTAGTTAGCATGACGAGGATCTTGGTTTCCATGACCATGATTCAAAACGACTGTTATAAGGTTTGTTCCACCTCGATACAAAACCGTTCTTGAACGGTTACGAGTATGCGCAGTAACAAAAAATGTGTTACTGCGCATAATTATTCTTATTGCGCATGCGCATAACGATTCAAGAACGGTTTTGTATCGAGTTGGAACAAACCTATTGTCTACCGATTTGACTTTCGAATATTATGTCAAAATAATTTTATTTCATCGAATTGTCGCGTTAATTGAATTAAAACAGGAACACAATAAGATACATTTGAAATAAAATAATAAATATTATCTAAATATTAGTTTATTGCATATATTGTGATTATTTTAAGGTCATATAAAAAATATCTACACGCGTGCGGAAAAGTAAAACGCGTGCGGAAAAGTAAAACACGTGCGGAAAAGTGAAACTTTCTAAACTAAAACGCGTGGTCGAAAGTAGACATTTTTGCACACTCGTAGAAAAAATATGTAACCGTCTCTCACATTCAATAAGAAATGACTCCATTGTCGACTGCCGCACAACGCAACGGTCAACACAGTCTGTTTACTAAAAGCGGGTGCGCGCATTGCCAAATCGTAATATACAGGGTGTCCAGAAACTCTACCGACAAACGAAGACAGGAGATTCCTCAGATAATTTTAGGACAATTTAACCCAATTCACCTAGTCCGAAAATGCTTCCTAAGGGAGCTAGAGCTCTTTGAAGATGGCGCCATGTAATTAGTTTTTCTTAAATTCCTCCAGAACGCTTCCATCTAGAAAAACAAAAATTTGTATACATATTTACTTTCCAAAAATGAATCGATTCCGTCCATTGCAAATTTCTAGTACCGGTCATAGGCGTCCGTTTTGGGTAGGGCAACGGTTATTTTTTCGCATAACTTTTTTGTCTTCAACTTTTAAGCATTTTTGATACTGGATTAATAAATTGTGAGGTATTCTAGTACTAAAAGGTACTCTTACTTTAAGTCGGTAGGACACAAGGTTTTCTAGAAAAATCGATTTGAAAGTTTTTAGTTTCGGGAATTTGAAAAAAAAATTGAAAAAAATAAAAAAAAAGGATGTGTTTTACCAACTTAAAGTAAGAGTAACTTATACTACTCGAATATCTCATAATTGAATAATCTAGTGTCAAAAATACTTAAAAATTAAAGAGAATAAAGTTATGCTATAAAATAACTGTTGACCTACCCAAAACGGACGCCTATGACCGTTTCAAGAAATTCGCCATTAATGAAACCGATTATTCTCTGGAATATAAATAAATGTACCAGTTTTCATATTTTTAAATAGTTTTTTTTAATCTTTTTTTTTTAAATTCAAAGAACGAAAAATTTTCAAATCGATTTTTCTAGAAAATGGTCCATTCTATCGACTTGAAGTAAGAGTATCTTTTAGTACTAGAATACCTCACAATTTAATAATCCAGTATCAAAAATGCTTAAAAGTTGAAGACAAAAAAGTTATGCGATAAAATAACCGTTGCCCTACCCAAAACGGACACCTATAGAACCGGTACTAGAAATTCGCAATGGATTGAATCGATTCATTTCTGGAAAGTTAATATGCATACGAATTTTAGTTTTTCTAAATAGAAGCGTTCTGGAGGTATTTAAGAAAAACTAATTACATGATGCCATCTTCAAAGAGCTCTAGCTCCCTTAGGAAGCATTTTCGGACTAGGTGAATTGGGTTAAATTGTCTTAAAATTATCTGAGGAATCTCCTGTCTTCGTTTGTCGGTAGAGTTTCTGGACACCCATATTTGTCCTGCTTACACTCGTAACAACTTACTAGCGTTGTGTCATGAATGTGCTTGCATAGGAAACTCCAATATAAATGAAATCTTTAATACGTATAAATCGAGTATTATTTTTATTTATTTGTATTTAATCTATTTAAGGTAAAATACATTTTTGGGTAGTTCTTGGTTTTTCGGCTAATAATATTTAATATTACACAAAAGAAATGTTATAAAAGCCCGCCAAATCCACTCCTGTATCACATGCTTCATCATATGAAATTTTGACGTTAAGTCACAACGTATCCATTTGGAGGAAACAAATGGTGTCTATACATTTATAGTACGTTATAGACGTTTTCCGTTATCTCTAAGGCCATTTGCATGATGTGCTATTTATTTTATAAAGGTGTTGATAAAGTATTTCTACAGCATATATAGATGAAAATCCAGTATGCGCAAAGTGTCATTATTACAGTACTCTGGGCTAATTAGCAAAATACAAGGAATAGTTATTTACCAGCAATTTTATTGCTGGAAATGAATCTTATGATTATGATTCTATGTATTAATAATATAGGTATGCAAAGTAAGCAGATAGTGTGTTACTATTTTTGTAAACAAAATGGCGCCCACAAATCGTGTTTTTTGGATTTTTGTTCTATAACTCCAAAAGTTTTAACTTTACACCAAAAACACTGAAACAAAAATTCACCGTAATTAAATTCTGCATAGAGACAGGTTTTCCCGATTTACTTCGACGAAAATTTTCCTCGGAAAATGCGGAGATTTCCAACAAAATATTTAATTTTAAACTAAAATTTTAGGTAAGTAAATATTTATCAATAAATAAATAACTTGGTGATTTAAAAGCTCTTTGCCATATATTATATTTCCAGAAGCCAATGGAAATTGAGTGAATAGTATATGGTAGGGGAGCAAAGTATGCTAAATGGGGTCTAGGACATTTCGCCGTCGCCGTTTCGCCGTCGCCATTTCGCCGTCGCCGTTTCGCCGTCGAGCCATTTCGCCGTCGCCGTTTCGCCGTCGAGCCATTTCGCCGTCGCCATTACTTGTATATAAGTTTTGAATGGTTTTCGAACGAATATATTTCGAACACGTTTGCATAATGAAGTTTTTTATTTTTGATACAGTAAAAACAATTGAAATTAAAATCCCTTTTCTCAATATTGTTTATTTCCGGGAATCTGATAATAGTCATATTTTTAATACTGCAAATATTTTATTTTTCAGACGAAAAAAATGTATAGTTGAATACGAAAATATAACTTGGTTTAACTACCAACATCAGCATTTTATTTACACTGACATTTAGTATAAAAAAAAGTTAGTATGTTATCACGTTCTTGTAAACTTAACCAATGCCGGGATGGCGACGGCGAAACGGCCGACGGCGAACTGGCTCGACGGCGAAACGGCCGACGGCGAAGTGGCTCGACGGCGAAACGGCGACGGCGAAATGGCGACGGCGAAATGGCGACGGCGAAACGTCCCAGTCCGTGCTAAATGTGCAGTCACTCGAGCGTGATGGGGACCTATTGGATTGTGAAGAGTAGGTCCTAAAACCAAAAAAAGTTAAGTAAAATTTTCCATTTTAGTGGGCGCTTGCCATTTTTTAATCTAATTTTCCATTTCCAACAACCGTTTTTTCCGATTATAACGCCATCTATCCATAATTCGAAAGAATGTTTTAAATAAAAGTTACTTATTTTTACGTAAGGAATCCAAATCTGGAATCAAAAAATGAGGGTCCCCATTTAACATTTTAAAGTTACCCCCCACCCCACCTTCGTGGGGATCGTGTTTTGTGCCATTCGATAGATTTTTCAAAAATATTGAATAAGTGTATTTTACAGTTTTTCGATCTGATGTTCATTTCGCGAAATATCGTGGGATTCGTATTTAAAATATTAAATTTACTCCCACCCTCTCCCTGGGAAGTCGTGTTTGGTATCATTCGATAGATTTTTACAAAATATTGAGTACATATTTTTTAGTTTTTCGATCTGTCCTTCATTTCGCGAAATATTCGCTTTTTTCTTGTGAAACTTTGGGACTCGCCCACTTCCTTACGCCCGGCTCAAATCGTGAGATTTTTGAAATATACACTCTTTTGCATGTACTGAACTTACCTTATCTTAATCTGACAATTTCGAGTTTTTTAAGGATCGATTTTTTTTCGGGCCCCCCTTAACGAACTCCCCTGTGTTAAGAGCCAATATATGGTAGAGGTAGATCTACAGGGCACCAGGTTTCTCCTCATATGATAATCTGACGCGCTCGAGTAACTGCAAAAATCCCCGCTTGGGCTCCCCTACCATTAGCAACAATTAAATTATTAATTAAAAATTTACGGTCGCTATAATAACCACAATAATTAAGAGCCATAAGAATAACTATCATTTTTGTATAAAAACAGGCACTATACCTATAAAATGTACCTTACAGAATTAAAATCGGACTATCCAAGCGGCCTCAGGAATATTTTAAAATTATAAATAATTTTTTGGCTTATAAACAAATAAAATATCTCGCTAAATATTAAACTAAATTTAGCTATGAAACGGTACTAAAAAGAAAACGACAGGACGCTTCTTTAAAAAGAAAAAACGTTCAATTGCAATGAGTGGTTCCTGAGATACAACCGGTCAAAGTTGACCAGCATGTGCGTTTTTATTTTTTTATTTCTGCCCTCTTTTTCCACACAAATTCTCATGTCTTTAAAAGACTCATAACATATATTGTAATAATAAAAACTATCGTTATCACGAATGAAATAGTTATTTATGATATAAGTGTTAAAAGTACATGTTTAAAGTACGCAAGTGAAAGTTAGCAGCATGAGCGAAGCGAATTCTGCAATTCACATGAATGCCTTAAAAATTTACTTTTTAACACGTATATCATACAATATTTTTTCTAACAACGTCTTATATATCAACAATTATAATTTATTCATTCTCAATTACAGGAAAATATCTACAAAAACTTTTACTTGAACTTGACTGACAAACAATTTTTATATTTTTCTTGACATTACATCAAAACTGCCTATACTGTCAATACGTCAATCATAACAACTAGTATAGAATAACATCTTACTTTTATTGTTGTATATTCTAACAAAGTTTAATATTTTTTTTCTACAAACGTGTTAAAAATGCAATAATACAGTTTATATTAAAGTTTAAACAACCTTTTAAACTACCTTTTTCAAATTGCGCAAGTTGTACTATTAATATTAATGTTAATAAATGAAATATAAATATTTTGACGTTTCACACTTTGACAATTCACTTTTAACTGCAGTGCCTTAAAAATTTTACTTTAAAGTAGCATTTTTAACGCTCCTATGAAGTGCTAAATATTGCATTTTTAACACGGTTGTAGAAAAAATACCAAAACACCAAAATTTCAATAAAAAATCAGATTTGAATAATTATACAACACAAATACAATTACATGCAATATCATAGTCAAACATATAGGCGTCTACTCTAAGTACAATTAACTCGGAAAACATCGGCCTAACGAAAAAATTTTTAAAAAGAAATTGTAATAATTGTAAATACGATTTATTTGCAACAATTTCAGTTGAAGAGTAGAGGGGAAAAACAAGGAATCACTTTTTCATTAATTTTGGTTTTGATCTCGCCATGTGGTAGCAAAAACGGAGTAGGTACTATTGACTAGGCTATCGGTTTGGGACAGCGTTTCTCAACGTTTTACCATTTGCGCCCCAATTTTCCATAAATATTTTCACCGCGCCTCCCCTCCCCCTCGTTCAATAACAATATATCTATGCACTAATAATATACTTTGAGCAGCATGAAACCTAATAAACTAAAAAGACATTGGGAAACGCTTCACAGTGAGTACATTAACAAACCCCGAGAATTCTTCGAGTTAAAATTAAAATGGCGTGAAAAGCAAAAATTAGTTTTAATAAGAACTTTGACTGTGAATGAAATAACTTTACTTGCCTCTTATAAAGTCTGATATTAAATAGCCAGATTCAAAAAGCCTAGCACTTTTGGTGAAGATCTTATATTACCAATTGCAATCAAAATTGGAGAAACTGTGTTGGGAGTTAATTTTGCTAAAAAATTGAAGTTTATACCTCTATCAAATGATACTGTTGCCCGCCGAATTGGTGATATAGCTGAATATGTACAGGATCACCTAATCAGGAAGTTGCGTGAAAAGCTGTTTTCGATTCAGCTTGATGAGGCATGAGGCAACAGCAGCAATAAATATGCTCATTTTATTGCCTACGGCCTACGTTCGATTTTGTGATGGCAGATCAGTAGTAGAACTACTTTTCTGCAAACCAATAGAATTGATAGCAAAGTCGTTTGCATTATGTGCTATGTTAAATGATTATATAAATGAAGCAAAAATAGAGACACTGTATGATCAACAGAGAAGCTCTGGCTTGAATATTGTGCTAACTACGGTTGTAATAATAGTTAATTATCTACATAAAAATGAGACCTTTGAAAACTAGAATCTTTTCTGTACTTTGCAAAGACGTTGATGCGGTACATTCGGCATTATTATTTTATCGTGAGGCAAGTTGGTTATTACGTTGGAAATTTTTACAACGTGTTTTGAATTAAGACATGAAATTGCCATTTTTCTAGAAGAAGAAAAGAGGCCGCAAGCCAAGATGTTTCATGATAGTTTATTTTTGATGAAATTGAGTTACTTGGTTGATATATTCGAGAAACTTAGAAACTATTCGAGATATTTTGAACTTACAACTTCAAGGGGCCAAGACGAATATATTTGATAAGAATGATAAAGTTAACGCTTTCTGTAGAAAATTGAAATTGTGGAGCAGAAATTTAAAGCAAAAAACCTAGAAATATTTGAAAATGTGGATGAACGTTTTAAAACTTACCAGGCTGAAGAACAACACCTGAAAGTTGTTTTTGTAACCATTGAAAATCATTTAGCAATGCTGACAAAAAATTTTAAAAGATACTTTTTTGCCGACGACCAATTAATACGTACCTAATAGTTATGAGTGGGTCTCGAATCCGTTTCAAATTACACCCGAAGAGCTCTCTATTGCAGAAAAAGAAACCTTCATAGACTTCACAGCAAATGCCGAAATCAAGAAACAGTTTAATACTAGATCCCTCTTTGAATTTTGGGCAGGGGTAAATGATTAGTTTTCTGCACTGAAAACCAGAGCGTTCTGTATACTATTACCGTTTTCACCATCCTACCGTTGCGAAACAGGATTTTCCGCGATGGCTGCTTTAAAGACCAAATATAGATCGCAGCTAAATATAGAGAAATAACTGAGAGCGTCTATTTCTAATATTACACCCTGTTTCGATAAGCTTTGTTCTGCAAAAGAGGCCCAAGGAAGTCACTAATTTACATTAAACTTGTTGATTTAGTATTCAGTGCTCATAACTATGTATAGCTCCTTGTTCATGGGTATTTTGTTGAGAATCACTGGTTTAGGACAATACACAGAAAGATCAGTCTTTATAAATTTTCTAAAAATTTGTATCCAGGCGAAGGACCAGGATTATCCGCACGCCACTGAACAATAATAAGGAATGTGAGCAGTTTTTTGGTGCATTATTAAATTAATAAGTTAATGTAGATTCATACTATATTAAGATTAAGGAATAAGCATTGCTAGATTTCTTCTAAAAATCTCCTAAGTAGTTTTTAAATATCATAAGAATTAAACCTTTATTGTGTTTATCTCAATATGTATAAAATGTGACATTCCTTGTTTTTCCCCTGTACTCTTCAGTTCTTACCATTTTTGTCAAGTTAAAAATTGCGGAGATATTGAGCAAAAACGGTTCTCCTTTAAAATCAAGATGGCTGCTAACGTAACGGAGGAATTCATTCCAGATTTTAAATTTAGACTCCCATTGAACCCCCTAAAGATCAGAAAAATAAAATTTTGGACAGGTCGGCGTGCAAGGTCAAATGCTATCCCGACTGGTCTAATATACCTTTGAGTCTGATATTATTGCATGTATCTTATTTTTGTATTACAGAATTATTGAAATGCTTTTAACTGCTTAAAGCCCTATGTTTTCGCTGTCTGTGGGAAAATTTTCAGCCAAATCGAATATGATATATTTTGGGAATGGAGGAAAATGTGTATTTTAACGATTTTTACATTAAAATTTGATCAAAAATTTAATTTGAATCCAAGTAAATTGTTATAATTCCTTATAATGACATTTTTAAGTCCCATCTATAAAAATATTATTTTTTGCATTGATACTTTACGATAGAAAATGCAGGTTTGTTTAAATAAACAACAAACCAATGTAAAATAACATTTTGAAAAAAAAAAGAAGAAGAAGAAGGAGATGACTTTTTGACCTTAATTATCTAATTTTTACAAGCTATACAAATCTATATACTAAGTTTCAGAAAAATCGGAGATTCAAAAGTTTTTGCTAAGTGATTTGACATGGGATGTACCATTGACTTACTTTAAACGTAATTTTTTTCACCCCCGAGAAGGGGTGAAAGTCACCGCCTTGGCAAAAGCACACATCGGCATTAACCTATCATTGATGGGATTATCTTTAAAAAAACACAAAAATGCTTTCATAATATTAGGTTCGCAATATGATATACATAAATGTACATGGTGCAAATGAAAGGAATAAGTTCGTTATTTCGTAAACCGCCGACTTTAACAAGAAATACCGAAGCAGGTCGATTTTTACTTTTAAATTATGATATTTTGGCATATATGTCATACTAGTGACGTTATCACTACGTGATAACTTACTCGAGGATTTTTTAAATGAGAGTAGGTGTCGTGTGTTAGCTCATTTAAAAGGTTATTCAATTTTCTATTCAGTAATTTAAACATTTACATAAATATTTATACAGGGTGTCCAAAAATTTTTTTTAATTAAATTATTTGACAAATAAAAAATATGAAAAAAAATTTAAGAAACGCTTTTCTTTAGTTACGAGTAACTAAAATTAAAAATATTATAACAAAAAATCAACTAAAAAGCAAAATATAAAAATAATTGAAAAAATCTAACACATTCGTCAAAGAAAAGCGAGGCGCATCTTCATCGAATAAACGGTTTTCGTCCCACGCTTCTCTTTAACGAATGTGTTAGATTTTTTCAATTTCTTTTTTTTTTGCTTTTTAATTGATTTTTTTATAATATTTTTATTTTTAGTCACTCGTAACTAAAGAAAAGCGTTTCTTAAAATTTTTTTTTTCAATTTTTTTTATTTTTTCTTTTTAGTCTTACACTTTTCAAACATTAAAATATATCGTCATGTTTCTTAAAATATGTATAAAACATATGATGTTCTAACATAAAAACTAGTCGTAATCGGCAAACAATTTGAAACTTTATTGTTTATTTATGAAGCATAACGTAAACAATTAACGCAAAAAGTGAAATTATGTATAGTTCATACCATTAGCTACAACACGTAAAAGTTTCAAGTTTTTACATTGTAAAAAACAAGAGAAATTAGGCAGTTTCCATTAAAACAGTTTTTTTTATTTAAACAATTGATAAAGATAAAAATTTTTTTTATTGATTATTTGTTTATTGTTCCCGCGAATGCATATGTCTGCAAATGTTCATTCATTTGCATTGGAGAAAAAGCACTCAAATTAACGTCTAAAGATTTGACGCAAACTATTGAACTAAATAAAAGCGTTTAAAAAGAGAAGAATGTATGTAATTAATTTAATTATAAATACATTTTACTGCTGTCAGAATTCAGACAATAATGTTTATATCACAAATAAACATTGCTTTTCGTTTAAATTAAATGTTCAAACTTCAAAGATGCAGGTGGCTGGCGGGAGCTGTCTTGAATATTGAATTTAATCGAAAAGCAATATATATTTTTGAAATAAACATTTTTTTTTCTGTTTTCGGGCAACAGTACAAAGTATTTTGAGTTAAATAAATTCAATACATTCTTTTTTTTTTGTCAAATAATTTAATTAAAATATTTTTTTGATACCCTGTGCAAATAATTATGTAAATGTTTATATTACTTAACGGAGAATTGAATTACCTTTTAAATGAGCTAGTTCACGACTCCTATTCCCATTTAAAAAAATCATTGATTACGTCATCACGCCCATATGGATGACGTCACTAGTATGACATATATGCGAAAATATCATAATTTAAAAATAAAAATCGACCTCTTTGGGGATTTTTTCTCAAATTCGCCGGTTTACGAAATAACGAATTTATTCTTTTCATTTGCACCATACTGTATACTTATATTACTTTAAATTACACCGTTTAAAATTTTAGGTCAAAATAAACACTCTAAGCACATATCAATAAAATACACATTCGCAGAATCTTTGCACAGAATTTCGCTCTCGAAATTTAACATGGAATAGAAACCGCCTTAAATCCCACACAACAACTACCACCACAGCAGAGCAAGTACAAAACTTCATAACCAAACCCCGGTGACACCGCCAGCAGTGAACCTCATTTCAATTATAATATTTAACCGGAGATGCAATCTGAACCACAATGTCAGCCATTCAACTTGTTGGAAATGTTTAAGCCCTTTACGGAAAACATAGTTTTATTCCCAACAAAGGCAGAACAATTTCAGTGGCGCAGAAAGTTTTCGATGTTATGTGGGTATTTGTTGATTGTATAAAAAGTATCTGTTTTTTTTTGTATTCGACGGAAATGTGATGACTATTAGAAAGGAAACTAATAGACCAGTTGTCAGGGACGAAAATTCCACTAAACTCTAATGCCTGGTTACACCAACAGACCTTAACTTTAAGACGTGCCTTAAGCTTAGCTTACGAAACATACGCGGTGCACTATTGAGTCTTAGATCAGTTTTTAGCTTGCCACAATGGATTGCCACATTTAATGCATCTTATACTTGGTCTCAGTTCAGACGTGCTTAGATAAGAATCAAAAATTATGGTGAAAGTAAGTGAGATTTAAGCGGCCCTATCTATAAGCCGAGCTGGGCTAAGCTGGAGCTTAAGATTTGTTGGTACAAAGGGGCAAAAAAATCATACGAACAAACTGCAGAATTTTGCTGAGAAGATCAATTTTGCAATGTTATTATCAATAACATGTCGTGTTTGTAATTTCCCAAGAAGTTTTTAACCACATTAATCATTAAGTCTCAATTTAAGTCATTTCTCAGTTCCTCATTTTAATTATAATATTTAACCGGAGATGCAATCTGAACCACGATGTCAGTCATTAAACTTGTTGTAAATGTTTAAGCTCTTTACGGAAAACATAGCTTTTTTCCCAACAAAGGCAGAACAATTTAAGTGGCGCAGAAAGTTTTAGATGTTATGTGGGTATTTTCTTGTATTTAGCGGGTTGTTTTTATTCTTGTACCATTATTAAAAACGAGACTAATAGTCCAGTCCAGTTGCCGGAGACAAAAATGTCACTGAACCTCTAAAAATCATACGAAATTGTACAAGCGATATATCATTCGACACACCATATGAAGACGAGATAATATATACTTCTAGTTTAATGACTGTCTGACCGTCTGTCCGCGAATATAACTCCAGCGTTACTAAACCGATATAATGCAAATGAGACATCGAATGAAAGCTTCTAACCCAAGGATGGTGTTCTGAAGCTATTTTCTTGTGGCATTTTTGCAATTAACTAGTTTTGATGGGAAATAAGCCACAATTTTACTAAAAAAATGATTTTTATTAACGTTTCGACGCCCAAATCGGGTGCCGTTGTCAAAATACAAAATACTACTAACATAAACAAAAATGTTGTTGCTTAGTAAAAAAATTCTTCTAATAATTTATTTAATCTGACTCATTTATATCGGCAATTCAGACATATATTATACATTTAAAAGTAGAAGACTTTAAAATGATATTGCCAATATTTATGACTTGCGTTCCTGGTACGACCTTACTGAAAGATAGTTCATTCGATTATATGAAATCAACCCCAACTCAAGAATATCCGTCATAAAAAATCATAACATGTGGTCTGTCTTTAAAAAGACAACCACATGCAATCGTGACAGTTAAATTCTCGCGCTAGAGATTCCATAGTAAATCACGAGGTAAAACCAGGAAAAAACCTCGTGATACTATCCCGCTATCGTAATTATTAGTTTACTTTCAAAACTAATACCAAATTCTGACCTTAATATGTACAATATATTATTTTAAATTATAAATAATATTAATAATACATATATATATATATATATATATATATATATATATATATATATATATATATATATATATAGAAGACAATGAGTCTTTGCTGACAGTAAATGTACAGTTTTTGGTTATTGGGTTATGCAGCAATTGATAAGTGTACTCTTTTAAGTCTTTATTCCGAGCTTTCGTTCATGATTATGAACATCGTCAGGGTGCTACAATTATATTATATATGTGAAACAATATGAAAATATGTATATAAAATTATATGTACTTACAACTTATTGAGGATATTTCAAATAGGTGGTCATTAAAATGAGAATTGTACTTATTAAAATGGTCATGTAATGTCTCGATAAAACAAAATTATTCAAATAAAAATTTTATAATTTAGTTCAACTTCAAAATCGACGAAATATAAAATGACACTTGGACATTCATGACATGGCATTATTTGAAATATTTAACAAAAATTTTTTAAAGATGATCAATTTAGTAAACGACCAATAGGGTCAATGATAATTAAGAAAGTATTTTTTAAATTTTATAAATTACTGTTGAAATTATAAATTAAGGTAAAATTTAAAAAAATTAGTAAGATTTTTTGATCAAGTTTAATTAGAAGTTTTAAATTATTTATATAAAAGTAATGTATAAAGTTGTTGACAAAAATTAATTTATACAAAAGTAATTTATAATGTTGTTGACAAGTCAGAGTATCTAGAAGAGGAGTTAGGAGATAACTCACGATTATCTAAAAATAGTAGATAAGAAAACATTTCATTTAGGTGGCCTATATCAGTACGATGATTCATCGAATTTGGATTTTTATTTATGTGAACCATTTCCAAAAAAAGCCGCTTTGAAGTATGTGACTCACGGTCCAATATTTTAGCGTTATTGTAATCAATTCGATGATTATTATTGAAAACATGTTCACCCAATGCACTTCTGTCAATATCAATATCAATATCAATTGCTGCATAACCCAATAACCAAAAACTGTATATATATATATATATATATATATATATATATATATATATATATATATATATATATATATATATATGTCTTCATATCAAGGCGAGATCCGTTTGTATCATAAGCTATACAAGATGAGATCCGTTTTGCAAGGCGAGATCCGATTTTGGATCTCACCTTGTATTCACGTGTATATAGTGACATCTCGATGTAAGAATGGTTAGGGTACAAGGAAATCGATTTTTGTCTGGACCTCATTTTGCACCCCTTTTGGTGAATTTTATATTGCAGTGGTTCCACTAAATCCGCTGTAGAGGGCAGCGCGCGCGATCCGTTGTGTATATGGTAAATATATATTTTGCAGACAACTCGAGATCCGGTAAATTTGGAAACATCGCAAATGAATTTCACGGTCAGCTCTCTCACTCGGCTTGTGTCTAGCTTGAATAAGAATGTTTACATTATATAAGGGCTCTGTCCAGAAAGGCGATTGTCAAATATCTCGAGAATTAGACGGCATATCGAAAAAACTTTGGAATGCTTTTTGAATGGTTTTTCAAAATCTATATACTTATGCAATAGCAGGGTTCTTATTCTGCCTGCGAAAGCGGTGGGTGTAGCAACTTTGAATTTTCAACTGAAACACTTTATTTTTAATTAAATTCAAATTAAATTAAAAAAGAGCTTCAAAATCGTCGTTTTGATGACATTTTTAGGGTTTAGGGGTACCTCAGGTAGTTACCTTAAAACGTAAGAAATAAATTTGAATAGTTAATGTTTATTGATAAACAAAGCTCCAAACTAATCGGTTCTTTTTTCAGTTTTTTGGTAAAACATTGTAACTTATAGACGAAAATTCTTAAAGTCGGCTATTTTTCATTTAAATTGTCAATAAATAATTAAATTGAGAAAAAATTGGTCAGATTTACATAAATTTTGTTATTCCGTCCATATAGAAACTAAAACAATTGTTACGTAGTTACACTGAGTGTCATAAAAACCGTGTATTTTTACTCATTTCTTTGAGCTATTTCACGTAATATCGAGATATAAGTTGTATTTTTTACATAAGTTATATTAACGTTAAACTGACTTAATTTATAGTTTTATAAGCAACAATTAAGTATAGCGAAATTTATAAAACCTTGTTTAAATTGTTTTACATGCTCTATAATGCGGTTATCTTAAATTTTGTTTTGAATGTTTTTCTTCTTACTGGTAGACAAAAAATGGCAAAATGTGCATTTTTGACATCAAATTGTTGATAACCAACATAGTTACTACTCAAAATATTAAAAAAACTAACCGTCGGTATAACAGGTTGCCTGGAAACCAGATGCAGAACAGTACCATAAATGTTTTAGACTTTTTAGCACTTTCTTTAAGTGAAATTTAAAATCATTTACCACCCATGTACACTCATTACGGAATTTGTTACAAGAATCTCAGCGATTTCAGCCATTTTTTCAAAATTTATTTGGATTTTCTCTAGTAATCCTTCCAAAAGACAATACATAAATGGTGAATACCTTTTACACAAACTTCAAGGAGGGTAATTTATACAGGTACATACCTGGAATTATTATATGGACCGTTCACTCTTGTTAGAGTATAGTTCGCTCAAATATGAGCTCTTTTAATCCATTTCACGCGGTAAATTAGTCCGCTTTTCCTTTAGGTCTTAGTTCATAGGTTGTGATGTTTTTTTGCCCTCTCTACTATCTTCTTCCACTCTCTCCGGTCCTGAATTTTTTTGTCTCCAGTTTGCAATTTCCATCTTTGGTATATCGTCTAGCAGTTGATCTTCCCATATAATTTTTGGTCTTCCTCTTGGTCTATTTTTTACTGGTTTCCAGTTCATTATCTTCCTGATCAGTTCTTCTACCCCTCTTCTTTGTGTGTGCCCAAACCATCTGAGGCTTTGTGCTTTAATGAATTTTACTATATCTTCTCCTTTATTTATATCTATTATTTCATGGTTCATCAGCTTTCAATATTCCCCTGTTTCTGTCTTTACTGTGCCATGTATCCTTATAATTTTTCTCTCAATTATTTTTAACTTTTCTTCGTCTTTTTTCGTAAGGCACATTACTTCTGCTCCATAGGCTATCACTGATCTGATTGCTGCTGTGTATATTTTTGATTTTGTTTTTTTTGCTCAGGTTTTTGTCCTTGAGTAGTTAGTGATATTTCCAATATACTCTATTACCTGCTTTAATTCTGTCGTTTATCTCTATACTCCTTCCGTTTTTGCCGTCCACCATCACCCCCAGGTATTTGAAGCAATCTACTCTCTGGAATGTATTTTCACCTATCTTTATTTCTGCTATTCTGTTTACATTGTCTCGTGTGCTTATAAGATATTTTGTTTTATTCTGATTGATTATTAGTCCTCTCGTCTTTGCTTCTCTTACCAGGGTTAAAAGTGCCTCTTCTAGTCTTTTTTTATCTCGTGCTACCAGTCCCAGTTCGTCTGCATATCCTATGATCTGTGTTGAGCTTTGAATAATTGTCTTTTTCAGCCCTGTGTCCCTAATTACTCCTTCTAGAGCGATATTAAATAGTGTCGTTTGTTGTTGACAGACTGTCTCCTTGTCTTCAAGTTCTATTTTGATGTCATTTGTATCGCCCTCATTTATTTTAACTTTTGCTGTTGAGTCTTTTATTGTCATTCTAGTTAGTCTTATTAATTTTGCCGGTATCTGCATTTTTTTCATTTCTTTTAATAATTGTTGTCTGTATAAGCTGTTGAAGGCCTGTTGGAAGTCGATGAATAGTATGTGTAATTCTATGTTCATAGCTTTTTTCAATTGTTTGTGTCAGTACGTGTATTGCATCTATTGTTGATCTTCCTTTGATCTATTGTTCTAAAACCCTGTTGATATGGTCCTATAATTTTTTCTGTGTATTGATATAATTGTGGTCAATATCTTATACGTTGTATTTAGTAGCATAATTGGTCTGTAGTTGCAGCACTTAGTTGGATCCCCTTTCTTAAAGATTGGTGCGATGTGTCCGTTTTTCCATTCTATGGGCATGCTTTCATCCTTCCAAATTGTAACCATTAACTTGTGCATTCGCTTCGTGAGCTCCTCTCCGCCGTTGATGATCAGTTCGTTGTTGATTTCATCTGGCCCTGGCGTTTTGTTTACTTTTAGTTGTTTTAATACCTCCATGAATTCCTAATAAGTAGGTGCGACTTCCTCTTCATCTCTGTTATCTCTTATATCCTCATCCTCTGAATATGCCTTATTGTCGTTTTTGTATAGGTCCGTGAAATGTTTTTCCCAATCTTTTTTGTTTATTTTTGTGACAGATTTTTTGGTACTGTGTTGTTGTTTTATCTATTCGAACAATTTCTTGTTGTCTTTATTATTCGTTTCTAATTCTTGCATTTGTTCAGAGATTCATGTGTTCTTCTTTCTTCTATAAAGTTTCAATGCTTCTTGTTTTTCTTTTCTATATTGGTCCAGTTGTTCCTGTTCGGCACTTTGTAGCCATTTGTTTCTTGCGAGGTGCTTCAGTTGACTTTTTTGGTGACATTCCTCATCAAACCATTCTTTCGATTCTTTGTTTTTTTGGAATCCTATTATTTGTTCTGCTGTCTCTATTATGCTGTTCTTTATGTTTTTCTATTCTCCTTCTATTTCTATGTGCTCGTACTGACCCAATTTCTGTTCCAGTTGTTCTGTATATTGTTGCTTTGTTTCTTGCGTTTTCAGATTGGCTATATTCCATTTCCTCCTTTTTCCTTCCTTATGATTATTTGCTTTGATTATTTTCATCTTAAGTTTTGCTATCAACAATATGTGGTCAGTGCCTCCATTTGCCCCTCTATATGACCTTACGTCTTGTACTATTTGTGTCCACTTTTTCGAAATTAGAGTATGATTTATTTGGTTTCCATCCATTCTTCCTGGTATCATCCATGTTATTTTGTTTTCTTTTTTATGTTTATGCCCAGTACTAACTATTTATGTATTTGTTGCTGCTGCTAGGTTGCAGATTTCTCCTCCATTATCATTCGTAGTTTCATGAATGGTTTCTTTGCCATCTACATTACGATTATAGTCCTCCTTTCCGATCTTTGCATTGAAATCACCCAATATTATTAATATGTCATTCCTCGGAATATTTTCACAGGTTTCTTCCAGGATGTCTTAGAATTCTGTTTTATCTTCTTGGTTTGCTTCTTCGGTGGGTGCATAGCAATTGACTATCGAGATGTGGGCTTGTTTATTTTCTTATGTAAGATATCCTTTCATTAACTGCTTTGAATTGTATCAGTTTTTCCCTCAGTTTTTTGTTCACCATAAATGCCGTACCATTCGTTCCCTGTTTGTTTTCTCCCGAATAATACATGCTAAAGTTTTTCTTCTCAATTTTTCCTTCTTTCTTCCATCGTATTTCCTGTACGGCTAGGATTTCTAGTTGGTATTTTTTCATTTCAAGAGCTATTTCTTGCATCTTACCTGCTGCCAGCATGGTTCTAATATTCCAAGAGCCCATTCTAATGGGTTTTGTTCTTTTCTTCTTATTGAGATTCTTTCTTTATTTTGTGTGCGTTAATTTGTTTTCGTTAACCGTTTGCATTTCCGAGTCTTTTTTTGCCATGTCAATATCATATTTCAGCCGCTGTTCTTCGTTTATTAGTTTTTTGAATATTCTATCAGCTGTTCTCTCTCTTCGTCCCATATCTAGATTTTGCCATTCACTATTCATTTTTTGTAGTCGATTTTCGTTTGCTTACCTTTGCTTCTTTCGTCCTTTGCTATTTTAGTTATTTCCTTTTGTATTTCTTTTTCTTTCGATGTCCAATCGTTGTTTATATAGATACGATCTTTATGCTGTTTTAGTTTACGTTTCTTGTTTAGGATTTCCATTTTATCCGTGAGGGCTTCTGTTTCTATTGCGCATACTGTTTCTCCTATTTTTTTTGCACTTCTTAGTTTTATTTGTATTTGCAACTCTTGGGCTCTGAAATTTTCCATTTCTTCTTTTAATTTCTAATAATCATTTGTTTCTACTTTCAACCCAGTTACGATCAAGCTTTTCTTTTTCCTAAATTTCTCCAGTTGCTCCATTCATTCATGTAGCTGTTTTACTTCTTTTTTTAGTTTTTGTTTCTCTGCTTTTACACTTATTAACTCTTTATTGGTTTTTTGTTATTCATTCCTTATTTGTTTTATTTCCTGAAGCATTTCATCGTTTTTATTCATTAGCTCTTTCATTATTGTAATCATAACATTTTCCATGTCTTCCTTGTTTTCGTTGCCTGCTTTGCTTGGTGACCGTTTTTTAATTTTACTTCTATTAAAACAATCAGCCAAGTGTTCTCTTTTGCGTTTCGTTTCATCATCGGTTTCACTTCCTGTGAAATTTTTTCCATTTTCTAGGAGTGCAGCGCTAAATACCTGGAATACCGATATTAGATTATCAACAATACTTAAAAAATGAAAGTTACCAATTCACCGGTAGTTAATGCGTTATTTAAAAATTACCTGCGCACCAGAGTTGCCAGTTGGTCTGTAATTAGGATGGGGATTAAAATAGATACGAATTCACCGGGACCCGGAAATATGCACACCCTGATATTCTAGTTACGTAAGCTCGTCCGATTGGCGCATGAGGTTAACAACAGAGTAAAGCATAGTCCCGTCTATGCGTTCGTAATACGAACGCGAATGAAATTTGAGAATAGTACAAATGAATGAATTATGACTAAAAGAAACTAAGTGATTTTTATAGTTTAGAGGAAAATTATTAAACTATTTACTTTTATTTAAATTGATTTTCAGTTATTTGTAAAGTTCCCAGTTTCTTGATTATATTGGTATCCGGAAAATAAAAATATTCATATAATCGATATCTACTAAAATTATTATATTTCGTTAGTTGGCAAAAATTGATTAGTGGCCTACACATTAGTAAATATAATTTTTACCAAGGGGAAGAAAAGCCTCAAAATAAAACCATCAATTTAATGGATTGATAAAAAAACAAAATTTTTTACTTTTTAAATAATGTATTTCATCAGATTTAAGTAAGAGGCTTGGAAAAGACAAAAATAAATTTTACAGTTTTCATGCTTTATTAACATTATAATAACACTTTATTTAAATTTTGTGCATATGAAATAGACGTACATACAGCAACTATGTAGCAGTTTTCATAATTTTTCTTTTACGCAATGTCAGGTTGTTAAGAGACTTGTTTAATTCTTTAATTCGGAAGTACATCCGAGACCTAAAAAATAACTTGTTCGCTTTGTTAGAACAGTCTACAGTTACACTTTTGGACATAAGGTTTTCTAAATAATTTTTAGTTACCAAAATGGAATCACCATTCATGTGGAAGGAAAAATTGTCTCCAGTTACTTAATATATGACAAGAGAGTGTCTGATGGTTTACATAAACCACACTTACTCAAATGGTCAACCCACGTGTACGTTGAAACATCTTCGGATTGAATACTGGAGTCCTTCAATTTATGGCAGATATAACCAGCCAAATTCTCCAAACCATCATACTCGAGGTCACTAATGTTTTTTCATTCTAACTCTCATTGAAAACTTGAAAATCCACAACTGTTTCGTTGTTAGAATCCAGCCTTTGGATCAATTGTCCAGAAATTGGTAAATCTGGGATGTCGTCTGTTTAAACGTTCGAAAATTCGTTCCGTTGTCTCTCCTACCCGTATATAACTTTTATAAAATAAAATAAAGCTTTTTGTTAACACTTTAAAAAAATTTTAATGGGTTTTCCCCGAAAAGAGCTTCATTTTTTGGTACTATGTATCACGTTAAAATATTTGATTTGGAATTTGAAGGATAAGATCGTCTTTTTTATGAGCTACAAATTTACTTTTACTGGTTCTATAGACTAAGAATATACCATTTTTTCGTTTTTTTTTATATGCTAAATTTTTTCCAAGAATATTTTTTCGATATAATACTTACTTTTTGAGTATTTGCGAAAAACCGCCGAAAAACGTGTTTTTTTTTGTTGAAAAGTAAATATTTTTAGTCGCAAGTGACTCTAGTACCTACTACTAAATTAACCTAGTACCTAAGTTAAAAAAACTCTATAGAACAAAAGTTGCTTAAACTTAGTCAGATCTGTTTCCGGACTTATTTTAAACGTATATTTTTTCACCCTCCAAGTAAAAGCAATCAACGGCACAAATTCAACTTTGAAGTGGGGGATGGGTAGAATCTAAATCCAAATTTTCATGCAATTAGGAGTTGACCCTGAAAATTATGTGTGTTTCTTTTTATCTTTTAAATCATTTTACTTAAAATCATTTTTTAACTATCAAATAATAATTACATATTGAGTTATTTTATTTTCCGCAAATCGCCAGGAAATTTTGACATTCCTGTCAAAATTTCTTGAAGAAAAAGTCAGGACTTCCTTACTGTAAGGAAATGTCATTTCCTTACTGTAAGGAAATGATATTTCCGTACAGTTGTTAGTGTTTTTTTAGTAATTGTCAAGTTTGACAATTCAACCTCAATACGTTTCCATAGTAACCCAAGTAATTTTATTAGGAATTTCAAAGCACCATTTATTTGGGAATAAAATTATCGCGTTTTTTTTAAATCAATCAATATCTGTCGAATTTTAAACGATTTGCGGAAAAATAGTATGTTTACCTCGTAGGAAAAGCCACATTCCTGGACTCTGTGTTGCTAAGTCTCGGCTTGCGCCTCGACTTAGCAATCTTCACAGTCGTCCAGGAATGTTAAGCTTTTCCTACCCGGTAAACAATGTACTATTTTTAAACTTTAATAATATTTATAAAAAAATTTACTTTCTTGTAATGTATTTTTAAAACAAGCAATCATTTAAATAATTATTTTGTAACAATTTGTATTATTTAAGAATATAATAATTACATTTTGGTTTCGTAGTAAGTGTTTTTTAAGAATATTAATGTATAGTTTTAAAATATTGTATTGCAAATAATTATCATTATTAAATGGTTATTATTTGTCAAGTATTCTTTTTCTTTTTTCACACCCTTATGTATGTAATAAAACTAAGGGACTTTCTGAAAGGTCAATCGTAGACTTTAAAGACACAAAAGAAGCGATACTTAAAAGTTACGCCCATTATATATCTTTATATCGTAGGAAATATACAATACAACACGAGCTCCAACTGCTCGACTAATATTCTTTAGAGCTGGCATCAGTGTGTGATCTCGCGTTGAACGGTAAATATCTAAAATTTCGTATATAAGTCCTCCCCTTTACTTTTCAGCGACGGATCTCGTTTCGCTGTAAATTTATCAGAAAAATTTAAGTACAAAAATCTTTTCCCCTCTAAGTGTGCCATGATTAATATGTTACTTATAAAGATACTTATGAACAATATACTCCAATAATTAATTTCCTATTGGTGGATCTCGGGTTGTCCTCGATTTAGTCGGATCTCGCCTTGATATGAAGACGTATATATATATATATATATCTTTATATATATATATATATATTTTATACAAATATATATATATATATATATATATATATATATATATATATATATATATATATATATATAAATATATATATCTATATATATATATATATATATATATATATATATATATATATATATATATATATATATATATATATATATATATATATATATATATATATATATGTATATATATATATTTGTACAAATATATATATATATATATATATATGAACAATACTTCTTCTTCTGCTTAGCCTTCTATCGTCCACGTTTGGACATAGGCCTCTCCCAACTCCTTCCATCGGTCTCTATCCTGAGCAACATATTTCCAATTCGTTCCGGCTACTCTTTTAATATCATCAACCCATCTCATCTGTGGTCTTCCTCTCGGTCGTTTACTTTGGTAAGGTCTCCAATGTTGTATCGTGGCATTCCAACGTTGGTCTTTTTGTCTAACAGTGTGGCCTGCAAAGCTCCATTTAAGTTTGGCAACTTTTGTTGTTATGTCCTCGAATTTTGTTTTTGATCTTACCCAGTCGCTCCTCTTTTTATCTGACAGTCGTATACCTAACATTGCTCTTTCCATAGCTCTTTCTGTTGTAGCTAGTTTATTCATATTTGCCTTGGTTAGGGTCCAGGTTTGACACCCATATGTCATGATAGGAAGGATGCACTGGTTGAACACTTTGGTCCTCAAATATTGAGGTATTTTGCGGTTCTTAAGTATCCAACCAAGTTTTCCAAATCCTGCCCATGCTAGTCTTGCTCTCCTATTAATTTCCGCACTTTGGTTTTCTTTGTCAAGTTTCAGGATTTGGCCTAGGTAGATATATTCCTGGACTTTTTCTATCTCACTGCCATTTATAGTTATGCGTCTGGGGTCATCTGTGTTTGTCATTATTTTTGTTTTCTTCATGTTCATTTTTAGACCCACGTATTGGGAGCTGCCTGCGAGTTCCTCTACCATAATTTGCAGTTCCTCGAATGGGCTCGCTATAATCACAATGTCGTCAGCGAATCTGAGGTGATTTAGCTTCTTGCCATTAACGTTAATGCCATAGGTTGACCAATTTGTCGTTTTGAAGACGTCTTCTGGTGCTAGGTTGAAAAGCTTCGGCGATATTACGTCTCCTTGTCTCACGCCTTTCTTAATAGGGATGGGATTTGTATTTTCGTCTAGTTGTACTATCATAGTTGCAGTTTCATATATATTATGTATTAGTTGTCTATATCTCGAATCTATTCTACAATTATTAATAGCTTGTTCTATGGCCCACATCTCGATATTATCAAACGCCTTTTCATAGTCTACGAAGGCAAGAAATACGGGTAGTTGGTATTCACTTGCCTTCTCTATCAATGTTCTCATTGTCAGCAGATGGTCTGATGTACTATATCCTTTGCGGAAGCCAGCCTGTTCCACTGGTTGGTAATTGTCCATTTTGTAGGTCAACCGGTTGTTAATAATTCTCATGAATAGTTTGTATACTTGACTGAGCAACGATATCGGTCTATAATTCTGTAGGTCACATTTGTCCCCTTTTTTGTGTAAAAGTATTACTAGACTTTCGTTCCCGTCTTTAGGGATCTTGCTATTATGGAGACATTTATTAAATAGCTCTGTTAGTATAGGGATTGTTACTGTCTTGCTTGTTTTCAAGAGCTCGGCAATTATACGGTCCTGTCCTGGAGCTTTATTATTTTTTAGTTCTTTTAAAGCTCTTTCTATTTCGAATCCCTTTATATTTGGTAGTACTTCTGATCCCTTTTTTTATTTTTCTTTTGACGTTCTCCTTTGTTGATTCATTAGGCTGGCTTTGCGAGCTGTACAAGCTTTTGTAGAAGTCTTCGACTATTTTTGTTATTTTATATTTGTCCTTCTCTTCCTTACTATTGGCGTCTTTAATTTTAATGATTTTTTGAACACCCAATGCGGGTCTTAGACATTTTAAGCCTCTGTTGTTTTCAATGACTCGCTCTATTATGTTCTCGTTCCATTTTTGTAAGTCGCGTTTTAGTTCTTTTCTAATTGTTTTATTAAGTTCTATGTATTCTTGAGTATGGCGTTTGTTTTGCGTTAGTAGTTGTCGTCTTTCCGTCATTAGTTGTTTAGTTTCGTTACTTATTTTGTCTTCTTTAGTACTTGTTTTCTTTCCGACCTGTAGTCCGGCTTCGAGAAGGTTCTTATTGATGTTATTGTTAATTTCGTCAATTCCATCTTGATTATGTGAAGGATCATATTTGAACTTATCCGCTAAGACCTCTCGGAATTGCTCTTCATTTGTTTTTACTTTAAAGGCATCTATTCGCGTTGTTTTTTTAAATAATCTTTTCCTCTCTTCTTTCATGTTAATATTTATTTTTGCTTTAACTATACGATGATCACTACCCGTTGTTACGTTGTTTATTGTTGTTACGTCTTCGAATATTCTTTTGTTGTTTGAGAGAAAATAGTCTATTTCATTTTTGGTGGTTCCGTTAGGTGCAACCCATGTCCACTTTCTGTTAGGTTTCTTTTTGTAGAAGGTATTCATAATATACATGTTTTCTTGTTCCAGAAATTCCATAAGTTTTTCTCCCCTTGTGTTTCTTGTGCCGAATCCAAAATTTCCAATCTTGCTTTCAGAGTCTTCAATCTTACTTCCAATTTTGGCGTTAAAATCTCCCATTATTATTATTTTGGATTCTCTGTTGGTGTCTATAGCTTTTTTAAGATCTTCGTAAAAAGTATTTATTTCTTCATCAGTTGCCTTTTCAGTTGGAGCATAAACTTGCACAATCTTTAATTTGGTTTTTGGATTTAGTTTTAAAATCATGTATGTAACCCTGTCTGAGATGCTGTCAATTATTTGAATTTGTGATTTTCTCTTCTTGTTGATTAAGAAACCTACTCCACCGTATGTATAGTCTTCATTGCCTTTATAATAGAGCCTGTTGCCTGAATGTAAATCCACATACCCTTCACCTCTTCTTTTAACTTCTGATAGTCCCATTTTATCCCAATTCATATTCCCTAATTCCTCTTCTAGTTCGTAGAATTTTTCGTCTTTTGCCATGGAACGGATGTTGTAAGTTGCTATATGGAGTTGTTTGTTGTTCTTCTTTTTCAATGTCGACTTGCCTCCCCCAGAATCCTCGAGGCAGACCGTTATTTCGGTGTGGGACTGTGGAATAAACTTCCTACCCACCTGGGGTATCTTCCGTATATCTGTTGAAACCGACATTTTTGATTTGTGGAGGTTTTGGCCATAACCCACCACGCTGGCCAGACGGGTTGGTGGGTGGGAGGGGATATTAGGGAAGGAATTTGGGGTCTGCATAGGATAATACGGAGGTTGGAGCCTGGTTACCTCTAAATAGGAAATGGAGGAAAAAACCAGGAGCTCGCGTGGGCAGGGGCGCTAAATCCCTGAAGTAAGTCTGCTCTCTATCGGGATCATAGAGGGGTACCTACCCGCCACCATGAACAATACTAAAATATAAAATATGTACTAACTCCATATGTTATTGACTTACTAATCTTGATATTTTCTTTCTATTGACTTCGTTTTTTAATATGGGTAACCACATCCGACTGCATTCTACCGAGGAACTTACGACACAATTGGTTTCATTTAGCATCATTAAAGGCGCTTCTTTGATTTTTCTCTTTTTACTATCTGTTTCTTTCAGGACTATACTTGAATCTCTCCACTGAACTCTATGTTCATTATTCCATGCGTGTTGACATATTTGAGATCTATCAAATTCTCAATTTTTAATATAAGACTGATGTTCACTTATTCTAAAGTTTATTGGTCTTGATATTTCACCTAAATAAAATTGTTCGCATTCACAAGGTATTTTATAAATACAATTCTCTGTTCTTTGTTATTCACTGTTAGGTTTAGTTTTAGATAGAATAGATCTCAACGTGTTGGTTGTTTTGAATGTTGTTGAAATGCTGAATATATTTCCTATTATTTTATTTTATTTTATTTTGTTTTATTTTATTTTATTCCTATTATTTTATTTCCAGGAACGCAAACATAAATATTGGCAATATCACTTTAAAGTCTTATACTTTAAAATGTATAATATAAGATGTAGAGCGCCTAACCTTTGGATCGAAAGATCCGAATGGTAGTGAGCTCGAATCTCACCAGGGTCAGGAATTTTTTCATTTATTATAAATTAATAAATGAAAACAGTTTTTGTCCTTGTGGGATCGGCACTCACCGGAGGGACCGCAGACGTTCGGATACAATTAGCGTCTCTTTGCAAAGACAATGACGTCGACTTTGCAAAGTAACAAGACAGTTACTCAACACATACACTACACATTACACCTGAGTTAGTGATAAGTTATACAATTACGTGGCTAAAAGATCTAGTTATAAACCAAGGCCAGAATCAGAGAAAAAAAATATAATATGTCTGAATTGCCGATATAAATGAGTCAGGTTAAATAAATTATTAGAAGAATTTTTTTAGTAAGCAACAACATTTTTGTTTAATTCATTAATATTTTTTGTATTTTGACAACGACACCCGATTTGGTCGTCGAAACGTTAATAACATAATTTTTTTAGTAAAATTGTGGCTTATTTCCCATCAAAACTAGTTAATTCCAAGGATAATATTAAAGGTGGGAAATTTGATCTAGGACGTCCGATTTTAGAGACGCAACTGGAAGTACTGTTATACCGATATAGTACAAGCGATATTTTATTCGCCGTGCCTTATCAAGACGAAAACAAATACAGTGGAACCTCGGTAAGTCGGATTAATCGGGACCTCGGCCGATCTGGGTTATCGAAAATCCGGGTTAGCCGGAGTATGTGACAAAAATTAATAAAATATGGTATACTTACAGATAAAGTCCATTGTAATTGCAAAAACATGAAATACATGTATGCACAGTACATCTAAATTACGTACAGTTGTATACAGTATTGTTTATTTCTTGGTAAAAAACTCAGTCAAAGTGAAAAAATGTTTGTTTTTCTGATTAAAATCGGTCCGGGTTAGCCGGATTCCAGGTTATCGGAAGCCGACTTAACAAGGTTCCACTGTATATAGGGTGAGGCAGATAACTGGCCTATTAGAAATATCTTGAGAACTAAAGGCAACAGAATCACGAAAATTGGAATAAAGGGGTTTTGAAGGATGATCTATTAAATGAAAATATTTTCATCTCTTTGCAACTTCCGGTTATACCGGAAGTTGCTTATAACTTCGTTTTTTTAAATGGGACACCCTGTATATTTTTACATTTTTGGATTCTCTTCGATGTCTTATTTCTTAAAATATGAGGTTTTGTAATATTATACAGGGTATTTTAAAAGATAATTACATTTTTTTATTAATTTCGTAGCAACATTCACACCCTGTAGAATTGTAGTAGTTTGACATCTAAAACTCTACTTACGTTCAAATGATTTTTAATATACTCTACTATTGTTAAGAATCATTAGTATAGCTAAATTTTTAATTTTAGTATACAGGGTTGGTCGAAACTCGGAATGAGTATTTTCTGAGTTTTCTTAAATGGAACACCCTGTATTTTTGTATTGTAGTGAAATGATATTTTATAGTACTTTCTTATTTCTTAAGCATTCCCTATACCTAACTGCTTTAATTTGTGAGTTATTGGTGATTCAAGCTAAACATTAATTGCAACAAAAAATACGTAAAACTTTATTAGGTTGGCCGTGAAAATACTCAATCCCAAATAATTTTTCAGAAATAAATACACATTAATCCAGACTGGTGCTTAAAATTACCAATAATGGTTTAGCTATCGAAATACGTACTTAGTTAAGATTGTTGGTGCGATTAACAATTAAGCACAAATTAAAGCAGTTAGGTATAGGGAATGCTTAAGAAATTAAAAAGTACCATAAAATATCATTTCATTACAATACTAAAATACAGGGTGTTCCATTTAAGAAAACTCAGAAAATACTCATTCCGAGTTTCGACCAACCCTGTATACTAAAATTAAAAATTTAGCTATACTAATGATTCTTAACAATAGTAGAGTATATTAAAAATCATTTGAACGTAAGTAGAGTTTTAGATGTCAAACTACTACAATTCTACAGGGTGTTAATTTTGCTACGAAATTAATAAAAAAACGTAATTATCTTTTAAAATACCCTGTATAATATTACAAAACCTCATATTTTAAGAAAGAAGACATCGAAGAGAATCCAAAAATGTAAAAATATACAGGGTGTCCCATTTAAAAAAACTAAGTTATAAGCAACTTCCGGTATAACCGGAGGTTGCAAAGAGATGAAAATATTTTCATTTAATAGATCATCCTTCAAAACCCCTTCATTCCAATTTTCATCATTCTGTTGCCTTTAGTTCTCGAGATATTTCTAATAGGCCCTTTATTTGCCTCACCCTGTATATCTCCGGATTCATGCCTGTCTCTCCATCCGTATGACTCCACGAATATATCTCCTGCGTTATTAGAACTGATAAAATCACAAAATGAGAGCTGATTATTCAAGGATGGTATTAAAAACGAGATATTTTACCTCGGACTTTCGGTTGCAGAGTTGCAACTTTAAAGTCTCCGAATTATTACAAGCGATATATTGCTCGACGCGCCTTTGCATGACGAAAATAAATATATTTATACCTCCGGTTTTTGTATCACTTCCGGTTAAATAGGTCCAATCTGAAGTGCCACAATAAAATCGCCGAAATAGTACATGTGATAATATCAATCAACGTGTATTGAAAAGTCGAGCGCGAATATCCGCGCGAGTAAAAGTCGAGCGCGAGAAATGAAATCGTATATCCATCGACGCAAAGTTACACGAAGAGTTCAAATATCGACTTCCAGTTCTACTTCCAAGCCAAAGTCCAAGAAGACCATGTAACGGAAAATCAGCGTAGGAATAAGCAGCAGTGGATGACAGAAGAGATATTGAATTTAATGGATGCAAGAAGAAAATATAAGAATGCTAATCTGACAGAATACTACTAATCTGACTAATCTGACAGAAAAGCTAAACAGTATGATTCGAAGAAAAATAAGATGAGCTAACTCAGAGTGGCATAAACAATAATGTAAAGAAATTGAATACTACGAGCGTATCTACGACGCATTCAATATGCACAAAAAGCTGAAAGAAGTTGCAGGAAAATAAAAAATGTAAACCTCCACTAATCGAAGATAAAAACGGAAAAATTATAATCGATATCGAAGGTCAACTAATACGATGGACTGCATATATAAAGGAATTATTCGATGGTGAACGGAGCGAACTAGAAACGCTAAATGACATAAGCGATCCTCTAATAACTATAAGGAAGAAGTGCAATACGCTATAAAGAACGCAAAAAATGGCAAGGTGATCGGACCAGATGAAATTTACGTAGAAACACTAAAGCTTTTAGGTACTGAGGGCATTAAGATGTGTGTGTGTGGAAAGATAATGGCATGGAATCAAGTCCATTTGCCACAGAAAGTTGTAAAAGGAATTTTCTTATAGTATAACTACAGAGATGTGGGTTATGCCGTTTTAAATTTGTATTTTATTTTCTTTAATAAAATTTACTAAAAGTTCCAAGGTGTTTTTATTGGCAGCTAACAAAATGTGTGTGAGATTTAATGGAAGAAAATATTTCATTTCGATAAGTGTACGAATTAAATCATTGGATTTTTTTAAATGTTTTTTGCAGCCGAAAAATATATGATTTAGATCTCCGTAAGAGTTCTGATCACAACTACAGGCCGAGGACTGTATAATGCCCAGCTTAGCAAGGTGCGATGGAAATCGCCCATGATTTGTTTTAAGTCGAAAAACACTTGCCGAAAAGAATTTTGAAGTAGGGTAGTTGAAAATATATAGAGGTGGGGATGGTAGGGTAGGATGTATTTTAAAGTAGGTATTTTGTGAGTTTTCTACAGTATTTTCCCACTGTCGTTCCCATTTTAATCTTATTTTATTTTTTATCAAATGAAAGACGTCTGGTAATGTATAAATATTACAAAGAACTCCGTTAAGTACTGCTTCCTTAGCCAAACTATCAGCTTTTTCATTACCTAGTATACCTGTATGACCTTTGACCCATACAAATGTTATATTTAAATCTGCTATCAAATTTTTTAAATTGCATAATATAGGACATTTCATTCTTTCAAATTTTATGCTTTTTATTGACTCCAATGCAGACTTAGAATCAGTTAGTATTACTCCATCTCGTAAATTATTTGATGTTAACCAAGTAATGCCCTTCCAAATTGCTATAAGTTCAGCAGTATATATGCTACATATTGATGGTAATTTAAACATAAATGATTGTTTTGTATTTTGGATAAAAACTCCACAACCAACTCCGTGTTTTGTTTTTGATCCATCTGTATATATAAATGGCTTATTGACTAATCCACCTAATATGGATTTTAGAAGGGTGTGATTTATATGATGGTATTCTGTATAATTGGGTATTATGACTCTGTGTGGTTTTATTAGTGATCTATAGGGTATGGTATACATAAACAATGTTTTATTTTTACCAAAAGAAATGTGATCAGCATTGGTCTCAACGAAAGCTTCTGCCAGTGGAGGAGAATTCTTTAATTTCCAAAAGCGGTTTGTTAAATCTTCTTTTGCAATATCACTTAATTTGTTGATCATGTTTGACTCTAAGGATTTTAGTTTTAAAAGATATTTTTGTGATAATAGCTGCCGACGCAAATCCAAAGGCAATTCATTACATTCTGCCAGTATTGCTTTCACCGGTGATGATATCATTCCACCTATGCAAGTTCTAAGACATTTATATTGAACTCTGTTTATTTTGTTTAGATTGGTGTTACAAGCAGATCCGTATAAACAACATCCATAATCAATGATAGACCGCACATAGGCTCTATAAAACAATAAAGCTATACCAGTAGCTGCGCCCCAACTTCGATTTGTTACACACCTAAGCAAATTATAGGAGGGCATTAAGATACTTACAAAATTATTCAAATTAATCTACGAAAGAGAAAAAGTTCCTAAAGATTGGCTTAAATCTTCATTTATTTTACTACCAAAAAAAAAAAAAAAAAAACACAGAGCCACAAAACGCAGCGACTATCGCACCATAAGCCTAATGAGTCATGTATGTAAAACTTTTCTCAGAATAATTCATCAAAGAAGATATAAAAAAATTGAGGAAAGGAACTCAAGTACTCAATTCAGTTTTCGCTGTGGCCTTGGAACGCGTGATGCACTATTCGCAACCCAAGTTTTAATTCAAAGATGCAGAGATGTAAATCATGTGGTTTTTATGTGCGCGATTGATTTTGAAAATGCCTTTGATAAAGTTCGCCATGAAAAAATGTTACATATTCTCAAGACTACTGGTCTGGATGGTAGGGACATTAGAATAATCGCAAATTAGTATTGGGGCCAGACTGCATGTGTTAGGGTTGGGAATCAGTGCTCTGAAGAAGTAAAAATCAAGCGTGGAGTTCGGCAGGGCCGTATATTGTCACCAATGTTGTTTAATCTTTACGCTGAAACAATCTTAAATGAAGTGTTGGAAAACGCAAAAGAGGGCATACTCATTACTGGCGTGCTTATGATCAATGTCTCAAATACGCAGATAACACCTTCTTAGTAACAGAATCAATTGAACATCTTCAAGCGTTATTGAACCGCATGGTGGCGTTCTGCGCGATTTATGGACTCAAACTCAATGCAAGGTTTGTATTGAGAAATGCAAAATTTATGGTTATTAGTAAACAGGTAGCCGCAAGTAATAATAATAACTATAACGTAAAAATTGGCAATGAGTCAATTGAACGTGTATCTTGTATATATGGGTACTCATATTAATGAAAGCTGCAACCCTAGTACAGAAATAAAAAGTAGAATTGCCAAAGCAAGGACAACTTTTATGAAATTTAAGAAAATCCTGTGCAGTTATGATCGCAATTTGGAACTTCGCATAACAATGATTCGATGTTATATATTCCCAGTACTACTTTACGGGGTTAAAGCATGGACCCTGACAGAATCGCTTTTAAAAAACCTAGAAGCATTTGAGATGTGGGTCTACCGCCGTATTCTGAAGATCAGTTGGGTAGAAAGTGTTACAAACGAAAGGGCTTTGCAACGTTTGAATAAAAGTTGTGAAGTAGTGAACACGGTTAAAAGGCGTAAATTGGAAAAAAGAAGTGTGGACCGCCGTACAACTTCTTGGCTTAAAAACCTACGTCAAATAGGAATAGAAATAGAAATATGCTTTATTGTCATGAAAAATTTAACAATTTTATAGACAAAGCTTAAAAAATTATAAATAAAAACAATAACAAATACAATTAACTAAAATTATAAAAATCGTCAATTAAATACAAATAAAACATAAAAAAGTGAAATAAAAATCAGTAACAATCTATTGCAAAATTAAAAAAAAATGCAAATTGCGTAATCTACCTTAATAAATTTAATAAGTAATTTAATAAGTTATTCTGCTGGATATGACACTCAAATATAGATTAAGATTCTAATTATACATAAGAATACTGTAATTTCTTAGTTATTGGTTAAGGAACTCTGCTATTGAATAATATGGTCTTTCAGATACATAAGTTTTTGTCATTTTACGGAACTTGGGGAAAGGTGTTGCAGATTTAAGTTGTAGAGGGAGATGGTTGTATAGTTTTTTTTTCAGAATATAATATAGATTTTTTTACTAACTCACTGGGCGGGATCGGTAAATAGATGTCAAAGGTAGAATTTCTGGTGAAATAGTCATGTTTAGATCTTGCTGGAAAGACATGTAGATGTATACGAATTAAGCAAACAGTTTCTAAAATATATAAAGAAGGTAGTGTTAGAATCCTGTGATCTTTGAAGTAGCTTCTGCAATGTGTTGTTCTTCTGAGGCCAAACAGATATCTTATTGCTCTTTTTTGTAATTTAAAAATAACATCGGATTGGGCAGCTGTACCAGAACCCCAAAAAGGCAGACCATATCGAAGATGGGACTCGAACAATGAAAAGTATGTTATTTTGGAAGAGGCTAAACTCATTTCCTTCGAAACAGATCTTATTGCAAAGCAAGCTGAGGATAGTTTCTTGCTTAACACATCGGTATGAAGGGACCATTTAAGGTTGCTATCTAAAAAAATACCAAGAAACTTTACAGAATCAACGATACTGATCTGGCTGTTATGAAGGGGTAAGGGTTGAAGAGCTCCTTTATAGGATAATGCTACTGTTTTATCTACGTTAAAAGAGAGTAAATTAGAATCGGACCAGGATTTTATTGTGAGTAGATCAGAAGTTATAGTAGCATGAAGAGTTGCGATATTTGAGTTGCTCCAAGTGATACTGGTATCGTCAGCAAAAGGAAAAACTTTTCCATCGATTTTTAAAATAGTGATGTCATTAATAAAGATAAGAAAAAGTAGAGGACCCAATATCGAACCTTGTGGTACCCCACATACAACATTTTTGAGACTAGAGTCTGTATCATTTGCTCTAACCAGTTGTTTCCTATTGTCCAAGTAAGACTGAAACCAGCTCAAAGAAATACCTCGAATTCCATAAAAATCTAGATTTTTTATCAAATATCAATGGTTTGGGAAAACTAGCACTGAACTATTTCGTACATAAAACAATGATTGTTAATATGCTGGGCAACATGAGAGTCAACGATCGGCAAGCGGTCTCGGCACCTTAATAAGAAGAGTTATTAGAACTGATAAAATGACAAATAAGAGCTGGTAATTCAACGATGGTATTAAAAACGAGAAATTTTACCTCGGACTTTCGGTTACAGAGTTGCAACTTTAAAGTCTCCGAAATATTGCAAGCGATATATTGCTCGACGCGCCTTTGCATGACGAAAATAAATATATTTATACCTCCGGTTTTTGTATCACTTCCGGTTAAAAAGGTCCAATCTGAAGTGCCACAATATAATCGCCGAAACAGTACATGTGATAATATCAATCAACATGTACTGAGAAGTCGAGCGCGAATATAAGTCCGCGCAAGTAAAAGTCGAGCGCGAGAAATGAAATCGTGTATCGATCGACGCAAAGTTACACGAAGAGTTCAAATATCGACTTTAAGTTTTACTTCCAGTGAGAATCTAGGGCTTTTGAAGTAACAGGGGAAGTTTTAATTGTGGAACAGGTTAAAAATTTGAAACGGTCAGGCCGCGATAACATCACATGTATTTGGTCCGACAGAACTTTCAATTGATTTGTTACCCTTTTATTAAACTCTCATGCAAAAATCAGACTGCTATTTATCACCTGCCATAATTCCTGTCATTTGACATATTCTACGTATTCCACTCATTATAATTCCTATTTGGTGATAAATAGCAACCTGATTTTTGCATGAGAGTTTAAGGAAAGGGTAGAATGTAGAATGTAGAAAACGGGGCGGCCAATAGAGCCTGATACACTGCGACCTCTGCAGATCTATTGTGTTTTCCCCTTCTTTTAAAGCACTTCATCTAGCTTGGTCCTCTTAATGAGACTCAACAGCCTCGATAGTGGCCTTTTCATGTAGCCTGGTGCTTCCGATTTTCCTCCCCGAGTTCTAGAAACCGCACTCATGCGAGACCTTCGCAATGACAGTGGTGCGACTGCGCGAAAGTAAGTCCGCTGTAAATTTAGCCGAATGTCCTTTGATGAACTGTTTGGCCTGCCTCTGTCCTGGGAAGTTGTTCCACCATTCAAGAGACTTCTGTTGCATCCATTTGTGTATATCTGCTCTTTTCATTTGTGTATAGCTGCTCTTTTTATCGTATTTTTAATTCCAAAGAAGGGTTCCGTACCAACCAGTGGCGTAGATGCGCCTCCTCGGGTCAATTCATCGGCTTTCTCGTTGCCACGATGACCCTTATGTCCCGGCACCCAGGCAAGTGTCAACCTGTTTCGACTTCCCACCTGAGAGAGGATATTCAAACAGTTCCATACCAGCCATGAATCGACCTGCAACGAACTGAGAGCATTTAGAGCCGCTTGACTATCCGAATAGATAACGATGGAGTCGTTATCTACTCGGATTTTTGCTGATTAGTTCCATAGCGCACCTTTGTATAGCAGCTACTTCGGCTTGAAATACGGTCGCATATGTTCCTAGACATACCCGGACTTCCGTCCTTGGTTTTATGCCATATATTCCAGCCCCTGTACCTATATCGGTTTTGGAGCCATCCGTATACCATATTGAGTTTACCGTTATCGGCGGAGCAGTTTCTCAGTCCTCTCTTTGTTGTATGGTGATTTGAAAGGTTAACAAATCAATTGGAAATTCTGTCGGACAAAATACATGTGACGTTTTCGTGGTCTGAGCGTTTCAAATTTTTATCCAGTTCCACAATTAAAACTTCCCTGTTTCAGTGTTCCTATATATCAAAGTTTGTCCGACTAGACACCCTTAAGCTATTATCAAATTTTCAGTTTGCTATTAATCAACTTTTATTTCATACGCGGGAACCGGACCTATAAAATAAGAATGAGTTAATTAAACTTTTAAAATAAAACATTATATTTTTTTGTGTTATTTGTATTCCTTTTAAGACTAGTATTCATCAATGCCTCTCTCCCGTTCTTTATATATCCAATTATTCTGGAACATTTTAGATCCTATTAGCGTGTATATTTCTCTCTCTTCAAGATGAATTTTATTAATAATATTAGTATCATTACACTCTATGCAGAATGTATATAAACTTTGAAACCAGCACAACTGGTATCACAACTCGGAATATGCAAGAAGGAACTACTTACATTATGTTATTTATGAGGAAACTTGCCGTGTTTTATAAGTTAAATGGCATGCATACATCCTCTTACTAACTAGAAGTTAAATCGAATTAAAACGAAACTACGAAGTTTGTGGTGTAGGCGAATTCTAATAGGATGCACGAATTTTTTTGCTGATGTTTATTGCTAAAATATTAGCAAAAATTTCGTAAAGCGATTAAATGTTTGTATGTAGAATTTAGAAAAAGAATTATTAGTGCTTTTCTTTGTAATAGTGTATGGGATATAAATTTTGCTAAACAGTTAAGCTTTAAATCATTATAAATCGATGTGTGGCAAATAATTATTATATATTACGTATTAGGAGGTGTAAAATCAAGGCATTTAACACAAAACAAATCTATTTTTAAATACAGCAACTAGAGACTTACAACTTTTTGTAATATTATGTTCAGGATGATGTCAGGAAAAAAGTCTTATAGAAAAATGGGTGGAAATGCATAATTGCATGTTAAAGTACATAAAATGCATCCAAAAGTGCATAAACATGTCAAAATAAGTGTATTAAGGGCCAGATTTTGTTGCTCGGTTGTTTTTGGGTTCGCTGAAGACGAATATGCCATCAGAACTGACCACTGGAGCACCATATGGGAAATTTTTTATTATCAATTTTACGAAAAAAAGTTATTCTTCATAAAATGCTCTGCATAGTTTAAAATTTAGAACTCAACCATCAGATATTAAATTTTATCAATTTTAAACCAGGTATGTCAAAAATATAAATTTCGTTAAAGAGTAAAGTAAAATATACCTTTATATACCGGGTGTCTACTTATATTTTCCCCCATTTTAACTGCCTATAACTTCTAAACGACTTAGGGCCGGTTGTTCGAACGCTAATCAACAATGATCACTATCAAATATTTAATTACTGTCACAACTGTCAATATCAACTTTGGTTGGGTTGCTGAAAACATAATTAATTATAATTATGAGATTAGTTAATCAATTAACATAACAATTATTAACATAATTGATTAACTAATTTCATAATTGTAATCAATAATTATGTTTTCAGCAACCCAACCCAAGTTGACATTGACAGTTGTGACAGTAATTAAATATTTGATAATGATCATTGTTGATTAGCGTTCGAACAACCGGCCCTTAAGATAGAAATATACGGTTTTCGCTGAAATGTTTTGTTTCAATAAAAGTTTTGTTTAAATGAATTAAATTTTTGATATCGCTTTTTAATAAAAAAATGGCAGATTTTTGGAAAAAAGGTGTTGTTGACTTTTTTTATTGAAACACCCAGTATATTTTTTTGTAAATTGGTAGAACGGTCATTTACTTATCCAGCGATAAGTTTTTTAAAATCGGTTGTCAAATGACTGAACAATTAATTTTTAAAATGAGAGATGCAATGTGGAAATCACATAACATAATATCAATTTGCTTAGTTATGTTATTTAGTTATGTGACATCCACGTTGCACCCCTCATTTGAAAAATTAATTACTCAGTCATTTTACAACCGATTTAAAAAAACTTTATATCGCTGGATAGGCGAATGACCGTTCTTTCAATTTACAAAAAAATATACTGGGTATTCCATTAAAAAAAGTCAACAAAGTTTCTTTTTTAAAGTCCGCCATGTTTTTTTTCGTAATTGAAAGCGATATAAACAACTCAATCCATTCAGACAAAACTTTTACTAAAATAAAAAATTTCAGCGAAAACCGGATATGTCTATCTTGAGCCGTTTATATATAAGTGGACACCCGGTATAATATATACCTATATGTACATATATACTATACCTTTATATTTTAGAATATCAGAAATTATTATTATGAAAAGTTGTTGAAAATTAGCTTCTAATTGAAAAAAAAAACATTGCAAATTTTTCTGAAATTACGGATACCCAACATCATTTTATTTTAATTTATGATAACTATTTTATTATCAATTTTATGAAAAAAAGTTATTCTCCATAAAATGCTCTACCTGGTCTAAAATCTAAGACTCAACCATCAAATATCCAACTTTTTTAATTTTATACGAGGTATGTAAAAAAATTTCTTCTAACTTATTTTGGAAATTTTTTTTTCCAAAACTGGAAGAAATTAGGGTAGGCCTATGTTCAACTTTGGATTCAGAAGGCTGGATGATGTAAGAAAAAATTAAGGCACTCAGGGGAATGCCGAGAGAAGTGAAAACATCTTGCAAAGCAAGCGCCACAACGTCGCTAAAGAAATGTTCACTTCAAAAATACTTTAAACACTAATTAGTTATCATGATTTAAGAAGGGGTAGTGTGCCCCCTCATGCGCTTGCTTCGCAATCTTCTTCGGGTACACACTCTGTCCCTCCTACAACCAATATAACCTCGGTCGAACATATACGTAATTCAACCTATAGTATGTATATCAATTACTAATATTTCACCGTAGCTATAACGGTCGCGAATTCAATGCTTTTTTCCCATCCAAAAAATGCACAGCATCAATAAATAAGTTTCCACTTTAATCATACTTTAAACACTAACCAGTTATAATAATTGGAGTAGGGATAGTGTTGCTCCTCATGCGCTTGCTTCGCAAGCTTCTTCGGGTACACACTATCCCTCCTCCAATCACTATAACTTCGGCCGAACTACGCAATTAACCTATAGTATATAAATTACTAATATCTTGCCGTAGCGATAACGGTCACGAATTCCGTGCTTTTTCCCCATCCAAAAATGCACAACTTAGCTAAAAAAGTCTTCACTTCAAAACTACTTTAAACACTAACCAGCTATCATGACTGGAGTAGTGATAGTGTGGCCCGTCATGCGCTTGCTTCGCAAGCTCCTTCGGGTACACACTATCTTCCTTCTCAAACCATTGTAACTTCGGTCAAAGTTATACGCAATGCAACCTATAGTATATAAATTAGTAATATTTCGCCGTAACGCCAACGGCCGCGAATTCAATGCTTTTTGCCCATCCAAAAAGTACACAATATCTCTAAAGAAGTTTTTACTCCAAATATACTTTAAACAGGAATCAGTTATAATGATTGGAGTAGGGATAGTGTGGACCCTCATTCGCTTGCTTCACAAGCTCCTTCGCGTACACACTCTATCCCTCCTCCAACCATTATTAGTTCGGTCTAATTAATACGCAATTCAGCCTATAGAATATAAATTACTAATATCTCGCCGTAGCGATAATGGTCGCGAATTCAATTATTTTTATCCATCCAAAAATAGGTGCTATACCTATATTATATACGAGTTACGTGCTTTCTATATTATTTATATATAAATACACATAATACAATATATTATGTATTATATACATACAAAATTTATTTCGATTAAACGATGACGGTCGCGAAATCAATTCTTTATCCGCATCCAAAAATAGGTGCTATATTATTTACATATAAATTCACATAATATATGCACGTACAAAATTTATTGCGCCGAAGCGTTGACGGTCGCGAAATCAATTATTTTTCCTCATCCAAAAATAAGTGCTATACCTGTATTATATACGCATTGCGTGCCTTTTACACTATTTATATATTTTTATATATGTATACAAAATATAACTATGTACCACAAAATTTATTTCGCCCAATCGATGACGGTCGCAATGAGGGTCACGATGACGGTCGCGAATGCAATGCTTTTTCCCCATCCAAAAGTGCAGAACATCCCTAAGAAATTTTCGCTTCAAATTTATGAATTTCGTTTAACAGTTAAGACTTTTATAGTTCACAATATTTCAATTCGAAGGATGTAATTGAACACTAAAACAAATTTTTTAATCAAACAGCTTTTCTTAATAACAATTTTCGATATTGTGAAATATAAAGGTACTTCACTCTCCTAAAAATGGTAATTCTGTAAATCTACGAAGTTTTCAAAAATTACATTTTTGAGACGTCGTATCATTTGAATTAAATTTTTTGAGATTTTTTTGAATGAAACATCATTTAGTAAAAAAGTTAAAGAAGTGAGTTGTGCAAATTTGAGATTTATATACTTAATTAAAATTGTATTAGTTATACATTTTTAAATCGTTTTTAACAAAATTCGTGTTTCACTTTTTGACCACACCGTACTTATGCCCATACATTTTATTTCTTTTTATTATAACAACTATAAACGATAGCTTAAACGTTCTTCTTTCATGTCCAATTTGTAAAATTTGATTTGATCCATTAATTAAAGAATTATATTAAAATAACTCAATTGCGCGCTTCGCCGAACGCTAGTATACAGTGCCCCAATGTTTGTGAGAAGGGTGACTTTAGCGTTATAACTAGAAGGTTATAGAAGCTATATATTTAATTTTATTAAAATCTTTAAAGGTTTGTCGTGTAAAATTTTCTGAATTTTTCAATGGTCTAGTCAATTTTTTTGTAAGATTGATATTTTCGTATGTATTAAAAAGAAACAATTAATTTCGCAGTTCATTTGTTTATTAACAAATAAAATACTAACTTTTGGGGGGTAGAACTTTTTGATATGTTGTTTATTAAACATTTCTTAATCAAAGTACTAAAAGTTCTGTCTTTTGTCGTTTGATTTTTTCAAAAGGCAAAAGCTCTATTGACTCCCCTAAACGGAGAAACTCGTACTTATTTAAAAATAATTAATATATTAAACTACCCAATATAGTTCAACAATAATATATTTTCCTAATTTTAAATTCTAGCGAGATTGTCAACTGGTGATAAGTATTATTCAGCATAAACATTCAAGTAGCGTTTTGCTATGAGAAACAGCAAAGTTGTCGTACAATATATTTATCTAGAGGATATTGCGTACGTTTTGTAAACAGATGGTGGAAATGCGGAAAAATCAGACGACAGATATATACGTCCTAAAACGAAACTTAATTTAAAAATACGTACAGGCTTGTTCGCTCGAAATATTTATATGCAGATATTTAGATCAAGTTCTATTATACACAATCTCAGAGGAATCCAGCATTATACAGGGTGTTTCATTAATAATTGTCCATATAGTAACTGGAGAAACCTTAGTACAAAATACGAAGATTTAACCTAAAACACTTAAATAAAATATTGTTCCTTACTGAGTTACAGGGTGTTATATCTAAAAATTTAAAAAATATTTTTGCTCAGCATTTTAAAACTGTTCAACGTATCCTTTTCATACTTGGCAGAAAGTGCGGCTACTAGACACCCTACTAAATTATGGTAAACAAACGTTTCTAGCTACTACCAGAGGCGTACGACAGGGGATGGTGAATGGTTGACCCTTCTCAAATTCTACGCCACTCGAGGAATTACTATTTTAGTGCCATTTTTAGATTCTATAATACTTTCTACGTAAATAATATACTCCTCATTGATAACGATAAAGTGATTAGTTTTCGAGATATTTAAAGTTAAATATGGAACTGCACAGTTATTTTGATTAATTTATGATATGATTCATTATGATTAAAATTTAAAAATTATTTGTACCCAGTACATTAAAGCTATTTGACGTATCCTTATCATACTTGGCAGACAGTGTAGGTACTGGACACCCTACTAAATTAAGATAAATAAACGTTTCTAGCTTCTACCAGAGGCGTACGACAGGGGATAGTGACTGGTTGACCCTTCCCAAATTCTACGCCACTGACGAAATTGCTATATTAGTGTAATTTTTTTATTTTGTAGTACTTTTTATGTAAATAATATACTCTTCATTCGTAACGATAAAATGATTAGTTTTCGAGATATTTGAAATTAAAAATGAAGCGACACAATACACTGATCAAAATAACCGTGTCGTTTCATTTTTAACTTCAAATATCTCGAAAACTAATGACTTTATCGTTACGAATTAAGAGTACATTATTTTCATAGAAAGTATTGGAGAATCCAAAAATTGAACTAAAATAGCAATTTCGCCAGTGGCGTAGAATTTGGAAAGGGTCGACCATTTACTTTCCCCCGTCGTACGCCTCTGGTAATAGCCATTAACGTTTGTTTAGCATAATTTAGTAGTTTGTATAGTACCTATACTTCCTGCCAAGTATGAAAAGGATACGTGGAATAGTTTTAAAATGCTGAGCAAAAATAATTTTTAAATTTTTAGATAAAACACCCTGTAACTCAGTAAGGAACCACATTTTATTTAAGTGTTTTAGGTTAAATCTTCGTATTTTGTGCTAAGGTTTCTCCAGTTACTATATGGACAATTATTAATGAAACACCCTGCACATATTTTAAGACTATTAATTATTAATAGTCCTATTAACTAATAATGTTGTTGTTATTAATTAATTAATAGAGCTATGATTTCAGCTATTGTTCCATCGATTGTATTTTTATGCCTCAATAATTAAATCCACAGAAATTTTTTTAAAATCGGAAAAAAGGTGGTAATTGTTAGGGGGAAGATCTGGACGCGGAAGCAATTCAAAGCCCAATTTGCGCAATTGTTATCGACTCTTGACACGGGGCATTGTCTTGGTATAATATTTATTTATTTATTTTCAACGGGCTGCAGCCCAATAAGATTACAAGTTTATAATATATTCCAATATACATAATACGTGTGTCAATAATTAAAATACAATAAAATAGTAATAGTAAAACTATAATACAATAAATATCGCAAACTTAATTATATAATTCAGATTTATATATCACAATAATATTTCAATCTACTTATGTGTGTTAATAATTGTTAAAATATAATAAAATAGTTTTAATAATACAATAAAATATAAATATCACAAACAGATTTACATATCACAATAATGACTGCCTATTCCACAACTACTCAAACATACGCCTGAGGCCTGAAATTAATTCAGACTTCGGTGCAAAGAAATCTAGATCAGGATGAATATTTGCCCATCTTAGTGCTCGAGATAAAAAGGTGTTATAAGCATAGTTGGTTCTATGGATACGAACATATAATGTTTGGTTCAATCGAGTTCTACGGAGAGGTACATGGAGACCAACCTGCTCAAGTAGCTGAGGACACAAAACTGTTGAATTAATTATGCCATAAAGCATCCTTGCATCTTTAATTACTCGTCGGTCACGCAATGAGAGAATACCCAATTGAGTTTCAATTTGATGATAATTTACATGATTTAACCCAGTTTATATACTACGTACCTTAAGAACTTGTGTTGGACTGTCTCGATTTTTGATATGTAAGTATTATAAGATGGAGACCACACACAAGAACAATACTCTAGATGAGGTCTAACTAAAGAACAATATAGTAGTTTAATTGCTTCAATATTCTGAAAGTCTCTAGTGCATCTTTTTATAAAACCAAGCATTTGTAAATATTTTAAAATTTTTGACATATAATGTGATTCAAATAAAAGTTTACAGTCCAAATTAATTCCCAAATCACGAATTTCAGTAACCCAGTCAACAGGAATATTCTGTATATAATAACTATATTCTATTGGGTCTCTCGATCGTCCAAAAGAAATGGCATGACACTTGGATGAATTCAGGGCCATGGCATTCAACATACACCACTCACTCAACCGATCAAGATCATGTTGAAGATTAATACAATGTTCTGTATTGTTGATAATTGTGTAAAACTTTAGATCATTTGCAAAAAGAAGAGGTGAACTGTGCCGGAAAGAGTGCTGTATATAATTGATGAATATGTTAAATAACAGGGGCCCCAAATGCGAACCCTGAGGTACTCCTGAATGAACCTTAATCTACTGGAAACAAAATCCCTGATACGCACCATCTGAACTCGGTCAGTCAAGTATGTTCTCAGCCACTCAAGAAGTAGACCATTAACACCCATTTGATTAGGTTTAAATATTAATATATTATGGAAGACCCGATCAAAGGCCTTGGAGAAATCGGTTTATAGCGCATGTACCCTACAGCCCCTCTCCAAGGCCTTCCTCAGGAAGTCCACAAACACTAGTATGTTACATTCTCACTTTCCTCACCTAGAAACATAGAGCCAGGGAGAGCACCACGTCCGTTGGTTTTATTTTTGATGAACTTCCAAAATTCACCAGCGTTCTCATTTATTCTCTCTTCCATCTTTGAAACGTAAGCATTGTAAGACTGCTCAGTGAGTGATGAGCATTCATCTCCCAAATTTTTAAATTCACTATAGTGGTGATAATTATTTGTAGTTTTATATTTTTTATGCGCAATCTTTTTGGCAATGACTTTACTCTTAAGTTCAGATGAGAACCAAACAGGAAAATTCGATCTTTTTACAGATATCTTTGGTAAAAAAAGTTCAATTTCGTTCCAAATCATGGAATAAAAAGCATCTAAAATGTCATTTACATCCTCTAAACAGTACAACTCAATCCAATTGATCTGAAGCAAATAATTATTCAAGCCACCATAATCCGCCTTGTGAAAGTTATAATAAATATTAGTTTCCAAACTAATAAAATAATATCAAACTGATAGCGAACTGATATTTCTCACGAGCGCAGAACACGAGGCGAGTGCCTCAAGCGAGGGAGAAATATATCATTTTCTCATGTGTTGTACACTGTACTTTTTCTATGGATGCGGTTTTGTCAAGAGTTCAAACTTCAAAATTAAATTATTTAGGTGCATTTAGGTATATTATAAATATATGCATAAATTGAAATAAATAAATGTAGGTATTTATTAGTCTTCAAATTTATATACTTACTTTATTTATTTAAAATTCTAATTAACAGTTATTTCGAACAGTTTTGAAAGGTAATTCCTGGTAAGTTTTGCTTCAATAATAATTTGCGTAACAAGTTCCGAAAGTGATAGTTTACGAGACAAGTCCTGGAATCTTGCGAGTCTCGTAAAATCAATTTTTCATCGTGTTACGTACAATGTTTTTTCTGCAACCGTTTTGTATGTTAAAAAGAAAATATGGATAAACTTTACTTATGAACTTTTATTAAACACTTGTAAAGCTACTCTTGTGAATTCAGCATTAAAAAAATCTACTTATGAATATTAATAACACAATTATAACAATTATTCATAAATAGCGGCTTTATAAGTTTCCCTAATCTCATCTGAAATCATTTTGGCTTCACTTTGACTACTGATTTCCATTTCTGGGAATTGAAAAATGAAAAACTGAGCAAAAAACACACACGAATCTTAAATGACAAGCGTGTCATAATAAAATACAAAGTTGATGTTGATTTTATTTTCAAAGCCGTTACCTAGCTACCCAAAATCGTCCCGAAAGTAAAAAAAAGCATCCCGAAATTGAAAAAATTAGTCCCGAAAGTAGTTACTTTCGGTACGAGTTGTTTAAAATGGTACTTTCGATTTAATAAATCATACCGAAAGCTTTATTTTCGGGACGGCTGCAGAAAAAACATTTTATTTGACAGCATTAATTGTGTTTGTATTGTGCATGTTACCATGGAAACGGCGATCATATATGGAAAACCGTAGGATAACCTGTGAGAATAAATAGTTCTCACTGCACTGGCCAAATTTTCTCACTGCATCAAAAATTGTTCGTTTTGAATGTATGTAAGTAGTGAGAGAAGTTGCACATTGTATGTATAACATTCATAGAAAAAATAATTTTCTCATACCCAAATTTTAACATACTATTGTGTTTCAATTTATCAATCAAAGATAGAATAAAAATTTTAATTTTTTTAATATAACGCGGGCACATAAATTTGATCCACCCTGTACTTTGATTTGTAACTATTTATTATAAGTAGTTTTTAAGAAGTGATTTATCGTTAGTTATTTTTTTCCCTGAAAAATAAAACATTAGTAAAGAAAGTGATATGAATAGACCATAATTGTTCAGGATATTTGGAGATTATAACGGTGTTTTGTTATGCATGCCACAGTAATTAGTTCTTAGGAAATTGAGGTAAAGAAAGTTTGGAATTTTAAATATGTTTGTTTAATGATAGGAATATTTAGATAATTATAATTTCCGAAAAGTCATAAGTTTTAGTAGGAATATTTTTGAAAGAATGACTGTTTTGTTTTCGAATGTAAAGAGAGGAAGGTGGGGAGATAAATGTTTCTGATTGGCTAGGCACTTTGGAATGGGGAAAGTTTTGTTTGAATGTGAGATAGTTTTGGAAAGAGGAACTCATTATGTTATTGGCATCGCTGAAGAGCAGTCAACGTTTTCATGGATAGTTAGATAGCAAGTACCAGTGGGTGTTTTGATAGTGGAGAATAGAGCTGAAAAGTGGAACGAGAGACAGATCAAATTGAGACGAAATACCTCTTTGATTCTGTATTATTGTGAGAAGGAGAGGAGAGAATTTTTTGGAGTTTGTGTTTTGTTAGAGAATTGGTGCTGGTATGCTGATAGATTTGAAGCTTGAGAACGGAGAGGGCTTTGATGGGTAGCCTAACATAGTCAACGAGGGAGAGCTGTTTTGGGTCAAGAGAAGGCATCAGAGTGAGTGAAGCAAAAGGTCAGTCAATTTATGTGAAAGATATTTTTATGTTCGGAAACTAAAATTTTGAGTAAAAGCATATGAATTAAGATTCCAATATTTCAAAAAGTAAATAGGAAGTATAGGTAATTTGCGAATACCTAAAATTGTTTGATTAGCTTGTTTTATCAGAGTCATCGGGAACAAACCAATAAATTGTTTTTTTAACAAGAATAAATTTAAGTGGTAAAAATTTCATTCGGAGAGCTGTGTCCACAGGTTTTAAATTTGATCGATTTTTAGAGTATTGATTTTGATAATAAAATTCTGTATGCTTATTTTATATTTCTATTTAATTCCTTTTCCTAATATTTTTTCCCGATTAGAACCAACTAAGAGATACTGAAACCACGAGGGAAAATAAGTATAACATAAGATAATTTAGATATTTTTTTGTATTATAAAAGGCACCCTGAGATTTTTTATTCATTTTTTTTATGATTTGCGACAATTGGATAAGTGATTAAATAATTAATTGGAGTAATCCAATAAAGATTAAGTGATATTAAAGTAATAAAAATTAGATCATAACAACATGGGAACCAACGTGTGGCGTGAAAGTATCTCTGGTTGTGAATTTGAAGGGATAGGAAACGGAAAAACAGGTGAGGGAAAATTTATTTGCCCGTCGGAAAAAGTTGATATATCTAAAATTTACGAAATATTTGTTTGGAGTTATTTTTATCTAGGTACAATTTTGCATATTTATTTTATTTTTGATTGATTTGAATTTGATAAATTTGAAAATTTGTGTGATAAATTGATTATATTTGAAGAGAGAAAAATTTTCGTCTCTACAGCATACAAGGTATTTTCGAATTTCGTATCAGGCGGGGATAAATTTTAACTACATGTCGATAACAACCAGAAGCAAAATCAAAGAAAACAAAAAACAAGAAGAACATTTAGAACAAGAAGACATTTTCGAAACAACAATCATGGCATCAGAACAACAGGAATTATCAGGAATAGATAAATTATTACAACTGATGCAACTCCAGTCAAAAAAAAATGGAAGAACATCAAAGGGAAACACCAAAGAAAATGGATACAATGTAAGAAAATCAGGAAGAAACATAAAAGAAAATAGATGAATCACAATAAAAAATGGATCAAAAAATGGATGAAACATCAAAGAAAATGGATAAAGTGGATCAAAAAATGGATGAAACAAAACGAGTAATGAAAGAAAATCAGGAGGAAACAAAACAAGCAATAGAAGAGAGCAATAAGAAAATAGAGGAACGCATAGAAAAGTATGAAAAGGAAATAAAAGGATGTTTGACAACAATAAAAAACGAGATAGAACAACAAGAAATGAAAATTAAAGATCACATGCAAGAACAAGAAATGAGAATGAAGGATCATATGAAAGAACAAGAAATGAAAATTCAAAATAAAATGGAGGAGTTAACAAATTGCCACAAAAAGGAACTAGAAAATTTGGAAAATAAGTTGGAAAACGCATTACAAGAGGACAGGCGAGAAATAGAAAGAAAAATGGAGGAAATCAGGAATCAACAAAATTCCGGAGAAAGAAGGGAAACGATTATCCATAGTACAGAGGATGTGAAAATAAGATTTGGCGGGGATGTAAAAAAATTACACCCAGTAATTTTCATAAATGATTTAAAAAAAAAGTACGATACATCGGTAACTTCGAAACAGCCAAAGAAACGATAAGGAACCATCTTAAAGATGAGGCGAGTTTATGGTTTGATAGCAAAGAAGAAGAATTGGACAATTGGCATAAATTCGAACAAAAGTTCCTGAGTTATTTCTGGGGCAAAATACAAGAGCTAGAAATAAACAAGGAGTTGCAAAATGGGAGGTACCATGATAGAATGGGTATTTCAGAAAAAACATACGCACTACAATTATACAACAATGCAAAACACCTACAGTACAATTATTCTTCCGATAGCCAGACATTTTGAAGACACCTTAGAAGATCACATAACTTTACAAAACTACAAAGATATCGACAGTTTGTGCCAATTCTTACAAATACGAGAAGCAAAAATGAGAGAAAGAGAAATAAGAAGATCGCAAGATAATTATAGACAACGCGAAAATCGAGACTATAGAGATAGAAGACAAAACTTTAGGAGAGATTATACAAGAAGAGAAAACGAAAATAGAGACAACGGAAGAGGAAACTATGAACAAAGAAATCGGCAATGGAACGAAGGCAGATATCGAGAAAATCAAAACAGAAGTAACACCCGCACATATCAAGAAGACAGAAATGATAATAGAAGGAATGAACAGGAAAATCGTGGAAACCGATACGGGTGCGACAGACCAAGAGAAAATAGAAGAGCGGTAAACAATACGCAAATAGGTGAATATGAGGATGAGAGACAAAGCGACGGAAGAAGAAGCGAAGAACAACAGCAAGCGTCTTTTCACGAAGGCGCTCACTAAACACAAAAGAACAAAGAGGAATTTTTTGTCACCCGAAGGAATTTATTAAATTAGCAGGAAATAATGATAAAAGAAGTGGAGTAAATTTAAAATTTGTAGATGGTTCCATCAATGAGAAACCGATTAAAATTAAAAATTGATACTGGTTCGGAAATTACATTAATTAACAGGAAATTAATAGAAGAGGTTGATTTAACGAATTTAATTTACAAAATTCCCAGGGTAAATTTAGTGGGCGCAAATAAACGGACTTTGGCAACAATAAATGAAGGAATACGAATAAGGATACGATTGGGCAAGAAATTTTATGCACTACAATGTGTTATAATGCCGAACATGATACATGATATGATCGTAGGAGTAGACGAATTGTCAGAAAACCATGTGGTGATAGATTTCAAAAATAATACGATGAAAATCACAGAGGAAAAAGAAGAAGAACAGGACATACTGGAAATGGACAAGGAACATGAGAAACAGAAAAAGGATAATGTAGACAAAAAACAAATGGTGGAAATGAATTTGGCAATGAAGCAAGGACAGAGAAGAAAGAGGAGAAAGCAGCAGAAGATAAGTAAAGACAACAAATTTTCAAAATTTCAATATACAGGGTGTTGTTTCAAGGTCACAATTACTTTATATTTTTTTCTTAATCAGGACCTGGATTTTTCTTGTCATTAGTAATTGGGTCGTTCCAATGTGGTAAATAAGTATTGATTATTTTTAAAATGAGTATTTATTTATTAACTTTAATAATTTATAAGTAAAAGTTAATAATATCTGCTTTTTAATGTCAAAGTTTTTAAAAAATTCAATATAATTTCAAAATTAAAGTCACAAAATCTGCCAGTCTGGCAGATTTTCGGCCAGTCTGGCCGAAAAATTGAAGCGAACCATTAAACTTACTTTTTTGTGCTCTCTTCAAATATGCAAATAGATTTCAAAATTTCAATATACAGGGTGTTATTTTAAGGTCACAATTACTTTATAATTTTTTGTTAATCCGGACCTGGATTTTTCTTATGGTTAGTATGTCGGTCGTTTGGGTTTTGAATGAGATATGTGTGTACCAAATATCAAAAAAATATACAAGGTGGTTCTAAAGTTATGGCTTCGGAAAGAAATGGGCAAAATCGATAAACCTGTAACTCGGTTATAAAAGTCGGTAGGGCAAAAAATGTACTATAGAACCGGCTCGGTGACCTCTATTCACCATTTTAAAGTATTTCTGCTTCCCAATGAAACACCTTGTATTTATTTTCATTATTTCAATCAGTATCAAATAGTATTTAAGTCCTTAAATTATATACAAAATATTTAAGTTAAATTTAGGACAAATCTCGTAATCCGATTTAAATGATCCTGCTGAAAAAACCGAGTCGACTTTTGCTTCGTATATTTATAAAAATAATCCCTACTTTCAACTGACGTTCCAATTCATTTGTAACGAACTCCTTAAAAAGCGAGGATTAAGTACAAAACTTGCGTCGCTAATGACATAAAAAGATGTTTTCCATGCTAACTGGTATACGGGAGGTAAATATAGCGGATTAACGTTATGGCCAGAGTCTGGGAAAACGGTCCAGAACCGAAAACAAAGGGTAACAGATAAAAATCGCAAACGTTGTGGTGCATGACTGTGACCAGAAGTTTTAAAGCTACTTAATGCTTTATAGGACAATACAAAAGGACCGTATAGCCCGCGATTTATATATTATTTGACGAAAAGTGGAAAAGCAAAAGGATTTTAAACTGCGTGTAAGGTATATTTTGATATAACACAATGGTATTAATAAAATTTACGGTGAAAAATACGACTCTTTCATGAAATTTTATTTTTAACGCATTATACATTATTCATGAAACGTTACAAGTACAAATACACATTACTTAAAATTATCACTTTTTAACCCGGGAACAGTCTCAGTTTAACCACTTGTGTCACGTAAGCAGTCGCGCGATTAGATTAAAAAATCTAACAATTGAGGCGTTCTTTGCAAAAACCCCAGTAGTCCTTTTTTTCCGAAAATGGACTTATGCCATCTATGGATTGAAGTACTAATTACCTACGTTCCTTGCGTAAGAAACTTCCATTAAAGTTACAGTAGTCCAAAATATAAGCGACAAAAGTATAGGCGATTCCGCATAAACCCCATATGTCAAGCGCAATTCCCTTTGTTAACGACTATTGGTGTTTTTGCGGGAAACTTTATCGCTTGGCTGTCAGTAGGTTTTTATAGGTTAAAGTTCCTTCGAATAGTTGTGTTGTGTGATTTTATAAGTAAACACCATTTTTCGTTAATTTTTTATTTTGGTTTATTACTATAAATATCGTTTTTCCTATAAATTAATGAAAAATTCCTGCAAAAACCCCATATGTCAAATGAATAAACGTCCTTCATAAATAAACAAAAGGAAAAAATAATGTTATTTATATTGTAAACTGTGTGTAATCATCAAAATAATAACTCACTAATTTGAGAATTTCCGTAAACTTAATAGGGTTCAATTAAATAACTTTTTTTTAAATATCTCCGATGTTGTAAAAAGTGACATATATGGGGTTTTTGCAAAGAACGCCTCAATTAGTAATGTTGAAAAAGTAACTATTCGTTACAAAGTACTCGTTACTTACGAATACCGAAAGTAACGATTACTATACACAGAGGCAAATCGTTACTTTGATTACTCTGATTACTTCGTTACTTCGTACCAATCGTATCAGAGCGAGTACTGACTATTGTATCTATTTTGATTACTCTGATTGCTTCGTACCAATCGTATCAGAGCGAGTAACGACTATTGTATCTACTTTGATTACTTTGATTACTCTGATTACTTCGTTACTTCGTACCAATCGTATTAGAGCGAGTAACGACTATTGTATCTACTTTTATTACTCTGATTACTTTGTACCAATCGCATTAGAGCGAGTAACGACTATTGTACCTACTTTGATTACTTTGATTACTCTGATTACTTCGTTACTTCATACTAATCGTATCAGAGCGAGTAACGACTATTGTATCTACAACCAGTACACTTGATTACTTTCTAGACTGGCCGAAAAAATGTGGAAATAATAATGTTTTTACAGTTGTTATATCTGTGATAATGTTATATCGGAATACCTATACAAAATACCTACCTACTACTGAGAAATACGATTTTCGATATGATTACCGGTACTCAGATAAAAAAGTAACAAAATTAATCATAGTAATCAAAGTAACGAATACTGTAAATGATTACTTGTTATATCGGAATACCTATACAAAATACCTACCTACTGAAAAATATGATTCTCGATTTGATTCTTCTTCTTCAGGTTCCTTCCCCTATCGGAGGCTGGAAATCATCATCGCTATTTTAACTTTATTAGCCGCACTTCTGAACAATTCTAATGAGCTGCAACCGAACCACTCTCTCAAATTTCTTAGCCAGGATATTTTGCGTCGTCCTGGGTTTCTCTTCCCTTGTATCTTCCCTTGCATAATTAATCTAAGCAATACGTACTTCTCGCCCCTCATTATATGACCCAGATATTGAATCTTTCTAATTTTAATAGTTTTTATTACTTCACATTCTTTCTTCATTCTCTGTAACACCTCTATATTAGTTACTTTTTCAGTCCACGATATTTTGTGGATTCTGCTGTAGCACCACATCTCAAAGGAGTTTTAATTTTTTGATTTCAGACTGTTTTATTTTCCACGCTTCCATGCCGTATAATAAAGTAGAAAAAACGTAACAACGTAGCATTCTTGTGCGGATCTCTAGATTAAGGTTACGGTTGCAAAGTAAGTTCTTCAATTTTATGAACGTGTTTCTTGCCATTTTTATTCTAGATCTGATTTCTTTTGTTTGATCTCCATCTTCGGTTAGCCACGTTCCCAAATATTTATATGTTGTTACTCTTTCGATCGTTGTATTATTGATGATCAGGTTATCTACATTTTGTGGTTTTTTTGAGAATATCATTGATTTCGTTTTCTTGAGATTCATTTGCAGTCCGTACCTTTCACATGCATTGTATACATGTTGTATTATGTACTGTAGATCTTCCATGTCACTTGCAAATATGACCGTATCGTCCGCATATCTAATATTATTAATGCTATTTCCGTTGACCAAAATACCTTCCACAATATCCAATAAAGCTTCTTGAAATATCACTTCACTGTAGACGTTAAATAAGAGTAGTGAAAGTATGCACCCTTGTCAAACTCCTCTAAGTATACTTACTTCCTCTGTCAGTTCTCCTTCGACTCTTACTCTTGCTTTCTGATTTTGATACAGATTCGATATACCAAGTAATTGTAGATCTCTGCTATCTATGTTTTTGGTCTTAAGAATACTTAAAAGCTTTTCATGTTAAACTCTGTCAAAAGCTTTTTTAAAATCTATGAAGCAAGCATATATGTCCTGATTCATATCCAGACATCGTTGTGACATTGACTCCGAATAATGCTTCTCTAGTTCCTAGACCCTTTCTAAAACCCATGTGTGAATCACTTATTTCTTGTTCTAATTTCACGTGGATTCTGTTATGTATGATTTTAAGGAAGGTTTTCAATGTGTGGCTCATTAATGCAATTGTCCGATAGTCATTGATTGCAATCTTTAGCATTTGTGATTTTTGGAATCGTTACAAAAGTTGAGAGAAGCCATTCTTTGGGTATGTGTCCCGTCTTGTATATGGAGTTAAAACGGTCTACCAAGATATCAATATTATCTTCATCAATTATCTTCAATAGTTCAATTGGTATTTCATCGGGTCCTGGAGCTTTTCTACATTTTGTGTGTTTTATGGCATAGATAACTTCCTCTTTCATTATTTCTGGTCCCGTGGTTTCTCCATCAACTTCTAATTGTTCTACTTTTTGGTCATAAAATAGGTTTTCAATGTATTCTTTCCATCTACGTAATTTGTTTTGCGTTTCAGTTATAGTGGTACCATCTGCATTTGTTAATATCCCGATTGGTTTGTTACGATTTCCTGAAATCATTTCTTTAACCTTCTTATGGGTGTTGAAAATGTTATACCTTGTTATACCATCCATTCTTGTTTGGCAGCTTTTGTAAATGTTAATGTTTTCCGTCCCACAGTCTCTATTGTGTTCTTTATATTATTCCATTTTGTTTCAATATCTGTAGTGTTCTTATTTTGTTGTTTTATTTCTTGGATACTCTGATTTATTTTATGTCGAGTTTCTTGGTATGTATTTTGGTTCTCTTAGTTTATCAATGTATATTTGTGGTCTAGATCTTTTCATTAATGGTTTTCTCAATCTTACATTCATATTTGCTACTACTGGGTTGTGGTCCGAGTTTACATCTGCTCCAGGGTAAGTCTTCACTACTGTAATAGAGTTCTTGTACCTGTTCCTTATCAAGATGTAATCTATCTGATTTCTTATAAGTCTATCTTTGTTGTCTCCAGGAGCTTTCCACGTGTAGAGCCGGCGATTTAGTAATTTAAACATTGTATTCATAACTACCAGTTCTTCTGTTTGACACATCTGAATTAATCTTTCACCACGCTCATTTCGCTCTCCCAATCCATACATTCCAACACAACACTCCACACTTCCTCTGCCCACTTTGGCATTGAAGTCACCCATTAGTATCAGAACTTCACGTTTTCTTGTTGTTTTCATTATTGTTTCCAATTGCTCGTAGAAGTCTTCTATTTCTTGTTCCTCCTTGTCAGCTGTTGGTGCATATACTTGAATAACCTTCATTTTCCCCATATTGGTGTTAATTTGTAGCATTATAATGCGATTTGAAAGCGGGGTGAAACCAAGTACGGATTTACCAAGTCGATTTGATTACCGGTACTCAAATACAAAAGTAACAAAGTAATCATAGTAACTGAAATACACGTTTTCAATCATTTTTAAAAATCTATCCAATGACATTAAACACTATCCCCCACTCCACCCTTTGGAGGTGGTGTGGGGGGCAACTTTAAAATCTTAAATAGAAACCAGTTTTCATTGTAGATTTGGATTCATTATGTAAAAGTAAGCAACTTTTGTTCAATACATTTTTTCGAGTTATGGATAATTATGGCGTTATAATCGAAAAAAATCCATTTATCGTGATACCATAGGTAAATTATAAAAACGGTCTAATATCTCGAGAAATACACCTCCAAATAAAAAACCAGAAAATACGTGTTTAACCTTTCAGAGATCACCTGGCATGATGGTACATAAAGTGTAACGTGCGGACTCACAGTCCGCACATCCAGAAAAGGTCCAAAAAACAAATATTTTCGGAAAAACGGTCTGAGAACTTATCAATTGTTTAAATATAAACACAAAAAAAACATTTGCAAACAAATGTATTATAACTTGCACTTAAACTCATGCTTCAAAAATAAAAGTGAAAGAATATATCCTTTTAACATTGGACGAAAAGTATTATTTATTATTGGATAGACAGTTCCGCCCTTGCTCAATGACGGGAAAAAACAAGCATCAAAAATACACAACATATATTTGTCAGATTGTCATTAAAATTATTAGATTGATTGTCATAATATAAAATCACATTTTTTAACAATTTGTAATTAATTTTTTAGCTGAATACAAGAAGTTTTTTAATATAATATATTACAGTCCATTCTATCAGAAGTTTGTCCATAAAATTTGGTACCTTCGAGCCCGAGAAGCATAAAATTGTGTCCGATCGAACCCGATGATTGAGACAATGGTCTAATAGATCCAGATGGGTATGAAGATTATTGGTTTTTGAAGAATTTATGATTCAGCCAGATTGGATCCGCTCTGCCGATTGAATTAAATGTGAGGTTTTTCCATTTATTATCTTGATTGTTCTTTGTTTATCCTTCATATTTATTTCCTTTCAACAAAGTGCCAATAAATTATTAGATTTTTGAGGATTTTGGGGTTCAATTAAAAATTTTGATTTTGCGCATTGAATAGTTGATTTATAACCTATAATTTTATTTAGCTAAAAAATAATTACTTATTAGATTGATTTGTACACCTTTGTGTGTATGCAAATATGTATTTGAGTTGATTTGGAGTATTAGTTTGTGGAATGCTATACGATTTCTGATTATTATTAGTAGATATTGCTATTATTATTGGATTTATTTAAATATAAATGATTATAGGACCATAGCCAATATTCGGCTAAGTTTGATTATTAGATAAAAGACAGATTTAGATTTGACTTTTATTAGTTGATTGATTAGCGTTGATTTTTGAGTTCGTACAATTAAATAATATTATTTGCTACGTATTTTGATTAATATAAAGCTAAAAATGCCTATGAAAGCTTCTGATTTTCGTCAATTATATCGCAAAAGAGATATAATTGAACAAAGATTAAACAATTTTATTAAATTTATAGAGTCGATGACAAATATCGCGATTAATGATTTAAGCGAAGACCATTTTTCGCAAATAGAATGGAATACTGAAAGAACTGAAAGTTTAGTTACGGAATTTGATGAAATCCAAATGTCAATTGAATTAAATTGTCAGGATCAAGATATTCAGCAAGAGTATGCGAAAAGACAACGATTAGATACTATATTTTCAAAAACTTTGTCTAAAGCAAGAACGATTTTAAAAAGAAAATGTTCCGATTCATCCAGTTCAGAGTCGAAAAGGTTAGATATAAATCATGAATATAGTGGATTAGAAGGTGTCAAATTACCTCCTATTCAGTTACCTGTCTTTCATGGAGACTATTTGACGTGGATTGAGTTTAAAGATACTTTTGAAGGGTTAATTCATAATAATAAAGTATTGGCAGATATTCAAAAATATCATTATTTACGTGCGAGTTTAAAAGGTGATGCATTGAAAATTATACAAAGTTTAGATTTTTCTGCACAAAATTACAATTCTGCATGGCAGACTCTATGCAACAGATTTGACAACTCTCGGATGTTAGTAAACAATCATTTAAAAGCTCTTTTTGAGATTGAAAATTTAAATAAAGAATCTGCATTAGGTCTTAGAAGCATGATAGATTCAGTTAAAAAGCATTTATTCGCTTTAAAATCACTTCAACTACCGACTGAACATTGGGATGCTATTATGGTGTATTTGGTAAGTGGTAAATTGGATAAATTTAGTTCTAGGGAATGGGAAAAAAGAAAAATAGATAATTCTTTGCCAAGTTTAAACGAATTTCTTGAATTCTTGAAGAATCGTGCTGATTTTTTGGAAACTATAGAGTTAAGCAATGTGACAAAACCGGATTATAAATCTAATTACCAAGATAAACGCTCTAGATCTCTGCTAACTAGTAAAAGCAGAAGTTGTAATTTTTGTAAACAAAATCATTTGATTTACCTATGTGAAGAATTTTTTAAACTTTCAGTAGCCCAAAGATGGGATAAAATAAAACAATTAAATTTATGCCGAAATTGTTTATGTACCGGACATTCCTACAAACAATGTAAATCGTTCGGTTGTAAGATATGTAAAGCCAAACACAGTTCTCTTTTACATGAAAATAAACCATCTGATATTCATGTTAAAGAAAACAGTTCAATTAATTTCAACCCGAACAATGATTCCGAGAATGAACCAAATAAAGTTAAGTTGTCAACTAATACTTCAGAAAATAATGTTAATAGAAATGAGATTGTTTTAAAAAATAATTGTTCAAATAATGATTATGTACTGTTGAGTACTGCTAAAGTTAGAGTATATGATAGATACGGAAATACTCATATCGCACGAGTAATCCTAGATTCATGGAGCCAATCATGTTTTATTACAGAGGATTTTCTAAGTAAACTCGATTTAGACACAAATAGAGCAAATATTTGTGTTTCAGGAATTAATAATTCCGTTTCATCTTTAAATAAAAAATGTCAATTAAAAATTGGTTCTATATTAAACAATTTTAAGTCAAATTTACATTACATAGTGGTGCAACAGATTACTGAGAATTTGCCAACTTATACTTTTAATGTCTCAAATTTCTCAATACCCCTTAATATAACTTTGGCAGATGATTCATTTAATGTAAGCAGTAAGGTAGATATGTTACTTGATGCTAGTTTGTTTTGGGATATAATGTTAGATGGTCGCATAGATCTTGGAAAGAATTTACCCTCCCTCCAAAATACTGTTTTTGGTTATATTGTGGTTGGTAAAGTTCCATATCCAACAAAAAATCATATTAGATGTCATTTTTCACAAATATTTAGTAGTGATGATTTACAATTAGAGAAATTTTGGTCTGTTGAAGAGCCAAAGTCTCATATTTCTTATTCAAAGGATGATGTTTATGTTGAAAATCATTTTAAAAATTCATTTTCTCGATCAGAAACTGGTCAATTTATTGTTAAAATTCCCTGGAAGGAACATCCTTCTGTCCTAGGCGATTCTAAACAATTAGCTGTTAAAAGATTATTGTATTTAGAGGATAGATTTAAGAAATGTCCCGAACTTAAAAATGGTTATTTAAATTTCATGAAAGAATATTTAGATTTAGATCACATGTCAATTGATTATAATTTAGATGCGGAAGGCACCACAGAACCTAATTATTTTTTACCACATCATGGTGTTATCAAAAATGAAAGCCTGACAACCAAACTCCGTGTTGTTTTTAATGGTTCTGCCCCATCGACTAATGGGAAGTCATTGAATGATATCCAATATTCAGGACCAGCAATTCAAAATAATATTTTGAGTATTTTGATTAGATTTAGACAACATGCAGTTGTTGTTGTTTCCGACATCAGCAAAATGTATAGGATGATACTTGTTCATCCCGATGACAGAAGAATGCAAAAAATTGTCTGGAGGAATAGTCCTTCTCAGCCAATTTCAATTTATAATTTAAAAACCGTAACATATGGCACTGCCAGTGCGCCATATCTAGCCATTAGGTGTATCCAGCAATTGTCATTTGATAATAAAATCAAGTTTCCTGAAGCAAGTGAAATTATTCTGAGAGATTTTTATGTTGACGATCTCATTACTGGATTTTCAAGTGAGGCTGAAGCTATTAAAAGATGTGATGAAGTGGTCAAAATATTGAAGTCAGCTTGTTTTAATTTAAGGAAATGGTCTTCAAACAGCCAATTGGTATTAGATCACTTTAAAGATTATTCCGATCCTTTAAAAGTACTTAACTTAGGAGATCACGAGTGTATTAAAACTCTTGGTATTCAATGGTCTAGTAAGTTAGATATTTTCAGTTTTCATGTTGAAAACCCTGATCTTTTATCAAAAATAACGAAGCGCACAATGCTTTCTGCAATCGCAAAAATTTATGATCCCTTAGGTTTAGCCAGTTGTTGTATAATCCTAGTAAAAATTATGATTCAATCTCTTTGGTCGTTAAAACTTGATTGGGATTCCGAAGTCTCCTCTGATTTGTGTGATAAATGGAAAAAGTTCCAGTCTAAATTATGTCACTTAAATGATTTAAGAATTCCACGGTGCGTTCTGAGTAATAAACCTAAAATAATTGAATTACATGGATTTAGTGATGCTTCACAATACGCATATTGTGCAACAATTTATGCTCGATGCATTGATTCACAAGGTTCTATAAATGTTCATTTGTTATGTGCTAAGACTAAGGTCGCCCCAGTCAAAATATTGACTATTCCTCGATTAGAATTGTGTGGTAGCTTATTATTGGTCCAACTTATGAAATCTGTTTCAGATTCTGTTACTTTTCAGTACACTCCATATTATTGGTGTGATTCACAAATTGTTTTGCATTGGCTCAATAATGACCCAGCAAACCTTCAAGTTTTTGTTGGAAACCGTGTTGCAGAAATTCAAAGATGTACTACAATTGAAAATTGGAATTATGTTAGCTCGTCTGAGAATCCTGCAGATATTGGTAGTAGAGGAATTTTGCCAGACCAATTAGCTCACTGTAAGCTCTGGTTTAATGGCCCTCAATTTTTATCAACAGATTTTGATAAAACTAAGTTCTATGATTTACTTGATATATCAAACCTTCCTGAAATGAGAAAGAAATCTAAGGCATTAGTTTCTATAAAAAATGATTTTAATTCACTTTTTTATAAATACTCGAATCTGAACAAATTAATTAGAATTATGGCTTATTGTAGAAGATTTGTTAATAATTCAAAGTCAAAGTCTAATAGTAGAAGTTATGGCCCGATTTCAGCAATCGAATTTACCTGATTCAGAGGTTTTTCTTGTTAGATTAGCTCAGACAGAAAGTTTTGTTGAAGAAATTTCATTATTAAATAACGGTAAAGACCTTTCGTCAAAGAGTAGATTATTACCTTTAACGCCTTTTCTAGATGAAACTGGATTATTGAGAGTAGGAGGACGTCTTAGAAAATCTTCTAGGAATTATGATGGGAAACATCCCTTACTATTAGATAAGATTCATGTTTTAAGCAAACTAATATTGAGACATGAGCATGTGCAACTTCAACATGCAGGTCCACAACTCTTGTTAGCGACAGTTCGTCAAAAATTTTGGATAATTGCGGGAATGTCCCTAGCTAAAACAGTTGTAAGGAATTGCATTAGATGCTATCGGTTTAAACCCAAACCTGGTTCTACGATTATGGCTGATTTGCCAGAACATCGTGTTAATATATCACAACCTTTTTTCATAACTGGATTAGATTACGCAGGGCCAGTTACATTAAAGGATAGAAAAGGTCGCGGATGTAAAACGTATAAAGCGTACATATGTTTATTTATTTGCTTTGCCACGAAAGCAGTACATTTAGAATTAATTAGTTCTTTGACATCTGAAGCTTTCATGGCAGGCCTTAGAAGATTTGTTTTTAGACGCGGTAAACCCGGGCATCTGTATTCAGATAACGGTACAAGTTTTGTAGGTGCCAAAAATGAACTAAAAATTTTGTATGATTTCATTAGAAAATCAGAGGATGAAATTGTCACCTCTTGCGCAGCTCAGAATATTATATGGCATTTCATTCCTCCTAGTACTCCAAATTTCGGGGGATTATGGGAAAGTAATATAAAAGGGGTAAAATATCATTTATCTCGTATTATTGGTCAAACCCTTCTAACTTATGAAGAATTCTGTACATTTTTAATTCAGATTGAAGGCACTTTGAATTCACGTCCTTTATATGCTCTATCATCTGATCCTAACGATTACACTCCTTTAACTCCCTCACATTTTTTAATCGGAAGACCGATGACCGCTGTCCCTGATCATACGTTTCAAGGAGAGATAAAAATAAACCAATTGTCCAGATTCCAACTGATTCAGAAATTGTTGCAAGACTTTTGGAAGCAATGGTCAAAGATTTACCTGAATGATCTCCAACAACGTCATAAATGGAGAAGTAGTACTTCCACCATTCAAGTCGGATCTTTAGTGCTCTTAAAATCTGACAATTTGCCCACTTGTCAGTGGCAGTTAGGAAGAATAGTGTCTGTTCACCCTGGTGATGATGGTGAAATTCGAGTGGTAACTGTTAAAACCGCTCATGGACTTTATAAACGAGGAATAACTAAAATTTGTCCATTACCATTAGCTGAGACTTGTTTCTAGTGTTCCTCATTAACTTAGGTGATTTGTGTTTGAACGGTCTTGGAGCTGTTCAAGGCGGGGAGTATGGACGAAAAGTATTATTTATTATTGGATAGACAGTTCCGCCCTTGCTCAATGACGGGAAAAAACAAGCATCAAAAATACACAACATATATTTGTCAGATTGTCATTAAAATTATTAGATTGATTGTCATAATATAAAATCACATTTTTTAACAATTTGTAATTAATTTTTTAGCTGAATACGAGAAGTTTTTTAATATAATATATTACAGTCCATTCTATCAGAAGTTTGTCCATAACAAACATTTTGAGTCCAATAAATCACAAAAACCTAAATTAAAAAAATAAAAAACAACTATTTCTAAGAAACTAAACAATGACTAAATAAAAAACAAATGTTTGAGCTGCGCAAAGTAGATACATGAATGAACGGAAATAAGCCAATCTTCGCCGATGTCTTCGGAGATTCTAAGATTCTCTCCTCAATGTCTTCTTCCATGTCGGTATCGTGGTCACGTACTTCTTCATAATCTCCTTCCAAACTAGCATCATCATCGTCAGGTTCAGATTCTGGCTCAGAATCAGAGAGAAATTCCGCATGCAGCTTTTCAAGACATGCTAGTTGCTTTTCGAAACTTATCTTAAATAATCTGTAACAAAAATAAGTTTATATCAATCAAATATACAGAAAACGTAATCAGTAGATCACTCCCAATTATAAATTACATAAATATTTTTATATTTACCCTAATAACAAAATATTTTAAAATTGAATCTTACCTGAAGATTTTTGACAACTTGCATAACGTGCGGACTCACGTTGCGCAGGTCAATATAGCAGCAGAACTAAACGCACTAAGACAATTCTCACAACAGTACTCAATAGAGTATCCCCTCACTTGAAGCTAGTGACCGCCACGACCGAAATCGTACTTAATCGTCAGAAATCGACAAATATTTAGACAAGCGGAACCATAGTCCGCACGGTAACTCTGAAAGGTTAATATTTTTCAAAAACCTATCGAACAACACTAAATATGACCCTTCACAACACCCCCAGAAGTGGGGTGGGGGGGTAACTTTAAAATCTTAAATAGCAACCTACATTTTTATTACATATTTGGATTCGTCATGAAAAATTAAGTAACGTTGATTCAAAACATTTTTTAGAATTGTTGGTAGATAGCGCAATAACTGGAAAAAGACGATTTGTTAGCGCCATCTATCAAGAATTCTAAAAAATGTTTCGAATAAATGTTGCTTAATTTTTTGTGACGAATACAAATCTGCAATAAAAAATGTAGGTTGCTATTGAATATTTTAAAGTTACCCCCACCCCACCTCTAGGAAGTGAGGCAGAGGGTCATGTTTATTGTTATTTGATAGGTGTTTAAAAAATATTAAAGACATATTTCTTGATTTTTCATTTTTAAGTGTATTTCTGGAGAAATTAGACGTTTTCTATAATTATTTACCTACGGTATCATAATAATATCATATAAAAACATAAAATGATTTTTCCGATTATAGTGCCATCTATCCATAATTCTAAAAAATATCTCGAATAAAAGCTGCTTACTTTTACATAGGAAATCGAAATCTGAAATAAAAACTGGGGGTTTCTATTTAAGATTTTAAAGTTACCCCCACCTCACATCTAGGGGGTGGAGTGGGGGGTCGGTTTTGGTGTCATTCGATAGATTTTTGAAAATTCTTGAATACTTATTTTTCATTTTTCGATACGATGTTTATTTCTAGAAATATTCGACCGTTTCGCTACTTTTGGGACACCCTATATGAATTTAAAACAAAATTTTATTTTATAATATTTTTAATTACTTGTTATGTTAAAAATATCCCTTTCTAACAATTTTAAAGCTAATTGGTTTTCACCAAAGCATAAGTTCCACAAAAAAAAATAAATACAAAAAAATTTTAAAAAATACATACGCATTACTACAATCTTACTCGGGGCACTTACGAGTGGAAAGTTTTTTTACAAAATTGTTCATAAAGTTACCACGCAAAAAGATAAAATGATTTTTTCTAACGGCGCGACTGCTCCCGGGTTAATAAACACCGATAAGATGCTTAAAAATCAATGAGCAACTTCTTTCTAACCTAAATTATTACTAACAACTTAATACTAAGGAAACTCACTAGTATCCCTTTATCATCAACATCATCATCATGCAACCTCTTCTGTCCACTGCTGGACATCGGTCTCTCCCATTTTTTGCCACTATCCACAGTTCCAGGCGTCTTTTTCCGTTTTTATACATTTTTCCTTTGTCCGTTTTGATAGTTAAATATTGTCCCTGTTCAAATCCTTGTTACCTCCTTTTTATAAAGAGAACATACTAGTACTGCTCGCTTCCATTTCAATGAAAGTAGTTCTTCCTTTTCCCATACAATTTTAGTAGTTTGTGTATTGTGCCTGTCAGCTGCGTTCCTCTATTAGACAAGGCGAAAGCGGCGGGTTCGCTGGAAAAATATTCCCATGAGATTTTTTTTGCATAATCACATTCGTGAGACATCCCAGAATGAGGTTAAAAAGTCGCCCACGTGAAACGTGGTCCAAATTATTTTTAACAATTTTTTTTAATCTAATTGCAAAAATCAATATTTTCAGCTCGGACAAATTATTTAAGGGTTTTTTGTACCATTCTGGAGAAAAAAGGTCTCTTATAATTTTTCTCTCAAGTTTATCGTTTTCGAGTTATATGCAATTTAAAATTGAAAAAAAAAACGAAAAATTGCGTTTTCAAGCCTTAATAACTCGTTTAAAAGTTATTTTTATAAAAGTTAGAAAGTGACTAAATCACAGTTTAAGATCCTGAAGAAATTTTTGTCATTGTTTTATTACAAAGTTGTTATTTTTAAGTAATAATAATGAGCGCCATGCACGTATTAGGCGGTCGTCAACGGTGAGTGCGAGAGAGATGCCATTCCGGCAGTCAATGGTGCATCTTACTCGCACTCAAATTTACAGCCGCGTCAATACGATGTTACCGCTCACTAGTAATAATTAAAAGAAACAATTTAGTAGTCAATTAATGACACAAATTTCTTTGGGATCACGTAGGGAGGGCTTTAAACGTTGATATCGTCACTTTCTGACTTTCATAATAATAATTTTAACCGAGTTATAGTACATTCTTTGAAGGTAAAATATTGCAAAACCTCTAAATTTTAAAGAACCGCTTGGATTGACATGAAATTTGGCATACACATAGCTAACAAGTGAAAGAAAAAAAGTGATATTGTGCCGATGTGTGCTTTTGCCCTAGGGGTAAGTTTCACCCCCTATTGGGGGTGAAAAATATATGTTCGAAGTATGTCCGGAAATTGATAAAATAACTAGGTAATTTTAAGCAACTTTTGTTCTATAAAGTTTTTTCACCAAGTCAATACTTTTGGAGTTATTTGCGAGTGAATATGTTAATTTTTCTACAAAATAACCACGATTTCAGACCATTTTTTGCAAATAATTCAAAAAGTAAGTATTTGGTCGAAAAAAAATTCTTATCAAAAATATAGCACGTAAAAAAGTGAAAAACATGCTGTATATATTAGGTCACTATACTTAGTAGAAGCAGAGTTATAGCTAATGAAAAATAGGTTCATATTCGTCAAATTCCAAATCGAATATTTTAACCTGCCATAACCAAAATACGAATTTCCCCAGTTTTTTGGGGAAAACTCATTTTAACCTTTTTAAAGTGTTTATAAATGCTTATTTTTGTTTCTTAATAAAATTTTCTAGCATTAAAAGTAAACAAGTTAGGCTCAAAATAAAGTAGGTCAATTTTTTTTGGTAAGAAATCGTTAAAATCACTTCCTAATTAGCATTTCAAATGAACTTAATTGTTACCACTTCACAAGTTTTTTACCCGCGTATGTATTGATCATATGATCGGTAAGATTCATCGGTTCAAAGGCCTTATTTTTGAAAAAGAAATTTTTTTATCCATTGTTAAAAGGGCTTGAACGAGTCACTTATCACGAGTGTATTCAAATTTAGAAACACCGAATCTCAACCAATTTTTGTCTTACAGAAAAACAAAAAAATAACAAATATTCAGAAAAGTAAAGACGACTTTTTTATTGTTTAACATTTTTGGTATCTCTAACAATTTTTAAGTAAATTGGAAGAAAACATTTTTTTCAAAATTAAAATTTTTAAAAATTTTACTTTAAAACCAATTTTTTTCAAAAATAAGCACTTTGAATCGATGAAACTTATATATGGACCGTTCACTCTTGCTAGATAGAGTATAGGTCGCTCAAATACTATGAGCTCTTTTAATACCTTTCATGCGGTGGATTAGTCCGCAGTTTCCTTTAGGTCATCGTTCATAGGTTGTGATATTTTTTTGCCTTCTCTACTATCTTCTTCCACTCAATCCGGTCCTGAATCTTTTCTCTCCAGTTTGCAATTTCCATCTTTGATATATCGTCTAGCAGTTGATCTTCCCATTTTATTTTTGGTCTTTCTCTTGGTCTATTTGCTACTGGTCTCCAGTTCATTATCTTCCTGATCAGTTTTTCTACCCCTCTTCTTTGTGTGTGCCCAAACAATCTGAGTACCCAAACCATCGATGAAACTTACTGATCATATAAACACAACATAAGTAAAGTTACTTGTAAAGCGGTAACGATTAATTTCATTTAAGTTGCTAATTGGGGGGCGATCTTCGTGATTTTATTTTTGCCAAAACAAAAGGGACCAATTTTATTTTGAGCGTAACTTGCTTACATCTTAATTTTAGAATTTTTTTTTATAAAAACAGAAATAAATCTTTTTTAAACACTCTAAAAAAGTTTAATTGTTTTCCCCCATTATTTGGATATTTCACATTGAATTATTCTATTTGGAATTTTTCGAATATGAACCTATTTTTCATTAGCTATAACTATGCTTTTGCTAGGTATAGAGAACTAATGTGTACACCGCGACCGTTTCTTTCTTTTTTATAGGCTATAGTTTTTCTAAGAATAGTTTTTTCGGCAAAATGCTTACGTTTTGAGTTATTTGCGAAAAACACTCTAAAAACGTGGTTATTTTGTTGAAAAGTGAACATATTCACTTGCAAATAACTCGAAAAGTGTTGATTTGGTGAAAAAACTCTATAGAAGAAAAGTTGCTTAAAATTAGTCAGTTTATCCATTTCAAGACTTATCTTCGACATATCTTTTTTCACCCCCGAGATGGGGTGAAACTCACCCCCAGGGCAATAGCACACATCGGCACCATATCACTTTTTTTCTTTGACATGTTAGCTATGCGTATGCCAAATTTTATGTTAATCCATGCGGTTTTTTTAAATTTATGGCAAAAACCGTGAGATAATGTACTATTATTAAGTCTTAAAAATGGCAATATTCGCGTTTTTCAAATTTAAATGTTTTATAACTCAAAAATTATCAATTTTAGAGAAAAATTACAAGAGATCTTTTTTGTTCAGAACGGTCCAGAAAACCTAAAAAAATTTACCAGAACCGAAAATATTCATCTTTGCAATTTGATTAAAACTGGGGTGTTTCACGAATGTGATTATGCAAAAAAAATCTCATGGGAATATTTTTCCAAAAAATCTGCCGTTTTCGCCTTGTCTATATATTTTAACATTTCCGCTGCAATAAAATCATTCTCAGGACTTGCACTATTTAGATTCCTTTTTTTTTATTAAAACGGTAACTGACAATTACCAGAAATATCGATTAAAAAATGTATGGTATATGTATAATGTTTGTTCACCGAAACTACCGAATAAAATAACTATTGAATAGAGGATCTTGGAAATTTATGCAACGTAAAACGAAAAATCTTACCACCGATATAGTTAATACGTTTTTCCAGGTCATTTGAGCCGCCTCTGAAAACGGCTATAAGTTATTCCAAACATGTCCGCGGAATGCATCAAAGAATGGTGCGATCTCGTAGAAGTCGAAAGGAAGCGGATTATCACAACAAATAAGCGAAGTGAATATTGGCATCGAGAATAGCAAAGCAACTCGCACAAAAAATCTATTTTCACAAGCCTGGTCGATACTGCATAATATTATGAGACTTCTAGTATATTAGTTTTTGTCTAATATTAATAATGATAAAAAATTAACCATTACAGCACATAAATTCTAACTGCAGCATTCTTTTAATTCTTATTCTTCTTAAAGTGCCTGTCAGCTCCGGATGTTGGCGATCATCATGGCTACCTTGACTTTGTTTACCGCAGCGCGGAACAGTTCAGAGGTAGTCGTGTTATACCAATTTCGTAAATTTTTAAGCCAGGAAATGCGTCTTCTTCCCGGTCCTCTTGCGAAACTTGAGAAAAAATGAGAAAATCTAACACATTCGTTAAAGAAAAGCGTGGGGCGCCTCTTTATCGAATAAACGGTTTTCGCCCCACGCTTTTCTTTAACGAATGTGTTAGATTTTTTCATTTTTTTAACGAATGTTTTTTTCGAATAATCCGTCGAGTTTGATTTTTTTTAGTTTTTGCTTTTTAGTTGATTTTTTTATATTTTAACTTTTAGTCACTCATAACTAAATAAAAGCGTTTCTTAAAAAAATTTTTCATATTGTTTTATTCTTATCTAGAGGTAGCGAAATGTCGCTTCTTATGAGAATAGAATCTTGCCAGTTATTTCTAAGACTTTTTCTGGGCTATCTCTGTTGTTTTTGCCCATTTTGTTCTAATGAAAGATATGACCGTCCGTCAGGGTCAGATTTACCACTAGGCCGACAAGGCACTGGCCTAGAGCGCCAAATTTGTTAGGGCGCGGAACGGGCAGATTTTGTTCGCATTGCCTAGTTCCGAGTACACGTTGGCACAGTTGAATATACATTAAAAGTTAAAAAAATATAAGAGCGATGATTTAACATACCACTTTTCAACATAACCGTGAGGATATATTATTTACTAATTCTGTTACTTTCCATCCCTCCAACCCCTCATTGCCCACCCCGTTCATCGACGAGCCTGCAGCTCAGGAAATCTGTTTGTTTAAAACTAATCGGCAAGTCTTGGTATTTGTCTGTATCGTGTGTGTCAGTCGTAATTAATATCAGGACCAATAATATTATAACATCAGATATAAAAATTAAAATTTTTAAAAAACATAAATTAAAAAAGCCATTTATGGAACTATAGACAAGAAAAAGAAAATAAAAGCTGGAAAGGATGATATCTTTCATTTATGCATCCTTTTTCTGAAGTTACTAAATAAACTGCTCGTCAAATGTTAGGGATATAGAAAATTATGCTCACTTTCGTAGTTGATTTTTTCGTGAACAGATTAACGGATTCAACTGTTTCTTTAATTGTTTCCAGAGTTTTTTAGTATTTACACATGCAGGTGTGCAAGGTTACTCAAACTTATATTTTGTACGTATACCGGGTGGAAGAAAAGAAATGTTTTTATTATGATAAGCTTGAGACACCCTGTAGGGAGGATGAGGTACAAATGTGAGTATACATAAGAATTGTATTGTAGTCTTATGTTTTGTAACCATTATATTTTTTGAACGTTCCTGATATCTTTAGAAACAAGAAAAGTAGACGGTTTTGTAGTTTAACATATGTTTTAACCGAAACAATAGTATGAGACACCTTGTAAGGAGGAGAAGGAAAAGTTGGGTATACATCGATATTATGTTGTAGTCTAACATTTTGTGAATATTTTAATTTTTTAATTTATCTGATATCTTGAGGAACAAAGAAACTAAACAGTTTTACCCTTTAATATGTGTCAGCACGCCGCACAGAACAGAGAAAGATGGAAAGAGCTGAGGGAGACCTATGTCCAGCAGTGGTTGATGATGATGATGATGATGATGATGTGTTTTAACTGACGACATGCGATACCTGAGGAGACCATGTCTTATTATACCACTAAGATGCAATTATTTCCTACATATAGTGCTAAAGGAACAGAGTGTTCAAATAAAAAAATCTTCGTAATGTACCTCTCGCTATTTAAAGAGCCTCAACGTAAACCCCAAATCTGTACTTATTCTCAAGAAAATTCCACCCCAAAACATAACAGAGCCTCCATTAAACAATTTCGTCTCTCTAATATTGAGCTCCACATACCTGGTCGACAAATAACTCTTATTATAGGTGTCGATAAGAACTGTTTACCTTATCTGCCTTTCTGTTTTTAAAGCTTTGTTAACTGTTATTTTTTATTATTAATTTAGTTTTGTTTCAGTTAAAGCACATGTTAAAGCGTAAAACCACCTATCTTCTTTGTTTTTAAAGATATCAGGGATATTAAAAAAAATGCTCGCAAAACATAAGACTACAATATGATTCAGATGTATATTAACATTGGTACCTCGTTCTCCCTACAGAGTGGCACAAATTTAACATAAGAAAAACATTTCTTTTTTTCCACCCGGTATAAATACAAAAAAGAAGTTTGAGTTAACCTTTGCACAACGGTTTAAATACTAAAGAAAAATCTAAAATAATAAAACAATTTAGCGTTATCCGTTAATCTGCTCACGAAAAAATCTACTACGAAAATGAGCATAATTTTCTATATCCATAACTTTTGACGAGCAGTTTATTTGTTTCCTATAATCTAATTAGTTTAATCTCCAGTTCGCTTATTTTGCTAGTTTTTTATATAAAAATAGACCAGAGCAATGGTTAGTATTATTTCAGCATTCTACTTGATTTAAATACACCATTGAACACTATAAATTCCACTTTAATCTAAGTTTTCTAATCCCGATAATCTTTTCGTCCAAAGCGGTTTACAGCTGATTATACGCTGTTTATACAAATTATTTTAAATTGGCCAGTGTTCAACAACGTCATAACAGTTCTGGCTGGCGCGAACGGATTTACCGCTAGCATTTGTAGTTATTCAAGTAATCTGGTTAATTGTCCAGTATATGTAAATCAGGTTGTGTATGGTCACTAAATTGACAATAAAGTGAAAATTATTATATCTCGTTGACAGGTTCAAATTAATTGGCTTTTCTCTATGTAGCATCACAATATACGTCTGTTTGATAATAATTGTTATTTATATTAAAATACGTACATATTGTAGTTTTTATTTCATGGCTATAATAGGAGTGGAAAGTATGCTAAATTTGCAGTTACTCGAGCGTTGTGGGGACCTATTGGGTTGTGAAGAGTAGGCCCTAAAACCAAAAAAATTTAAGTTAAGTTTTCCATAAAGTGGGGGACTTTCCATTTTTTAATTTAATTTTCCTTTTTGGAAAAATTGGGGCTCCTATTGAAGATTTTAAAGTAATCCCCGACCCACCTCCGTGGGTGTTTGGTTTCATTCGACAGATTTTTCAAAAATATTTAATACCTAGGTGTATTTTTCAGTTTTTCGATCTGATGTTTATTTCGTGAAATATCGCGGGGTTCACATATAAAACATTTAAAATTTTAAATTTACTCCCCACCACTCTTTGTGGGGGGTTGTGTTTGGTATAATTCGATAGATTTTTGAAAAATATTGAACACGTGTTTTTTAGTTTTTTGATCTGACGTTCATTTCGCGAAATATTCGCTTTTTTTTGTAAAATTTTGTTACTCTCCCATTTCCTGACGCCCGGCTCAAATCGTCAGATCTTTGAAATATACACTCTTCTGCATGTATTTACCTTATCTTAATCTGACGATTTCGAATTTTTCTAAGGATTGATTTTTTTTCGGACACCCCTTAACGAACTCCCCTGTATTAAGAGCCAATATCTGGTAGAGGTACATTTACAGGGGACAAGGTTTTCCCCATGTGATAACTGACGCGCTCGAGCTGCAAAAATTCCCGCTTGGGCTCCCTTACCTCTAGAAAATTTCGTGAAATCAATTAGTTCAAAATTGTAAATTAGAACCCATGTTTTACATTTAAATATTTTCTATAAATTATTTCACCCCCTTTCTGTAACAAAATTTCGGTTCTCATATTATATTGAAAATATTTATATTGTTCATTCTCGTATAAAGAAAGATATCCGAGGGTGTTTTGGATAGAATGGCAAATACATTTTTACAAGGAAATGTTTAAAGTATTATGTAAATAATTTATGTAACTAGATATTTATTCCTGTTTCATCGACTTCGAAAAAGCGTTCGACAGGGTCATAAGTGAAAAACTAATAGAATTATTGAAAAACAGAGATATAGACAGACGAGATTTACGAATTATCATAAATCTGTATTGGAATCAAAAGGCCAATATAAAGAGAAAACAAGAATCTGAGAATATTGATATAAAGAGAGGGGTAAGACAGGGTTGTGTTCTGTCGCCGCTACTGTTTAACCTATAAAGTGAAGCCATATTTCAGGAAGCGATAGCGGAGCTAAGTGATGGAATCTCTATAAACGGAAGAATAGTAAATAACATAAGATTCGCTGATGACACCGTTATAATGGCAGACACCCTGGAATCGCTACAAGAATTGCTAAATAGAATTAACGATTATTGCATTCGATACGAACTAAAAATAAACAAGAAGAAAACTAAATTTATAATCGTCTCAAAAACAGAACATGGAAATGAAAGGTTAATGATAGAGCAAACCCAAATAGAAAAAATATCTGGGAACCTGGGTCGATGACAAAAATGACCAAAGCAAAGAAATTAAAGTCCGAATTGAAACTGCAAGGCAAGCATTTATAAAAATGAAGACACTGCTTACAAACAAAGACCTTCAGTTGCCTCTCAGATTGAGGGCTCTAAGATGCTATATATTTTCTATATTGCTATACGGAATGGAAGCTTGGACATTGAAGAGACAACACATAAGAAGAATAGAAGCGTTCGAAATGTGGTGTTACAGAAGAATATTGAAAATTCAGTGGGTTCAAAGGATTACCAATGATAAAGTGCTACGACGTTTAAATAAGGAGTTAGAAATTATGAATAGTATAAAAACTAGAAAACTGGAGTATTTGGGTCACATTACCAGAGGAGAAAAATACGAGTGGCTGAGAATTATTATGCAAGGAAGGATCCAAGGAAGAAGACGCATCTCCTGGCTGAGGAACCTAAGAGAATGGTTTAACTGTAGTTCATTAAAACTGTTCAGAGCAGCAGCAAACAAAGTGACCATAGCCATTATGATATCCAACCTCCGATAGGAGAGGGAACTTTAAGAAGAAGAAGTAACTAATTTCCAAATTATTCCAAATAATTATTCCAAATTCTAAGAACAGAATATACAAAAGGGACTTAGGATTAATCTTCTTCAAGTGTCATCTACACGACGGAGGTTAGAAATCATCATAGCGGTTCGAACTTTAAAGACTGCTGCTCTGAAAAGCTCGTTTGATGTACATCCGTACTATTCTCTCAGGTTGCGCAGCCACGATATTTTGCGTCTCCCTCCCTATGCTTCTTTTTCCTTGAATCAGTCCCTGCATAATGAGTTGCAGCAAGTTATATCTCTCTCCACGTGTGATATGTCCGAGATATTCCAATTTTCTGCTTTTGATTGTATTTAAGACTTCCATTTCTTTATTCATCCTTCTAAGAACCTCTTTGTTTGTGACGTGATCTGTCCATCATATTTTCAGAATTCTTCTATATACCCTCAACTCGAACCTCCAACTCCTGGAGAGTTTCATTCTTTTTCTTTCAGTTAAAACGAAAACATTGTCTGCTTCTATATGTGTGTGCCCTTTAACTAAAAACTTTTGTGTGACCATCTTTATTTGAGAGGGTACGTATGAAGTATCCAAAAATAGCACTTATATTTTTATTTTTACCGTAACCGTTATTGGTCCAAAGTATTGGACCGTTATTGGTCAATTAATTGTTTCATCATATTAACCTGACCGTGAAGACCTTCAATCACCTTTTCTTTATTTATTTTTATATTTTCTGTCTGTGCACAATACATGTATGTAATTTAAAAATTTTGTACGTATGTGCGCCGTTGTCTTGTTTACCATTTGATTCAATTATTTCTCCTAGGTATTTAAAATATTTCGCTTGCTCTAGTTGTTTTCCGTCTATAATTCAATTGCGTGTATCTTCCTCGTATTTAAAATTATCATTGTTTTTGTTTTCTCTGTATTAATTTTCATATTTATGTTTGATAGCTCTTCTGTTAAGATTTCAAGATTGTTTAATTTGCCAGTATTCTAATGTTAGTTTTCTCATTCTTCTCTGGGCTTTTTTTATTACTTCATCCAGTACCATTAAGAATAGCAGTGGACTCAACAAGCATTTCTCTTTGACGCCTTGGTTTGTAGTAAATTCTCTGGATTTCTCGTTATTGGTTCTTATTGTATTTGTATTATCTTTTTGCCAAACACAACAAACTGTGGCTTTTTGCTACATCTAAAGAAGTAATCTCAATTATTCAACAATTTTCTTCCTCTCATAGTGACGGTCCAGAGGATTTGTCAGTATAGTGATCCTTAGTTGTTTCTCCTATTGAAGTATCAGATTTCATAGTTGCCGATGGCATTCATACTTTAATATCTTTGAGATAAAATAAAAGTTTTATTTTAAGTTGAAACGTTTTTTAATGAAATTTTTTAAGATTCTAGGTAAAACAATAGCAGCCACGTAAACGGTATAATGAACTTTGTATAAAATAATTTATTCTGCAAGTTATAAAAGTTATTATAAAAGAAACATTATTGAAATCAATATTAAGTCTAAAATTCCAGCACTTGCTCTGAAAAATTCAAACAAGCTTATTATTTTCTAAAACTTTTTTTGTTAGTTTATATTATACTTGTTAAAGTAAAAAGTTCTACTCTCAGATTTGGCCGCTAATTCTTTATTAATTGTTTGAACAATAACAATTATTTTGTATAAATAATTTTTAAAAAATCGTTTAATTCATCATTTTACTTTGATCAAATATGTTTCTATTTTGTTTTTGATTATGCTGAATCCGAATATGGCATTCCAATTTGAAAATTATTATACAGAAGCTATAATACAGTATGTCTTCGTAGCTAGGAACCACATGGAAAACTTTTTATCTATTTTACGAAAAAATGTTATTCTTCCTAAAATGCTAAGGATAGTCAAAAATCTAACACTCAACCATCAGATATCAAATTTTATCAATTTTATATGAGTTACGTCAAAATATGAATTTCGTTATAGAGTAAAGTACCTTTATATTCCAGAATATCAAAAAATGATATGATGAAAAGTTGTTTGAAATTAAAAACTATGTTTAAATGTACAATTACATCATTCTAATCTAAAAAAAAAAAATTTTCAATCTTTCCTCAAATTTATATACTATTACGGATACTATTTACTCATCATCAGTTTATTACAATTATGATAACTATTTTATTATCACTTTTACGAAAAAAAATTGTTCTTCATAAAATGCTCTCCCTGGTCTAAAATCTAAGATACAACCATCAGATATCAAACTTTTTTAATTTTATACGAGGTATGTAAAAAATATGAATTTTGCTTAAAAGAGTTAAGTGCCTTTATTATTCACAATATTTTAATTAGCAGGACGTAATTGAACACTAAAACAATTTTTTTAATTCGAAACAACTTTTCTTAATGACAATTTTCGATATTGTGAAATGTAAAGGTAGTTTACTCTTGAGTGAAATTCATATTTTTTGACATACCTCGTATAAAATTAATTAAATTTGATATTTCATGATTGCATCTTAGATTATATACGATGGAGAGTATTTTATAAAGAATAACTTTTTTTGTTAAAACTAATAATAAAAAAGTGATCAATAGGTTCCAACGCAGAAATGCTGCAAAAAAGCTAAAAAAATTGTTTTTGCTGAACATTTATTATTTTGTTGAAGCTTTTTATTAAATGTACTTTAGGTAAGTTTTACGGAAAAAAGTGTTGATCACTTTGTATAAACATATTTTTGCTGGTTATTTTCGGTATTTGTATTACATTTTTGTTATCCTTCTTAATTTTCTCAAAAAGAAATAGTTTATTTCATTTCTTAAGTAAAATATTTAGTGCATTTTAAAGACTACATCTTTAGCTTTAAAAAAGGACTTACAAAACTTCAATAGATCTGTTCAAAACTGAGTTATACCGACTTAAAATGGTGGTAATTCTATAAAACTACGAAGATTTCAAAAATTACATTTTTGAGACGGCATATCATTTGAATTAAATTTTTGAGATTTTTTTTGAATGAAACGTCATTTAGCAAGGTGCTTGAAAGGTAAGTTGTGCAAAATTGAGAGTTTATAAGGAAAATTGTATTAGTGACACATGTTTAAATCATTTTTAAACAAAATTCATTTAAGGCTCACTTTCCGCCCACACCGTACGTACGCCCATACATTTTATTTCTTTTTATTATAACCATAAGATAGCTTAATTATTCTTCTTTCATGTTAAATTTGTAAAATTTCATTTAATCTATTAGTTAAAAAATTACATTAAAATAATTCAACCGTGCACTTCGCTGTACGCTAGTTTACAGTGCGCCAATGTTTGTAAGAAGGGTGACTTTAGCGTTTTAAATAAAATATTATAGAAGGTACAGATTTAATTTTAGCAAATTCTTTATATAAGGTTTTTTTGTAAAATTTTTCAACGGTCAAGTCATTTTTTTTTGTAAAATGTATATTTTCGTAGTTATTTAAAAAAACATCTAATTTCGTAGTTTATTTGTTTAATAAAAATGAAGCACCCACTTCTCGAGTAGAACTTTTTGATATGTTGTTTACTAAACATTTCTTAATAAAATTATAAAAAGTTCTATCTTTTTCGATTTTGTCCGAAGTAAAAATCTATATGCACTTCTCTATTAATAATATCATCAGTATCATTTTGCGTCTCACCAGACGAACTGATAGCGTTTTCTAACTTTTCCCTGTCTGAAGAACCTTTTTTATAGAATCAGTAGTATACCTATACAGTATAGTACAGATCAACGTTTGACCGAGTTTGTCAGTCGTTTGTAGGATTGCCTAGGCAAAGCCCGAAACATATTATTCTACTTTCGACGTTTTACTGTAAAGTTAGGCACCCCTATCTAAATTTACAATCAAGATGCAGTAGAAATAAATAAACCAAGACACGGTGAATGCTACTAGGTGCACTTCCGACTCTAATTTACAATGTGTAAACTTTGGGAATCATGATTTGGGATTTAAAATGCATAATATGCATTGTAAATTATGATTTGGGAGTGTTTCTAGTAGCATTTAACGTGTCTTGGTTTGTTTATTTCTACTGCATCTTGATTGTAAATTTAGTATAGGTTTGACTAAAAACACTTCAAATGCAGAAAATGGAATTTATTTCAGGCTTGGACTAAGACAATTAGTCAGACCTGAAGATTGACTAGTCAAACCTAATTCGTCTAATTCCAAATCGAATATTTCAAGGTGAAATCACCGAAAAATTAAGCAATTTTCAGGAAAAACCCATTTAATATAAACTGTTTTGAAGTGTTTATAAAAAGCTTTGTTTTAATTGTTAACAAAAGTTTTAGCATTTACAATAAGAGAGTTACGCTCAAAATAAAGTTTTTTTTTGTAAAAAATCATGAAAATCTCGCCGTGTTTAGCTCCCCAAATGAAATTAATCGCTACCGCTTTAAAAACAATTTACTTACCTATCTATTTTTTATACGATCTATCAGTCTCACCGGTTTAAAGTGTTTATTTTTGAAAAGGTTATAATTTAGAAAGCTTGAATGGGTCACTAATCACAAGTGTATGCAAATTTTGAACAGCCATATCTTAACCAATTTTTGTCTTACGGAGAAACAAAATGAAACTAGCATATTTATAATAGCAAAACGTACATTTTTTTACTCTTTAAGATTTTTCTTATCACTAATACTTTTTAAATTATTTTGAAAAAATGAAATTTTTCAAAAATTTTTAGAATTTTTTTTTTACTATAAAACCAAATGTTTTCAAAAATAAGCACTTCAAACCAATCAAACTTACAGATCATATAAACAATACACATACAGTTAAAATAAATGGTAAAGCCTAACAATTAATTTCATGTAGGGTGCTAAATAGAGGGAGGTTTTCACGATTATTTTTACCAAAAAAAGGGGCCAACTTTTTTTTCAGTGTAACTCGTTTATTTTTGACGCTGTAAACTTTTGTAAAAAGCAATTGATAAGCTTTTTTGCGATACTTTAAAAATGTTAATAAGGTTTTCCCGAAAAACGCTTTTTTTCGGTGATTTCGCGTTGAAATATTCGATTTGGAATTAGACGAATAAGAACGTATTTTTCATGAGCTACAACTGCTTCTACTCAATTTGTAGACTTTACTGTTACACCATTTTTTTTCGTTTTTTTATAGGCTACACTTTTGCTAAAAATATTTTTTTCGATAAAATATTTACTTTTTGAGTTATTTGGGAAAAACGGTCTGAAAACGTAGTTTTTTTGTCGAAAAATCAACATTTTAACTCGAAAAGTATTGACTAACGTAAAAAACTTTATAGAACAAAAGGTGCTTAAAATAAGTCAATTTATCCATTTCCGGCCTTTTTTAAAACACGCGTTTTTCACCCCCCGAGAAGGGGTAAATGTCACCACCAAGTAAAAGCAACCAACGGCACAAATTCAACTTTGAAGTGGAAGGTAAGTAGAACCTAAATCCAAATTTTCATGTAATTCGGAGTTGCCCCCGGAAATTACACTCCAAAACGGTCATTTATTGGGCTACTACTGAAAACTTAGGTTATAATATGTATACAATATAATATCAACTATTGGCACAACGCTACCTAAATATAAATGAGAGTATAATAAATCAATTTTTTTTAGATTTTCAGGGTTTAAAATTGTTCCAAAAAAGTTAATATTTCATACGAAAACTCTAATTTTCCCAAAATACTTCTCCAACATAATACCATCTAAATTATGTAACATTTTATCCCATAAACAAAACAAAACGTATAATTGAAGTGTAAAGGTAGAAATCAACAAAGTTTATCCATTTTTCGTTTCCGTGTTTCTCCAAAATCCATTGGCATTGCTACACGAGCCTAACACCAAACGTGACCTTACGATGTTACGTAATCAATAACTCACCTTCTCTCTTCTGCTATCCTGTTACTACCGGAAATGCCCCGACCCTAGTCAAGGTATTCGCCCTTTGCCTGACTCACGGAAGACCGTAGATTACTTTGTTTTGTGCGCGAATGTAAGGCGCAGATTTCTTTCAAGTAAAAATACAGTTACAAATAAAAAAGATGTTTTACAGCATTAGGGTAATTGGTTAAAAATAAAACAGCCACAGACACTAATTTAAGAATATTTTTCCTGTCTATTAATAATTGTAGTTTATATTATTTTCACTGAATTTAAACAGTAATCGGGTTCTGAAACCGTTTTCTTGTAGCATGTCTAATAGGCGAGAGGCACAACCCTAATTTGTAGCTTAGAAATCGAAGAAGATACTGTGGGTGATCATATTATTAGAGCCACCTCAAAAAATTTTACTTTTGTTTAATAATGGTATGTAAGTTTTTTTCTTTATACGGTCCACGTTCCGTTTGAAACTTTAGAAATGGATGCTATGTTTATGTTGGAGTGATTAGTATTGAATAATAAAGTTTTTATTTCTGCTATTTTCCTTGGTGAGATGTCTTTGGATTTTCCATGATGTTCTGGTACCACTAGTGTAACGAACGCCCAATGTTTCCTAATTTCATAAAATATAGTATAGTACTGTCAGAATATCACTAGAGAGAAATGGAAACTCACAAAGTTTATTATAACTCTAAATTTTTTTTTTTTTTTTATTTAATGTTGTAATATTTACAATCTGTCCTCAACTGAGAACAATAGGAAAATTATTTGACAAAAATTGAAAATTTTGACCTGTAGAGGGAGATCCAGTGATCACCCTCTTTACATAAATTAAATTAAAACAAATTAAAATAAGTTTAGTTATCACAGATTATTCGAATCTTCTTGCTAGATCCACTACTTTGAATCTCTTCAGGCGTCGTACATCATTGTGGTCATCAGTAAGGTTGCTGGCTAACTCATTTGGATGAGATTCTAGTCTCTTGGAATATTTTTTGTAATATTCCGTTATTACTGTTTTTATGGATGGCACATTGAGGTCTTGCTCTATCACATAGTTTGGCACGTACCAAGGGGCATTCAGCATTGTTCTAAGGACTTTGTTCTGGAATCTCTGCAATATTTCTAGGTTAGTTTGACTGGCTGTCCCCAAAAGTTGGATACCATAAGTCCACACTGGTTTTAATATAGTTTTATATATCAGCAGTTTGTTTTCAAGTGATAGTTGAGATTTACGACCGATGATCCAGTACATTTCTCGAAATTTTATTCCTAGTTGTTTTCTTTTTGTAAAAATGTGTTTTTGCCAAGTTAATCTCCTATCAAGATGGATTCCTAGGTACTTGACAGTATCGGTTTGTGGGAGTTGAGTTTCATTTAGTGTTACAGATGGACATGTTTGTCTTCTCATGGTGAAGGTTACATGGATGGATTTACTCTCATTCGCCTTTATCTTCCATTTTTTAAGCCATATTTGTATATTATTAAGGTCTTTCTGAAGGGTTCTGGATGCTGTATTTGGATCATGGTGAGAGGCTAGTACAGCAGTGTCATCAGCAAAAGTTGCACACGTTGTTTTGTTACTTGTGGGTAGGTCAGCAGTGTAGAGCAAGTACAATATCGGTCCCAAGACACTTCCTTGTGGTACTCCGGCTTTTATTGGTCTTAGGCTTGTGTATTCATTATCCTGCTTGACTAGGAAATGTCGGTTGGAAATATAGCTTTTTAGGATTTGATAAAAAGGATGAGGAAGGTTTTTCTTTAGTTTAAAGAGCATACCAGCATGCCATACCTTGTCGAAGGCCTGACCAATGTCCAGGAATGCAGCAGAACAATACCTTTTATTTTCTAGATCACTTTTGATGTGTTTTACCAGTCTATGTACCTGTTCTATCGTTCCGTGTTGTGTTCTGAACCCAAATTGGTGTTGGGGAATTAGTTTCCTTTCTTCTATAACTGGGGATAATTGTTTAAGGAGAAGTTTTTCCAAAATTTTTGATAGAACAGGTAGCAGGCTTATTGGTCTGTATGAAGTCACCTGAGTTTTATTTTTCCCTGGCTTAGGTATGAGAATAATTTGAGCAACTTTCCATTGTTCTGGGTAGTAACCTAGCCTAAATATTGCATTAAATACTTGCGTTATCATTTTCAGACCTTTGCATGTCAATTGCTGCAGTACTTTCCCGTTGATCAGGTCATACCCTGGAGCTTTTTTTGGACTGATTTCATGCTGGATCATATTTCTAACTTCTTTAGTGGTGATTTTTTGTATAGGTAAATCCATCTGGTAGGGCGATTCCAGGAAGTCATTTATTTCTTCCTCTGTGTCACCATCTTCCATGGAATGTGGCTGGAATAGTGGCATTTAGATAACTCTAAATGCCAAGAATACAAAATAATAGGCACACGAGTTGCAAGCTACTCTGGGCAACACTGACGAACAATGGCATCTGAGTCACGCATTGCCACACATGCGTGTTGCCGCTATTGTCAGACTATTTATTGCACTTTCATAAAGTGTAACAAGACAGCCAAATGGAAACAAATGCATTAATATATGATACAGCTCAATTATATACCCTTCCTCTAAAACATTGAATTATACTAGGTGGCTCTAATAATATGATCACCCACTGTACAATAATAGGTGAGTAATTTTTTGGTTATTTTTTATGTTTTAGAGCTGTTTTTTCGCTGAATGCGAATATAAAGTTTATTTTTATCTAGAATTGGTGGAGCATGTCCAAAAATCAAATTTGAAGCAATAAAGCGAATAATAAATTTTGATCATTGTTTAACTTTAACTCGCTGTATCTTTGGTCGTTGTAAATATTTCTATTTGAAAATTTTACAGTATTATCTTTGTAGTATTTAAATAACAATGAAATTTGTCCGAAATGTCTAAAAAAATAAATGAAAAATAATAAAAGAGGAGTTGTTAACTTTTAAAACATTTTGTTGACGGATTTCGTTAGTTTTATGTTTTCTTAAAAAAGTTGAGTGACAAACTTTTAGTTTATAATTTTAACCAACAGCAGCAAAAAATAAGTCATCAAGAAGTTTTCTGGAAAATTTCAAGTCAAAATATGCAGTAGGAAAAACGTTACGTGATAGAGGATTGACACTCCCCCAAAATTTCTCGAGATACTGACCACAGTGTGTTGAATGGCTAATTTTGGTCATACTATATGTCTTTGATGGTGCTGAAAACGAAAATAAGGTTTTTTTTTTAATTTGATGTGAGGAAACATTGCCAAAATAGCAATTTTACCCAAAAATTAAAAAAAAAATAAAATCACGGTTTTTTGCGTTTAACTCGCTACAACTCTGTTCCATTTTCATTTTTTTCTGAAATTTTTACAGTATATATTTCTCACCCTTTTGAAGATAATGGGAACTGTTTAATCTTTCAGTCGTATTATAATAAAAGTTGTGAATTTTTAACGTAAAAGGTGAAGATTCCTGAATTGCAAAGTTTAATCGTAAAAGTTGAGTAACAAAATTTGAAATTAGCTTTTTAATCAAGTTTATGTTAAATAAAGGGTACAAAGAACAAAATGTTTTATAAAAAAAATTGGTGCAACTTTTAATTTTAAGAAAAACGTGGTTTCACTTTTTTATTTTTAGGATAAAATTGCGATTTTGATAATGTTGTCCTACTTAAAATTCAAAATAAACCTCATTTTCGTTTTTAGCACCATTGAAAACATAAAGCATGACCAAAATTAGCCATTCACCACACCGTGATCAGTATCTCAAGAAGTAAGCGTTCTTTTTTGGGGAGTGCCATTCAACTATTGATATAGGCATAGGCTATTGATTATGTTCAAAATAAGAGAGCTAAAAGGAACTACAACGTAACCGTAGTTTTATTGTTTCATATGGTCAATGGACCTCTAAATTTGAAAAATCCGTGGAGTGCTACCATTTAAAGTGGTGCGTTTTTGAGAAAGGGGTGAATTAGTCCCTAGACACAGGGTGAATTAGGGTGAGTTCTATCCACTTTTGGTACAATCACGTCTACAGAAAAATTGTTCTAGGTTAATTTATTATGAAAATATTACTTTTTAAAGTCAAAAATATTTTTTTTACAAAAATATATTCAAAGATAAGGCAAAAAATAACACGACAGGAAGCAATTCCTTTTTGCCCCATACCTTTTTTCCACAGGGATATAGGTATAGGCATTACTTCACAGAAAAAAGCTTCCATCCTTCTTCTTTAAAATAATGTTTGGTATAAGTCTCTAGGATTTACAGTTTCCGAAATATAGTTTTTCAAAAATCGCTGCTCACAGCATTTTTGGGCCATTTCCCCATTATTTCGCAAACATTGTTCTGTAACTTTTTTCTACGCATTTCTAGGTATATGCAATGGTTCATTTAGTAGGAAGAGAAGTCAATTATATTTAAAATGGTCTACTGTATAATGTTGTGTGACAATTTTTAAGTAAGTTATGTTTTTTCAAAATTTTATATACTTTTAATGATTTTTGATATTTTTATGATTATTTTTTTAAATTTCTCATTATAACGTTTTTTCTTGTACATTTAAGTATATACATTGTGCAATAAAAAAGAAAGCTTATTTTCTTTACTTTAAAATGATGTATTGTAAAGAATTCTATGACTATTTTTAAACAAGATATAAGATATCCGTAGTTTATCCAATGGTATCCGTAATTTGGGAAAATTTTTGAAATTTTTTCGATTATGAGAAAATAATTGCATATTATAACATCATTTTTAATTCCAAATAACTTTTTTTAATAACACTTTTCAATATTGTGGAATATAAACGTAGTTTATTCTTGAGCGAAATTCATATTTTTTAACATACCTCGTATACTATTGATCAAATTTTATATCTGATGATTGCATCTTAGGTTTTAGACAATGCAGAGCATTTTATAAAAAATAATTTTTTTTCATAAAGTTAATAATAAAAAAGTTTTCCATGATTCCGACTTAGTGGAGTATATTGCATGAGTATATGTCACATTTTGAAAAAGCTTATCTTGTCTAAAAATAGTCCTAAAATTTTTAAAATACACCGAAAAAATACCGAAGTGTACAAGAAAAAAGTTATAATGAGGAATTTAGAAATAATCGTAAAATATTATGTCAAAAATCATTAAAAGTATACATTTTTTAAAAACCATAATACAGAACAATGTTTGCAAAATAACAAAGAAAATGGCCCAAAATCGCTGTGAGTGGCGAATTTGAAAAATCATATTTCGGAAAATATAAATCGTAGACACTTCTATCAAACGTTTTTTTATAGAGGAAGGATAGAAATTTTTTTCTGTAAAGCAATGCTTATACCTATAATTCCGTGGAAAAAAGTTATGGGACAAAAAACAAAATTGCTTTTTTTCGTGATATTTTTTGTTTCATCTTTTGAATATATTTTTGTAAAAACAAAACATTTTTGACTATAAGAGGTGATATTTCGATAGTACATTTAACCTGGAAGAATTTTTCTGTAGACGTGTTTGTACCAAAAGTGCATAGAACTCACCCTAATTCACCCTGTGCCCAGGGACTTATTCACCCATTTCTCAAAAACGCGCCCCTTTAAAAGTGGTAGCACTCCACGGTTTTTTCATATATAGAGCTCCATTGATCATACGAAACAATAAAATCCCGTAAGCGTTGCACTTCCTTTCTAAAGTACATAATCAATAGCCTATAAAGTCACATAACTATTTTCCTATTGCATATTTTGACTGCACTGAGTTCAGTTGACACTCAATTTTCAATATGTGAGGTTCATTCCTTGCATATCACAACCACGTAGGTTAGATAGTGCAGTCACTGAAGGTTTTCACCTCCGATTTCGTTGAACCTCCATTGATTTTCATGAAAATTGGTGAGCAGTTAGAGGATACCTCAAGCAACAAAGGTGACATGATGCCAACTTGCACTTTTACCCTGGGGGAGGATGCCACCCCTTTTCTGGGGCGAAAAATATTTTATTAAAAATAATACCATAAATCGACAGAGGGAAAAATTCTAAGCAAAATTTGTTATATGAAGTTATTAACATAAATCAATACTTTTTGAGTTAATAAAGATAAAAAAATTTATTTTTTCGCAAAAAATGCATGTTTTAAAGCTGTTTTTCACGTATAACTCAAAAACTATTAGCTTTTACAAAAAAGTTATTCCTACCAAAATTGAAGACAATAAAAAACTAAATACATTATTTGCTCAAAGTACTAAACTAATGTTAATTAAAAGTCGGTTATGGGTAATTGAATGTATATTTTTTTCGATGAGTACTCAAATCTAAGTATTCAAGCTTAAGTAACGGAAAAACGATGCAATTTATAAAATATACCTGCTAAACACTTATCAAAATACTTCAGAATACCTAACAAATTAGCTTCAGAAGAAGTTAATAAGATCAAAATTAAGCAAGATATGATGAAACTAAGAGAAACCTTTCGAATTTTTTAGGAAAAAGTAAAAAATAAAACATACTCCATTTCCACAAAAATTAAAATTTATAGAAATCCTTAAAAAAGTTTCTTTGTATTAGCATAAGTAATGATTTTAACAATTTTCACCGGTTTAGAATGCATATTTTTGAAAAAAACGTATCATTTAAAAAAATCAGAATTTTTAAAATTATCGTCATTTTCATTTTCTTTTGATGTAATAACCAAATTTTAGTTTTTTATATATCAAATATTATACTTTTTTACCATTTCTGTAGGGTGAAAAATAACCGAGATAGAAACGTTTAAAGCTTAAATTTTGCTGCGAGAACCATGTAACCGTGGCCATTTAATCTTTGATTTTTAAATAAGTAAGGTGTCTAAAAGATTAATTTTAAAGCATTTTAATAGCATTTTGAATTACCTTTCAAACCGTTTTTAGGTGAACCTGATACCTCAAAAATTAACAAACTTATTAAAAAAACCGATAACATTTTTTGGAAAAATTTTTATAAGATAAAGTTTGAAAAATTTTTGGAGCATAAATTTTAATGCTATTAACTTTTTCGGTATCTCATTTGATAGATATTTCTAAGTACTTTCACAAAATGTTGTATAAGTATATGTTATAAAATGCATCATTTTCCCCTAATTTAAGCTTTAATACTTAGATTTGGGTACTCTCCGAAAAAAATATAGATTTAATTACCTATAACTCACGTTTAGTTAACAATAAAAGGTTTTTCTAGTAAGAAGTTTATTTAGTTTTTTATTAGCTTCAATTTTGGTAATAATAATTTTTTTGTAAAAACTTATAGTTTTTGAGTTATCTATGAAAAATCGGTTAAAAACATGCATTTTTTTTACGAAAAATTAAAATTTTTGATCTTTAATAACTCAATAAGTTTTGATTTATTTTAATAACTGTATATAACAAATTTTGCTTAGAATTTGTCCCGCTATCTAATTATGGGGTTATTTTTAATAAAATAATTTTCACCCCGAGAAGGGGTGGCATCCACCCCCAGGGTAAAAGAGCAAGTTGTCACCATGTCACCTTTGTTTCTTGAGATATTATCTAACCACTCACCAATTTTCATGCAAATCGATGGAGGTTGAACGAAATCGGAGGTAATAGATCATATCCACCTTCAGTGACTCCACTAAGAGTCCTGTGTTGCCCTGGGTTATATCCAGGAATATTTGCAACATCCATCTGTAATAATAATAATATGTAGTATCATTTAAGATCTTGAAACTTTTAAAGGGTTTTCACCCATAACTTTTTGGTGGCTCACGCATCCATGCCATTGTAAGTATGGCCTCTGTCAATTCTTAACCGTAGTCAACTTTTATAACATTGTCTATTATTAATTAGGTTATACTTACTATTTTAGGGCTTAACACTGATGATGGATTACCTATTAATCCGAAACGTTTTGTTTTGTGATGTAACCCTTATTGGGGACTTTTATATATACCTTTTACAAAGGATCTTGTATTTTTTGTGATTTATGGTATACATTCAGATTCAAGAATTTTATTTTCCTCGTGGATTTTTAATTTATAATTCCGGTTTCATGCCTTGTAAGTCCGTCTGTCTGTCCGTCCATAAATATAAATCCTTCGTTATTAGAACATATAGAATAATAAATTTAATGTCGAATGAAATCTTATATGCCAAAGATGGTAAAAAAGGTGAGATATTTGACTTAGTACTTCCAGTTTCAGAGTTTAAGACGAAAGTACTGTTTTAAAGTCTCCAAAATAGTACAAGCGATATATTATTCGATGCCCCTTAGCACGACGATAACAAGTATATACATTCGGTTCTTATATCACTTCCATGTAAAATGTCGTGACCGAAAAGGCGACTGTATAGTTGCAGAAAAATACACGTGATAATTAATACAAATATCAATTTACGTGTATTGCAAAGTCGAGCTCGAACATTTAGTTTTGGTTCTGATGCCATTTCCGGTTAAAAAGTAAAGACGGAAATTGGGCAAAAATTAGTCAAAATCAGTCAAATCATATATGACTCGACACAAAGTTTTTTTTTGGGTTTGTATGACTGCGGACCTTAGGGTCCATTCGTCCATCTAAACAGAGCCGGATTTAAGGCAGTGGGGGCCCCTGGCCAGAATTGGTGTGGGGGCCCCTGGCCCGAATTGGTGTGTTGCCCTACCTCCTACCATTAAACAAATTGTTGTTATGACTATGTTATGGTTAAAGTCCAGGAACTTTTTGAGATTTTTTAACTGAAAATTCCTTAATTATGTCGGGCATGTCTAGTTGTTTTAAGTGTGCTTAAATTTTTGGAATGATCTCTCTCCACTGCAGTTAGCTACCATCAGAACTAAATATAAACGAAGTGTCACTACAACGTTTGGAACCGCATCATTCACATTTTTCTCTTTTAACCGTCGGTACATTTGAAGTTCTTTACTTATATTTGATGAGCCGATTTCCTCTTTAAATGAATTGAAAAATTCTACAAATTGTACTAGTTCGACACCTAGTTTTTTATCTAAATCATTGCTATAATAGGGAACTTGCACATTTTTTTTATTAGATAATAATGTTCAGTTTTGTTTAAAAATGAGATTTCCAAAATTTCACGCTTCAAAAACTCCTAATAATTTAGAAATAGATATTTAAAGTCTTCAGCGGTATAAAATAGTTCAAACGGCACGTGACGTCACATAGTTTTGCATTAGTTTTTATTATGGTTATATTTCGCTGTGTCTAGGTACACGCTAACGTGTACGCAAATAAAAAAGTTAGGTAGACGCAAATTAAACTTCATCAAGCCAGTGACGTCATTATTTAGCTTGCGCAGTTACTATATATTTTGGTACATGCTATTTTGATATGTTTAGTGTTTGTTTGATGGAAACATATTTGTTAAGGGACGGGAATCAGAACTATTCAGATGTTTCAAACTTAATTGTAATAAATTAATGTGTATATATATATATATATATATATATATATATATATATATATATATATATATATATATATAAAGTATATATTTAGGTTAACAAAATAATTATATGTATTTAGTTGACATGACATGTAGGTACAAAATATTGTTAAAATAATTTTTATACATAAGTGAATTATTATAATCAACTATTCTAAATGCAAAATAAGCCATAATTTAACTAAAAAAAATATTTTATTAACGCTTAGACGTCCAAATCGGATGTCATTGTCAAAATACAAAAATTAGTCAGATTAAATAAATTATTGGAAAAAAATTTTTACTAAGCAACAACATTTTTGTTTAATTTAATAATATTTTGTATTTTGACAACGACATCCGGTTTAGAAGTCGAGAAGTTAATAAAATCAATTTTTTAGTTAAATTGTGGCTTAGTTCCCATTTAGAATAGTTGATTACAAAAATGCCACAAAGATAATAGCTTTAAAACAAGTTAATTATTATTGTGAAAGCTTTAGGTCTTCCTTTTATTTTAATCTTTTACGGTAATACTATTTCATTTATAACTAAAAAAAATATATATTAATTTATAGTCTCTTATCTTTTGCGTACTGTTTTAAAATGTTCTTAAACTCATTAAAAGAACTAAATAATTGTCCGCACTCCGTAGTTAATTTAAAAATAAACACTAAACAAATAAAAAATAAGAAATCACTGACACTCTAACTTTTTTATTTGCGTACACGTTAGCGTATACCTAGACACAACCTTATATTTAGGTATATTCTTCTTCTCATTCTTTAGTTTATTGGCCTCCACCTACTTGGGTATTTGGCAAGCTCATCGTCGTGGAATAAGTCAAAAATATTTATATTCTAATGACATTTATCGTATGTCATTGTAATAATATTATATACCAGTTTGTTAAAATTGTAGTTTTATACTGTTTTTGAAGGAAAGGAACGAAGGTTTACTATTGAAAATAAAACCATTTTGTAAAAGTACAAATTTTCTATGAATAGGTCAAACGATCAAAAACACTTGTAACGTCACATAAATGTATTTTCTACTGACGTTTATAACGTCTAATTTAAAATTCTGTTTACTTTATTGGAAAAATGTAAATGTAAAACCAAGTGACGTCACGATGCGTTTTGGACCACCTGTTTGAAATTGAATTTTTAATCGTCTTTAGGGGCCAGACGAAAGACAAACGAAACTTTTTTATCTTTGATACATGTTTTAAATTATGTTCTGTTGTGATTTATAACATTTTTTTCGAATTTTAAAATTTATGCAAGTTCCCGAGCTTCAATTTCATTGGAAGTTTAATTTTTCAAATAATGTAAGAATCCAAAATTGGAATGAACGGATTCATATGCCGAAAGCCTATGACTTGAATAGGAAATGAAGTGATCTATAATAGCTATAAAATTTTGAGTCCTAAATTTCTTTGATGTTGTCATTTTAGTCTCTGAAATATTCCTTAAAAGAATATAAATTTTTTAATTGATTTAAGTACCGCCACTCCTGAATTAAGGTCAATATTTGGATCTTGGAGAATACGACTTGTGCAGTTTATCCTCTCTAAGATTTTATTCCAAAATATTGCAAATATCCCTGTTTTCAGTAAACACACTCGATTATACAAACCATTGTATCGCTACGGGTTTCAAATTGTTGCCCATCGTCTTTTGAAAAATATGTACTCCTTTAATCTGATTATCACCTTTAACTAGTTCTTTTGCGGCATCACTTCTAGACGACCAGCTAGTAGTATTTACTTACTCTTTTTTAGGAACGATAATATTTCTGCCATGGTCGGCGTGTCTCTCGCCTTAAGACGTTTTTAAACATTCGATTAACAAGTTGTATCTATATGTAGAGGAAGTGAAAAATACATAGGGTTCATACAGTCCCTAAAAAAATCAACGAATTCTATCGCAGCAGGACAACACTTAGCTGCAGCTTTAGCAACTAAATTTAGAGAGTGGGCGACACATGGAATCTACAACGCCAAGATATTGTGTTATCTAAATTTTAGCTGAACACCATTGTATTTTCCACTCATAACTGACGCATTGTCGTAGAACTGTCCCCTGCAGCTTTTCAAATCGATATCGTCTTCTTGCAAGAATATCTTAAATATATCTTCTGCTTTATGACCGTAATTTGCCAAAAATACATTTTTAATAGGAAATAAACCTTCCATATAACGAAATATTACAGTTAATTGATTGACAAAAATTATTCTATGTGAATAATGTGCTGATTTTTTTTAAGTTTTGGGCTTTGTGGGGGCCCCCAAAATGTGGGGGCCCCGGGCAGCTGCCCAGCCTGCCCCCCTTAAATCCGGCCCTGCTAACCGATTTTGTTAAATTTTACATAAATTTCAACTACTTACTGTTATTTAAATATATGTTTATTTTCCTTCCCTACTAATACATTACAATATCATATCATTATTATTATTATTATTATTATAAATTAATATTTTACTTTATTTTTCCTTATATTATTATTCATTTTTTATATTCAATTATGTGTTTTTTACTTTTTTGTATCTTTTTTGTTTTTTTGATTTGTTATTTGTTTTGATTCGGTTTTTTTGTTTCTTTTTGTATCTTTTTTGTTATTTTGTTTTTTTTTTGTTTTGTTATTTGTTTTGTTTCGGTTTTCTTTTGTTTTTTTTTGTTTGTTTTTCCTTTTTTTATTTTTCTTTCTTTACGTTAAGATTAAAACTCGATTCAACATCTCGGAGGTTATTCGTCTTCTTAATGGTTCATGTTTTTTTTGACAAAAAGTTAAAAGAATACATAAAACATCGACTTCCGGTTCAACTTCCGGTCACCTTGATTAAAAACCTAGGAATTACGAAGTTTAATTGCTGGTGTTCATTTTTATTGATGGGAACTATTAAATGGGTTTTTTATGAACGATTTCAAAATGCATTTAAATACATAGATCTTACTACTGATTTAAAGAGAATCGTAAACCTAAAATATTTATACGACACAATAATCCTAATCTAATGAATTCCATTTAAATAATGGAAATATTTTAGTCGATAAAATGGTATACCGATAAAAACGAATATTAAACTTAATATAATAAAATAAAGAGAAATATATATTCGCTATTATAAGTATTGGATATACAGAGTGGGCCAAATAAAAGGAGCCACCCCGATATTTGGCAGTATTTATTGGATTTTAAGAAAATAAAAAAACAGGTCAATTTTTGATCTAAGGGGGACACATTTTTACGGTACAAACATCTGTCATTTGTCAACTCCCTCCCTTCCACTTCCCCCACCCCTTATTTTTAAATAGGGAATAGGGGGCGTGTGCTAGCTCATTTGAAAGGTTATTCAATTCTCTATTCAGTAATATCAATATTGACATAAAAATTTATACAGGGTGTCCAACAAAAATTATTTTAAATTAAATTAATTGACACAAAAAGAAGAATGTATGTAATTTATTTAACTCAGAATGCATTCTACTGCTGATAAAAAACAGAAAACAATGTTTATTTGATAAATAAATACTGTTTGTTGCTTAAATTCAATATCCAACCTACCAAGAGGCAGATGGGTGGAAGCTTGAACATTAAAATTAAGCAAAAAGCAGTGTCTATTTATCAAAAAACATTTTTTTCTGCTTTCTGTCAGCAGTAGAATGTGTTCTGAGTTAAATAAATTACATACATTCTTCTTTTTGTGTCAATTAATTTAATTCAAAATAATTTTTCTTGGACACCCTGTATACATTTTTAAGTCGATGTTGATATTACTGAATAGAGAATTGAATAACCTTTCAAATGAGCTAGCACACGACCCCTATTCCCTATTTAAAAATAAGGGGTGGGGGAAGTGGAAGGGAGGGAGTTGACAAATGACAGATGTTTGTATCGTAAAAATGTGTCCCCCTTAGATCAAAAATTGACCTATTTTTTTATTTTCTTAAAATCTAATAAATACTGCCAAATATCGGGGTGGCTCCTTTTATTTGGCCCACTCTGTACAATTCTTAATAATAAAAAGATAAAAATATCATTTACTAGGTATATTATTAACCTATAATGCCAAGTCAATTTAAAGCAGTACCAGTACCTAGTTCCAGGTGGGGTGAATTTTGTCCTCAATGATTTTATTTGTACATTTATACAAGAATATTAAAAAAAATCAATGGCAGAGTTCCAGTAGCTACCGCTATTATACCATAATTAAAAATCATACAGAGCAAGTAAAAACTTCGTTTGTATAATGGTATAAAAAGTTTATTGAAAAACTATTAAAAAGTCCAAAAGGATTCGCAAAACGTTTTCAATCTAGATCAGATCATCTTCAGTACGTTCTGCTTAGTACATGAAACTAGCAACCTTATAGAATAGGTGACATCGAGAAATATGATTTACATTTTTAAAAACTGATGTTAGTAGCGACTCTAAGTCGATGTTAAACGATAAATTTAAGAGTGCTCAAAGAGCAACATGATTCACTGCTCGATGGTAACGTGGGGTACTTGCCAGTTGGTCTGTGTCCATCGAACTGGCAAGTACCACACGTTACCATCGAGCAGTGAATCATGTTGCCCTTTGAGCACTCTTAAAGTTATCGTTTAACATCGACTTAGAGTCGCTACTAACATCAGTTTTTAAAAATGTAAATCATATTTCTCGATGTCACCTATTCTATAAGGTTGCTAGTTTCATGTACTAAGCAGAACGTACTGAAGATGATCTGATCTAGATTGAAAACGTTTTGCGAATCCTTTTGGATGACTTTTTAATAGTTTTTCAATAAACTTTTTATACCATTATAGTACAAACGAAGTTTTTACTTGTTCTGTATGAACAAAAATATTAACTCGGCATCCGACAGGTGAACTTTTTTGCCACTAACAGACAGGTCGGGTGTGACAAACCCCAGCAATTGAAAGAGTTGAATATTTTCAAAAAATCTCTTTACGTTTAGTTGTATGTGATGTCTGGGACGTCAACATCTTAAAGCTGGTCAGGATACCCACTATTTCCACTACCATTGTCTATTTCTTCACTTACTTCCGAATTACTCTTTTCAATACATTCGTCACTGTCTGCTTAATCCCATAAGACGTGAAGACGTGTTTATTCTCGATCGTAATTAATTTTGGCTTAGACTAATAAAAAAATATGTTAAAATCTGTAATAAGTATTATTCACTTACCTATACATACTTATTTATGGGAGTAGAACAAAATAAAGACAATTCTGCAGAAAGTACAAAATCAGAAACGTAGGGCGTGACTACTTTCAATCAAAATGTACTTGCTGAAACTAAACAGACGACTAAAAGCTATGTCATCGCACATATGAATATACACTAGAAAGCTATTTAGCCGCTGTGGCCACTACATGCAAAATTTCCTTATGTTTTAGCCGCTTCAGCAAAATCAGCTAAAAAATTGTACTATCAAATTCGTCTCAGAAGCTCTGAAAGTGTTGCAAAAGAAACTTGGTCCATAATAAACGATCTTCGAAATAACACTTACACAGCTCAAACATTTTCCCTTCCAGACCCACAAAATCTAAATGAATACTTTGTTATTGTGAGTAAAAATATTATATCTACTATTGTGTCAAAACAAGATCCCATTTCCTATCTCCCTAATTCAACAAAGGTTTCGAATCGAATTCAGTCTTTATAAGACCGGTTGATAAATACGAACTGATCCAAACAATCAATAGTATCAAAAGCAAATCTTCCTCTAGTACCGATGGACCATCCATAAAAACTTTCTCAAATCTCCCAGACAATGTGTTTGGAGTCCTCATCTCTCCAATTAATGATTCTTTTGAGAAAGGTAAATTTCCAGAGTGCCTAAAGACGGCCATCGTTATTCTTCTTCATAAGGGTGGTGAAAAATCCAATGTCTGCAATTATAGATCTATTGCATTACTACCGGTACTCTCCAAAATTATTGAGAGACTCATAAAAGCCCGACTTATGTCCTTTCTCGTTGATAAAAAAATTTTATCACAAAATCAGTTTGGCTTTTTAAACAATAAATGTACCACCGATGCCATGTTTTCTGTACTACATAAAGTCTATCAAGCATTAAACAATAATCTGCACACTGCCACTGTTTTTTGTGATTATTCCAAAGCTTTTGATTGTGTAAATCACATTTTGATAAAAAACTAGATTTCTATGGAATTCGAGGTATTTTTTTAAACTGGTTTCAATCTTACTTGAATAATAGGAAACAACTGGTTAGAGCAAATGATACAGATTCTAGTCTCAAAAATGTTGTATGTGGGGTACCGCAAGGTTCAGTAGTGGGTCCTTTATTTTTCCTTATCTTTATAAATGACATCACTATTTTAAAAATCGATGAAATAATTTTTCTTCTTGCTGACGATACCAGTATCACTTGGAGCAACTCAAATATCGCAACTCTTCATGCTACTAAAACTTCTGATCTACTCTCAATAACATCCTGGTCCGATTCTAATTTACTCTCTTTTAACGTAGATAAAACAGTAGCATTATCATATAAAGGAGGAATTCTTCAACCCTTACCTCTTCATAACAGCCAGATCAGTATCGTTGATTCTGTAAAGTTTCTTGGTATTTTTTAGATAGCAACCTTAAATGGTCGCTTCATATCGATGGGTTAAGCAAGAAACTATCCTCAGCTTGCTTTGCAATAAGATCTGTTTTGAAGAAAATGAATTTAGCCTCCTCCAAAATAACATGTTTTTTTTTTGTACGAGTCCCATCTTCGATATGGTCTTCCTTTTTGGGGTTCTAGTACTTATAGCTGCCCAATCCGAAGTTATTTTTAAATTACAAAAAAGAGCAATAAGATATCTGTTTGGCCTCAGAAGAACAACACATTGCAGAAGCTACTTCAAAGATCACAGGATTCTAACACTACCTTCTTTATATATTTTAGAAACTGTTGGCTTAATTCGTAAACATCTACATGTCTTTCCAGCAAGACCTAGACATGCCTATTCCACCAGAAATTCTACCTTTGACATATATTTACCGATCCCATCCAGTGAGTTAGTAAAGAAATCTATATTATACTTAGCAAAAAAACTATACAAGCATCTCCCTCTACAACTTAAATCTGCAACATCTTTCCCCAAGTTCCGTAATATGACAAAAGCCTATTTATCTGAAAGACCATTATTATTCAATAGCAGAATTTCTTAACCAAAAACTAAGAAATTATAGTATTCTTATGTATAAGTAGAATCTTAATATATATTGGAGTGTCATATGCAGCAGTTTAACTTATTAACTTATTAAATTTCTTAAGGTAGATTACGTAATTTGCATTTTTTTTTATTTTGCAATAGATTGTTACAGATGTTTATTTCACTTATTATGTTTTATTTATATTGACGATTTATATAATTTTAGTAAATTGTGTTTGTTATTGTTCTTATTTATGTTTCTTGTAAGCTTTGTCTATAAAATTGTTAAATTTTTCATGACAATAAAGCATATTTCTAATTCTAATTCTAGTTATTTAATTTAAATATATTCAGTTTTATATGTTAAATATATAGTCCTGTCGCCAGGGGGGTACAACGGCCTCCTTAATTCAGATGGACTTACCCAAGTTTTTTTTATATATTTTGACCCGCAGAATACGAATTTTTTGGGTAACAGTTTATCCGGATGTTGATAAGATTGTTATAGACAAAGAACTTGAGGAATTACATAACAGCGATTTCTCGCTAAACAAAACATCTTTTTGTATTTTTTGGGTCATTTTAAGCAAAAAATATTCCTACAAGTTTTTTCGTAGAATGCATAGTTTTCAAGATAACCGCGGTTGAACTTTCAAAAAATCGAAAAATTGTAATTTTTGAACCCTAATAACTTTTGATTAAAAAATAAAGTAGCAATTCTGCTTACCGCCTTTGAAAGTTTAAGTCAAATTATATCGGTTTTGATTATTTGCATTGCTAAAAATTTATTATTTTATTGTTAAACAAAGCTATAAACACCTAGTATGTGAGTGATGTTTTCTATGATTTCTCATTTAAAATCGAACGAGTAGGTAGAGTAGCTACAAGTGCAAGCGAGGCAATTTCTACGTAGCATGCGTTAAAACGTATGTATTAGGCACGGGAAACACTATGTGTTTATAGATTAGTTTAACAATAAAAAAATTAATTTTTAGCAATGCAAATAATCAAAACCGATATAATTTGACTTAAACTTTCAAATGCGGTAAGCAGAATTGCTACTTTATTTTTTAATCAAAAGTTATTCGGGTTCATAAATTGCAATTTTTCGATTTTTTGAAAGTTCAACCGCGGTTATCTCGAAAACTATGCATTCTACGAAAAAACTTGTAGGAATATTTTTTGCTTAAAATGACCCAAAAAATACCAAAAGATGTTTTGTTTTGCGAGAAATCGCTGTTATGTAATTCCTCAAGTTCTTTGTCTATAACACTCTTATCGACATCCGGATCAACTGTTACCCAAAAAATTCGTATTCTACGGGTCAAAATATATAAAAAAAACTTGGGTAAGTCCATCTGAATTAAGGAGGCCATTGTACCCCCCCTGGCGACAGGACTAATAAGTTAATACGGTATACAACAATATTATTTGTATTTCGATACCATTCAATTTTTAATATACTCTACTTGAATACATTAATACACACATCTAATATGGGTGAGCATTTTTTTATATATGAACATTTTAAAAAAGTTCTAAACAAATGAGGCGTATCAGCGACGCCTCAATCAAAAACAACAACACATCCCTGAGTGTTAACATCTGCCCCAAATTGCAGTGTGTTAGGGAGATTGTGTACAGCGCAAAATGTGTTATCATCCATTTTCAACACGTAATGGCGTAATTTGGGAGCAGTAATCTTAGGAAAGCATGTCTTCTTTACAGTGAAAAATGTTCGTAAGTTTTACTTATTTGACGTTAATGGACTTTGCAGTTTGTTTTTCCTAACTTTAAAATACAATAAATTACGTTGTGTAGGACAAATTTGAAATAAAGTTGCCTTAAGTATCATAAAGAGTCTTTTAGTTTTTAGGGGTATAAATAAAACAAGAATCAAAAACCGCTAAACGTTGTAAAAATGAGTGGCGCATACAATATTCCGGCTACAAAAGAGCTGATATAAATATTACGTGGCGCGAAAATGTATTTTCATTTTAATCCAAAATAAAATTCTAGTTTTATTTTAAAAAATTTTTTCATAATATTAATTTGCTCAATTTGAAGTAAAACGCGCCAGAAAAGAAAAACTTTTCTGAACCAAAATAAAATTCTAGTTTTATTTAAAAAAAAAATTTCATAACATTAATTTGCTCAATTTGAAGTAAAACTAAAGAGTAACTTTGATACAGTTTGAATTTTGAATCACTTTTGTAACGCGTTTACTTCAAATTTAGGAAATATTATTAAAAAATATTTTAAAATAAAACTAGAATTTTATTTTGCGTCAAAACGAAAATACATTTTCGCGTCACATAATATTCATAACAGATCTTTTGTAGCTGGAATATTGTATGCGCCACTCATTTTTACGGCGTTTAGCGGTTTTTATTCTTGTATCAGGAGTTTTTCAAAGTTATTTATAAATTAAATCTATTAAGTTGAATGTAATGTTTCTCGATTATACGTTAAGCTTTATAAATGGTCGCCTTCGTCGCATTATTTCCCAAAAATGATCAAGTGTCCATCGAATGTACACTAGATTTTTTTCTATTCGAAATAGATTGAAAAAAAAAGTATTTGGATGGCCGGTAAATGAACTCGGATTGCCCGTTGCCCGATCAAATTTAGCATCGTAACCACTACAACTATATAAACAATTTCGGGGATAATGGTTAATTGGATTATACTTCTGTAGCTTAATAATTTCTAAACGGCTTAACCGATTTTGATCACTAAACATGAGTTTGAAACGAATTGACAAGTAGTATCTGATGCATCTAAGGTCAAGTATGATAACTGAAGGTATTACAGGAATTATTGAGCTTGAAAAACCGTTTTTTCCCATGGGAAATATATATGATCATATTTATAAACCCTATAACTTAAAAATTAGAATTTTTCCGGATATGAGGTATACACCGTTAGATGCAACTAGAGCCCTTCTACAAACGCTTAGTTATTGGCGCAATTCGTAGGTTGAAATTTTGAGTAATTGTCGAAAAACCCAAATTTTCAAAGTTTGGTGTTTCAGTTTTTCGGCTATACTGATCAGTGTCTTTGTTGATCCTATGTCTTAAACACCGTTTGAAATCTTAACGCAGCACTATTTATTTGGTGTATTTGCGGTTCTCCTGTCTCGTGCTTAACCGAAGATATATTTATAACCCCAAAAAATATGCCGTTTTGTACTTACCAAGTCCTCTAGCTGGCTTATGGGTGGTCAAAAGTCACAAACTACATTGGTTCTGAATCTGCCCTGACTCCCTGTTCAAGCACAGAAATCAAACTTTAGATCGGTTTAACTTTTCCACTTACGTACATACATATCCACAAACATTTTCCCTTTTTTAAATAGAAATTGAGTCACATTTCTGAGCTCTAACTCTTGAATGGTATAACAGGTTTTCAAACTAGATATGCGCTGGAAAGTAATGGTCAGTACTATCAGAAGCCGCAAAGGTTGGACTTAAATTTTCGAAATTTTTGGAGTTTTAGAGACGAGAATGAAAAACAGACCCTAAATAGGATAGGCCGTAAAATCCACACCATCACCATCAACTAGCGCTATAACCCTGGGTGGGTCCTGGCTGACTGTACAACTTTATTCCAATTTGTTCGGACTTCCATCAACCTAGGGTCAAATGGGATGTTCATTTTTCGGAGATCTGCTTGGATGTTATCTTTCCATCGCATTCTGGGACGTCCGAGTGGTCTTTTGCCTGTAGGAATCTCCTCCCATACCAGTCCTATAAGTCTCTCGTTATAAAGTCTGTGCACGTGGCCTGCCCATCTTAGTCGCTGTGATTTAATTTCTTGGAAAATATCGGTGTCATTGTAGAGTTCTTTTAATTCGAATTTGGTTCTGATTCTACATTGGTTTGTGTTAATGTCATGGCGAGGTCCGAAAGTATTTTTCTTTCAAAACGTCTGAGCTTTTCTTCGTTTGATTTGGTCATGGTTCACGTTTCGCAACCATATGTTAGTGCAGGTCTGACGATGGATTTATAGATTTTGATCTTGGAACTTTTTGTAAGATTTTTTGATTTTATAAGCTTATCCAGTGCGTATAGACAGCGATTTGATGATTGGATTCTGTCTTTTATTTCTTCAGTAACATCGTTGTCAGCTGTGATTACGGCCCCCAGATACTTAAAACGTTGTACTCTTTCGAAATTGAAGGTGTTGACCGTCACATTCTGTCCTATCCTGTCTCTTCGTGTCGATCTATTTATACACATATATTCCGTCTTCTCTTCATTAATCCTCCGCCCTACTTCGCTTGTTGCTCCTTCCACCTTGTTCAAAATGGCCTTTGTGGATAGGATGTCCTACAGACTTTAGTCATGTGAGTTTAAGTCATTTAGTCCAATGAATTTCTTTGGTATTGGGAACTCCGCCATGGCATTCCTTACTTGGCTTCTTTCTACGCTGTCATATGCCTGCCGAAAGTCTATGAATTGTGTATGGGTCTGTTATACTCCCATCCCTTTTATAGAGGCTGTTTCAGCGTGAATAGTTGATCTATTGTGGATCTGTTTGCCCTAAAACCGGCTTGATATTCTCCTAGGGCATTTTTAGCGTAAGGGGTTAGTCTACTAAGAATGATGTTTGAGAGGATTTTATATGCCGTGTTTAAGAGTGAAATTCGTCTGTAATTCGCGCATTTTGTTTTGTCCCCTTTTTTGTGGATGTGCACTATGATGTTTTCCTTCCACCTTGCTGGTATCTTTTCTTCTAACTATATCTGTGTTATCAATTGGCGGATTTGGCGATGTAGTGTTTCTCCACCATATTTCAGAAATTCTGCTGGTATCTCGTCCGTACTTGGCGCTTTGTGATTTTTCAGCTTATTTAAGGCCTTTCGGGTAAAATCGGCCTTTCGAGTAAATATTTAAGCCTCAAGTACTAACATCTTAAATCAATGACGTAAACACTAAATAACCGCCTGACAGACGGGTTTAACATTTTAGTGGTAATTTTTATTTTTGTTAAATATTTTAGTGCAAAAAAATATCTCGATGACTTACTGAAAGTATTGATTATTTACAAAACACAGTAATTAATCTAGTCTTTCTGTATTTATTAAAATAAAAAACATTATAACAAGAATGGAAGGATTGTTTATGTACCATTTTACTCCTGAAAAAAAGTGTGATAAAAATTAAACAAATTAAAGAATCTTAATAAAAATTTATAACCGAGTTAAACAAAGAGTAAGAAAGATGAAAATAAAAAGGTTTTTAAACAATGTTATAACAAAAAAAAAAACTGACAGGTACTATAGTTAGTATAGTGTGGCAATGGTAGTCAGTGGCAATATTTTCATCACAAATTGATTCCACTTCGCCTATGTCGTCTTCTACCTCACCAAACCATTTCAGAAGAGTTTCCTCAGGATCTTTATTCCCTTATTTGATGTTTTTTGGCAAACTGGGGCAGATTATGTGTAATGACGAACTGGGTACAAACACTAACACCCCGTCTATTAGAAGAAAATCACACTTTGAGCCTTAATATCTTTCGAATAACAACCTGCCGCAAATTGCCGAATTCAATACTACTACAGAACAACCCAACTTGAAAAGTCATAAACGGGTGACCTTCAAAATTTTCTAGGAAGGGAAATATCCCACTTTCGACAAGCGATGCCGTCTGAGAGACGGGGTGTTAGTACTTAAATGTTAATGCCTTTCGGGTAAAATCCACACCCTTGGACCAAAATGGTTGCTTGATATATGGATGAGTGAGTCTTTTCCTGAACTTTAAAATGGGACTTGGCCCAATTTTCAATTAAGTCAGATTAAGAAAATCAAAAATTTCGTGTATATATTAGTGCCGCGTGTAGGGTGTTGTGTGCCACTCGCAAGAACTGGCGTTTTCCTTTGATATTAATAGGAAAAACTAAAACACAAGAATTACGGGACTTTTAATTTACGAATATTTTCATGATGTCGAATCCGAATATATGATTTTTAGCTTTTTCTTCTTCACCTACCCCTGCTCTGAATTGTTTTGTTAATTTTTTAAGAGGTCGATAAAACGAATAATTTTTGAGTTACTAATAAAACTATAAATTTTATCAAAAAAATGGATAGAACATTTTTTGCTTCCAATTAATTTTTTTACCAATTTTTGCGGTCAAATATAATCAAAAATTTCCAAAAAAGAAGTATATTTAGAACAATATTAAAAATTTTCCACCGGCGAGATGGGATGGTAACTACCCCCATGGTAAAAGCGGCTTTCGGCGTCTTATATATTTTAATCCTTGGACTATCCACTACTTATTCCCAAATTTTTAAGCAAATCTATCCATTCTGTAAAAATTGCGAGGTAAAAACCTTCGATTTATAGACGGACTATATTGTACGGATCAATGTCGTGTTTGTTCATTGTGCTTATACGAGTATAGCCAGTTAGTAGCTAATCCTTTAATGACAACACAAAATTGACTGAAATCCGACTAAAAACCTTTGTAACTTTGTACCTGAGTAAATATTTGGATATTATTAGAGGCTTAGCGTTCGTTAAAATAATTTTTCCAACAATATCTATTTATGTATGGTGACACATTTTTTATTCAAGATTTACTGACATAAAGATTTGCCAATAAAATACCCTTATTTTCAAATGTTTTAAACGTCAAGGCTAATATTATGTCGTTAAAATATGTTTTTGTTCACCTTAAGAACGTAGGCGCAAATATTTTACAGCTGTCCCTACTTTTTCTTTCTTTACACGGCAAATTACATGTAGTAAAATTTTTACTGGTATGGAGATGTAAACATTAATTGATAAGGCCATTGTCATTATTAATTAAAAGATGGTTTTTAATGTTCTTGGATAACCCTTACGTGTATAATCGCTTAAATGGTTAATTTAGTTAGTTAATATAAATATTTTTCACTAACTATGTATTCACTGACTACAATAATTTATACACCATCAGGCCTGAATCCCGCGTGCGAAAAAAATTGTTAATAGCTTAACGCTGTCTATACTCTGTCTACCGAACAGACGGAGTAATCAAGTGAATAAATCATAATATCTCTTCAAAATACCTTAACTCACGGTCTTGTACACAATGCCGATAACACTAATTACCGAATACCTTGTTATCGGTATTGTGTAGAAGGCCGTGCGTTAAGGTATTTGGAAGAAATATTGTGATTTATTCACGTGATTACTCCGTCTGTTGGGTAGACGGAGTATAGTCGGACAAACTTTGATGTACGGGAACACTGGATCAGGGGAAGTTTTAATTGTGAAACAGGTTACAGGTTTCAAACGTCAGACTACGAAAACGTCCCATGTATTTTGTCGGACAGAACTTCCAGAAAATTAACCCAAAGCATTGGCTCAACTCGTGATGAGACGTCCCGTCCAGCGAAGATTAAGAAGGTAGATCAGATCTTCCATATGATTTGACTGTCAGATTTTCGAACTTAAGATCTGTCCTATAGTTTAGTGTTGTGCAGTAGTTAAATTTTTAAACCCAACTTTAGATAAGTAAAAGGAAACTGTCACTGGACAGTTTTCCTAAATGTTTGCTATTGTAAATTTTAAAGATTGCAAATTAAAGGAGACGATTCATTAAGAAAAAACACTTTTCTAAAATAGTTTTATCTACTCTATGTCATATTATGTATAAGTTTTTAGTTTGTGAAAACTGTCGTTATAGATAGCAGTGCGTGAAGGGTTTAAAGTGTGCGTGAAGTAACAATGTATTTTAAATGGGATTTACTTTTTAGCACACTTTCAATAGGTTTTTTGGCACACTTTCATATAATCAAATATCCTTAATTTTCGCGTTGTCATGGTGATGACAATATGAGCAATGACTTACAACAAAATTTTTGACAGTTTTGTGGTTTGAAATTAGTTCTTCTTCTTAACGTGCCCTATCAAATCCCCTTGACTTTGGCGATTAACATGGCGAAACTGTCTCTGTCTCGAGCTATAGGGCTTTTCATCGATTGTAATTTGTTTCGAGCTTCTGTCAGGTGTCACATAATATTAATATATCTACGCCATACGTCTTTGGTTTATATCATTGGCAATACCAATAACGTATGACGTAGATATATTAATATAAAATGACAAATGACAGAAGCTCAAAACAAATGACTGTGAATGAAAAGCCCTATTGAAAGTAGTTAGGATTTTTAAATGTCAAAGTTCTAAAAATTGTAGAATAGAAATGAATTCCAGTGACGAAGAGTTACAGTTTTTTTATTTGTTTATCGTAGATAAAATATTGTATGAAACTGTGCGTGAAGTACTTTTTGCGAACTTACTTCTAAAAATCGCGCGCGTTCGCAAAAAGCATACTTCACGAACTGTTTCATAAATAACTATTTTGTTGAGATGTCTTTCCCTTTCCTGTATGATTATTTTACATAGTACTTTTGCTTAAAAATAGCATTTTTCTTTATTTTTTATTCCTCCTACGAACGTAGGAGGCTTTACCGCAACAGACGTTAGTTTTACTTTTAATGCCAATATTTAATCAACATCTTGAGCCATCACTAAAAAGACGTATATATCTATATTACCCAGTGGTAGACTATCAGTCATCCAACTTGATTTTCTGTGGATCGATTTACAATTGGTTTTATAAACTGCACAAACACGTTCCTAACTATTTTCCGCGATTTAGTTTTCTCGTGCTTTTAAATGCAGCGAAAAAAACCTAAAAATAGAATTTAGCCCTTTACGCGAAAAGAAAAAGTAAAATTCCCAAAAGTAACGAATAACATAATATGTTACTGATAATATTAATTGTCTGCTGAACGCTTAATACATTATTTAGGATATGTTACCACTATGATAATAAAAGTTATACAACCCAGCAAATAGAAAGGCGAAAACTTTTTATCGATTGCCCACTCTGAGTTAGCCCACCTTTGGAGAATCTTCTAAGTAAGGCATCAAGACAAAACCACAACTTTACACCCAATAAGGTCTGGCCTACCTCAGAGGAGTGTACTTGATCCGATTCTCTATATCATTTAGGGGTCTACCCCAAAATCCCGACAGCCAAAATCTCGACAGCCAAAATCCCGACGGCCAAAATACCGACACGCCATAATCCCGACAGACCACAATCCCGACACGCCAGAATCCCGACAGGTTTGATAAGCTGATTTTTAACATATAATTTCATTTAATTCTGGTTTATGGCCATAAAATTATATTTTGTTTATGGCCATCTGGTTTTTATGTCTTGTTACTAAACAAAAGTATTTACCATTTAATATGAACTAATTTTCTAAATAAAATTTCTAACACGGGTATATGAATTAAATTATTTTTTTTGACAATATGTAGTCCAATAATATAATATATTATACATATTATGTATAATAAAATCCTAAATTCAAGTTTACTTACATATAAATAATAGATATTATCATGTTCATTACAACCTTCCATTTCAGTAAGTATAGCTTTTATACAGGGTGTAACAAAAATACAGGTCATAAATTAAATCACATATTTTAGGACCAAAAATAGTTCGAATGAACCTAACTTACCTTAGTACAAATATGCACATAAAAAAAGTTACAGCCCTTTGAAATTACAAAATGAAAATCGATTTTTTCGAATATATCGGACACTATTAGAAATTTTTTTATTGAAACTGGACATGTGGCATTCTTATGGCAGGAGCATATTAAAGAAAAATTATAGTGAAATTTGTGCACTCCATAAAAATTTTATGGGGGTTTTGTTCCCTTAAACTCCCCCCCTCCCCATTTTTTGTGTACGTTCCAATTAAATTATTATTGTGGTACCATTAGTTACATTCAGTATCATTAAAACTTTTTTGCCTCTTAGTATTTTTTCGATAAGGCAGTTTTTGTCGAGTTGCGGCTTCTTTTTTAATATGTTAACATAAAAAATTTATGGGGGTTTTGTTCCTTTAAACCCCCAAATATTTGTGTACGCTCCAATTAAACTATTACTGCGGTACAATTAGTTAAACACAGTATTTTTAAAACTTTTTTGCCTATTTGTATTTTTTCGATAAGGCACCTTTTATCGAGATGTGGCTTCTTTTTTAACATGGTTCAAAATCTACCTAAAAATATAAATCATAAATAAATTTTCATATTATTACTTCTTCTTCTTCATGTGCCGTGCTCGATTATCGAACGTTGGCTATCAAATTGGCTATAGCAATTTTGTTAACGGCAGCTCGGAAAAGGGATGCAGAGGATGTGTTATACCATTCTCTCAGGTTTTTAAGCCATGACGTTCTTCTTCGACCTGGCCCTCTTCTTCCGTCTACCTTGCCTTGTATTATCAAATGGAGTATATTATATCTCTCTGGGTGTCGCATAACATGGCCAAAATATTCAAGTTTTCAATTTTTAACTGTTCTGACGACTTCTGTGACTTTTCCCATCCGGTGCTAAACAACTTCGTTACGAACTCTATCCACCCAACTTATTCGTAGGATTCTTCGGTATACCCAAATTTCAAAGGCTTCCAATTTCTTGAGAAGAGTATCTGTTAAAGTCCAACCTTCGACACCGTACAAAAGAGTAGAGAACACATAACATCTCACTAATCTAATTTTAAGATTCAAAGTACTGTTGTTTCCACATAAAAGTTTCTTTATCTTAAAGAATGCAGCTCTGGCCTTCTCTATACGTATTCTAATTTCTTTGCTCATGTCCCAGTTCTCATTTAGATTACAACCAAGGTAGGTGATATTGTTAGTTCTCTCTAATTGTTCACCATAAGCTGTTACTACTTCCGGTTGTATTGGCGTCTTACTGACAACCATCACCTTGGTCTTTGCGGTGTTTAGCTTGAGTCCATATTCATCACACGTTGTGGTAATCCTATTAATCAGATGTTGAAGTTCTTCATAATTGCTCGCAATTAACACCGTGTCATCCGCATATCTCAAATTATTAATATTGACGCCATTCATTTTGATACCACATTGAGCATTATCCACTGCTTTATTGAAAACAAACTCAGAATAGATGTTAAATATTAGTGGGGACAAAATGCAGCCCTGCCTTACTCCTCTTCGTATTTGAAGTTCTTCAGACGTGTCCCAGCCAATCCTGATGTTCGCACGTTGATGCCAGTAAAGATTTTTGATAATGTGTAGGTCTTTATCATCAATACCCACTTTCTGAAGAATAGCAATCATTTCCGTATGTTTTACCCGATCAAAGGCCTTCTCAAAGTCAATGAAACACATATAAACCGGATGTCCGACATCTCTGCATCTCTGTACCATAACCTGAATACTAAATAGTGCTTCTCTGGTCCCAAGGTTATTGCGGAATCCAAACTGTGTATCACCAAGCTGTTCTTCTATTTTTTTGGTACATCCTAGAGTGCAAAATTCGTAGAAATATCTTTATTAGAAATATTAGAAATATCTTTATATTATTACTAAGTCTCCATAATCGTACAACCATATAAAAATATGTGGTGGATTTGAAAAATATTCTAAATATCTCGATAAAAACTGACTTTTCGTAAAAGTACTAAGAGGCAAAAAAGTTTTTAAAATATAGTTTTTAAATAATGGTACTACAATAATAATTAAATTGGAACGCACACAAAAGTTTGGGGGGGGGGTTTAAAGAACAAAACCCCCATAAAATTTTTATGGGGTGTCCAAATTTCACAACTTCAAGGGGCTGTAACTGTTTTATGTGCACATTTGTACTAAGGTAAGTTAGGTTCAATCGAACTATTTTTGGTCCCAGAATATGCGATTAAATTTATGACCTGTATCTTTGTTACACCCTGTATTATAAAATTAAGTGTTTAATGATTTTTTTTAAATTCATAATAATTAGTACCCGTACTTATTAGTAAGTAATTAATTTTTCAATTTGATTACTGTATAATATAATTTGATATTGCATTTGAAACGGAAACAATATATTCAAAAAGGTAGTAGTCGGGACTTTTGCTTATGCGAGGATTGTTGCATGTCGGGATTTTGGCCTGTCAGGATTCTGGCGTGTCGAGATTCTGGCGTGTCGGTATTTTGGCCGTCGGGATTTTGGCTGTCGGGGTTTTTGGCTGTCGGGATTTTGGGCGGCACCGATCATTTATGTAGCTGATCTTCCCACCAGCAAAAATATAACTATTGCAACATAAATATATGCAGATGATATCGTTGTTATAGCATTTCACAAAGATATTCTCATTGCTTCTCAAATCCTACGGACTCACTTGAATGACATTTCCTCTTGGCTAAAAGCCTGGTGAATAAAATGGTCAGATCTTGCAACAAAAGAGGATGCGAAATATCTAGGGATCTATCTGGGCCGACGATTAACTTGGAGATAAATTTATTAAGAGAAAGCAACTGAGCTTAAAACTTAGCAAGCAAATTGTACTGGATTTTACTAATGAGATGCGGAATTGAATTGGGGAATAGAACATCCCACTGAAATAACGAAATTCTACAAAATTCCAGTCAAAATTAATTAGGAATATCGTAAACGCTCCATGGTACGCAACTGACAGTAGTACTGCTCGTGATCTTCAAATGAAATATGTCAAAGAAGAAATATCGTACTTCTCCCAGACGTGTAAAGAACGCATAGAAAATTACTCCAACGCATTAGCTCAACTCGTGATGAAGCATCCCGTCCAGCGAAGATTAAGAAGGCATCTTTGTGATCTGCCTGTGAGATTTTCGAAACCTAGTACTGTGCCATAGTGTATTATTATGCAGTAGTTAACGTTCCAAACCCAAACTTATATAGGTAAAAGGAAACTGTCACTGGACAGCTTCCCAAAATGTGTGCTTATTGTAAAATTTACAAATTATTGCAAACTAAAGGAGATGTTTCATAAAAGACGCTGGACGGAAGGCCGCCCGAGAACTTTATCGTACCGATATATTATCGTTATGGTACTAGATACTGGCATTCTATAAAAATAACAAAGTTTCTCGTTATTTTGACATTTTAGAAACACCTTCTGTACTTGAAAGTATTTTATGGTTCTACGCATCATTAATTCCTGCATTTGAGAAAATGCTCGATGCCATATTTCGGGGACACACTATAGATGTATAGATTATTGCATAAATCAATAGAATATTATAGTCATACTTTCATTTCAAATTAGTTCATTTTTCTGAGAAATTAATAGTTTACAATATTTGCATTTCATTCTATTTCGATTACGCCAGTTAATGCACGAGATTAAGAACAAGATATTATCTCTGACTTCTATCCTACTGCATGGATTTTAATGAAATTTTGGGAGTAGCCCAATCTCCTAATTCAAAGTCTATCCTATATACTATGCCGCTTTTATCATGGGGAGGTTTAAAATTTAAAAATTCATTCTATAATTTGATCACATTTTTTACAAAAACCATTCATTTTAAACCCGTTCAACTTTTTGAAAGGAGAAATAACACTATATTAAAAGGTATTGCAAAAGAAAAACAATGCATTTAAATTATGGTGGATGGGGAGTTAAATGTATATACTTTTCATTTTTCCTTAAAGTACATTAGTCATATATTTTTTTTGCACCATATCTCGCTTAGTTTGTATGTAACCGACATTTAGCGGTGCTCGTTTTAAAGGCCTTTTCAAACACTACAAAAGGTGTTGGTAGCATTGTACACCCAAAACCTGCCGTTCCTCTGTTATTTCAAGTTGAATACATCAATTTGAGCATGCACCAAAAAACTATTTTCACCTACCATATATCTTTTTGTATAATAAATAGAAAATTTACGAAGGAACGAATCTCTTTATTATTTATAATCTAAAAAACGACTTATATAGTGTTTTTAGTTCGATGCATAGTTTTTAAAGTATTCACAAAAAATCCGTCCGAACAGGTGTCATTTTTCAATGAAAATGGCCAATTTTCAACTACGCATAACTCAAAAAGTATTGAGTTCTCAAAAAAAAGTATAGACCAGTTTTTGCTTAGAAATAGGTTCTTTAGCCACTTCCGTGCTTATTCTGACCAACAAATTTTCCACCCCCTTGAACAAGTGGGAACCGCCCCAAAATAAAAGCGCCATAGTATATAGGGTGGATTTTGTTTCTTGAGCTATTCCCTACTTACTGTGAAAATATCAAGTACATCAATGTAGTAGGATGAAATTCGGAGCCAAATACCGTCATTGACTGCCCTACAATAATGCTCTGCTATGATCGCGTGAGAGAGGACACACATAAGATTATAGCAAAACTTCTATTTACCGTAACTTTTCGAGTTTTTGAGCTACAGCAATGAATTTTATGTCATTGGAAAGGTAATTTTACATTCTTTCAAAATGTGTAAAAATATACAGGGCGTATCTAAAAAAAATTAGGATTTTTTATTCATTTCCGGTTCAACCGGAAGCCATATTTTTGATAATATTTATCGAAATAATAGATAATAAAGCACCATATATGTCTGCAAAATTCCAAATTTAAGTTTTTATTAAAAAGGAAGTTACGGGCACTCGAATATTTTTTTATAAAAAATTCATAACTCCCCCCCCCCTATAGGGAGTTAAGAAATCTGACTAATGTCATTCAATTTATTGATAGGATGTCAAAAATATATCAAAAACTAAAAAAATTCCTTGAAGCCATTTTTGAGAAAATCTAGTTCAAATTTATGTCAAATTTTGACCCCTTAAATATAGGCAACCCGTAACTTTTTCTGAAAAAGACAACATCCTTATTATAGCCCCATCTTTAGGCTATATAACGGCTTTTTCAAATTAAACTTATCTTAAAATCGTTTTTAGATTGGTAGGGAAATGTGTCGAGTGGGCGGTCGGCCATGTTGGCCGCCATTTTGAATTTGGAAATGTCAAATTCAGTATTTTTATTTACCTACCGATGAGCTTACTTTGAGTTGAATTTCATTCATTTCGGTCAAAATTTGCAAAAATGGGCCCTAAATAACCCCCCTATTTCGGTCCCCCTTTGAGAGGTTTTTTTCAAAAGCTTAGTTTCTCGACAAAATTCTCTCAAACTTACTCATACCGAATTTCATCAAAATCGGTCCGGTAGTTTTTGCTGGGCGGTGGCGACATACGTACTTACGTACGTACGTACGTACGTACATACTTCCGACATGTTTTTTTTATTTGCCTTTTAGACTCAGGGGGACTCAAAACGTCGAAAAAAAGTGAAATCTGAAAAAAAATAACTTTATCTATTATACTGTACTACGTATATATTACGATAAAGTAAAAAAACATTTCTAAAACAATTTTTTGTTGAGATTTTTTTCCCTTGCCAGTATAATTATTTTTACAATAGTATTTGTGTTTATTTTTTAGTCCTCCTACTAACGCAGGAGGCTTTACCGTAAAAGGTATTACCGTTACTTTTCACACCCCACGTTGGGCGCCACATTGTAGCGAATAAAGCACAGTGGGTGCAAAAATGTAGCTATAAACTACCACAGATAATTGAAATACTATAGAAAAATAATATTTCAATAAACTATGGTAATTATCGTTTACTCTAGCCTAGCTCAGATTCCCAAGGTGTGTGTTCGTCTTGTCCTAATCACACGATGAAAATCCTCAAAAATATGAACGATGAAGATCTGGATTGGAAGTAAACAAAAAATATTTTAACTAATCATGCTTATTTTTCAATAAAGATGTAATAAGATATGATTTATTAAATTCTTCTTCTTCTTCTTCTTCAGTCTGTGTTCGTCCACTGCTGGACATAGGCCTCTTCCATTTGCTTCCATTGATTTCTACTCTTGGCAATTCTCATCCACTGTTTGCCCGCGACCTGTTTGATATCATCTGCCCACCTCTTCTGTGGTCTGCCTACTCCTCGCCTGTTCTCTCTTGGTCTCCAGTTTGTTAGTCTCTGTGTCCATTTTTCCGGATTATCTCGGGCAACATGTCCGACCCATTGCAACTTGAGCCTTGCTATACGTTCTGCGACATCAGTAATCTTTGTTATTTCACGAATGTCGATATTTCGATTTTGTCTCTTAAACTAATCCCTAGCATGGCCCTCTCCATCGCTCTTTGAGTTGTACTGAGCTGCTCTAAGGTTTTCTTTATAAAGGCCATGGTCTCCAGTCCATATCGACGCTGCCAAGCCAAGACGGCATAAACGCCAAAATGACCACTTTTTAGTTAGCTGCACTAAAAAATAGGATTTTAATTTCCGCACCAGACAGTCAACGCGGAATAACCGCAGAAAAAGTGAAATAGGTGTAATATAGGTTTAAAATTTTTATAAACGCCAGTCTAGTCACGCACGTGAACACCGACGTGAACACCGATTGACATAATTGCCAGTGCCTGTAAGATTATCATTGTGTACATTTCGGTCCAGTAATAATAGTAAAGGTATGTATTTTTACAATTTTTATGGATAAGTAACATGGTATTATCTACCTTTGCAATATTTTCAATTTGTATTGATTTTTGAAGCGTAAACACACTGAATTTCTTTAAAAACTATGAGGCGTTTATGCTAAAACCACATATTTACATCGTGGTTGACACAGATGCCATTCCTCAATGGTATTCTTATGCAGGTTTCTTATTTAAAAATTGCGCAAATAAAAAGTTTATTTTAAAATATTCTATTGTAACTTTGTACTAGTGTGATGAACAATTCATTTTGTATTACAGCATAGAGTTCAAATCAATTTTATATAGCTAAAAATGACGATCGATTTTTGGCGTTTATGCCATTTTTTTGTTGCACATGAATAGCAGAAGTAAAAAAATAATGGCCTTACTAAATGAAAATAAAACATAAACCGAATCAGTACAAAATGATATACTGACTGACAATAATCCCCCTATATTTCCCTTAGAGGTTTATGACATTTATAATGCCAACATTGCAGAAGCTTTTAGCAATGACATTATCATCTTTGAGGAACCAGTAGAAGAAGAAATATTTAGTCACGATCTCACATCATGTTTCAACTTAGCAGCAGATAATGGTTTGGATGCCGGTAAAAGTAGTGATCAAAATAAGGAAAATACAAGCAATCAAATCAATACGGATGTTGAACCAAATATTGACAGTGATTATGAATTAGAATCCACTACTTATTATTAGATATCCACTTTTAAGTATTTTATATTTACTTATAAGTATTTCATCCTAGCACCAAAACATGTTTAAAGAATTGTTTTGTTTTTAACTTAGAATGTATTTTTGATTAATAAAAAATAAACCCTATCAAAAATCTTCGTAATTTCATCATTTTTCTTGTTGGCATAAACGACAATTTTTGATTTTCGTTTCTTTTTTCATTAATGGCATATATCCCTTTTAAGCGCCATACTGACTAACCTTACAACGATGCGATCGACACAAACGCCAGAGGTAAGTTTGGCATATTCACCAATGCTATATCTTGATTGGACATAAGCGCCATTTTATAGTTTTTTATTTATTTCAGACAGTATTTTCAGCCACATTAATGTTCACAATATATTAAAATTTGAAAAAAAAATCCCCAATTTTTTTGAATCACTGTGCAGATAAGCAGAATTGGTAAAAATAAAAATAATCAGTTTTTTGTGTTTCCTGAAAAATCAAGTTAATGTCATTTATGCCGTTTTGGCTTGACAGCGTCGATATGTAGTTACAGGCAAGATACATTTGTCATATACTCTAAGTTTTAGACACATTGGTATATCTCTATTCTTCAAGATAAAGCTTAACTTGCCGAAAGCTACCCAAGACAATTGTATGCGTCTTTTTATTTCGGCTATTTGGTTTTCTTTGCCGATTTTAATGGTATGTCCAAGATATATATATATAGTGGTCTACATTTTCAAGACTGACGTTGTCAATAACAAGATTAGTTTGTACATTACTCATTATTTTTGTTTTCTGAAGATTCATTTTGAGACCTATTTTATTTGACTGCTGGTTTAGTTCCTTCATCATTTGCTCCAGTTCCTTGATATCTGTACTGAATAATACTATGTCGTCCGCAAACCTCAAATGACTCAAACATACACCATCAATGTTTAGACCTTTTTTCTTCCAGTCGAGCTGTTTCAATACATTTTTCAATGCTAAGGTAAAAAGTTTTGGTGAAATAGTATCACCTTGTCTAATACCTTTACCAAGGCGTATTTTTTCAGTTTTTTGGTCTTCATTGATTTTGATATGGAATGTGGCCTGTTCATAAATGTTTTTAATGAGTGTAGTGTACCGTGAGTCTAGTCTGTTCAACCGGTTGATATAAATCAAGTTTTTGTGTTATGCGGTTGGTTATTATTCTTGTTAGCAATTTGTATAAATGTGACAACAAACTTATAGGCCTGTAGTTTTCAATATTAGTAGTATCTCCTTTCTTGTGTAAAAGTATTATTTCGGCGTTTTCCCACAGATTGGGTATTCTTTTTTCTATTAGACACCTATTCAGCAAGACTTCCATAACCTCTACAACGGTGTTGTTACCCATTTTTAACATTTCACACGTTATATGATCCTCGCCAGGAGCTTTTTTATTCTTCATTTGCTGTAAGGCCTGTCTAATTTCCGAAGAAGTTATTTTAGGGAGAGTTTCCGAGCCGACGTTTAGAATTGTTCTATGGTCTGTACCGGGGTTCTGTATAGTGGATGTATAAAGATTATTGTAGAACGTTTGTATTTCCTTGATTATTTGAGTTTTTTCCGTCACCGTATTCCCCTCTTGGTTTTTGATTTTAGTTACCTTCGATTTTCCTTTAGTTAAATTTGATTCCAATACTCTCATGTTTCTATTGTCTTCGATGGTTTGCAATATTTGTTTTGTTTTATAAGCCCGCAAGTCTGACCTTAAGCTCTTTTTAACTTTATTGTTGATAGCCTTATATTCTGGTAATTATTTAGATGTTCTTCTTCTTTCTTCCATTAAATCCAGTGTTGTTTGTTTAAGTTTCGTTTTTCTCGGATTTTTATTTTTACCACAGATCTTTTTTGTAGTTGATGTTATGTCATTTGTTAATTTTTGTGTTATTTCATTTATATCTTTCGTGTTGAATACTGGTAAAGGTCCTAGTTTCTTTTTTAGTTCACTTTGATATTCCTCTTGATTCATTTCGAGTGCTTCTATGTTTGGTAATTTATCCTGTGTTAATAATTTTCTTCTATCAAATTTCGTATTTACTTCTATTCGCACCCTAACTTATTATTATTAAATTCAATGACATATAATATTGAAAATATTGCCGAAAGCTAACAATTTATGGATTATACTTATGTATGGCTCGTGGTATTTGACGGTAGATCTTCTTGATGTCGGATGGTACAGCTGTTGACTTCTCTCGATCTGGGCTAGATGGTCGGCCTCGGGTCACTGCAGCTCTAGTTTGTTGGTGGTGTTTAGCTGGTACAACTACAGATGGTGGATAGCTGCTGCAACTGCAGATGTTGGATAACTGCTTGTAGTGGCATCGCCGGCGATGGTTCTTCCCAAAAGGAGAGACGTTATATTTAATTCCCAAAAACTAGAATACAAAATGTATATCAGATTAAACATCAAGAAGAAAAAGTAACTTGCCATTCTTCAAAAGGTATTCAAAAAACTAGCATATGGAAAGAGGAAAATTCAACGGAATTATTAATAATGTTGGTTCAATAAACTCATATAAAACTGGCTAGTGATTTTAGCAGGTAATTTTGCCAATTTTGGTAAAATTTTCAAAAAATAATTACTAAATAGTTAATAATAACTAAATAGTTAGTAATTTTGCCAATTTGCCAAACAAAATAACCTACTAAAGTCACTAGCTAGTTGTGTCCGAGTTTATCGAACCGACTATAGTTAAATTTGTGTATGATTACTTCATGCATATGAATAAGTAAAGAGAATATTAAAAATGTAAAATATCAGAACATGTGCTTTTTGAGTTGTAGGTTAGATAGAGAAAAAATGGTTATAAAAAACTGTGAATGTAGGAATATAATACCTACTTACTTACTCCGTGGCGATACAACCCTTCATACCCATAGCTTTCAGATCTGTTGCTATATTATCTCGCCATCGGAGTCGAAGGCGTCCGCGTGGTCTTCTTCCAGTTAAGACTTCCCCCCACACCAGTCTTACCGTTCTTTGGTCAGAATGTCTTCTGAGGTCACCTGCCCATTGGAGTCTTCTAGACTTTATTTAGTCTAGAAAAACAATTAGTAATATCCAACACTTTTTTTTGACTTGCCTAAACGACGATTTTACACCTGGAAATCTCCTATGGACACTTGTGGAAGAATAGTAAGAAATCAAATTAATTATATCTGTATATCAAAAAGATATAGAAATGCTCTCTTGTCCTCCAAAACATATCCAGGAGCAAATGTACCCTCCAACCACAACTTACTAGCAGCTAAATTATTACTTAAATTTAAAAAGATTAAAAAACCCAAAATATCTCCTAGGATCAGCAAAGATAAACTTTCAAATACGGAAGTGAAAGAAATAGTAACCGATAAATTAAAAGATGGGTTTCAGAAAGCGGGAAATAAAAGTTCAGAAGAAAAATTATGGGAGTCATGCAAAGAAACATTGGAAAAAGTCCATGAAGACCATCTAATGAAAAATCAGCGTAAGAATAAGCAGCAGTGGATGACAGAAGAGATATTGAATTTAATTGATGCAAGAAGAAAATACAAGAATGCTAATCTGACAGAATACAAAAAGCTAAACAGTATGTTTCGAAGAAAAATAAGATCAGCTAAATCAGAGTGGCATAAACAACAATGTAAAGAAATTGAGAACTACGAGCGTATCTATGACGCATTCAATATGCACAAAAAACTGAAAGAAGTTGCAGGACTGAATAAAAAATGTAATCTTCCACTAATCGAAGATAAAAACTGAAAAATTATAATCGACATCGAAGGTCAACTAATACGATGGACATAATATATAAAGGAATTATTCGATGATGAAAGAAGCGAACTAGATACGCTAGATGACATGAGCGGTCCTCCAATAACTAGGGAAGAAGTGCAATACGCTATAAAGAACGCAAAAAACGGCAAGGCGATCTAAACAGATGGGATTTACGTAGAAACGCTAAAGCTTTTAGGTACCGAGGGAATTAAGATACTTACGAAATTTTGTTCTGAAGCTATTTCCTTGTGGCATTTTTATGATTAACTAGTTAGTGGGAAATAAACCACAATAAAATAGAAAAAAATAATTTTAAAATTATTTTTTTCAATTTAATTGTGGCTTATTTCCAATTTAATTGTGGCTTATTTCCCACTAACTAGTTAATCACTTACGAAATTATTCAACTTATCTACGAAAGCGGAAAAATTCCTAAAGATTGGCTTAAATCCTCATTTGTTGTACTACCAAAAAACACAGAGCCACAAAATGCAGCGACTATCGCACCATCAACCTAATGAGTCATGTATTGAAAACTTTTCTCAGAATAATTCATCAAAGAACATATAGAAAAATTGAGGAAAGAATCTCAAGTACTCAATTCGGTTTTCGCTGTGGCCTTGGAAGGCGTGATGCACTATTCGCAACCCAAGTTTTAACTCAAAGATGCAGAGATGTAAATCATGACGTTTTCATGTGCGTGATTGATTTTGAAAAGGCCTTTGATAAAGTTCGCCATGAAAAAATGCTACATATTCTCAAAACTACTGGTCTGGACGGTAGGGACATTAGAATAATCGCAAATTTGTATTGGGGCCAGGCTGCATGTGTTAGGGTTGGGAATCAGTGCTCTGAAGAAGTAAAAATCAAGCGTGGAGTTCGACAAGGCTGTCTATTGTCGCGCTAATGTTGTTTAATCTTTACGCTGAAACAATCTTAAATGAAGTGTTGGAAAAATCAAAAGAGGGAATACCCATTAATGGTAAGCTTATGAACAATATCAGATACGCAGATGACACCTCGTTACGGACAGGATCAATTGAACATCTTCAAGCGTTATTGAACCGAATGGTGGCATTCTGCTTGATATATGGACTCAAACTCAACGCAAGAAAAACAAAGTATATGGTTATTAGTAAACAGGCAGCCGTAAATAATAATTACTATAATATAACATAACAATCGGTAATGACTCAATTGAACGAGTAAGTAGTATTGTATATCTGGGTACACATATTAATGAAAGCTGGAACTCTAGTACAGAAATAAAAAGTAGAATTGCCAAAGCAAGAAGAAGTTTTATGAAATTTAAGAAAATCCTGTGCAGTCAGGATCTAAATTTGGAACTTCGCATAAGAATGGTTCAATGTTATATATTCCCAGTACCACTTTACGGGGTTGAAGCATGGACCCTGACAGAATCGCTTTTAAAAACCTAGAAGCATTTGAGATGTGGGTCTACCGCCGTATTCTGAAGATCAGTCGGGTAGAAAGAGTCACAAACGAAAGGGTTTGCAACGTTTGAATAAAAGTTGCGAAGTAGTGAACACGGTTAAAAGGCGCAAATTGGAATACTTTGGTCATATAATGCGTCACCTAGAAAAATATGACATACTTCACCTTGTCATGCAAGGTAAAATAATGGGAAAAAGAAGTGTGGGCCGCCGTACAACTTCTTGGCTTAAAAACCTACGCCAATGGTTTGAGAAAACTAGCACTGAACTATTTCGTGCGGCTGTAAATAAGACAATGATTGTTAATATGCTGGGAAACATGAGAGGCAACGATCGACAAACGGTCTCGGCACCTTAAGAAAAAGAAGGACTTGATTTTTTTTATGATGATAGCGTCTGGGTAAATAAATATAATGAATAAAATAAAATAGAATAATGAAGTTGTTACCCCAAGAGAGAGGATGTTCGATGAATAAAGTCAAGGTTTATTTAAAATAGAGGTCGTTTTATATTAAAAATAGGTTTTCTACTTCCATTAAGATTGTGGAATGGGGAGATTGTCACTGTCATTGAAATGACAACAATGAGCATGTTCCATATTATGAGAGAGCGATTAAATGAAAAGAGAGTTGCCTATACCAGAGCACCAAACACTCTTTTAACGGGAAAATAGTTGAACACAGATACAAGAAAATTATTATTAATGAAATATTAACGAAATTGAATAAAATAATTATTTAAAAATAAAATAGCCAATATGTGGCGTTTATAACGTTACAATACCAATATTTAATCAACACCTTGAGCCATAACAAAAAGACGTCTACATATTATATGGTACCCAGGAGTAGACCATCAATCATAAAACTTGATTTTCAGTGGATTTACGGAAGCAATTAATGCAAACTGTAGAATCATTTTTACAACTATTTTCCGAGATACTTTTTTCTCGGGCTGCGAATGCAGCGAACAAATCTAAAAATAGGGTATAGCCTTTTACGCTGGAAAGAAAAAGTAAAATTCCCAAAAGTAACGAATAACATATATGTTACTGAAAAGATTAATTGCCTGCTGAACGCTTAATAAATTATTTATGGATATTTTACTGCCATGATAATAAAAGTTCTACAACCCAGCGAATAGAAAGGCGAAACCTTTTTATCGATTGCCCACCCTGAGTTATTACCTACAGGAAGTATGTAACGGCTATAAGCTAAGAAAGGAAAGAAGACGATTTTATTGGATGTGATTGGTCACAGATGGAGGGTCTGTATTAAACAATTTACACAATAGAACTATTAACAGTAGCTATTATTCGTGAAATGAGACCATTTACAGTTTGTATGGTAAATGCATCTTTAAAAACTTATACAGTATTAAAATCTATAAAAAGAGGTCTTTAGTATTTATACAGTTTGTCTCTAAATTTAATGATCGCCTACCTAACTACCTCTCAACCAATAAATCTTCTTGGAGGAGACTACTAACTCAGTGAGCTTTATTAGTGGACTGTTTAGCATAGGATGAATTTGAAATAAAAAAAATAACAGTAAAACAACCGGACCTTAGAGTAAATTGCAATGGAAAGATTTAATACCTTGTAACTTCTCGCTGACCAAGCTGGAGCAGGCCTGCTATTCTTCGTACTGCTATTGTTGAGTTGTAGAAATCACTCGCGAGGACTATATTTATTTTCAATACACTTTTTTGAAGTGTGACTGCGTACCAAGATAGTTGGTTGGCGAATGTCTTTAAAAATGATACGAGTAGGTAAGTAATTATATACAAAAAACTTTAAGGTTTTAACTTGAAAAAAGATAAAAATTAATACTCACTGAATTAGGTATTAGTCTACTCATATATACGGTGTGTCCCAAAAACTAATAAATAATGAGAAACAATGAAAATAATAAATTTTTTAACTAATAATTAATTAATTATAATATTGAAAAGAAAATGAATTAAAATATTCTTTACAAAAACAAGAAAATTAAATATTGTTATTCCTAGTGGTGTGGACGAACCACAACCGCCCACCACAATACGCAGTATTGTTACGGCTCAAAAGGCAAAGGACATAATTTTACTATAGAGCGTTTATATATACCACTATTAGTTTTCACTGTGGCCACTCTAACTATACCATCAGATCCAGGATGAACCTCAATTATACGGCCCAAAGGCCATTGAAGCGGGGAAACATTATTTTGGCGGATTACCACTAAGGTACCTAGTTGGACGTTTGGAGACGGAGAATTCCATTTAGCCCTTTGATGAAGAGTTTGGAGATACTCCTTAGACCACCGCTCCCAAATCTGTTGGTGCAACTTATTTAATAATTGCCAACGTTTCAACCGATTTTGCGGAACATCGAGCAATGTTTCTTCGGGCGGAGCACTCAAAGGCTCCATGGTCAAAAAATGTCCTGGAGTTAACGCACTAAGATCGTTTGGGTCTGATCTTAACGGGCATATTGGCCTCGAATTCATGATTGCCTCAATTTGAGAAAAAATAGTATACAACTTTTCAAAAATTAGTACTTGTTCTCCAATTGTGCGAATTAAATGATCCTTTACCGTCTTAATATTAGATTCCCATAAAGCTCCAAAGTGTGGAGAAGAAGGGGGAATGAGATGCCATTCAATAGATTCAAGAAAAGCAGCTTGTGATGCCAATCTATTAAGTTCTGCTCTGGCTCCAACAAAGTTAGTGCCATTGTCACTATAAACATGTTGACATCGGCCTCTATGACTGACAAATCGCTTAAACGCAGCTAAAAACGCGTCAGTGGATAAATCAGATAAGAGCTTTAAATGAAGAGCTTTTGTTGAGAAACAAATAAAAAGTGACAAACACGCTTTAAGAGTTTGAGACTTTCGAAGTTTGGAAGCTCTAAATTAATAACTATTTAGGTAACTGAACAAAGAAAACTGTTTTTCTGACACAATTATTAAAAAAATGGTGGAGGGGCTATAGATATTTTATTAAGATTGCCACTTTGGATGACACTTTTTCTTCTTGTTCAGCCTGTTTGCATCCACTCCTGAATAACGGCCTCCCCATGAGTTCTCCATTCATCTCCGTATTGTGCTATTTGGTGCCAGTTTCTCCTCATTTTTGCTTTGATGTTGTCTAGCCATCTTTTTGTGGTCTTCCTCTAGATACCATGGCTGTGCTCGCGTGGTCTGTAATGTTCAATGTTTCTCGTCCACTTTTCGATGTTTTGTCGTGCAACGTGTTCTACCCAGTTCCATTTCATTTTACACAATTCTTTCAACTACAACTTTCACCTTCATCCTGCTCTGCAGGTCTTTATTTCGTATACGTTCTCTCAGCTCAGAGATACTCCTAACATAGCTCGTTTGATTACCGTCTATGTCGTTTTCAATGTATTGGCTGATACCTTTGTACTGTAAGTGTCATTGTCTCCATTCCATAGGTCAAAACTGATAGAATACAACTGCTGATAACCCTTTTCTTTAGATTTATTGGCATCTTTTTGTTTTTCAACACATTGCTCCTCCTACTGCTGCCCAAGTCATTCGGATCCTTCTCGTCATCTCTGCCATTTGATTTTGTTTGTCTAGTTTCATCGTGTAACCTAGGTATATATACACTCTTCGACACTTTCGATCTCATTTCCAAGTCGATTGTGATATCTTGATTTATCATTACTTTTGCTTTATTTAAATTCATTTTTAAATGATAATGCAGATTTTTAATTCATAAGATAACTTAAAATCTGCCATCAATTTTAATTCAACGTTGTTCCCAATTTAACTTCTTAAACACATCTCTCAATGCAAGAGTAAATAACTGTCTAACTCTTTCCCCCATTTTTATTTTGCTTCTTGTTAGACATTCTGATACATTTATTTGCTTTGTTGCATTGTCGTATAAGAGTATTCTATATCTGGAATCAATCCTTGCGTTATTCATTCTTCTAATAATGTCCAGATCTCTATGAAATCAAAAGCCTTATTGTAATCCTTCTTCTAAAAGTGCCTATCTTCTGGAGATGGCGACCACATTGCCCATCTTATTCTATTTACGGCAGCTCGAAATAGATCAGTTGACGTTAGACCAGTCCACTTCCTAAGATTGGCCAGCCAGGATATACGTCTACGTCCAGGGCCTCTCCTGCCCTCAATCTTGCCTTGTAGAATCAACTGCAGCAGTCGGTATTTGCTGCCAATGCCGGTATTGTAATCCACAAATACCAAATGAAGAGGTTCATTGTATTCGTTATACTTTTCGATAAGCGTCCTTATTGTCTGTAGGTGTTCTATAGCTCTATAACCTTTGCGGAATCCTGTTGTATTCTGGCGCATATAACAACTGCATCAGAATCGCCTTTCATATGTGGTCTGGGTAACTGACAGTGGCTTGCACTATTTACTAGATATAGCTAAAGCATTAATTTGTACCTAATGGTATGAGGCATTATCGCAAACGTTCCCACATAGCATGTAAACCTGTGGCAAGTTTGATTTTTCTTTGATTTTAAATTGCTGCGTCAAATATGACGAGGCAAGTCTGTGTCAAGTTTGCTGCAATATTGTTATGACAAAGATGATGATTCAAGTTTGTAGCAACTTTGTTGCAAACTTACAGTTGCAAAGCCACGTCACGCATGCCATATATTTGGTTGACTTACACGTTACCGTCGGTTTGGTTTGGTAACTTATAAGGGAATCTTTGCTCCAGTCCAAATTGTAAAATATTTAAAAAAAAATTAAATATTTGAAAATAATTCAACATATTTTCATATATTCTTTGAATAGGAGCATAGGACGGAATTTTATTATAAAATTTGGGAATTTTTAAGGTACGCTGAGGGAAAAAGCTTACTCGACACGGGAAAAATAACCTGCCAAGCGGTGATAATTTGTGGTTATGTCCTATCCTAATATGTTGATATTTTTCTTTGAGTTTTTTACAACATTTACCGTACAATTCTCCTAGACAATTACTTTAATTACTAAGCTGACGCTTTTTTTCTTCAGTTTTTCGTAGACCCACCTGCTTGTGGTGAATAGGTACAGATTGGTATTCTTTTGGCTTTGGTGAAATTAAGGTAAGTTTTTTTATGTTTTTCGTAGCTCCTAGCTGTATTTACATACATATTATCTAAAATAAATATATTATAATATATTATATATAATAAGTTTCAGGTTTTATTGTAAAATTGTTACTTTAATATATTTTTATCTCTTTTAATAGCAAATATTAATTCTGTTCACACAGCAAAAGTTTATAACAATTTTTTTTATTTGTTTCAGAGCTGATAGACAAAACTGAGCATCGGGATCTGAAGCTAGCGGGTTTTAATGTAAGTTCCAATAAATAATTTTAGACAATAGATTGCATTTTAGTTGAGTGATTACTGAATAAATAGTTATACAAAATGATATTGTATTTTATATTCACATTGTTTTATTCAAATTGTGGCTATTATGTCAAAACAAACCTTCAGCAAGTTTATTATATCAAGTTTGTATCAAGTTTGAAAAACAAATTTTAGCTAGTTTGTCACACTATAACTAGCAAGTTTGATTTAAACTTGCTGCAAGTTTGAAAAGTTGCCATGGCAAACCTGCAGTAAGCTTTCATGTTTGATGTATCAAACTTGTTGCAAGTTTGAAACAAGTTTATGTTGCCATCTGGGTTGCAATATTGAGTTGGAAAATAAATTTAAAATTTGTTTTACTTTGTTTTAATTTGCAGTAATTCGTGGCATTTCTAATAGGGGAGTCAATAGAGAACAAAAATATGCACTATTTCGGAAAAATTCAAACAAGTTTATATTTTTCTAAAACTTTTTTGGTTAGTTTATATACATGTTAAAGTAAAAAGTTTTACTCACGTGTTTAGCCGCTAATTGTTTATTAATTGTTGAAACAATAAAAATTCTTCTTTTTCTTCTTTTTGTGTAGACATATCTCTGTCTATTGTTCTATGTGCCTCCAGTAAGTTGTCATTCCATCGTTTTCGTGGTCTTCCCACTGATCGTCTTCCAATTGGGGAACCGTCTTTCGTCGTCTTTACTAATCTATTTGTTGTTATTCGGCTTATGTGGTCGTTCCATTCTACTCTTCTGTTTTCACCCAGTTATTAATGTTGTCCAACTGGCATCTCTGCCGTATATCTGCACTTCTAGCTGTCCTACCATCGATTTTTCGAAGTGTTTTCATCTCTGCTGTTTCTATTATAATTTTTGTCATTTCTTTTTTTTTAATGTTTATTAGGCAACCTGTTACAACATATAATAATAGGCACATTTTATCTGTGAAAAAATGACATGAAGAGATTGTGACCAGCGCCACACATCTCTATAGAGATAATATTAAATTGCTGTATGTACACATATTAACTTAGCTACTGTAACAATATTAATGTCTGTGCGGTAAATCTAATGGTGTCTGTCTCTTTAACCGTTTTGTTTCCTGGCTGTTGTCTAACAAATTAATTGCAGGCACATTCGCGTAGCTTTCAAGACGTACGATGTATGTTGCACTTAACTCCTCTATCACTTCACTGACGGTTTTCGTTTCCAGATCATTGTAAATATCTCTGTTAGTAGCAAACCACGGAGCATCGGTGATTGAACGTAACACCTTGGACTGGAATCTCTCAATTTTATGGATACATTCGACTTAAATGCTATTCCCCAGAGCTGCAGGCCATATGTCCAGACTGATTTGAATATTGTGTTGTAGATTAGCAGTTTATTTCTTGTCGTGAGCTTAGACTTACGCCCTAGAAGCCAATAATGCTTACTAAATTTTATGCCCAGTTGCTTCCGTTTATTCCTTATATGGGTTCTCCAGGTTAATCCCCTGTCCAAGTGCATACCCAGATATTTTACAGAGGTACCTGTGGGAATTACCCTACTATTTATTGTTACTGTAGGTAGGTGTGACATTATGTAAAAATAATATGGTTTGATTTTTGTTCATTCAATTTAGATCTCCAATTTTGTGCCCATATATTTATTTGATTTAATACTCTCTGAAGTTTTGCAGCAGCTTCGACGGGATGTTTGTGTACTGCTAGGATTGCACTATCGTCTGCAAAGGTGGTGGTCGTTGTACCACGATTTGTGGGTAAGTCGGCTGTGTGAAACTGATGTCATTTCTGTATTAGGTCGTGTTTCTGCCGCGTATATCATTATTGTCTGCTGACTGTTTTGTAAATTCTGCCTTTAACTTCTTTTCCGATATTTTTGTTTCTCCATATTGTGTCATTCAGGCAACCTGCGATTCTGTTTGCTTTATTCATCTGATCGTCCACTTAGATTTCGAGCTCTCCGTAGCTAGATAGTGTGATACCTACATATTTAAACTCCATGACTTGTTCTATTACACTGGGGAACAATTTGAAACTTAATTACTATTTAGTTAGATTTTTTAGCTATTTTCTATAGAATTAGGTATGCTGGTTTCAAAACTGTTTTTAGTTTTCTTCTATCACGTCACGTTCATTTTCTATGTGGGTAGGAAGAATGACGCGCTGATAACTGCAACTGGTCTAGACATGCCTGTTCCTGTTCAGTTACGTCTGTTATACTCAGTTAATATTGTGGTAAAACGTTGTGTGTCGGTTAACAGTATTTAGTATTTCGTTACTGAACTGTATAGAACTACTTAGTGTGTTTGAACTGAATCGTTTCCTGATGGCTACCTCTGCTCCTACACGTCGTAAGTGCGAAAACAGGCCACATTCGTTTTGTTATATATGTGGCAGTTTTACCATTCCCAGTCAAAGGACAAACATCAGTACGTTTGTCAGACAAGCATATTTTGCCTATTTTAAAGTGAAACTTGGTGATAAAGATAAAGCATGGGCACCTCATAAAGTAAGATATGGCCACTCAATGGGCACCTCAGTTTAAAAAGTTGACGTGATAGACAAAATCTGAAGTTATTCTTAGATTCAGATGACAAAAATTAGCGAAAAACAAGTTTCAGATCTAACTCAACAAAAAATTTGTTCCCCAGTGTTATCTGACCCTTCAGCTCTAATTTAAACCTTATTTGATTTGCTGTTATAACTAAGCATTTAATCTTTTTTTTTTGGGAAATTGGCATGTTCAATTTTCTAGCGGTTATAATATTAGATTTGTGCAGCATACTAATCCGGTCAACTTAGACATCAAAATGCTTGGCAAATAACAAAAATTGCCGGAGAGCCAAATTTTGGTGGAGAGCTAGGGTATACCATAACAAATAAAGTTTAAAAAGTCCCCATCGATCCTATGTGTGCGTCAAAAGTTATTCGGGGTCAAAGGTCAAAATTTGAGATTTTTTGGATTTTTTTCGAAAACGGTAAGTTTTATCAAAAAAAAACCTCCAACCAAAGTTGTAGATCTTAACATTCTCTACAAAAATTTTCCTTACAATTTTTTTCCAAAGAGTTACCATTCCTTAGATATCGCGATTTTAAAAGTTACTTTATACATTATATTATGCACATATAAGCCACGTATATACATATGTGGCCCTTAAGACAAGTATAAATGCCTATTTTTGTCTCTTTTATATCGTATATTATACTATTCTGAAAATATTTCTTCAAAAGGTAATCAGTCCCAAACTGAATTTCCTCTATCCACGTGGCCTTGAAAAACATTTGGCTATACCATTGTTTAAAAAAGAACAGATTGTCTGTTATAGGCAATGGCTACAGTATTGTCCGTAGGTCTGGTTCATAATATTATCTGTTTCTTTTAGTGCTAAAGGTTCAGTTCAAGTGAATATAAGTACTTATTACAAGCGTCTACCATTTAGTACCGTTACCGTTATTTGTACAATTTTATAGTTTTAAAAATGTCTCAGTTTTGCTTTATTTGCAATAAACTTTTACATATTGAATATTGAAGTGAAACAAGCTAAAAATGACGCAGATGTCCTTATAATTGAGACAGCAATTGAAAAATTTAAGGCAACAAACACAACAATTATTGTAGTTGGTGAAGATGTTGATTTGTTGGTACTGATTACTGCAAGGACTCCAGTAGATAAAGTTATTTATTTTCTGAAACCTGGAAGGGCTCAACAGCGAACAGAGATATATTCTTCGAATAGTTTATCGGCTTATCCCAAATGCCAAAAGTACATTTTATTTTTACATGCGATAACCGGCTGCGACACTACGTCCGCAATGTACAGAATGGGCAAAACATCAGTACTTAAATTATTCGAAAAAAAAAAAAAGATTTGACTGACTGCTGTAAAGTTTTTACAGAACTTAATTTTACACGGTAAACAATAATTACGGAAGGAATTCGCTTTCTTCTTGCGGTTTATGGAGCTCCAAAACAAATTATTTGTCTTGATAAATACCGATACTTAACTTTTGTAAAAAATACGCGAAACAAGAAACAAGTACAACTATCATGTCTTCCTGCAACATCAGCATTTGCTTTTCAACATTTGTATCGAGTATATTATCAAGTTCAAACATGGCTAGGCAATGAACTGAATCCAGAAGACTGGGGTTGGAAATTAATAGATAATACTCTGGAACCGATTAAAACCTTACTCCCACCTGCTCCAGAAAAACTTCTTAACACTATTTTTTGCAATTGCAAAAAAGTTGTAGTGCCAAATGTGGATGTAAAAAAGTCGGGTTGCTGTGTTCTCTAGTGTGTACCAACTGCCAAGGTGAGTCTTGCTCAAATGTCCAGTTTAGTACAATAGAGGAAGACTCCTGTGATTTTAATGAGGAGACCAATGACTCAGTCACATTTGAACAATTTTTGAACATACAGCAAGAGGAAGAGGAAGAAGATGAAATCGAAGAAGACTTGACTGTTGAAGTAGACTTTCAAGAATATGAATCTGATTAAAATATCTAAAGAAATCAAAACAATAGTTAACCTAATAATCAATAGCAATATCAATAATCAATATCAATAATAAGGTAATATCTAGAACTTAATCGGTATTGTTTCCTTAAATTATCCTAAAATTGTCAAAACAGTTAGTGGAGTAGGCCTACAGGGGAAACCACGGTAAAAAAAACGCGCCGAGTACACTACCTCACAGGTGGTGTGGAAACGTGTGCATATCATGTATAATGTGACTCTTTGAATCGTGATATCTCAGGAATGGCAACTCTTAGGAAAAAGATAGTAAGGACTATTTTTGTAGAGAATTTTAAGATCTACAACTTTGGTTTAAGGTTTTTTTTTGATAAAACTTACCGTTTTCGAAAAAAATCCAAAAAAACTCAAATTTTGACCTTTGACCCGGAATAACTTTTGACGCACACATGGTATCGATGGGGACTTTTTAAACTTTATTTGTTATGGTATACCCTAGCTCTCCACCAAAATTTGGCTCTCCGGCAATTTTTGTTATTTGAAATATCTATATAGACCGGGTTAATACGTTGTAAATCATCTTCACTTTGGGAGATTAGTATTGCGTCGTCTGCATAGCAGATTATTTTAAGTTGTTTTTCTCCCATTTATAATTCTTTTTTTGTTCTTACTTTTTTATTATTTCATCCATGATCAGGTTGAACAATAGAAGACCCAGTGAGTCTCCCTGTCTTATCCCATTTCCAGCTTCAATTGGGTCAGTTAGTTCTTAACCTACTTTTACTATTATTGTGTTGATACAATAACAATAACAATTATTGTTGTGTATAAATAATTTTAAAAATATCGTCGAATTCATCATTTAACTTAGATCAAATATGTATTTTTGTTTTTGATTATGTTGAATCAGAATATGGCATTACAATTTGATTTTTTTTTTAAATAAATGAAATTTATTTTTATATACTAAATTATATACAGTGTGTCTGCGTAACTTGGAACCATATGGGAAACTTTTTTAAATCAATTTTACGAAAAAAGTTATTCCTTATAAAATGCTCTGCATAGTCTAAAACCTAAGAAGCAATCATCAAATATAACATTTTATCAATGGTATACGAGGTATTTAAAAAAATATGAATTTCGCTCAAGATTAAAGTGCCTTTATTTTTCACAATACTGAAATTTGTTATTATAAAAAGTTGTTCAGAATTAAAACTATGTTTTATTATGCAATGGCATCCTTCTATTTGAAATATTGTGATCTATAAAGGTATTTTACTTTTGACCGAAATTCATATTTTTGACATACCTCGTATAGAATTGAAAAACAATTGATATCTTATGATTGCATCTTAGTTTTTTGACTATTCAGACATTTTTTTAAAGAATAACTTTTTTCGCAAAATTAATAATAACGGAGTTATCTTAAATAAAAATGATGTTGGGTATCCGTAATCTGACGAAAATTTTTTTTTTCAATTAGAAGAGTGTAAATGCACATTATAACATAATTTTTAATTACAAACAGTTTTTGTTAATAACAAATTTCGATATTGTGCAATATAAAGGCACTTTACGCTTGAGCGAAATTCACATTTTTGAACATACCTCGTATATTATTGATAAAATTTAACACCTGATAATTGCATCTTAGGTTTTAGACTATGCAGAGCACTTTATGAAGAATAACTTTTTTTCGTAAAATTGATATTAAAAAAGTTTTCCATATGGCTCCAAGTTACGCAGACACCCTGTATTACGAAACAAATTTTTAAGACTAATATGCAGAAATAATAGACTAAGGTGTTTATTTTATAAACTACACTCACCGGCACAAAATTCCGCCACCCAAAATTTTTGATTAAGTTTGACAATTTATAACTTTATTATTTGTGCTCCGATTTTCAAGATTCTTACACCAGTTTGTAGGTACATGTATTGGTATCGTTTGGTAGTATTCCAGTAACACAAAAATTTTGCTTGTAAGGCATTATACAGGGGTGAATGAAAGCGTTGTATTTTCTCCTAACTTTAAAAAAATCTGTGGAAAATTTGAAGAGCTGATTTTGTTTCATAGTGCTCTCATACTATCCCGAATGCATCACTAAGATTTTGTTTTTTTAATTATCCGAATATCTCTTTTCTTGTAAGAGCTGTATCATTTTATGTAAATAAAAACATTGATGGAGTCATAAAATAGAGGTTGGATTGATAAAATTAGAATGGCCCGCATGCAGCCCAGATCTCAATCCTGTTGAGCATTTATTGAATGAATTAAAATGGCTATCTGCCGTCATCTCAGGCCTCCAGAAAATTTAGTACAGTTATAGAGCTGGTAGAGGAATATCGGGCTATTCCCCAGGCAAGGATAAAACATCTTTTTTCGATGCCAAACAGATTGCGAGCAGTCGTTGCTGCAAGAGGTGGACATTAAGATGCATCGAAAAACACGAAAAAAAATGTTTTTTTGCGATGGAAAAGTAATACCTCACAAGAGTTGCCCAATAAACTGTTAAATATTTTGGTAAAATTTTTTCGAAATTGGAAAATATCTTCTGCCCCCCCCCAAGACAATTAAAAATTTTGAAAAAATGTTAATAGACGAAAAAAATTTTTATTTCGAAATGAAAATGTAATAACTCACAAAAGTTTTAACACACACTATTTAGTATTTTAGTAAAATTACGTTGAAATAAAAAATATTTACTGCCCCCAACCCAATGGCAACTAAAAATTAGAAAAAAATACATTAATATGCGAATTTCTTTTGTAAGGGAAATATAATACCTTATAGAACTTGAATAAATAAATTCGGTTTAAATTGGAAAATATTTTCTGGTTTCACAAAGCAATTAAACATTTTCCTTAAGAAAAGTATACTAAAACATTCTTTTTATAACAAAATAGCCTAACTTATCCGTCTCCCTGACGTCACCCAAGTTTTTTAACACTAAAATAAATATAAAGCATAGTACAAAATTAGGTATATAAATATTACAAAAATATGGTAAAAGCATTCTATTCGAAGATCTCTTCCGATTTAGCATTAAAGTGAGGCATAGTTTTTCTGGAATCAATTCGAGTTTTTATAAATTCATCCCTCGAATACTCTCCACAAACTGCTAGAGAAGCTTGTGTCACAAGCTTGACACATCGTTCTACACATAGTTTGTGGCAGTGATATTTCTCAATCTCAATATTAAAAGGGTCTAAGTTAGGATTCTTAATAAAATCCCGCAGATTGTCACTCGAAAATCTAGAGAATATAGGTGGTTCTGTAAGGTGATATTCTTGTTAGTTAATTAACTCAAAGTAGTCTTTTGAATCAAAATTTTTATAGGAGAAAGTTTGAGGACCCTCACGTTTTTTGATTTGGTCACTGGCAAACTTCTTTTGATGCCCAAGGGGTAGATCATTTGAATGTCGCAGACATACAAACCACTGAAGCGGTTTTTTAAGATGTTCTTCTAACAGCCGATTACATCACCCTTAACGCCAGTATTTACGACTGTTTTGTCACATGCAGTAGCTGGATTTGATACTTTCTGATATACCAGACAGCGGATACCCATATCCTAAATATTTGCACCCTGGCTCATGCACAACTGTTATGTGTTCTTCCACGATCGACTGACCATAGAACTTGGTACTTACTGTTTTTTACTTGAGCTAAAATTTCGTCTTTGCGTCGGTAACTTTCTTCTTTTACCGTTGTTCTCTCTGATTATATTTGTTTTTGTTTTCCCTATCAAACGAGTATATCATCATTTTTTTGGGACCTCTTTGATTTAATAGAAATTAGCGCTTATGCAGAGGCACTTTTTGAGATTTGCTATATAGTTAATCAGAGTGTCACACTTGCATGCTGCAAGATCGAAACGTGTAGTTTTACCTTTGTTCAAAAGCTTCTGTTTTTTTTTACAAAAGCATTGAATTTTATTTTTGCAAAATTCACTGTTTTGCCTTTTCTTAAATGGTTTCAATAGTTTCATATTTTTATCATGATAGGCTTTTAAAAGCTGAATAATTCTTGCATGTTAAATTATTGGAATTAAAGCCTTTTTCCATCTTTCCTCCAATTTAATTGCAACCTGTTTGGCAATACCAGAAAATTCTGGCTTTTTCTTGCTGAGTTTTTTATCCTCTTGCAATCACAATACTTTATCGCTTGTTTGTATTTCGGTACAACATTTTCAGGTATATTTGGTGGTTGCCCAAAAATGGGGCGGTCCACAGCACATCTTGATTTTATTCCCCATGGTCCTGGTTTATCTATTTTAAAAATCTTTAATTTACAAACAACAATAATAACAAAGTAAGGCATCGCACCAAACATAAGTGAAAATTACACGCACGGACTCACGAAGAGGGACATTTCAAAGGGGTTGGGGAGACTGAAAAAACAAATAAAATTTTAAATATCGTTTAAATTTGTAATTGACAACCTTTTAAGTTTTCTTCAATGGATCTTAGATCGAGTTAGCACATATTTTATTCCAAATAATATAAATTGAAATTTCCATAAAAATCAGATATTTAACAAAATTCAAGGTCGTTGGGGGGACAGAAAATTTGCTTAGAAAAAAAATTAAAAATACTAATATGCTGAAAAATAACACTAGCAACTTTTTCACGCTATTAGATATAACATTTCCAACTTTTATTTTTCCGATGCACCCTAGTGGACATAACCGCTATTGAATTGTTTTGTTTTGTTGTTAATTTTGTTTTGTTTTGTTAATTTTAGTGTATTTGATATGTTTAATTAAAAAACCTTCAAAGCAGTGTTTTTATTTACAGCTCTTACAAGAAAACAGATATTCGGTTACTTCAAAAAACAAAACCTTAGTGATACCTCCAGGATAATACAAAAAGAGTATGAAACAAAACCAGCCCTTCAATTTTTCCAAAGAATTTTTTAAAATTAGGAAAAATTATAACTTTTATATTGACCCCCGTATAATGCCATCTAAGCAAACAATTTGTGTTACCGGAATAATAACGAACGACAACAATACATGTACCTACAAACTGATGCAAGAATCTTGAAAATCGGAGTACATATATAAGAAAGTTATATATTGTCAAACTTAATCAAAAATTTTGGGTGGCGGAAGCTTGTGCCGGTGAGTGTATATTACAATATGTATAAAATAGAAACACTGAGAAATTACAGACGTAATCTATTCCTTTGATTATAACCATAAATGAAATATAAAATTTATTTGCTTATATGTAACAAGCTACATCTAAGACAGATCCTTGTAATTGTGCATACCAATCTCTTTGATCTCATTCACGTTGCATTGGAATCGTATAATCGTATTTCATCATTGACCTAATAGCACACATATCAACACTGTGTTCTTGATTTTTTTATTAAATACCGCTACCACTAATCCTTTGAAAAGCTTCCCCAACGTCTCCAAACAACCACCGACGAAAAGCGCCCCGACGCATGCCGTCATGCGCTCCGTCCAACTCTCGGCGCAACGGCAGTGCAGAAAAATTGCTCTGTAGTTGTTCCTGCAAAACACATAATTGTGTACAGACCGCGAAACACACTGTGTACAGACTGCTTGCTTTCGTTTGTTAGTGCTAATTTGTGACAATTTCAGGGTGTCTATGGTGATTGGATGCTACTAGTGCTTACGGTAAGCCTTACCATGTAATAATGAGCTGTAAATTTGGAGTAGATGACGGGAACAGGTATCGCAGCGATCGAAGTGGTTGTTTTCGTGATAGTGACTAGGTTGGCGGTAGACTGGCTGTCAAACTGGAGAGAAGATTATGTAAAAATATATAACCTTTAGGAAAATAGTCATTTACTGTAGTAATTTTTTAAACATTTAGGTTTTGAGTCAGTAAATCTTAATTTTTCGCTATTAATAAATAACAAATACCACACATTAAAACTAATAGACACTTAAATAATAGCTGTCCATTCTTTGTTATGCTATTGGTAAAAACCACATTTTAATCAAATTAAAATATTAAAAACACAATCTAAAATAATAATATAGTAGATCCTTTTTAGTAAGCCAAACCAGGTAGATTATTCACTTAAAAATAATACTTGAAAAACTTGTTAAAGCCTGTAAAAGTCACTCATATTTCGTATTATTCTACTTATAGTCTTGTTTCTGGGATCAGTTCTACTGTTATTCATTTTGTCCTTTTTTGCTAAGAGGTACAATTTGTATAATATTTTTTGAAGGTTAGTTCATATTTTTCTATTTATCAGGTTATTTCTGGTACCTCACTATTATCTTATATAAAAAAAGGTATATAAAAAGTACCGTTTCCTTTTTGTAGCAGTCTGTATGCATTTTTTTTCTGGCATCCTAGCTCATACTACTTTTCTTCTGCAAGTGCTGTGTCCCAATGGACGTTAGATCTTACTCTCCTTGCTCTAATGGTCCTTACTCTCTTTACTCCATCTACCGCTGCTCTAAATAATTCTAATAAACTCTGTTATAACCAGTCCATGAAATTTTTTAACTATGGCACTCTCCTTCTTCCTATATCCCTTTCTGCTCTTTTCTTTCCGTGTGTTATCAACCTCAGCATTTCATAGCGCTGTCTCTTCATTGAGTGTTCCAGATATTGCAGTTTCCTTATATTATTGTGTTTCTTATTTCGTGTTCTTTGCCGATTTCTTGCAATTTTCCAGTATTTGTTTTCTTCTTTCTATGTTTCCGTGCTTATGTATTTTAAGCATACTTCTGTAACACCACGTCATGTCAAATGACTGTAGCTTATGTACGCCTCCTTGCTTTAGAGTTCAGCTTTCAAATACATATCTTAATATCGAAAACACCAAAAATCTCAGAGCTCTTAATCTCAGCTCTAATTTAAGGTCGTTATTGTAGAGAATTGTTTTCATTTTTACAAAAGCATTACTTGATATTACTATCCGTGTCGCTATTTCTTTCGTTTCATCATTATTTTCTGCAATCCAGGTTCCCAGATATTTTATTTATTAACTCTTTCTATAGACACTTCGTAATAATCATATTATGCTTGATCTTTTTTACTCAGTTTTAGTCCATATTTTAACAGAAAATGCTTTTCTTCTTTAAGAGCAGTTGGAGTTTTTCAGCAGGATTTGCTATAATCATGGTATCAATAATTAAAATTCCTTCACTTTCTAAAAAAAGTAAAGCTTCTTTTAAAGTAGATTCATCATATACATTAAATAGTAATGGATACATAATACATTTCCGCCTAATTCCTTTCATAATGTCAATTTCTGAATTGAGTTCATGATATATTACACTTTTGCCCTTCGATTCCCATAAAGGTTTGTTATTAGTCTTAAATCCCTTTTGTCTATATTTTTGTCTTTAGAATTTGGACTAATTTTTCAAGTTTAGCTTTGTCAAATCCTTTTTCTAAATTAACGTAACAAACATTCACATTCACATTTATAGCCATGCATTTCTAAGCTATCACAGTAAAAGCAAATAGAGCATCTATGGTTCGTAGTCCGTTTCTGAATCCAAACTGACAATCATCTATTTTGTTCATCCAATTTTTTGTCTTTACGACCATGTACCTACTATTTTCAGTGCAGAAAAGCTGCTCTGTAGATCTTCTTGCAAAACACATAATTGTGTACAGACCTCGAAACACACTGTGTACAGACTGCTTGCTTTCGTCTGTTAGTGCTAATTTGTGACAATTTCAGGATATTTATGGTGATTGAATGCTACTAATGCTTACGATAAGCCTTACCATGTAATACTGAGCTGTAAATTTGGAGTAGATGACGGGAAAAGGTATCGCAGTGATCGAAGTGGTTGTTTTCGTGATAGTGACTAGGTTGGCGTTAGACTGGCTGTCAAATTGGAGAGAAGATTATGTAGAAATATATAACCTTTAGGAAAATGGTCATTTACTGTAGTAATTTTTTTAACATTTAGGTTTTGGGTCAGTAAATCTTAGTTTACTCGCTATTAATAAATAGCAAATACCAAACTTTAAAATTAAAACACACTTAAATAATAGCTGTTCATTCATTGTTATACTATTAGTAAAAACTATATTTTAATCAAATTAAAATATTAAAAACACAATCTAATATACTAATGTGGTAGAACCTTTGTAGTAAGTAAAACTAGGTGGATTATTCACTTAAAAATAATACTTGAAAAACTTGTTAATGCCTGTAAAAGCCACTCATATTTCGTATGCTTCTACTTTAGTCTTGTTTCTGGGACTAGTTCTACCTATATTCATTTTGTCCTTTTTTGCTAAGAGGTACTATTTATATAGTATTGTTTGAAGGTTAGTTCGTATCTTTCTATTTTCAGGTTGTTTCTGGTATTTACACAATGATTATTCTATATAAAAAAAGTTGTTCGTCTTTTTTGTGTCCCAGCAGCTCAACGGAAAAAGTTATATAGATTCAGTAACTCCTTGCCTCAAAATGTCAAAAGTACCGTTTCCTTTTTGTAGCAGTCTCTATGCTTTTTTTTCTGGCATCCTAGCTTCATACCTCATTTTTTTCTGCAAGTGCTGTGTCCCAGTGGACGTTAGATATCCTCCTCACTATCTTTACTTCATCTACCGTTGCTCTAAACAGTTCTATTAAACTCTGTTATAACCAGTCCATGAAATTTTTTAACTGTGGCACTCTCCTTCTTCCTATGTCCATTTTTCCTCTTATCTTTCCGTGTGTTATTAATCTTAGCATTTCATAGCGCTGTCCCTTCATTACGTGTCCGAGGTATTGACGTTTCCTTATATTATTGTGTTTCTTATTTCGTATTCTTTGCCCATTTCTCGCAATTTTCCACTATTTGTTTTCTTCTTTCCATGTTTCCGTGCTACTGTAGTTTATGGATACTTCTGTAACACCACGCCATGTCAAATGACTGTAGCTTATATACGCCTCCTTGCTTTAGTGTCTAGCTTCCAAATTCATATCGTAATATGCAAAACGCCAAAAATCGCAAAACTCTTATTTTCAGCTCTAATGTAAGGTGGTTATTGTAGAGAATTGTTTTCATTTTTACAAAAGCATTATTTGATATTTCTATCCGGGTCGTTATTTCTCTTCTTGCATCATTATTTTCTGAAATACAGATTCCCAGATATTTTATTTATTAGCTTTTTCTATAGATACTTTCTAATTATCATTGGCTTGATTTTTATATTTAGTTTTAGTCCCTATTTTCACATGAAATGCTTTTCTTGTTTAATAGTAGTTGCAGTTTTTCAGCAAAATTCGCTATAATCATGGTATCATTAATTATTATTCCTTCACTTTCTAAGGAAATAATGCTTCTTTAAAAGTAGATTCACCATATACATTGAATAGTAATGGATACGTAATACATCCCCGCCTAAGTCCTCTCATAATGTCAATTTCTGAATTGAGTTCATGATATATTACACTTTTGCTCTTTGATTCCCGTAAAGGTTTGTTATTAGTCTTAAATTCCTTTTGTCTAAATTTTTGTCTTTCGAATTTGGACTAATTTTTTATGTTTAGCTTTGTCAAATCCTTTTTCAAAATCAACGTAATAAACATTCACATTCACATTTATAGCCATGCATTTCTAAGCAATCACAGTAAAAGCAAATAGAGCCTCTGTGATTCTTAGTCCGTTTCTGAATTTAAACTGTCAATCATCTATTTTTGTTCATCCAATTTTTTGTCTATACGACCATGTACCTACTATTTTCAGTGCAGAAAAACTGCTCTGGAGTTCTTCTTGCAAAACACATAATTGTGTACAGACCGCGAAACACACTGTGCACAGACTGCTTGCTTTCGTTTGTTAGTACTAATTTGTGACAATTTCAGGGTGTCTATGGTGATTGCATGCTACTAGTGCTTACGGTAAGCCTTACCATGTAATACTGAGCGGTAAATTTAGAGTAGATGACGGGAACAGGTATCGCTGCGATCAAAGTGGTTGTTTTCGTGATAGTGACTAGGTTGGCGGTAGACTGGCTGTCAAACTGGAGAGAAGATTATGTAAAAATAACCTTTAGGAAAATAGTCATTTACTGTAGTAATTTTTTAAACCTTTAGGTTTTGGGTCAGTAAATCTTAGTTTACTCCCTATTAATAAATAACAAATACCAAACTTTAAAATTAAATGACACTTAAATAATTGCTGTCCATTTTTTGTTATGCTATTGGTAAAAACCATATTTTAATCAAATTAAAATATTAAAAACACAATCTAAAATACTAATATAGTAGATCCTTTGTAGTAAGCAAAACCCAAGTAGATTATTCACTTAAAAATAATACTTAAAAAACTTGTTAAAGCCTGTTAAAGCCACTCATATTTCGTATTCTTCGACTTATAGTCTGGTTTCTAGGAACAATTCTACTGATACTTATTTTGTCCTTTTTTGCTAAGAGGTACAATTTGTATAGTATTGTTTGAAGGTTAATTCATATCTTTCTATTTTTGAGGTTGTTTCTGGTACCATCTTTATAAAAAAAGTTATTCGTCTTTTTTGTGTCCCAGCAGCTCAACGGAAAAAGGTATATAGATTGAGTAACTCCTTGCCTCAAAATAACGGTAATAGTTTAATAATTTTTTATCGTGGAAGTACCGTTTCCCTTTTTCCTTTTTGTAGCATTCTATATGCTTTTTTTTTTCTGGTATCCTAGCTTTACACCTTATTTTTCTTATGTAAGTGCTGTGTCCCAATGGACGTTAGATATCCTCCTCACTATCTTTACTACATCTATCGCTGCTCTAAACAGTTCTATTAAACTCTGTTACAACTAGTCCATAACATTTTTTTACTAGGGCACTCTCCTTCTTCCATATCCCTTTCTCCTCTTATTTTTCCGTGTGTTATCAATCTTAGCTTTTCATAGCGCTGTCCTTTCATTACGTGTCCCAGATATTGCAGTGTGCTTATATTATTCTGTTTATTATTTCGTCTTCTTTGCCATTTCTCGCAATTTTCCAGTATTTGCTTTCTTCTCTCTATGTTTCCGTGCTTCTGTAGTTTAAGCATACTTCTGTAGCACCACGTCATGTCAAAGAACTGTAGATTTCGATGGTTTTTGCTTCAATGTTCAGCTTTTAAACCTTTGTATATTTTAATATCGAAAACACAAAAAGATCAGAGCTCTTACTATCAGCTCTAATTTAAAGCCTTTATTGTAGATAATTGTTTTCATTTTTACAAATATTGATATTTCTATCCTGACCCTTATTTCTCTTATTTGATCATTATTGCCAGAAATCCAGGTTCCCAGATATTTTTATTTACATATTAACTCTTTTTATAACGTACCTACTTTGTTATTATCATATATGTTTAGTTTTATAATAATTTTTAGTCCATACTTTTCACAGAAACTGCTTTTCTTGTCACTAGTAGTTGGAGTTTTTTATCAGAACTTGCTGTAATCACGGTATCACCTGCAAATCTTCTGTTGATTGTAGTTGTTCTGTTAATTATAATTTCTTTACTTTCTAAACCGAAGTAATGCTTCTTCATAAGTAGATTCACGATATACGTTGAATAATAATGTAGACCTTATACATTCCTGCCTTACTCTTCCCCTGATATCAATTTCCAAACTGAGTTCGTCATGTATGTGCTCTTTTATTTCCGTAAAGGTTTTTTATTAGTCTTAAATATTCCTTTTGTCTATATTCTTGGTGCTTAGATTTAGGACTAACATTTCGCGTTCAATTTTGTCAAATGTTTTTTTTTAATCAACGTAATATACATGCATATTCAGATTCGTTTACATGCATCTATTTAAGCTAAATTTTTCATTTCTAAAAATGATACGAGCCGTCTCACCGTGCCTCGGAGAGCACGTTAAGCCGTCGATCCCCCTGGGCTAGTGTACATCGACATTAGTTACTTGAAACAGGGTTAAAGATGTAAATGGCACCGGAACAATCCGAAAGGATCTCCCCGGTAAAAATGCCATAAGATATTATTATTATTATTAAAACTATCACACTAAAAGCAAACAAAACCTCTCTGGTTTTTAGTCAGTTTTGGAATTCAAACTATCATCTATTTGTTCTTCCAGTTTTTTGATTATACGACCATGTACTATTTTCAAGGATAATTTAATTATCTAGTTTACAACCAATTTTCGACTGGAATGAGAAATTCAGTTTTTTGTTAATTTTTGCTCTCTGAATATGAATATGATGATAAAAAGTTTCTAACACGTAAGATTTTTGAGTTATGATTTTTTCAAAAAAAAATGAGTTACAATTTTTGAGTTATGAGTATTTTACTAATTTTTTTTTAAATACTCATTTGTAATATATCGATGAGTGATGTTATCAAATTAACGTTTTTCCTAAAAATTGTGCATAATTTGACAACACTGGGATATCTAATGTCTACGAATAACACATTAACATTTAAATAAAGAATAAACCAAAGACAAATCCTTAATCAGTAAACCTACCCATTTAAACTTATTAGTTCTAAACCGTTTTAACGACTGGTACTTCTGCATGACAAGTGTCTGGGTTTCCAAGGAAAGGTAAGCATAAAATTGAATATCCAGATATTATCTCAGCAATAAAACCTGTTTTCCATGGAGAAGATTTACCAGTTCCAGGACCCATGGCAAATTGGGAAGAAGATTTGAAAATGTATGGCGATAAAAGTAGACCCGATGATGTATCAGAAAATGATGATTATTATTTTCCCGAAAGCGACGAAAAAGCACCTTATTGCATTCAACAAGCCGAATTGCATGATTTAGTTCAAGACCTTCACTTGCCAAAAGGACATGCTTAACTCTAGGTTCTACATTACAATAATGGATTTTTTTAAATGGAATTTACTAGCCAGTAAAACTTACAATATTTAGGAACCATAATCAGGAGCTATCCTAGTTTTTTACTATGTAGGATAAAATGTGTGTTTGTATTAATCCACATAGTGTTATGGGAAAATTGGGACAGGCAGAAAATTGTGTTTGACTTACTATGGTTTTTTTCTCTAGTTCTGAACTTATGTGTATATAGTATAAAATAATTTATATAATAAACAGCAATATTTGATGCATTCTATAACTCAACATCTAACATTTCACCTGACAAGAAAATGTACATATGCGTGGATCCATACGCAGAACTGCACGGCACGTTAAGAAGAAGATAATTCAAAATTTATACGTGGTGGAAAATTTTAGTGTTTGAATTCGCATTCAGGACGCTTTAAACTCCCCGGTACAGCAATTCTAACATCAGTCGCATTTTTTGTTGACTAGTGTTATGATTTATTGTTATTGTTTTGTATTGACTGCAGTCTTTAGCGATAGTTTTTAGGGATAGCTCAAAAGGAGGAGAGTAATCTTTCTTTTGGATTAAGGCGTGTTTTGTATATTGTGTTAAAGTGTACTAAAATCATATTTTATCTATTAAGTTTTCTTCTGTTATTTGGACAGGACCTACTTCCTTGCCATTTTGGTTGTTCTTACGTTCATTTTAATTTTTTATTTAATATCTTTAAACCCGCAAAATCTTTTAATTCCACTGCGTCTGTTCTGTTCTATTGTCTTTGAATTACTCATTGATGTATTCTGTCCATCTCTTTAATTTTTTTAGTATTTAACGACAGTTAAAAAAATTTAAAGTTTTAATACTTTTTTGGGATGGATATTTTAAGTGACTGCCTCAGGCAGATATAAGAACAATAATTTATGGTGGTTATTACAAAACTAGCCAGAAATACTTACACAAATACTATAATATAATATAGAATGGTAAAAAATTTTTGTAAGTTTTAATACTTTTTTGATTCAGATATTTAAGATGACTGCCTCAGACAGATATAAGATCAAAATTTATGGTGGTTATTACAAAATTAGCCAGAAATACTAACACAAATACTATATTATACACAAGTACTGACTAATTTTTTAATAACCACCATAAATTGTTCTTATATCTGTCTGAGGAAGTCACTAAAAATATCTAAACCAAAAAGTATTAAAACTTTAAAATTTCGTTAAATACTAAAGAGAAATTAAAAAGATGGACAAAATACAGCAATGAGTAATTCAAAGACAGTAGAATAGGACAGATGGAAGTAGAATTAGAAGATGGTGTAATTTTAAAGATATTTAAAGAGAAAATTAAAATGACAGTCAGAACAGCCAAAATGGCAAGGAGGTAGGTCCTGACCAAATAAAAGAAGAAAACTTAATGGATAAAATATATGTTTCCACTTTTAGACAGAGATTAAAATCATATTTCCTTCTAGTCTTTCCATCAAAACCCGAATATTTTTGATCGAATTTATCACTATTTAAAATAATATCCTGCGTTTCCACGTGTATGAAAATTATTATCATTTTATACGATAGTTTTATCGTTGTCCGCAACGTACGACTGTACGCATACCATAATACTAAAATAGGTGATAGTTTCACTTGATGCTCTGATTATCGTCTTAAGTAATTAAAATTATAATATATCATAATAGGTCTGGATCCCGCGTACCAAAAAAAATCGATTAATAGCAAGCTGAAAATTTGTTAATAGCTTAAGGGTGTCTAGTCGGACAAACTTTGATATATTCTAACACTGGAACAGGGGAAGTTTTAATTGTGGAACAGATTAAAAATTTGGAATGTCAGACTACGAAAACATCAGATGTATTTTGTCCGACAGAAGTTCCAATTGATTTGTTACCCTTTCATTAAACTCTCATGCAAAAATCAGACTGCTATTACTAACCAACATGATTTCTGCCATTTGACATGTTCTTCGTGTTCCACTCATTAAAATGCCCAGTTGGTGATACACACCAGTCTGATTTTTGCATGAGAATCTAATGAAAGAGCAACAAATCAATTGGAAGTTCTGCCCGACAAAAGACATCTGACGTTTTCGTAGTCTGACGTTCCAAATTTTTAACCTGTTTCACCATTAAAACTTCCCCTGTTCCAGTGTTCTCATATATCAAAGTTTGTCCGACTAGACACCGTTAAGCTATTAATCAAATTTTTTTCTTATGCGGGATCCAGACCTATAATACGTTAAAATTATAATTAGCATGTCTCCTCACTACACCGAGAGAAAAAAATTCTTGACATAAAGAAACTTTATTAATATTTAAGAAAGATCGACTTGGCATATTGCCTAAGAAATATATCTTTGTATGTAAGATATAATTTTCTAAAATATTTCAAATAAATTTTAATTAACCCAAATAAATATATCTTAAACATGATTGAACTATCACTTTCTTGCAAATTTCAAACCCATTTGTCAGAAAGAAATTATACTTGTCATAAGAATATATTTTCTTGGCATTACAAAACTCTTCTTTCTGAGAAATAATATTTCTTAGTAAGGAATATTGTTATTGTAAGGTACCGCTATTAATTAATGCATTTAATGTTAAGAAATATATTTCGCATAAATAATTGTATATTTAGAATTAAGTTACAATTCTTAAAAATAAAGTGATATTACATACGGCGAAATAAACCATTCTGTTAAGGTAAAATTATTCTTTATTAGATAATAAAAACAGGATATAAAACTTTAGATATTAATACATACAAATAATTTATCCACTCTTAAACCACTGGCTTCTATACAATAATAAAAGGATGGAGAGGCAAATCCAACTTCCTTAATTTTTCTTTCTTTTTGTTAATAGCACTTTGTATATCAGCAATTACCTAAAACAAAACCGTTATGTAGAAAGAGTAAACTTATTTTAATAAAAACATTTTTATAAGGATATAAGTACCTACATACTTATTTTGACAAAAGGAAATGCAAAAAAAAGAACAAATACACGGGCCCACATAAAAACTATTAATGTTTTGGTATAAGAACGGTAGGTATCAGTAAAACAGTCTACAATCCAAAAACATTTCTTGGTATTTCAACAAATAATAATCAATCATATTTAGTTCAAACATGGCTTTATTTATCCTACCCTCTTTGTTAATTTTTTTCTTTTTTTATATGAAATATTAATTATTTATCTGTATAATAGTAAGTAACACAATAGACATTGTTTAGCTAAAACAATAAGAAAAATACAACCAATGTAAAACATTGAAGCAGACAAATATTGTAATTTTATTTATTTATATAATCCAAAAGATACAGCAAACCTAATCATTAAGAAATTTTATTACGGGAAAGTATTATTAGGTTACATCTTAAGTCATTTAATACATATTAACTAATTCACGATTTTCGGCAATAAAAGTTCTTAACCGTCAAGATGTTTCTTTTAGAGTAACTAATATTTCTTTATGACTAGTGTGACCAACTAGCCCGAAAAATCCGGGACATGACCCGAATTACGAAGTTGTGTCCCGGCGTCCAGGACAAGGCTTCCGGGCCATCCGAATTTTCAACTTTTTAGTAAAAATCTATATTTTCGTTTTTATTCTAAGAATTTATATCAAATTAAATTGTTGAGACGAAAAAAAATTTTTATCGTGGTATAAATTTTAATAGTTCTATGAAAGAAAACGAAAACTGTGGAATTTTTTTTATTTGTGTTTTAATTATCGTCTTCCGAAAAGACCATTCAAAAACAATAATAATTCATGTCACAATGAATCATGCCTAGTAGTCTAAGAGCTAGTGAACCCTCCTACTAACGGTCGTCCTGTAAGGCTAGAAATTTTTCTAGTGATAATTCATAGCACACCAAGGCTAAAAACCATGACCTGGCAGGCCTCAGTGGTGCACGTGTATCTACCAGGTGAATCGAAAAGTGCAAATTTAGGAGGAAAAATAAACTTTCTCCTGTAAGGTTTAAATTTAAGTATGTGTTGGAGTAAGTCATTCAGAAGAAATGTGTACAATGACAGGCGATTCTGAAGAGCATAAGACCTTGCCAGGCGAGGGGAAAGATTGGGGGTTTTTCCTAAAATTATTCTTTTGCATCGAACAAATTTTTTTTTAGGTTTTTTGAATCATTCCAAACAGAAAACGTCTTTAGTGATTTTTCTCTAAAGTTAATAGTTTTTGTTATATAAGCGATTGAAAATTTTGAAAATTGCGAAATCGGCCATTTTTAACCCTAAATCGGACATTTATCTACAAATTTCAATGTTTCCAAGATACGTAGATATTCTTTAAACATTGATTGATGAAATCCCGAAGAGTTTTCTGCAATAAAATATCGAAAACCCCTTTGTTTTTTTAATTGCTAATCAAGCAGGTGCGACACTGTAGTATAAGTGAGGACGTTTGAGTTTGCATAAATTCATTATCTCAAGAATGGGCAAATTTCAAGAGAAATCCTCAGACAGGTCGATTTTTATTTTTAAATTAGGACTTTTTGGCATATATATAATACTAGTGACGTCATCCATCTAAGCGTGATGACGTAATCGATGATTTTTTTAAATAAGAGTAGGTGTTGTGTGATAGCTCATTTGAAAGGTTATTGAATTTTCTATTCACTAATATAAACACTAACATAATTATTTATACAGGGTGTACAAAAACTTTTTTTTTATTAAATTAACTTGGATCAAATTTGACAAATAGAAGAAAAAATTTTTTTTGTACACCCTGTATAAATAAATATGTTAATGTTTATATTACTGAATAGAGAATTAAATAACCTTTCAAATGAGCTATCACACAACCCCTACTCTTATTTAAAAAAATCATCGATTACGTCATCACGCCCAGATGGATGACGTCACTAGTATTATATATATGCCAAAAAGTCCTAATTCAAAAATAAAAATCGACCTGTCTGAGGATTTCTCTTGAAATTTGCCCATTCTCGAGATAATGAATTTATGCAAACTCAAACGTCTTCACTTATACTACAGTGTCGCACACGCTTGATTAGCAATTAAAAAAACAAAGGGGTTTTCGATATTTTATTGCAAAAAGCTCTTCGGGATTTCATCAATCAATGTTTAAAGAATATCTACGTACCTTGGAAACATTGAAATTTTTAGATAAATGTCCGATTTAGGGTTAAAAATGGCCGATTTCTCAATTTTCAAAATTTTCAATCGCTCATATAACAAAAACTATTAACTTCAGAGAAAAATCACTAAAGACGTTTTCTGTTTGAAATGATTCAAAAAACCTAAAAAAAATTTGTTCGATGCAAAAAGAATAATTTTAGGAAAAACCCCTAATCTTTCCCCTCGCCTGGCAAGGTCTTATGCTCTTCAGAATCGCCTGTCATTGTACACATTTCTTCTAAATGACTTACTCAAACACATACTTAAATTTAAACCTTACAGGAGAAAGTTTATTTCACCCCCTAAATTTGCACTTTTCGATTCACCTGGTAGATACACGTGCACCGCTGAGGCCTGCCAGGTCATGGTTTTTAGCCTTGGTGTGCTATGAATTATCACTAGAAAAATTTTTAGCCTTACAGGACGACCGTTAGTCGGAGGGTTCACTAGCTCTTAGACTATAGGCACGCATGCCGCATCGAACGATGTAATTTAATGATTGCTGATGCATCTTTTTTTTCGGTTTTGTCAACTACTTTAAGTAGATAAACCTCTTGAGTTCGTTCGCGAAATATGATTAATTTCCAAACCGTTGCATGCTTTGAGCCAAATTCAAATCTGCTGCGTTGCAATATGATTTTTTTATCTAAACATTTATTTTATTGTCAGTACAGTAATCAGTTTGAATCCGAAAATCGATTAGTGACCATCTCGGAATTATTGTTTTTGACCCGACTTTTTCATTCCAATATATTATTATTGTTAATATGAATATGGAACCAACACACGAAAGTAAAAACAGAAAACGATATTGCACTTTCAATAAAATATTGGAAGAAGAATTTCTATTTTTGAAAAAAAAAAGTAACTCTAACAGTGACATGAAGTGTGATACTTGTGGATCGGAATTTTCGATCGCCCACAGTGGTAGAGCGGATATACTAAGTCACATCAAAAGTGAAAAACACCGAAGAGGTATCTGCTCCGCGTCCAGCAGCAAAAAATTGACTCAATTTTTCAAGCCAACAGCTTCATCGAGCTTTGATTTAGAGACAGCAGCTCGGGAAGGTGTTTGAGCGTATCATTTGATTAAGACCATCAAAAATATCATTGTCAACATAAAAATGTTAAATAACCAATAAAATGATGATATTAGAGTCCTATATTTAAAAAAATAACAAATGGCCCGATTTTCATTCAAAAGTCCCGGATTTTAGGTATTTTTTTTCAGCATTGTCCCGGATTCGACTGAATTGGAGTTGGTCACACTATTTATGACAAATATAGCACACGCCATGTTTGATATAACCTTGAATTGTACGATTGTATATAGAAGACGATACATTCAAGAAACATTATAGTTTATACTTAAGTATACACATTTTTATAAATGAACTTACCTGTATACAGTTCTACCATTTATGGAAGCCCCTAGTTGGTTAATATCTCCTTTCAATATTGTTCTGAAGCTTTATATTATAGATATTCTATTATTATCTCCGAGGTGGAAGTCGAAACGTCAATGAAAGCCATTTTTTAAGTTAAATTGTGGCTTATTTTTCAGTTAGAATAAGATCATTTCTTTCAGAGTTGTCCATCACTATAGATATCTAAAATGCATATAAAGATACTATTATGTTTCTTTTAGAACTACATATTCGGGTATGCAACAATATTATTATTACATCTTAAATAGGTAATCAATTTACTTTTATATACCTATGCACGTGCCTTCAAACTATCCCTTAGATTTTAAAGAAAACCAACAAATAACAAATCCAAAATCCAATTATGAAAGTGAACTAATGCTATGCACGCCATCTTATCTTGCCAAACACTGAGATTAAATCACAAATATAGTGAATAATGGTTACTGCGCAATTCTTTTGTGAAAGAAAATCTCTTTGCAAGTAGCATTTCGGCATTAATGATAAAGTTTTTATTTAATGACCACAGCTACTACAGAGGGTATTTCTGAAGAATTATTTCTTGTGGTCTAAAATATTTATTTGATTGCAAGAAAATTTCTTGTTCACAAACATAAATATGGATTAACTTAACATATATTTCTTATACTGCAAAATATGTGTAGTTTTCAATTTAAGAAACAAAAACTTTAGGATAAGAAAATTAAAATTATCTGTAAGAAATTATTGAGTTGTGTTTAAAAAACTAGTTTCTTTATATGTAAAACGGTATGTCTAAGTTAATATGATATGGTAACTTTTAAGAAAGATAGCTCAAAGAAATCAGTGTTTTTGGAGAAAAGAAATTGTTCTCTCGGTGTAGATATATAGAAACCTATGTATTTAACCCTGGATTACTCGAGTAGCAAAATGTTACATGAGCAGTCGCGTAGGACACATGTGTGTCCCAGTAGAAATCAGGTCTAAAATATATATTCAATTGCTGTTTTAATGTTAAACAAAGTTTGTTCTTGTAAAATGCTTATTAGATAACCTTATAATTTGTTGAAAGCGAATAAATACATTTCAAAAATTAACGTTGGCCAAAAAAATGGTAACCCTAATCCTCTTTTGTAGCGCATTTTAAGCAGACGACCGGTGATTCTTTCTGGTGTTCATTCTGTTTTACGAAAACACGTAGCATCGACGATTTCTTGTTTTGGCTCCCTTTGGTTGGGATGTAGTTGTTTCTGCAGAAGTCAAAGCTTCTTCATAGTCTTCGAATTATTGATTTGGACTTGGACATTTATTCTTGCTAATATTACAAAGAGCCCTCTATCTATAGAAAACACGTTTTGAATAAAAATCTCCATAATCTTTATCTGGATTTGCTACTCCGAATACTTCTGCCTCTTCTAGCTCTTTGTACCATGCCAACCAATTTTCCGAATCCTTGCAAATTTTTGAAAGCTATAAGTAATAATTATTCATATAGTAAAAACAAAATATAATAAAAATAAATACATAACTCACCAACAAATTAAGCTCACAATATAATTCAGAGGTCGCATGGCTTATGTATATATCCCAGAACCAAATTTAACCTCACCAATAACTCTGAATAGAAAACTCACCCACAATATGCACCTCACCAAAGTATTTAATAAACTATCCGGAAAGCTTACCTACAAGCTGGTAGTACTGCAGGGTTAAATGAAGTCAAGCAGTAACAATTAGTAACCTTACAGACCAAGACACTGGTGTTCAACACCGGTGTTCGCCACCGGTGTTCAATTGCAGCAAAGCATTGGTGAGCCACTAAAATCAGTCAGACGCTCGAAAGTGGCCCGTCTGTAGTCGTTGATTTAAAACAATGCTTTGCAGCCGGTGCAGACCCGGATTAAGAATCTTGAGGTCCATAGGCAACCCAAGCTAGGAGGCCCCTTAAAATACTTTTGTTTTTTCCTCCAAAACCTCGAATAACTCCTCCATCTTCGAGCGGTATTCCTTTAATATATTAGTGGACATTTTGTACATTTATAATTAAATTTTTGTTTCATTTGTTGCTTGAAGAGATAAAACAAAGAAATGACCAAGGAACTGTTTATTTTTATAATTTTGCTTAAACTATGAAATAAAAAAAATATTTTAGTTTTTTTTTGTTATAGTTATCAATAAACGAACGATTCATTTTAAAGTATAAAAATTTTTCTACTAATGAAGAAAAAAGATGTAGGTCGTAGAAAAAATATAGTATTCTACTCATATGTAATGGCTATTACTCACTCTGATGAATAACGACACTCGCCTTCGGCTCGTGCCGTAAACTTCATCATCGTGAGTTATACCCATCATTACTTGCATGTTGAATAATATACTATTACTTAAGTATTACATTATGTAATAATTAATATTTATTGATTTTTAGTTTGAGTTTTCAAAGCCTTCTAATTATTATTAGAAATCAACTGATCTGAGTTTCATAGAAACAAAACTACTTAAAATATCTTCAACTTCCAAATTTCCGAGCAGATCATTCTCAATAGCCATAATTGAGGAAAATGCTGGTTTATTTTGCGTCACTGTCGAACGGCGACAGTTTTTAATAATTTTCATTTTTGAAAATGACTGTTCGCCTGTTGTATTTGTAAGCATTAGCGTAAGAGAAACCCTACAAGCTACTGACAAATTTCGAAACTTTGATTCTAATTTGTTCTCATAAATAGCCCAAAAAGGCTATGAAGCAGGAATATTTTTTTTCGCTACAAGTCCTGAACATGGACTATAAACTATTTGAACTGCATTCGTTTTGATGTAGTTTTGAAACACATTATTTCATTTGAATATCACTTAGTTACCGGAGTTACTGACTCATACGCTGTCAACCGACGACTCAGCTCAATAATAAGCTTATCCAGAATTGGTAGATTCGTTTCAACCTTTAATTTTTCTCCACCCTGTAGAAAAACTTCATTGGAATTAGCATCATCAAAACCTAGTTTTCATGCTCGCGTTTGTTTACTCTCGTCGGTATATTCAGAGTATCTACTGTAGATCGCAGACCTTCTACTCATAGTGAGCAAAATTATCTCTTTGGGATTTTAAGAACTCCAAAAGTAATTTTAAAAGCTGAACTGCAGTTTCAAGTTCAATCTCTTTACTTTGTAATGATTTACTGACAGCGTTGATGAGTTCTAAAATTGTTGTCCAAAACTCATTCATTATGAATATTTCTCTTTTGACATTTCTTTCAACTTAGCCTCATGAACTGTTTCAGCTTTCAGATTAGGGTCTTCAGCAGCAAGAGTATGAAGAGCAGATTTGAAGGCGTAGTAACCTTTAGACAAAGCTCTTGTTGCATCAGCCCTTGCAGTCCATCGAGTGCTGCTTGTTCTTACAAGGTTGAGATGGTGGCGACTGGGATCGCTTAGTTGAGTTTCATTTAAGCATTTGATCGTAGATTCCCAAAGGTGGGTCGAGGCTGAAAAAAAGTTATACACGGACTAAACAAATCCACAATACATGTCCAACGCAACTTTTAGCAGCACTAACTCCAACTAAAGCGAGTGTGCGGCACAAAAAATGTAAATTGCAATGATGAATGAGCCTGGAGACCATTGTATTTACCTGACATGTAGCGCAATGCATGGGTAATGAAGTAGAGGGTAGCGAGGGGGCGCTGACTCATTTCTTGCTCTTGCTCTTACTACTGGTCTAAGAAACTGTGCAGACTGATAGGAAGTACTGATAGAAAAATGTAAATTGCAATTTTGTTAATCTTAGATGAATGAGCCTGGAGACCATTGTATTTACCTGACATGTAGCGAAATGCATGGGTAATGAAGTAGAGGGTAGCGAGGGGGCGCTGACTCATTTCTTGCTCTTGCTCTTACTACTGTTCTAAGAGACTGTGCAGACTGATAGGAAGTACTGTTCCTTTACCAAATGGCATTCATTAGAGACTTTATTCTCACAACACAGACTTTCTATGTGAACAAAAGTGTGCATTGTAATGTAGTTTTAAACGCCCACCATCACTTTTATGGTATTGCGCAATATTTGAGTTGTTCAACATAATATATGATTTATAATTTTTTTTTTAAATCTATTTATTATTTTTTCATTTGTGGCCCTGCGAGACCCCATTTGAGGCCGAGGCCCCTAAACAACGGCTTACTTTGCCTATTGGTTAATCCGGCACTGTGCCGGTGGCGGACACCGGTGTCAGACACCAGTGTGGGTACTTAAAATCTCTGCTCTGTTGTACATTATTATTATAGCAGCACTGTCTCTTTTTATACCTGTAATATTCCTACTACCGGTTCATACAAAATTTTAGTCAGTATTGACTTTCAACAGAAAACATTATTTGACAAAATTTCGCAGACAGTTATAGTGTTTGTTGCACTGTGAATGCCATACCGGATACTATGTCGGGAAATAATCGATTAGATATAATTTCCCTTTTGGCTAGATTATTTTTTTGAATACCTATCCAGGGACACACTGAAATATAGTCCTTTCCTCTCGGATTTAAAAATGGCGGAACTACTTCATTTTTATTGCTAGTGAATATATGTTTTATTCAATTAACCTTTTTTCAATGTACAGGTTATACAGCTATATATTTTATTATTATTGTGAATTGAATTGAATCCAACTGCTGTTTAGTCCATTTCAAAGCTGCATACATTAATATGTAATGATATAATGAATAATGAATATTATTATATATTTTTATCTAGCATAGAGAAAAAGTTTGTCACGGAAATATTAATTTAATACGAAAACCAGTTTTATAAATGATGGAATAAATTCCATATCATAGTATGGTATAGTTAGACCCAAACCCAGACATCCAAAGTGAAAGTTATCCTCCAACACCAAATTGTTCTATATGGTCCATATAATGTTCAGAAAAAAGTCACACCATTTTGAGCGTCGGGTTTGGGGGAGAGAGGGGGGAGAAATCTGTAAATTCGTAGTTTTTTACGTTTTTCGTCAATATTTCTAAAACTATGCGGTTTAGCATGAACAATCTTCTATACAAAATTGTTCTACATTAAATTTGAAATAAAAAAGGCCCTATGCATAACCCTTCTAAAATGAACGGTTTCAAAGTTACGGAGGTAGTATACTATAATTGGTCCAAAAAAAGGCCTAACCCAGACATCCAAAGTAAAAGTTTTCCTTCAACACCAAATTGTTCTATAGGGTCCACATATTGTTTAGTAAAAAGTTACACCATTTTGAGCGTCCGGTTTGGGGGGGGGGGGGAAATGGGGGAGAAGTCGGTAAATTAGTAGTTTTTTAAGTTTTTCGTCAATATTTCTAAAACTATGCTTTAGCGTAAAGAATGTTCTATAGAAAAATGTTCTACATAGAATTTAAAACAAAAAAGGTTTTATACATAATTGTTATAAAATCAACGGTTCCAGAGTTACGGAGGGTGAAAAGTGGAGGTTTCGATACTTTTATATTTACCGATTTGTCCCCCCTCTCCCCCTCAAACCCGACGCTCAAAATGGTGTGACTTTTTTCTGAACATTATATGACTATTTTCCCCTGTACAATCAACTGCAGTAGACGGACTTATCGTGTCGCAATATTTGGCCTAGATGTTCAAGTTTTTTTGTTTAGTTGTGCTCACGATTTCTTTCTCTTTTCCGATTCTGTGGACTACCTCTATGTTGGTGACATGTTTGGTCCAGAATATACGAAGAATGCGTCGGTACACCCACATCTCGAACGCTTCTTGTTTTTACGTGAGCGTCTCTATCAGTGTCCAGGCCTCCACACTATATAGTAAAATCCGAAAAATGTAGCATTTAATTAGACGTAGTCTTAGGGGAGGAGATAAATATTTGCTTATGAGGCACTCTTTCGTATTGTTAAATGCTGATCTAGCTCGTTCTATTCTCGCCTTAATTTCTGTGCCCTCTTCCTATTTTGCATTTACGTTGGTGGCAAGATATACAGTGAGCGCGTAAAGGATGGAATAAATTAATTTTCTCGAGAATGGACTATTTTAGAAAAAAATCCTGAAACAGGTCAATTTTTAGTTTTAAATTACGGCTTTTTGGCATATATCTCATACTAGTAACGTCACCCATTTAGGCGTGATGACGTCATCGATGATTTTTTTTAAGTGAGAATAGGGGTCGTGTCATAGCTCACTTGAAAGGTAATTCAATTCTATATTCAGTAATATAAACATTAACCTAATTATTTATGCAGAGTGTCAAAAAAATTTTTTTTGAATTAAATTTATTGACAAAAAAAAGTATCTGTGTAATTTATTTAATTCAAAGTACATTTTACTGCTATCAGAAAACAGGAAAAAATGTTTATTTGACAAATAAATTTGTTTCTTGCTTAACCTTCCGATGACCAACCTTTTTTTGTTACACGGATGACCAACAGGGGTAAAAAATGACCCCAGGTCAAAAATGACCTGAAATGAATGTTTTCAGCATTTAAATCTTCATCTAACAATACATACTCGTTTTCTGGTAATCTTTTATATCATTATAAAAATCGCTAGCAGTAACAATTTCCTGTAACTCAGCCTCAGTAAGATATTTGCGGGCCATATCTTATATATATTACAAAATACTAAGAAACTATAATAATATACGCCAGGAAATAATAATAATGACTAACTGTAGCAGACAGGAATGTCATGATTCGTACATAACAGGCACCACAGTCTAAAAATATATTTTGATACAGCGCACTGTAAAACTACTTGGAATTCCACATAATGGACGGTATTTTAGTAAACGTCAAATTCATAATATATATTTTATTCGTAAAATTTTGGTAATTTGTTTTTTTTCAAAATATGAAGATATCTAGAATGATATTAATGTCAAATAAAAAAATAATGAGTTAAAAATTAAAAATACTTTTGAATTTATTAAAGAAAAACATACGCTGCCGTCCAAATTTACCCCCCTTGGTCATCCAAAGGTTAAATTCAATATTAAAGCAGCCACCCACCTACCTCTTGACAGTTTGAGCATTTAATTTAAGCGAAAATCAATGATTCTTTTTCAAATAAACATTTTTTTCTGTTTTCTGAGAGCACTATATTGTATTTTGAATTAAATAAATTACACATATTCTTCTTTTTATGTCAATAAATTTAATTCACAAAAATAGATTTTCGACACCCTGTATAAATAATTATGTTAATGTTTATATTACTGTATAGAGAATTGAACTACCTTTCAAATGAGCTATCACACGACCCCTATTGGGACCACCACCAAATTGGTTATGTCATATAGTGTGATATGTATGCCAAAAAGTCGTATTTTAAAAACAAAAATTGACCTGTTTCGTGATTTTTTCCCAAAGTCGTCCATTCTCGAGAAAATGAATTTATTCCAACCTTTACGTGCTCACTGTATATAAGATTCTACATGGTCAATAAGTATGCACGGTTCCCGGGAAGGGGGGTTATCGTGGGAGGTCTTGTCACTGGGAATTTTCCAGTGTCTACTTATTTCTTAATGATTCTTTAGTCAAAATTCACTGAGAGCGAAATCGCAGCACGTTCTTTCTTTAACTGAGCGCGAAATGAATTTTTTCTGCACAAAGCTCTACTATTCCGTAGGTATTTTACATCGTTTTAAATTCACATTGTATTACCAATATTTTTTTCTTTCAAAAACTATCTGAAGTTGTTTTGAGGACATTAATACATTAGCTTGAATTTTTTCAGATTTTTATGACTACTCTAAGACCACTTTTTGAGGATTTGAAAATGATTTTTTTCCCTTTTTTGACACTTTTAAACTCTTTTGAGATAGTGCTCTTTTTCCAGGTGTGACTATATAAATATGCTTTATTCAGCTTAATGATATTATTAGTATTATAAAGACAAAATACAAGCTTAAATTATGCGCCAATATAAAAAATTAACTAATATAAGAGAGACATATTTTTGTATCACAGGTGTTACAGGTAGAAATTCAATAACCATGTTTAAAATGCCATGAACGCATATTTAAAATGGCATTATAATATCATAATAATATTATTATTAAAAAAAATGTTTTCTTTTTTAGTACAAAAAATGTTGTAACACTTTGCCAATTTATTATACATCTAATATCTCTAATTTTTAAATACTTTGCGGTCAACATATATCTGCATATTTATTTACATAATAAATAAATAATACATATATTATAATTATGTATGTTATCGAATTTCTACCTGTAACATCTATAATGCAAAAATACGTATGTCACTTATATACTTAGGACAAAAATATTGCATATGCATGTGGAATGAAATTTTTTGTGCTGTTATCCTTAGCCCCCTGTATCATAGTAGTAGGATTTTTTTCTGAGTGCCATTTTTTAAAGTATCACATAAATGGTATAATCGGATTTAAATATGATCTGGGCTATATACTGGCCAGTATAATTTTTAAATTTAATCTCATCAAGATCAGTATTCGCTATGCTAGCGACAAGAAGAAGTGCATTAGCACCAATATGTCATATCCAATATGGCTTTCAAATGGCAAAACATGATCTTCTAAAATGTTTTCAATGTACATATCAGTTGGCATTCGCCTAATCACCTTCACGTGTTCGGTATGTCCTTTCAAAGCAGTACCGCTCCGTAGCACTATGTCGCCACCACCAAAACTAACGCTCTGTATGAGGTTACAACTGACATACTGTTCACCAACTCTTCTGTAGACGAAGTCTTGTGAATCTTGCTTCCATATGGTGAACGGTGTGCTAGATGTAACCTCATACAGAGGGTTAATTTTAGTGGTGGCGGCACAGTGCTATGGAGTGGTATTTCTTGGTAAGGAGATACTGAACTTGTGGAGGTGATTGGGTGAGTGACAGCTGATATGCACATTAAACACATTTTAGAAGATCATGTTTTGCCATTTACCAGCCATATTGGATAACAAATTCGTGTACCATGATGCAGGTCTTAATGTCGGTAGAATAGTGAATACTTACGTTGATGAGATTGAATTTAAAACTTATATTGGCCACCATATACCCCACCTTAAATTTAAATCCGATTATACCATTTATATGAAACATTAAATTATGATGACACTGCGGGCAGCACAAAATTTTTTTATTTCACACGCTAATTTCAAAATATGGAATATTTTTGTCCGTGAGTGTATATTAGTTTATTTTTCAAATTGGCGCCTAATTTAAGCTTGTATTTTGTGTTTATATATATACTAATAATATCATTAAATTGAATAAAGTATATTTATATACTCACACCCGGAAAAAAGCACTACCTCAAAAGCGTTTAAAAGGGTCAAAGGAGTAAAAAAATCATTTTCAAAGCCTCAAAAAGTGGTCTTAGAGTGGTCAGAAAAATCTGAAAAAATTCAGGCTAATGTATTAATGTCCCCAAAACTATTTCTGATAGTTTTTGAAAGAAAAAATATTGGTAATACAATGTGAATTTCAAACGATGTAAAATACTTACGGAATAGTAGAGCTTTGTGCAGAAAAAATGCATTTCGCGCTTAGTTAAAAAAGAACGTGCTGCAATTTCGCTCTCAGTGAATTTTGACTAAAGAATCATTAAGAAATAAGTAGACGCCGAAAAATTCCCAGTGACAAGACCTTCCACGATAACCCCCCTTCCCGGCAACCGTGTATGTTGTTTATCCGTAACTGTGGAGCAGGTTGTTGCTTTTTGGTTATCAGCATCCATTGTGTCTTCTTGAAGTTGATGCTCAGGCAGTATTCATCACTAACGGAATTAACCCTTTCCATTGCCTGTTGCAATTCATCTATCTTACTAGCAAGGAACACCGGCATATAAGATATGCCGTGTCATCGGCATATCTTTTGCATATCTCATTTGCATTTTCCATGCATTTTTTAAATATTTGCTCCGAATAAATCGTGGGCGTACTGGGAAAATCCACTACCTCACAAAAGTAAAGTTTTGAGAAAAACGCATTTAAACATTATGGCTTATCTCTTAAAAATCAGGTACACTGGCTGTTTTGGTACCTGGATATGATTTTGAAGGATGTTAACCACAGTACAGGTGGTGTGCACATACATGTACAAAACAAAATTTGAAAAACATTATTTTATTCATGAAAACTTAGAAAAAGATGGAGTTAGTTGATTTTCTTTGTCATTGCAAGTACCAATTTAAGCACGGTGGATGACGAATTTAGAGATATACGATTTTTCCTGTTAACATATTGATGTTTGCGGATTTAATGGTATTAAAATATCAAAATTGAAAAAAATGGAATTAGTGGATTTTCACAGTACGCCCACAAAATATTAAATAGGAGTGGGGATAAGATACATTCCTGCCGGACCCCTCTTTTGATCTCCACACTTTCAGTAAGCCTGCCATCCTATATAATTAATATCTCACATATTTTATGTAATACTAGCAATTACAAACTCGTTTAAAAAAATCAATGAGCAAATAGCGGTTTTATTATGTATGTAAAATAGGAACTTCGTAGTGACGGGCATATATCCATACAAAAACAAAATAAAACAATTTCCTTTTAATCAATCATCTTTTCATTTAAAATCCATTAGGACTTCGCTCATATCGACTTTCAAAATTCTGTTCACTACAATAAATTTCATCGCATCAGAGGCGGAACGTACAACAAGGTTATGAAAAAACGAAACAAGTGGCCAAGTGAATACCACGTAAGAGTGTAAATATCGAATTTCTTAAAAAATAATAATATTTTTGAAGTTATACTTCTTTACTATGGGAGTCAGTTTAGATCGAAAATTTGCATTGTTTTGGAAAAAATCAAACAAGCTTATATTTTTCTAAAACCATTTTTGTTAGTTTATAAATATGTTAAAGTAATAAGTTCTAGTCACAGATTTGGCCGGTAACTGTTAACTAATATATAATTGGACCACGTTATGTAATAACGGATTAACCGCCAAAAGTCCAAAATCGAGATAATAGTGCCATCTTGCAGATTGGGTGCAAATCTATGTATAAAAATATGTTTTTTGTAAAAAAAATTTAAAAAAATCTGTTTTTAAATGCCTGTATTAAGCGACATTTTTTATTTTATTAAAAAAAATCTCACACTAGGATTTGTAATATCGAACTAAACGCCAATAATGGTACATAATCCATTGTCATAAACAAAAATCCGCATCTTTTTAAGTGTAATAACGAATCAAGCGCCACGAATAGTCGGTTAATTCTTTATTACAAAACATAACATATTTACTAACGTTTAAGATATCGAATTAAAAGACATCCTTTGTCAGGTAACATCAGATTAAGCGCCTAATATGTCTCTTAATCCGGTATTCGGATCTTAACTCATGCATATCTTAAAAAATCAATAACGAATTAAGCGACATGTGATCGAATAACATTTAAAATTTACATTATTTTTAAAAAATTTTAAACACATGTAAAATCTATTTACATTTGCATTAATATATTAAATATGAAACATGTCAGTACTATATTTTAGAAATAGTACCAAAAACAAATTTAAAATCTTTAAACCGATTATCTCAAAACTATATTTTGGCGCTTAATCCATTATTACATAACGCGGTCCAATTGTTTAAACAACAAAAGCTGTTTTGTATAAACAATTTTGAAAATATCTGTGAATTCATCATTTTACCTTGATGAAAAATTTTTCTATTCGCTTTTAATTATGCTGAATCCGAATCTGAGGTTACAACGTGACCCTTCAAAATAGCCCGGTCAAAACAGCCCCGTCAAAAAAGCCCCGTCAAAATAGCCCGAACACAAAATAGCCTCGACAAAATATCCCGCAAACAAAATAGCCCCGACAAAACAGATCGCACGCAAAATAGCCCCGGTCAAAACAGCCCCGGCTAAAATAGCCCCGGGTAAAACAGCCTCTTATAAACAATTACATAGTTATTTATACAAGGGGTCCAAAAACTTTTTTTTAATTTAAATTATTTAACAAAAACGAAGAATGTATTTAATTTATTTAATTTAAAATGCATTTTACTGTTGTCCGAAAACAGAAAAAATGTTAATATGATAAATAAACATTGATTTTCGCTTAACTTAAATGTTCTAACTTCCAAGAGGCAGGGAAGACAGGACTCGAGTTCTCTGAAAAGACCATTTTTATTTAATGTAGTTAAGATAAACATCTGAATAGAGGATAATTACCATTTCCGAAAGGAATTATTTCATGATGAATTCTGAAGGGAGCTTTTTTGTCCGGGCTATTTTGTCGGGGCTATTTTGTCGGCGGGCTAATATTCCGCGGCTATTTTGTCTGCAGGCTATTTTGTCGGAGCTATTTTGTGTGCGGGATATTATGTCGGGGTTATTTTGTCGGAGCTTTTGTGGCGGGGTTATTTTGACGGGGTACCGAGGTTACAATTATTGGATAATTCAAAAAAAATTGTTTGAGCTCTTATACAGTATGTGTGCATAACTTGGAAACATATGGGAAACTTTTTTATTTTATCAATTTTACGAAAAAAAATTATTCTTTATAAAAAGCTCTGCATGGCCTAAAAACTAAGACGCAATCAGAATATATTATAAACTTTTATCAATTTTATACGAGTTATGTTAAAAAATATGAATTTCGCTCAACAGTAAAATACCTTTACAGTTCACAATATTCATTTAGAAGGATGTAGTTGCATATTCAAACATAGTTTTTAATGTAGAACAACATTTTACAAGGAAAATTTTCGATATTGTGAAATATAAAGGTACTATAGTTTTGAATGAAATTCATATTTTTTGACATACCTCGTATAAAATTGATAAAATTTGATATAAGATTATTGCATCTTAGATTTTATACCATGCAAAGCATTTTATGAAGAATAACATTTTTTCGTAAAATTGATAATAAAAATGTTTTCAATAGGTTCCAAGTTACGCGGACATACTGTATAAGAGCTCAAACAAAAATTTTTAACATTTATTATTTTTTAAGCCTGGTATTAAATGAATTTTAGGCAAGTTGTAGATAAAAAAGTTTTGATGACTTTGTATAAACATTTTTAAATGATATTTTTCGGTTTTTGTATCACATTTTTTTAGCTTTCTTAATTTTCTTAAAAAGAAGTTGTTTATTTCATATTTAAGGTAAAATAATTGCGTTAATTTTAAAGACTACATCTTACGCTTTAAAAAAATCTATAAAATTGTAATATATCTGTCTAAACTTACTAATATCCTCTTAAAATCTATTTCGTACTTCCGGGCCTAAAGTGACAACTTCACTCCCTTGTGACAGGTACTAAAGTGTCACATTTAATCCGTCCGGGATTAAATATTGACGAAACTCCCGGAACGATTAAATCACAAACAAACGAATTTAAGGGATATTTTATTGAAAAATATAATTAATTAGAATGGTAATTAACGTTAATATTCAAATTAATATTGTGACAGTTCGTCATATTGACCAGTCTTTCCTGGGTTAATGCAGCAGGTAACTGACGAGTAACAGATAGGTCCTTTTCATATTGAACTGGTGTTTGTTTCGAAGATCCTGCGGAAACAGGAAGCGAGAATGAGGACTGTGGCATAACTATAGTGGACGAATCGGCGACTTGACCAAATATTTTATCTGAAATTTTTTGTTTATTTTTAATAGACGATTCAATATATCCCTCGGCCACGTTGGAGGATTTCCATCCTCCATGTCTCTTCAGCACGTCTATTGTTGCTCCCGAATCAGCTAACAAAGACGCAGATGTGCGTCTAAAACAATGTCCCGTATAAGACGTCGCATTTTCTAATTTCAAGAAAGCTGCTATTTGCCGTGGAATTGTACCAAACATGTTTTTTCCTACTACTCGCGTAGTACATTCTTTGTTGATGTATTGAACAAAAAATTTTGAATGAGTTGTCCCTGTCTTTCGCAATGCCACATATTTCCGAAATATCGCCACAAAACTGATGGCACTGTTTTCTGAATTTTTGATCACAAAATTTCGGTCAATTTTATTTTTGGTGTTTCTAATCGCAATTAGGAAGGAATCGCCCAAATCTCTCACATCGTCGATTTCTAAATCAACCAACTCTTTTCCACGACAAGCTCCCGCAACGACCAAAATAAGTGCAACCTACAAAAAAATTGATTTCTTAAAATTTCTGAATATAAACAAATTTCCAAATTTACCTTAAGCATTAAATATTTATCATCCGGAGCCTCCCGTAAGAACTGATCTACCTGCTCAGACGTGAGAATTCTTGACTTCTTTGGCTTAAATCCCTCATTTCTTCTCTTCAAAAAAGCTAATAATTTTGGAAATTTACTTATATCAATATCTTCTCTAATGTTAATAACCGATTTCAGCATTGAGTAATGTGCCCAGAGAGTTGAGGCACAAACCGCTTTTGATTTATCATCGAAGTAGACTAACAGCGCATTTTCAGTAGGTTGTCTCACATTTTTTAAGCGGCACCACTTTTTAAAAGCATCGTACTGCTGCTCGTATAGTTTTCTAGATTTCGGTGGTAACAATTCTTCACCTACTTCGGCTGCTCTTTTATCAATATCAGATACACCTTCTTCACTCATGATACCAATAATTATCAATAACAATGTTTCTTTACAATGACACTAGTAATGACAATGTTTCTAAATTATAACTGTCACAACGCAATGTTACTATGGTAACTTATTTTAAAGACAGTTTATTAAATGAGTTGAAGAGAGAAAAAACTGATTGAAATTATTGAAATAATTAATAAAATCATACCGGAAGTACGAAAAGTATCGTATATACCTTGCGACTGAAGTACATTTAATCCTTCAGGTAAATTATGGCCCTCCCTGCGGTCGGGCCATAAACTTTACCTTCAGGATTAAATGTACTACTTCAGTCCCGCGGTATATAATGTACTATTTAGTAATTCTGTAAAAATACGAAGTTTTCAAAAATGACATTTGGTGAGACGTCATATCATTTGAATGAAAATTTTGAGATCATTTTTGAATGAAACATCGTTTAGTCCTATGTTTGAAAAATAAGTTAAGCAAAGAGAGATTTATAGGTAAAATTGTATTATCTATTTACACATTTTTAAACAAAATTCATATATAAGTCCCACTTTCCACCCACACTGTACTAATGCAGAATCAAATTGTTTAGTTTGTATTATAACTATAAGATAGCTTTAATGTTGCTCCTTCATTTCCAATTTGTAAAATTTAATTTGTTCATTAACTATTATAAATGAAGAAATAAGCCACAATTTAACTAAGCAATGTTAAATTTTATTTTATAAATTTCAAAATTTATATATAAAAATTAATTTTATTATTAATAAATAAATTCGAATTATTTGTTTATTAATATTTAGTTATTTATATTATTTGTTAATTTAAAATAACGTTTTAATTATTCGTAATATTAGAATTATATTTAATAAAAAATTTTAATTTAGAATATAATAATTTTATTTTTTAGTTAAATTGTGGCTTATTTCCCATTTAGAATAGTTAATTACAAAAATGCCACAAGGAAATAGCTTCAGAACAACATTAATTTGATTAATTAGTTAAAAAATTATTTTACATTAACTCGCTTATTTGCTTATTTTTTGTGTAACAATAATAAATATGTTGATTTTCACTCTTTTTTTGCAAAAAAAACTCGTTGTTTTGACTTCTGAGTGATATCAAAGAGTCAAAAATCATTAAAACTAAAAAACTCGACAGTGTTACCTCAAAAAACTATTTGACCATAAATATCTTATAAATATAAAAGCTAATAAAATCTTTTGAATTTTTTGTTTACCATTTTTTGAATCATTGTTTTTTTATGTGTCTTTAAAAATTTGCTACCGTTGGCTTATTTTTCAATATTTTTTCTTAAATTTTTGAAGTTATACTCCTTTCGGCGCGATTGAGATTGAGGGTGAATTTATATTGATCTGCGCGCATGCGCACACCGACAGTTTGGTATTAGTCTTTATACGGGCTCTGATTGGGTGTTGAAATGATCTGTCAATAATTGTTCAATATGGAGGTTATCGGTAAACAAAAATGTTGTATAATATATTAGTTTTTATTGTTGTGAGGACAGAAATAAAATCAAATTTATAATTATAATGACTTTTTAAATAGTTTTGAAAAGCCACAAGTACGTAATTCTAAATGTTTTAGTTGTATTCCAATAAAAAATTATCTTCATACCTATTTGGAAAATGTAAAAAAAATAATGTAATTACCTAGTACTTGCTATGCTATACCCCTAGTAGGCAGTGCTTTAATTTACATAATCTGATTACGAACAAACTTTCTACAAATTTTCATCGAATGTATCGTTTTCTTACTCTATATATTGTTGTATTTTAATTCGACAAAAATCAAACTAATAAAAATTCATATAAACAAAATGTCAAAAAGTTGTTCAGTTTGTGTATATTCCCACATGACGTATACGCGAAGGTGGTGCAGTTTGAAATCGCTTCGACTCTCGTACGGCGGGATACACGGGAAGTAGGTTCAAGCCAAATGCAAGTTATATAATTTTTTTATTTTTTTTATAGATTTTATGATTGTAAGTATATTATTATATAATTTTTTCAGAAAATACGTATTTAATTAAAATTTTTGGCAACAATTATTGTTCAGAAATCATTTGTGGCATTTTTAAATGTGTTTGTGTGTGTTTTATTCTTTTATTTTTTTTACTTTTGGTATTGTTTTAATAAAAATTTTTGGAAAGTAGTAGAGAAACTGTTTAAAGTATATTGATTTCGTTGAAATCATATGATAGAAGTATAACTTCTTACGTGCGTACAAAGTACACACATTCTTTTTTTTTAAATAATCTATGTATTGTACACAATATACATATTTAATTTAAAAATAAAATAATTATACCATACTTTCAAGAAAAAATTACAAAAGTGAGCTTGAAATGTTGATTTCAAACTCTACGCCCCACCCCCTCCCCTTACGGATAGCTATGACACGATTTTGATACGCAACCCATGCAAGTAGTATTTGTGGGTCATTCAATTTCAAATCACTCAATTTTGGAGCAAAAAAAATTTTGGACCTCCGATTTGTCTGAAAATTGGTATATAGCTTCTGCGGGACGTAAAAATAAGATATTTAAGGTCAAAAAATCTTCTCCTTCTTTTTTTCTCAAAATGTTATTTTATGCGATTTTACAGTGATTTGGTGTTTATTTATACAAATTTGCATTTTCTATCGTAAAGTATCAATGGAAGACATAATATTTTAATAGAAGGGACTCAAAAATGTCATTATATGGCATTATAACAAGTTACTTTAATTCAAAACAAGCTTTTGATCAAATTTTATAATGTAGAAAACGTTTTTACATTATTCCCCATTCCCAAAATACATCATAATAGATTTGGCTGAAAATTTGCCCACAGATAGACAAAACATAGGACTTTAAGTGGTGAGAAGGATTTGAATTATATTACAATACCAAAAAAGTTACATGCAATATTATAGTCAAAAATATAGGCGTCTACTGTAAATACAATTAACTCGAAAATATCGACTTCACGACAAAAATTGTTAAAAAAAAATTGTAATAATTGTATATACGATTTATTTGGAACAATTTCAGCTTCTACCATTTTTGTCGAAAAGTTAAAAATGGCGGAGATATTGAGCAAAACAGGTTCTCCTTTAAAATCAAGATGGCGGCTAACGTAACGGAGGAATTGATTCGTGATTTTAAATTTAGGCTACTATTGACTCCTCTAAAGATCAGAAAAATAAAATTTTGGGCAGCTCGGCATTCAAGGTCAAATGCTATCCCGACTGGACTAATATATACTTTTGAGTCTGATATTACTGCATGTAACTTTTTTGGTATTGTAATATAATTCAAATCGTTCTAACCACTTGTCCTATCTTTTGGCTATCCGTGTGCAAATTTTCAGTCAAATCGATGATAATGTATTTTGGAAATGGAGGAAAATGTAGTAAACGGTATTTTAACGTTTTTTACACTATAAAATTTGATCAAAAACTTGTTTTGATTTAAAATAACTTGTTATAATGCCATATAATGACATTTTTGAGTCCTTTCTATTAAAATATTATGTTTTTCTTTGATACTTTACGACAGAAAATGCAAATTTGTTTAAATAAACACCAAATAACTGTAAAATCGCATAAAATAACATTTTGAGAAAAAAGAAGAAGAAGAATTTTTGACCATCAATATCTTATTTTTACGTGCCTCAGAAGCTATATACCAATTTTCAGACAAATCGGAGATCCAAAATTTTTTGCCTGAGTGATTTGACATGGAATGTACCTTGTCTATGTGTGAAATTTAATAAAAAACAATGTTTCATCCGGCAAGCAGATGGGTACAGGTCGACCTATATTCGGATCTTAGGACTCATGCAGTGTTTTGACTTCCTCAATTTTTTATAAAGGTACTTATTATTGGAGCCGGTAGTTTTTACCTGCTACAGTCGGAAAAATGAAAGAATACCCATGAACGAACATATAAAACACGCTGTATTTTCCTGTCACCGTGTCACAAAGAAAATTGTCCAGTGCACGTACATTTAACAATAATTATTACATGTACTTGCGCTGGCCATTTTTTTTGTGTGACATGGTGACAGGAAACTACAGCGTGTTTTATATGTTCGTTCATGGGTATTCTTTCATTTTTCCTACTGTATATACATTTTATTACAGACCTCCTCCTCTATCTGTTCTCCTTCGTAAGGATGTAGTGGCGTCATGTAAGTCGTTTGACTATTTTTGTCCAGTTCTCTCTCTCCTGTGCGTGTTGTTTTGCTTCGGAGAATGAGTAACCGGTCATGTCCTTTATTTGGTCCGACCATCGTAATGGAGATCTTCCTCTGGATCTTCTGCCCTGTTGCCTTCAACTATCATTCGTTCCATGCCTTCTCTTCTTCTAGTTATATGTCCAAAATATCTCAGTATATTTTGGTTGATAGTTGTGCTGAGTCTAGTTTTTATGTTAAGTTCGGCTAACATTGAAATATTTGTGCGATGTGCGGTCCATGGTATGCGCAACATTCTCCGGTAGACTCACATTTCAAATGCCATTATACGTTTTGAATCTGCTTTTTTGATGGTCCAAATCTCTGAAGCGTAGGTGGCGAGAGGAAATATTAACGCTCGAACAAGGCGTAATTTTGTGTTTTTTGTAATATCAGTATTCTTCCATATTTTTGTGAGTTTGGCTGTTGCCGATCTGGCCATTATGATGCGCCTACGAATCTCGTCTTACGAATACGTCTACGAATTACAGACATGTTATAGAAATTATACAGAAAAATAGCAGATGTTAAAACAGTTTATGGAAGAGGTAAAGACGGCCAGTGACGAAACTGCCTATGACCATTCTGATGGTGAAGAATCAGACCACGAGTGCGTAGATCTGGGAGGAAGTCAATCTAAAAAAGATATTTCTGATAAGGATGAAGCTGATATTCCAGAGAATAACAAATTATCGTACATTGGAATGAATGGGGCAACACACTGAATAAAACGCCCATCAAATTCTAAGATTATCAAAACCAAATATAATATTATAAAGGTTTATCCATCTTTATTTACTTGTATCCAAGAGACACTTCAAAGGGATTAGAGAAATATGGGAATACTTTATCGATGATAATAAGATTAATTTGATTGTTTATTTTACAAATCAGTATTTTGAGTCTATTCATTAAAATATTTCTTACTTTGGTTACTAATGTTGCCATTAAAACGCACAAGAGTGCGATTTGTGCACTCTACAGCGTTGTTTAACCTTCCGATGACCAACCTTTTTTTGTTACACGGATGACCAACGGGGGTAAAAACTGACCCCAAGTCAAAAACGACAATTGACAAAAAAATGAAGTTGTTTTAAGAAATGTAATAATGTATTCGTACTTTTAATGTTACTATTGTATCAATAAATTATAAATAAACACTAGTAAGACATATTTTTAATTACAACTGAACAAAAACAAGATTAATCATTCTGAACTTAGAACTAAAGAAATTTTCAAATATACACTAATTACGTCGCCACAGGTTTAGCAAACAATTTTTTTTCAATATTGAAATGTTTCTTACATACAATTCCACATAATAGACGGTATTTAATTAATATAAAATTGGAATATGGAAGGCCAACGGAGTTCGTCTTTGACTCCAAATTCAGAAAATATTTTTTTTTTTTCGTAAAATATAGGGATTTTTTTATTACAAAATATAAAAGAACGAGAATGATATTAAAGTCAAATAAAAAAATAATGAGTTAAAATTAAATTTTTTTTTTGAATTTATTAAATAAAACATGCGTTGGGGTCCAAATTTACCCCCCTTGGTCATCCGAGGGTTAACCACTTAATGCATTATAATGTGTCTGACACGGAGCAGCTTATTTTTGTTTCTGTCAACTGGTAGATGTATCTTACATTATATTTGCAATAGCTACAATTTATTACATTTTCGTTACTGTCTTTCTTTCCTGTATTACAGTTGCAATGTTTACATTATTACAGGCCGGTGCACAAAAATATTTTTGAACTAAAATCTAGAGTCAACTTTTTAATTATTGAAATGACAAAAGTAACCTATACCGTTACCAAATAATTCCGACGCCGAAATGGTTGACGCTGAAACGGCAGACGTCCACTTGGCTCGACGCCCAAGTGGCCCCGCCCAAACGGAGACGCCCAGATGTCCCATTCCCTTAGAAAATGGACTAGTTTAACGTCAACTGATTTATTTTCGGTTACTGTGAAAATAATAAGCCGGATCAATGTGGTCGCCAACATTACTAGAAGAGACACCTTTAGAACAATGAGCGCATTTTACAAATTCTATAGTCTTCCCAATTTTTAGGGATAGAACATAATTTTTCTACATAGGCACTCCATTAAATATAAAGCAGCGTTTTGAACCATCAATTTTAAAATGGCAGGTCTAAATGGCACAAAATTTTAAAGCAAACTGAGTGACGCAAGCGTTTTTAAATTATGTATTTAAATACATGCCATATTATCCTTTTGTTAATCATGTTACAAAATAGCGTCTGTCCGTCATTTTTAATATTAACTAGCTAAAATAACAAAAAAAACGCCCGATGCATCAGTTCTTCTTCTTTACGTGCCATCTCTGCGATAAAGGTTGGCAATCATCACTGCTATTCTAACTTTTGACACTACAGCCCGAAAGAGTTTAGTTGAGCTGCATCCGAACCATTTTCTGAAGTTTCTCAGCCAGGAAATTTTTCTTCTACGTATGCTAAGCCTTCCTTGAATCTTTCCCTGCATTATTAGTTTTAGGAATTCATATATGTCACCACGTGTTATATTATTATGACCCAGATATTGTAGTTTTCTTATTTTGTTGGAATCAAGTATCTCCTTGCTGTTTCCTAGTCTTCTTAGTACTTCATCGTCGGTTATTCTGTCTGTCCAGGATACTCTCAACATTCTTCGATATATCCATATTTCAAACGCTTCCAATCGATTGAGAAATTGTTTAATAAAAGTCCATGTCCCCACACCATACAAAGAACAGAAAATACATAACATTTTAGTAATCGTTTTCTCAGCTTTAAACTCAGGTCCCTACTACATCATATTATGTGTATGCAGTATTGGATCAGTTTAGTAACTCACAAATGTATTACTAAATTTTATGGTTAAAATAACCGTTGGGGGAAGAATTTAGGCAAGCACTGTATATAAATACAAACATCAATATAATGTACTGGTAATTCAATTAATTGCTGCTATTTGTAAAATAACACTATCTGGATTGAAGATCAATACTGAAGTACGTTTAATCTTCTTTATGGCCAAACTAATAATCTGGTAATATAATCACTAAAGCAAAGAGAGTGCCATTATCCAATACAATATTGATTGGTGGCGTGCTATTACTGTTACGTTTAGTTTAAGTAGTAACTTGCCTTTTGTAACATTGTAATATTTCATGTTTGCATTTTATTCAATTTTAATTTGAAAGTAACTAAATATGCCACTCAAAAATAGCGCATCGCTTTCTTAAACTTAAAAGTTTATATATAGTAGACCGGGGCATTTAGTACTAAAAACACAATAATAAATCAATGTTTAAATACAGCACCTAGAGACTTGGAACTTTCTGCAATGTATTCAGGATGATGACAGAAAAAAATGGGTGGAAATAAATAAAATAATAGGGAACTTGCACAAAATTTTAAATTCGAAGAAAATGGTATAAATCACAACAGAACATAATTTAGAACCTGTATCAAAGATAAAAAAGTTTTGTTTGTCTTTCGTTTGGCCCCTAAAGACGACTAAAAATTCAACTTTTACCAGCCACCCCAAAACGTGTCGTGACGTCATGGGGTTGTACATTAACATTCTACACCAATTGTATATATAATTTTAAATTAGACATTATAAACGTCAGTAAAAAATACAGTTATGTGACTGATCGTTTGAAATATTCATAGAAAATTTGTACTTTTACAAAATGGTTTTATTTTCAATAGTAAACCTTATTTCCTTTCCTTCAAAAACTGTTTCAAACTCCAATCTTAACAAACTGGTATATATTATTACAACGACATACGATAAATGTCATTAGAATATAAATATTTTTCCTTTATTCCCCGACGACGAGCTGGCCAAATACCCAAGTAGGTGGAGGCCAATAAACTAAAGAAGAAGAAGAAGAATATACCTAAATATAACCATAAACGGAACCACATAGTTAAACTCTGTGACGTCAAGGGTCGTTTTAACTATTTTAAGATAAAGAAAACTTTAAATTTGTACTAGTTATGAGTTTTTGAAGCGTGAAATTTTGGAAATCTCATTTTTATACAAAACTGAACATTATTATGTAATAAAACAAATGTGCAAGTTCCCTATTACAAGTACGCCATCAGAACCGACCTCCGGTGCACCTGGTGCCCAGGATCACTGACACGTCAAGACACGTCATCTGGAGGCTTTAGGTTTACCGGCACTAAATTGATGCAAACAGGTTAATTGGAGGTTTTTGGAGTCGCTGCACACGAATATGCCATCAGAACCAATTCTTGGAGCACCAGCTGCCCACTGTCACTGCTAAGGTACGTCATCTTCTGGAGTTTCGAAGGTATTCGGCCTTTAATTCATGCAAATAAATTACTAGGTGGTTTTTGGTATCGCTGAATACGAATACGCCATCAAAACCCCCCATGCCACCTGGTGCTCAAGGTCACTGCAAAGGACTATTATCTTCTGGAGTTTGGGGAATTTTTGAGCTCAAGGTTCACCAGGGGCTCGTGTTTAATAGCGTATTCTTATTCAGCGTTCCCAAAAACTACCGAGTAATCTATTTGCATCAATTTAGTGCCGAAAGCCCTCGAAACTTTAAATGACGTACCATATCAGCGAATCTGGACACGAGGTGCTCTAGTGGTCGGTTTTGATAGCGTATTCGTCTTCAGCGACCCCAAAAAACCCCGTGTAACAAAATCTGGCCCTTAATACACTTATTTTGACATGTTTAAGCAATTTTAGATGCATTTTATGCACTTTAAAATGCAACTATGCATTTCGACCCATTTTTCTACAGTAGACTTTTTTCCCGACGTCATCCTGAACACAAAACAAAAAGAAGTTTCTAAATGTCGTATTTAAAAATAGATTTATTTTGTACTAAATATCCTGCTCTAGGAATAATCAGTGTAAGCAAAGTAAGAGCCTGTAACTAAAAAATAAAAAGAGTAGAACATAAAAGGAGACGTATGAGTAGTATGCCGCCATTTTTAATCTCCATGCAAGCAAAGGGGAGATGGGGATATCTGAGCGTTGCCATTTCGGTGGGGCCATTTAAAATCAAAAATTTAATAAATAAAAATAATTTCTATCCTTGTGGGATCGATGCTCACCTGAGGCACCGTAGACGTTTGTATCGACTTAGCTTCTGTTTGTAAAGACAATGAAGTCGTCTTTACTAAGTAACAAGACATTTACTCAACACACATTCTACACTATTACACTACTAAATTACACTATAATATGATTGCGAAATCAACTGTACCATGCAATAGCCTTAGTTGTCGAGGCGTTTAAACTAAATAAAAAAACAATGTGTGTGTGTACTTTGTACGCACGTAAGAAGTTATACTTTATTATACGATTTCAACGAAATAAATTTCGACATTTTGAAATAAATATACTTTCAACAGGTTATTTGTATTTTATTTAATGATTAAATTAATTTTTACTTACTACTTTCCAAAAATTTTTATTAAAACAATACCAAAAATAAAAAAAATAGAAAACACACTGGGATTCGAACCAGGGACCTTTCGATCTCCAGTCACACGCTCTACCACTAAGCTATATTCCCTTTGCTGTGACAGGTTACAAGATTTTTTATACATACTGACAAATTTAGTAGACCAAGTGAAGTATACAAAAATACTTTAAATACAGGGTGTCCCGAAAAGATTGGTCATAAATTATACCACAGATTTTGGGATCAAAAATAGGTTGATTGAACCTCACTTACCTATATACAATAGTGCACACAAAAAAAGTTACAGCCCTTTGAAGTTACAAAATGAAAATCGATTTTTTTTTCATATATCGAAAACTCTTAGAGATTTTTTATTGAAAATGGACATGTGGCATTCTTATGGCAGCAACATCTTAAAAAAAATTAAAGTGAAATTTGTGCACCCCATAAAAATTTTATGGGGGTTTTGTTCCCTTAAACCCGCCCAAACCTTTGTGTACGTTCGAATTAAATTATTATTGTATTACCATTAGTTAAAAACGATGTTTTTAAAACTTTTTTGCCTCTTAGTATTTTTTCTATAAGCTAGTGTTTATCGAGATATTTTGAATATTTGTCGAATCCACCACATATTTGTATATGTACGATTATAGAGACCTGTTAATAATCTGAAAATTTATTTATAATGTACATTTTTATGTATATTTTGAAAAAGAAGCCACATCTCGATAAAAGGTGACTTATCAAAAAAAGACTAAGAGACAAAAAAGTTTTAAAAACACTGTGTTTAACTAATGGTACCACACTAATAGTTTAATTGAAACGTACACAAACATTTGGGGGGTTTAAAGGAGCAAAACCCACAGAAAATGTTTGTGTAAATATATTAAAAAAAAGCTGCATCTCGATAAAAACTGGCTTATCGAAAAAATACTAAGAGACAAAAAAGTTTTAAAAACGATGTATTTAACTAATGGTACCACAATAATGAATTAATTGGGACGTACACAAAAGTTTGGGGGGGTTTAAGGGAACAAAACCCCCATAGAATTTTTATGGGGTGGACAAATTTCACTATAATTTTGTTTTAAGATGTTTCTGATATAAGAATTATACATGTCTGTTTTCAAATAAAAAATCTCTAATAGTTTTCGATATACTGAAAAAAATCTATTTTAATTTTGTAAGTTCAAAGGGCTGTAACTTTTTTTATGAGCACATTTGTACTAAGGTAAGTTAGGTTCAATCGAACTATTTTTGGCCCCAGAATGTATGGTATAATTTATGACCAATCTTTTCGGGACACCCTGTATACTTACTATTATTATAAAATATCTTATTCCCAAGGAAGACAAATCAAAAGACACAAAAATTATAAATATATTTACTAAAAACAATAATAATATATTCTTTTCACGCTCACGTTATTTGCGCTACATAAAGATGTAGCGACTAATACCATACTGTCGGTGTGCGCATGTGCCAGGGAATGTAAAAATTCACCCTCGTGCCTAAAAAAGTATAACTTTAAAAAATTCTTTTCTTAGCCTCTGGAGGATAGATATGTTAGTTGTGTGCTGTCTATATATATGACCTATATCATACGCCGGTAGCACCATATATCAAATGCTTCTAACCATTTTATGGTATATTTTGTAAGACTCCAGCTTTCTTGTCCATACTGGGGGACACTAAAGACGTAATATCTAATAATTCTTATGCGTATGTTGATACTTAAAAAGAAGTTGAAAAAGGCCGTTAAAATATATTGTGGCTTTCCTAGTTGTGATCCCAGGTCCCTCATAATTGCACACCAGATTTATGTCACTGTTTCTAACTGTACATCGTTTATTGCAATTTGAGCATTTAAATTTATTCTTTGGAGCCTAGTCAAGAATAACTAACGGTATCCATATATATCGACAAAAACGAAATATCTGTCGAAAACATCGCTGCTCTTTATAATAGTGTGAAAGAAAATGCAAGAGACTCGATTTCACGTGGCTAATAATAAATAACGAGCATAAACAATGACGTACCTATTTCGCTGAATGCAATTGGAAGTAGGCTTTAAGTTTTATCTAATAATAATCTGAATCTATATGGCTTCTTTTTGAATTAAATGGTACGTCAGCAAACATAATTGCCGAATTTGAGGCGATACAAGCATTTGAGACGCATGGAGAAACAGCATAATGATTCCAATGTTCAAGAAAGGAGACAAAGAAGACCCCAACAATTATAGAGGTATAAATCTACTGAACACCGCATTTAAGCTAACCACAAAAGTTCTAACAACTAACACAGTTTATACCAGTACAAAGCGGTGTCAGACAAGGTGACTCGTTAAGCCCACTTCTATTTAATATAATAATGGACAAAATAATAGAAGCAGTAGGTACGTAAAGGGCATGGTTACAGAACGGGGAACAAAGAAATCCAAATATTATGCAGAAGTAGCCGCATTAATCGCCGAGATAGAAGACGGTCTCCAAAGATTAACACACGTATTCAATACAACAGCTAAGAAATACAATATGATAGGTTTGTTCTAGCAAACAGTCAAACTAGTCAGAAACCGTCAGCAAATAGTTGGTCAGTGGGAGAACATAATACAGTCACCAGTGCTATCTCCTCTACTCACGCTGGTCCACTATTCGCTGATGGTTTCAAACCGTTTGAAACTGATGCTAGAACAAACCTAATATCAGCAGAAAAAACCAAATGTATGACAACATCTAAATACCTACTACCATTTAAAATCGAAATTTATGGGAAAATAATAAAGCAGGAAGCAAGGTTTAGATATCTGGGTATATAGATATAACCAGTATAAGTATAACCAGGTATGAGTATAGATATAACCAGTTACAAAGGTGTTGAAGAGGAAGTACGACAAATAGCTTAAAAGTAAGTAAAGAGGCGGGATCTCTTAATGACACAATCTGGAAGAACAAACGCCTAAGACAAGACGCAAAAGCAAAAATCTACAAAGCAGAGCAATTAGACACATATTGACATATACGGCGGAGACAAGACCTAACACATCTAAAACGAGACGACAACTAGAAACAACAGAAATGAAAATACGTCGACGAATTTCAGGGAAAAGTTTTTGGATAGGGAGAGAAGCGAAAACAAAAGAAGATCATGCAATGTAGAAGACATACATGGATGGGTGACAAATCGGAAAGAGGAGTGGAACGAACACATTAGTAGAATGGCAGAGGATAGGATAGTACGAATTAGGAGGCTAATATTGAAGAAGAAACAGGCTTTAAAGCCTACATACAAGAATGAAGAACAAGAACAAGAAACTATACAAGCAGTCTATATTCAGTTACTAGTGCCCAGTGTGAATTTTTGGCTAACGGCCTCATCAGACCACATTTATTTGAGAACGACGTTGGCGAACGCTCTGGGTAAATGACTACCAACTTTTCTTGGCCTGAATTGGATGATATCTTCTTTATGTGCCATATTCGTGACGGAGGTAGTCAATTATCATAGTAATGCTATGAAAAATTTTCTGCTGCTCTGAAAAGTTCACTTGATGTACATTAATACAATTCTCTTAGTTGGCGCAGCTATGGCAGTCTACGTCTCCCTATGCTCTTTTTCCTTGAGTTTTTTCCTATGATCCAATCCTTCCTTGAATAGTTCCCTGCATAATCAATTAAAGCAAGTTGTATCTCCCTCCACGTGTAATATGTCCGAGACATTCCAATTTTCTTGTTTTGATGGTATTTAAGATTTGTATTTCTCTATTCATCTTTCTCAGAACCTCTTTGTTTGTGACGTGTTATGTCCACGATATTTTCAGAATTGTTCTACACACCCTTAACGCGAATGATTCCAGTTTTTTCATTGATAAATAAAATGAGATTTAAACTGGAAGTCAGAAATAAAATGTGCTACATAAATAATTGTGTTATTGTTTATATTACGATATAGAGAATTGAACCATCTTTCAAATGAGCTAGCACACGACCCCTCTTCTCATTTCAAAAAATCATCGATTAAAAATCGACCTGTTTCGGAAATTATTTCCAAAATCACCCATTCATGAAAAAATTAAATTATTCCAACCTTTAGGTGCTCACTGTATATTGTATGTAAGCTGTGTTGTTGACATATTTATTTTACGAAAATATGGCAAAGAGCAGTTACCATAGAATTACATGATGACAGTTATTTGCTGTGTTGAATTTCCACTTCTATTCTTGGAACATAACAAAAATGTAAACTCTCTTTCTGTTTCAACATAATGATAAAATTAATGAGTTACTGAATACAATGAGAATCTGGAAATATTGTCGGTTTACTCGTATAATGCTGTAAAAGGTGCGATACATATAAATAACATTGAGTTTCGTACGTTTAAACGAACTTTCGGCCCATATATTTAGGAAAAATGTAATTTTATACCCAAGTGTTGTTTAATTATGAAATTCATTAATAGATTTTTGTAGAGAAAAAGTAAGCTATATTGTGGATTATTTCCACAATTTTGTGGTTTATTTATGTCATTTTTTCCCTTAAAGCTTACCGTTTTAGATCAGTTTTATTGCATCCAATTCACTTCTTGGACATATTCCAAAAGTAGTATTAACCCTTAAACGCCCAAGGGTGGGTAAAAAATGTCCACCTAACGCGTATTCCCTTGTAACATATTTATTACGTGTTTAAATTTTTTTGTAAAAATCATTTATTGTTAAAAAGACAGCCCATTATCGAATGTTAATTTGGTTGTACCAATATTTTTGAAAATAAAAGCAGCATCATGAGTTAAATATGGATGGGCATAAAAAGTACACCCTTGGCAAAACTTGTTACTAAAGTTTTCTATATAATTTATCGTTGGTAGGAAGATAATCCATATAACTATCGATGTATAATTACATAATCTACATAATTATCCGCCAATGAGCAGGCTGAAAGAAAGAATATGGAGAAAATCGACAAATCTGAATTACTGGCTTTTACTGGTATGTTAATTTTAATGTACATTGTAATTTTGTTGTAAGGTTTGTAAATTGTTTATATTAATATTTTAGAAGATGCTGCGTTTATTAAGCATAAGATTCTTAATTTTAATCCATTTTCAACAACTCTCAATAAATATATTAGCTATTTTCGAGGTGGACATTTTTTACCCACCCTTTTTTTATTCCATTTATTAAAGTAATTTTGTGGTAACATAATAAACATAAATATAATAATAACAGATTACATAACAAAAAACTTTTTAGACTATTTTACACTGAAGGGTTAAGTTTTCCTTAAATTAAAGTTAAATTATTATTTATTATTAAATTATTATAAAATTATATTCAATTACAGCTATCTGTTGCAGTAGTTAGTAAGAAGTAACTCTTTTAATTCAGTTTTAAATCATCTTTCTAGCCTGCAGTCTTTGATATTTGTGGGTAACTTATTATACAAAATCAGACCACTTGAGTATATACTTCTTTGTGCACCAGTAGTTCGCATTCTTACGGTTTGAAAACTACCTCCCTGTCTGGTATTATGGTCATGCACATCTTCTATACGTCTTAGAGTAATAATTGATGGATTCGACCGTTATTTGATGGAAGTTCATTTTATCTAACAATAAAACACTGAAAACGTTTGTTTTCTATACTTCCACAAAATTTATTGCAACTAAGTGACTACAGCTGTTTCGGCAGAGTTCCTTTCTCAAGTGATAAGTTTACAATGTGTTTGCCTTTTTAAGTCTTTAACTGAAGAGGTTGAGGAGTGGGGAGCTGTTTGTCTCGAGTTGGTCATTCAGAATTATATCTGTATTTTTCAATTTATTAATTTCCATAGATTCCAAAGACTTCTAGATCATAATCATTTTTTCAATGAAGAGTTTCAAATTCTGCATATCCAAAATAAAGGCCTTAAGCTATCTTTTTTTAGAATCTATGGAAATTAATCAATTGAAAAATACAGATATAATTCTGAATGACCAACTCGAGACAGGTAGCCCAATGATTGGTGATTCTGGTAGGGTTAGTTTTATTTAATATACTAAAACCGTTGGACACAATTTTTTGACAAATTAATTTTTGTGAGATACTCTCTTGAATAAGGTCTATGTTAAAATCACCTAGTATCCAAACTGGAATTTTTTTATTCACAAATATGTTTAGTGCTTTATCCAGTGCATCAAAAAGTTCATTGCAGTAGAAATCTTGAGGTCGATATACTCCACCCACTATGATACTTCTATCAATCTGTAAAAATAACATTGAACACTTTTTATTATACCTATCTGTACTGTAGACTTCTGAGTACTCGTAACAGCTTTTAACAAATAACCCTACACCACCACCTTCTTTATCCCTACAAACAAAAACTGAACTATAACCATTCACATTAAAATATGTTTCTTCACCCACTCTCAGCCAATGTTCGGCCACTACAATTAAATCTGGCATATTTAACTTAACAACTAACGTTTCAAAGTTCAATATCTTATTTCTCAGAGACTGAGCATTCAGGTAGAGTATGTTAAACTCAGTACTATTATCACACTGTACTTTATCCAGTTTAAATTTTATTTGCAATTTACAATCATTATCCATTTTACTAACGTATTTTCCATTTTACAGTAATGTTCACAGAATAATATTAAAGAGTTTTGATAATATCCTCATTGTGAATGTAAATTGGCTCAGAATCATCAGATTTTCTTACATATACCCTACCATTTTTTGTCCAACAGTATTTGTATTTCCTTTCCTTTTTTAGTTTGTATGCCATGTTAAACAAGTTTCTGTTTGTAAAGGTGAGCTGCTCGTTTATATAGATAGTTGAAGTATTTTCTTTGTTTTTGTTGCAACTCAGCATATTAGATTCCATTTTACGATTTTTTCGTGCTTTGATAAACTTAGTTTTTATATCACGTGATCTCATCTTTGCAACAATTATTGCTCCATTCTTGGTTTCTTGTTTGAAGCAGTCTGACACATCTTGACTATTAAAATTACATGATAAAAGCCTCAAAATTACACCTCATCATACAGCAAATGAGAGGGATTCTTTCCTTTTTATAATATGTTACTTCCTTACCTGAGGGTTATAAAAACCCTTTCTTCCGCCTCAAAACATGCTTGCATTGGAGTATTTTTCTTGTAAATTGCAGGTAAAAGCAATTGTACTAAATGTAAATAAGATTCTTTTGACATCCTATAAAATAGGGATGGGAAAAACCTACCGGTTTAAACCTAAAACCGGTTTTTTTACTTCGCAATAACCGGTTTTACCGGTTATTTTTTTTGTCCCGGTTATAACCGGTTTTTTCTTTTTAAAGTAAAAACCGGTTATTAGGTTTTTACGGTGATTAGGATTAGGTTAGGTATTATTTGGGATCCCAATCATAATTATTATTCTCAAGTAACTATTCCAAACAAAACCATAATTCAAATTTTATTTTATTTTATAAATACAAAAGCAAACTGAAAGTGCAATCTCACATCAGCCAGCAGAATCAGTTATTAAGTTTTATTTAATATTTCCTTGAAAAGGTATTTGTAATCATAATATGTACATAAGAAGTGTCTGTTTGAATTAGACGCAAGCCAAACATCATCTATTTTTCACACTAAACTCTTAACTCTTGACATTGAAAGTCGGTGAATGATAATGATATGCATATCGTATTACTGATTACGGATACGAATCTCCAAGAATTTCCCTACGTTTTCAAAACGATACACCCATACAGGAAGTATTAAATGAGTTAAAATGTACCTATTTTAGAAATATATATACAAACGTGTTAAAAGTAATACATGATAAATTTTTTTTGATGGTAGTAAAAATAAAAGATATATTGCATTATCCAATTTATTTTTAAGTAAAATATTTATGTTGATATTATTTTTTTTTAAATCCCATTTCAAAGAGTCTGGGAAATTTTTTATAAGTTGAAATGGTTGGGGAATTTTTTGATTTTGGGAGGAGAGGAAAATTGTAATTGTAAATGTAACTTTGTAACCTATTGGATTAAAAAAACCGAAAACCGGTTTTTCCAAAAACCGGTTTTTTTGGCCGGTTAAAACCGCCAGGTTAAACCGTAAGCAAAAAAAACCGGTATAACCGAAAACCGGTTTCTTGTCAAAAACCGCCATCCCTACTATAAAATGCAGGAAATTTAGCATCACATTCTTGTAATTTTTTTTTCAACAACAAAGGCTCTGCAATTTATATTGTTTGTAATGTAGGGATGAACCCAATACCTCCTTTTCTCTGCTTTTTACTTCTTCTGTTACTATATAGAATAATGTTTTCATCACTTGAATCACTACACATTTCTAAGGCAATAATATAGCTTTAAATTTAAACACCATATAACAAAGCTACTTGTACAGTCAGAAAGTGACTCGTACTCTGAACGGACCACAAAAACACATATATTAAAATGTATATAATCAATGGAATACATGCGCGCCGTCAGCACATTGGTGGAACCATCATGTGGCTCACAAGTGTGCCATCCACACCATCACTCATTTGTCTTACTTGGATAGCGACAAAAACTTCTTTAGCTTAGAGAAAAACTGAGAAAGAATTTCACATACATGTGAACTCTCAAAAATATACGATTGTATACAAACTACACATTTTATTTCCACTTAATATACATAAAAATATAATAATAAAAACTCGGTGTATTATTAAGTAATATTTTATTGATTTTCAAACACATTTTGTGTGAATTACTGTCCTTATTTTTGAGGACATAAATAAAACACAGTAACTGTTTATTTACATTTATTTCGACTTACAAAACAAATAAAACTGAATGTACTCAACTGTCACAAAAAAAATGTGAAAATTTCGGCTATATATTTCGATGTTTATAAAGTTTCCTAATTGCCCTCTTTAGTATAAAAACTAATCCATAATCGATTCAGAGGCAACAGAAGTGGAAGAAAAAGTCGCATGTAGACAAAGATTTTTATAAAAAAAAAAGCAGACATTTTAACATATAAGCAACATATAGACCAGGGCGGATCTATGAAAAAACGTCTATTTTTGGATATGCGAGGTGGCATTCGGATTCTTGCAGGTAGAGTTAGGTGACAACTTCAACAATAATAACTGACTTATGCTCCTTCTCAAATATGGCCGGAATATTAATAAAAAAATAAAAATATTTAAAAATTTGGAAGAACTTTGATTTTTTTCTTCAACTTTCTTTGCTTATATCTTTAAAACGATTCAATTTGGAACAAAGTCGTAGAGAAATAAAATAAGGGGGCAAAATAAACCTGTTTTTATTCAATGTTTTTCAACCGCTTTGGTTGCACTTATAACTTTCGTAATTCGCTTAGAAAATTTTTACAACATACTTAAATCGTTCACAAAATTTCATTAAAATCGACCTGATAGATTTTGCAGAATAATTTTGCAATCTATTTTTAGTGGAGTCACTGAAGGTGGATATGAGCTAATACCTCCGATTTCGTTGAACCTCTATAGATTTGCATGAAAATTGGTGAGCAGTTAGAGGATATCTCAAGTAACAAAGTTGACATGGTGCCAACTTGCGCTTTTACCCTGGGGGTGGATGCCACCTCTTCTCGGGGGTGAACATTATTTTATTAAAAATAACCCCATAATTCGATAGAGGGACAAATTTCAAGAAAAATTTGTTATATAAAGTTATTAAAATAAATCAAAACTTTTTGAGTTATTAAAGATCAAAGATTTTAATTTTTCTTGAGAAAAATGCATGTTTTTAAATAATTTTTCATCAATAACTCAAAAAGTGTAAGTTTTTACAAAAAAGTTATTATTGTCAAAATTGAAGCTAATAAAAAATGAAATAAACCCCTTACTACAAAAACCTTTTAATGTTAACTAGAAGTGAGTAATAGGTAATTGAATGTATATTTTTTTCGGCGAGTAAAAAACTCTTAAGTATTCAAGCTGAAATAACGGGAAACTGATGCATTTTATAACATAAACTTATTAGACATTTGTCAAAGTACTTAAAAATATCTATCAAATGAGCCCCCGAAACATGTTGATAGCGTTAAAATTTATGCTCCAAAAATTTTTTCAAAATTTATCTTTTAAAAATTTTTCCAAAAAATGTTATTGTTTTATTTTTAATAACTCTGTTCGTATTTACGATATCAGGTTCATCTAAAGACTGTTTGAAAGCTAATTCCAAGTGATATTTAAGCTCGTTGAACCTAATCTTTTAAACCCCTTACTTTTTTAAAAATAAAAGGTTAAATTACCCCGGTTGCATGGTTCCCACAGCAAAATTTAAGATTTAAACGTTTCTATCTCGGTTATTTTTTACCCCATAGAAATAGTAAAGCAGGTAAAATATTTGGCATAGAGAAAACTGAAATTGGGTTATATATAATTTTTTACGTATATTGAGTATTTTTGGAGTTATTATCAAAAGAATATGAGAATTACAATAATTTTAAAAATTATGATTTTTATAAATCATATCTTTTTTTCAAAAATATGCATTTTAAACCGGTAAAAATTATCAAAAACATTACTTATGCTAATATAAAGAAGTTTTTGTAAGGATTACTATAAATTTTAATTTTTGTGGAAATGGCGTATGTTTTATTTTTCACTTTTTCCTAAAAAATTTGAAACGGTTCTTTTATTTTCATTCTAACTTGCTTAATTTCGACGTTATTACCTTGTTCTGAAGCTCATTTGATAGCTTTTCCGAGATACTCTGGAAAATGTTTAGCAGGGATATTTTATACATTGCATCGTTTTCCCGTTATTTAAGCTTGAATACTTAGATTTGAGTACTGGTCGAAAAAAATACACATTCAATTGCCAATAACTCACTTTGATCTAACAATACTCTAGTTCTTTATGTGAGGAATGTATTCAATTTTCTATTATCTTCAATTTTAGTATTAATAACTTTTTTGTAAAAGCTTGTAGTTTTTGATTTATACGTGAAAATCCGATTTAAAACATGCATTTTTTTACGAAAAAATAAAAATTTTGGCCTTTAATAACTCAAAAAGTGTTGATTTATTTTAATAACTTTATATGATAAATTTTGCTTATAATTTGTCCCTCTATCGACTTACGCTATTATTTTTAATAAAATAATTTTCACTCCCGAGAAGGGGTGGCATCCACCCCCAGGGTAAAAGCGCAAATTGGCATCATGTCACCTTTGTTCCTTGAGGTATCCTCTAATTACTCACCAATTTTCATGAAAATCGATGGAGGTTCAACGAAATCAGAGGTGAAAACCTTCAGTGACTGCACTATTTTTTTTAAGTTCAAATTTTTTAAAAACTTTCTGAAGAAAAAGTAGACTATTTAGAAGTTTGCTAATTTTTTTACATATAAAGAGGTTCTCTACCTATCTAGTACACTTTACAGAATTAAAATCATAATAATTAATCATAAAAATCAGAACAATTATTTAAGCGGCCTCAGCACTGTTTGAAAGTTATAAACAATTTTTTTGCTTATAAACAAATACAGTGAGAACGTTTGAGTTGGCATAAATTCATGTTCTCGAGAATAGGCGTCTCTGGAGATAAATCCCGAAACAGGTCGATTTTTATTTTTAAATTCAAATTTTTTGGTACACATATAGTATATCATGCTAGTGACGTCATCCATCTAGACGTGATGACGTAATCATGCCCAGATGGATGACGTCATAACTTTTTTTTTAAATGAGAATAGGTGCCATGTGATAGGTCAATCGAAAGGCTATTCAATTATTTATTTTATACAGCATTAATTAATTATTTATACAGCATTTGAATTCAAAAAAAAAGTTTTTGAACTAAATTAATTCCAATATTTAGATTACGTCATCACACTCAGATGGATGACGTCACTAGTATGATATTTATGCCAAAAAATTATAATTTAAAAATAAAAATCTGTTTCGGGATTTATCTCCAGAGTCTTCCATACTCAAGAAAATGAATTTATTCCAGCTCAGACGTCCTCACTGTATTTGTTTATACATAAGCCAAAACATTGTTTATTACTTTAAACAGTGCCGAGGCCGCTTAAATAATCCAATTTTAATTATGTAAAGTGTATAAGATAGGTAGAGAACCTCTTTATATAAAAAAATTAGAAAACTTCTAAATGGTCTACTTTTTGTTTAGAAAGTTTTTAAAAAATTTGCTAAAAAAATAGTTAAAAAAATTTAAATTGCAAAATTATTATACAAAAATCTATGTATTAGGTCGATTTTAATGAAATTTGGTGGATGGTTTATGTATATTATAAGAATTTTCAAAGCGAATTATGAAGGTTCTAAGTGCAAGCAAAGTGGTTAAAAAACATTGAATAAAAACAGTCTTTTTGTCCCCTTATTTTCTTCTTCTTCTTCTTCTAGATTACTCCTGTTTATCTGCCTCTTATTCTGTTTCAGTTGTTGTTGACTTAGCATTGTCTTTCCACCTTTTCGGCGGCCTTCCAACGGGTCTTCTGCTATACGGCTTGTTGTTTTTACAGATATTCGCTAGTCTATCTGGTTCCATCCGGTTTACATGTTCGTTCCAGTTTTTCTTTCTTGTTTTTATCCACCTGTTAATATTTTGAATTTTGCATCGTTCTCGTATATTTCTGTTGCTTTGTCTGTCTCTTAATGATATGCCCGCTATTGCATATTAATATTGCTTAATTATATGCCCGCTATTAATACTTTCATTTCGATATTGTTGATTTGTTGTTTCGTCTTTCTTGTATCGGTCCTTGTCTCCGCTGCATATGTTAGGATAGGTCTTACTGTTGTCTTATATACTTTTATTTTGCTTTCCGTGGTCGGATATTTGTTTCTCCATGTGGTTTCTCGGAGACAATCACTTACTTTTGCCGCTTTGTTTGCTTGTGTTGTGGTCTCTGTTCTTATATTCCTGTCACTAGTGATATCTACTCCTAGGTAATTGAATTTCATTACTTTTTCTACAATTTTGCCGTCTATTTCTAACTTGCATCTACGCGGCTCTTTACTTATCACTATACATTTAGTTTTTTCTTCTGATATTCTCATACTAAGTTTATTTGCTGTGATATTGAAGGTGTGGAGCTGCCCTTGTAGGGCATCCTCGTTATCAGCAATTAGTACTGAATCATCGGCATAGCATATTATCGTGATTTTATGCGCTCCCATGTGGTATCCATGTCGTTTTCGTTCTTCGTGAATTATTTGATTCATCATCATATTGAATAACAACGGGCTGAGCGAGTCTCCTTGGCGGATTCCTCCTTTTAGTTCTATGCATTCTGTTTCTCCTGTTGACATTATAACTCTGGTCTTGTTGTTCTTGTTAATTTCATTAATTAGCCTTATTATCTGGTGGTCTATTTGTTCAGCTTGTAATAAATTTAAGATATCATTTCGCTTCACCCTGTCAAAAGCACTTTTTAAATCTACAAAGCACATGTATGCTGGTTTTCCATATTCAATAGACTTTTTTACTATTTGCCTGATAATAAAAATTGAATCTATTTTGCTGCGGTTCTTCCGGAAGCCTTGTTGTTCATCTGCCATTTTCGCTTTTTCCTCGATTTTATCTTTTATGACTGCCGTCAACAATTTTAATGTGCTGTTCATCAGACTAATGACTCTATAATTTTCAGGATTTTTCGAGTCTCCCTTTTTGAGTATTACAGTCAAACCCGCTTATTAGAATACCTCTTAAAGGAATATCCCGGTTTAAGGAATAAAAATTTGAGGTCCCGAAACATTTCCACTAGCGACCAATGATCGGTTATTAGAATATCCCGGTTATAGGAATACTTTTGATTGGCACGAAGGCTATTCCAATAAGCGGGTTCGACTGTATTTCCTATTTATTGCTATTTTGCGGAAGGGTAATAATTTAAGACATTTTAAACCAGTCGTATATTATGCAAAATTCAATTATCCTTATTTTCTTACCCTACGCCTTTGTTCCAAAAGTGAATCGTTTTAAAGTTATAAGCAATTAAAGTAGAAAAAATCAATATTTTTCGAGATTTTTAAATATTTAAATTATTTAATAATATTCCGGGCATATTTGAGAAGGAGCATAAGTCAATTACAATTATTGAAGTTGTCACCTAACTTTATCTGCAAAAATCCGAATAACACCTTTCACATCCACCTCAAAACAGATCCGTCCTGATCTAATAGCCAATACAGGTAAATCTCTTCTTATTTATCAAACAAAGTAAATTAACAACGTTCTGAAACTGTTTTCTTATGGCATCAATAAGTAATAATAATAGTCTCTAATTCCATTTTTACCTAAAAAAGATTTGACTTTTACATTTGCACTCCGGAAATCTTCTTTAGCAGATTCATAAGTAAATAAATTTGTTGAAAAAGGCGTATATAACTTTTAAAAATATGCCTTCCGCCCTGCATTCAACAGCTCGTTCACATAGGAACGAACGCGCATCGGTACTAACGCAACCCCACTCAGTTCTGCGATGGATCCAAAGAGTGATGGCTACCGAGAGTGTTTTTAAGAATAAAACCGAGGATCATGAAGGCAGTTTCAAGCAGTGTACTGAACTGAAAACCTGATCGCCAGCATGCGGCCACCCAGCGGCAGTGATGCGACGGATTGAGTCTGAATCTTGCCGGGGCCAAGGAACTCTGTATTGAAGAGATGCTTCGCCGGTAACTGTAACCGACGTGAGCGGTTGCTGCTATCTCCAATCCGGAGTTTTTGTATTGAGTGTTGATTCCGTATAGCGTGATTGTGTCCTGTATATCGCACAGCTAGTTCAATTGTGCCACAACAGCAAAAAATTCGAATTTTGGGTTAAGGCTGTAAAATATTGCCTATATAATGGCCCATCTAATGCAATACAGCCTGAACTAAAATATTGTTTTGGATAAGTATAAAGTAAGTTACTTCGGTATTTCACTGTAGGGTTTTTGGAGGTTTTGAAAATGCAATACGGCCATAACTGGGAGATGTGGCGATAATATACACTGCCACAATACAACCGATGTAATTCAATACGTTCAATACGGCCACAACTGCAAAAATCAAGAGAGATGTGGTGATAGTATACACTGCCACAATACAACCGGTAAATTCAATACGGCCACAACTGCAAAAATCAATTGATTTTTTCATTATATTGCCGCCGTATCTCCTAAGTATTGTTTTATAAATGACTTTCTTCACAATGCAATATCGCCATAACTATCAAAATGCAATGAACGTTTTATTTTTAATAAATTGTAATAAGATCCAGCCAATAAGTGTATAATTTACTACCTAAATTGTAATTTTGAAGCCAGTCACTCTCAAAATAAATTATTTACATGGCATAACGCGTTTATTACAGAACGTTTTGCTCATTTCTCGAGAATATTGTGTTTTGCACTTGTGGCACTATTGAACTAGGTGTGCGATATTACTAATACTGTTATTACTTTTTTGATAATAGTTAAAACAATTTAGTTTTCCCTTACAGGCATCCGCCAAGGAGGCTTTCTTCGGGGCGAAGCGAAGACAGAATATTATTTTAATTTTACTCTGTATATAAATACCCTTAATATATTTATTTATTTTGAACCCATGTTTTGCCGAGTCTGTTGTCCAAAATGAGCGGCCCGTTACAAACTGACAGTTGTTGTTGAGGTTATGTTATATCAAAATCAAAATGTTGAAGAAGTTTGAGTACTTGCCAATTTTGTTTTAGGTAACAGCCACCTTTGGCTGAAACGATATGAGGGTCGATGTTTTATACCCTGTGATACATTAAATTATGATTATTCTGTGTGTTTATTCATTCATTCCATGTTTTATGTGATTCTGTGTTTGGGAGTGTTCGTAAATTATGAGTTTTTGGGGTATAAATATTGTAAATGTATTTTGTGTACTGTATGTTGCAACATACGACACGTGCAACATAAACGGAAAGAAAGTCAATCACCTCCGATATTTCGATGATATTGTTCTTATTATAATTAACCAAGAAGAACTAGCCACAATTCTGACTCAACTAAGGGTAAGAACAGAACAAGTGGGTCGAGGTGGAGGTGGAGGTGTAGGTCGCGGTGGATGCTACTAGTTAATAAGTCGCGGTCGATGTCGACAGCACATAGCAAGGAGGTCACCTGCGCTGTCAGTCGAGCCAGAACCACTATCAAGTGAAGTAGTTTAATGAAATTTGATTGACAAAATGATTGCTTTTGCGATGTTGTGTCAGTCAAGTGATGATAGTGATGAAATGTCCGCTGTAAATAATCAGATCCTCCTTCATATTTTAAAAATTTACTGAATTTAATTACTTTACTGAATTTAATTTACTAATTTACTAGGAATTCAAAAATAAACTGAATACAAAAGAGGGATTATATAAACAGTATTAACTCAGATAGCGCAGGTAATGACAACTTGGCTTCGAACGAACCAATCACAGGGAAGCATCCTCGTAGGCCTCGCTGCTAAACCTCCACCGCGACTTACCTGCTCTGTTCTCTTCAATTCACTACAATGTGTTTGTTTTACATGGATATCGACATCGACCGCGACCTCCACCTCCACCGCGACCCACTTGTTCTGTTCTTACCCTAACACAAGCATCAGAGAAGATAGGATTAAGTAGAACAAAAATCATCCCTAGAGAAATGTTGACATCAGCATTTTCGTGTTTGCCAAAGAAAGTGAATGCACTGACTACCGAACCATAAGCTTAATGTCACATACCTTGAAAATTCTGCTGAAAATTCCACACCTGTAATTTTGAACCAATCAAAATACGTTATTTTGACAGATCACCATGGCAACGGAGGTATTTTATCGGAAATTTTTTGCTCGTGGGGTACCCAACAGCGAATTATAGTGGAAATTTTTTGACGTTTACAATAACAGAACATTTTTGACAGACTGGTTTTTATTTGTTTACATAATTTAGTTTTGATTCATTTTCTATCACTTGTAGTTACTCAAAACTTATGTAAAATTGAAGAATATACTATTTTCTATCTTGAAATGGTATTCCCATGCAACTACAATGAATAGAAATTACGAATTTGAAAGCCTAAATAATTGCTGACAAAGCTATGGCGCGCTATTAATCTGTTCATGCAGCTTTGGATTTTCAAATGCAAATTTGGTGTGGAATTTTCTTACCGAATACCACGCGAAGTCAAATTAATATCCGGAAATTTTTTTTTGATCATGAATATTTTTAGAAAATTTCCCTCGTCTGCGACTCGGGAAATTTTCAAAATATTCATGATCTCAAAAAAATTTCCGGAAATAATTTGACCTCTAGTGGTATTACTAGTGAAAATTATCCACGCCAGAATACACTCTAAACTGGAGCTGGATATTAGTGACACTCAATATGGGTTCCGCGATGGCATGGGTACCAGAGAGGCATTATTTTCCTTAAACGTGCTGACACAGAGATGTTTGGATGTTAACCGTTCTCTTTACGTCTGTTTTATAGACTACAATAAAGCGTTTGATAAAGTAAAACATGATCGACTCATGGAAATTATGAAAACTAAAAACATAAATGAAAGAGATTTACGACTAATAACACACCTATATTACAATCAGCGAGCAGTAGTCAGAATAAAAAAAAACATCTGAATAAATGGAAATAAGGAAAGGAGTCAGGCAAGGCTGCATTTTATCACCTCTATTATTTAACGCTTATTCTGAAGAGGTAATGCGAGAAACTCTGGAAGATTAAACAGTCAGCATAAGAGTAAATGAAGTCTTAGTTAACAACATCAGAGATGCAGATGATACAGTAATAATAGCCGATAGTTTACAAGACCTGCAAAGACTCATGAGTAAAATAGTAAGGTGTAGTAGGGAATACGGACTCTCTCTCAATATCAAAAAGACGAAGTTTATGAAAATTAGTAAAAACAACCATAATAATAACGAAATCTTGATAGTAGAGGGCCATCAGATCGAAAGAGTAAAAAGGTACACTTACCTAGGAACACTTATAACAGAAAATAATGACTACACTGCAGAAATCAAAGTCAGAATCGAAAAAGCACGTTCTAATTTTATGAAAATGAAAAAGGTTCTATGTAGCAAAGATTTAACATTAGCTCTTAAAGTACGCCTAACAAAATGTTACGTATACAGTGTACTATACTATGTAGTGGAATCATGGACGTTAAATGTAAAGACAACGAGACGACTTAACGCCTTTGAAATGTGGATCTATAGAAGAATTATGAGGGTTTCCTGGGTAGATAGAGTTACGAAAAACGAAGTACTGAAAAGAATAGGTAAAAGAAGGAAATTAAACTTACAATTAAAGAAAGAAAGATAGAGTATCTCGGAAATGTGATCCGGGATACTCCATCTTTCTTTCTTTAATTGTAAGTTTAATTTCCTTCTAGGAAATCCTTCTTTTTTAATAGGTAAAGAGAAGGAAATTGAACTTACAATTAAAGAAAGAAAGCTAGAGTATCTCGGACATGTGATCCGGGGCGAGAAGTATAGCATCCTGCGACTCATAATGCAAGGAAAAATAGATGGCAGATAAAGCATCGGAAGAAGACGAATTTCATGGCTGAAGAACCTGAGAGAATGGTTTTGATGCAGCTCAAAACAAATACTTAGAGCTACTGCCTCAAAAATTTAAATAGCTATGATGATTGCCAACCTCCGTAGCGGAGATGGCACCTGAAGAAGAAGAAAACAAAAATCATGACAAATAAAAATGACAGAATAAAAATATAAATATAAATAATGTAAATATTGAGGTTGTTGACGAATACATATACCTGGGTGCCTGGGTCAACAAATCAAAGCTAGTAAAGAGAACCAAACAATTGAAATACAAAGAAGAATTAGATTCGCCTGGGCAGCGTTTGGAAAGTTAAGATGGATACCACAAAGCACAAAAATACAACAATACCTAAAAACCCGAGTATTTGGCCAGTGCATCCTTCCTGTTTTGACGTATGGCTCAGAAACATGGACACTAACAAAGGCCAACATAAGCAAAACTCAGAGAAAAATGAAAAGACCAATGCTGGGAATAAAACTGCAAGGCAGAAAATCAAACAAATGGATAAGAGAGAAAACAAAAGTAAAAATGTAACTTAAAATAATATAACAGGGTTAAAGTGGGGATTTTCGGGCCACAATGCGAGACAGGAAGACAAAAGATGGAATGCTGAAATACAAAAGTAAAGACCGTGGACAGGAGGAAGGGGCAGAGGAAGACAGATGCGATGGAAAGACGATATTGTAAACGCTGCAGGTACTCACTGGAAAAGCGCAGCCAAGGACAGACGGAAATGGAAAGATTTGGGGAAGGTCCAAAGTTGGATAGAAATGGGCTAAAGAAGAAAGAAGATAGTATATTATATGTATAGTAATTATTGAGACTGGTGTTTCACATTTTCCTATCCTCTATTGTTGGGACTATGTTCTTGTTGTTCACTTCTTCTTTAAGGATTGGCAACCAAAGCTTTAACAATTAGTATTTAATACATATTTTTCTTTAGTTAGTAGAATCAGAGCTGCTTCTTTGATTTTTTCCTTTGTACTGTTTATTTCATGATTATTGGCCATTAGGGATTACGGCCCTTAGGGTCTGTTTTTCATTCTCGTCCTCAAAACTCCCAAAAATTTTGAAAATTTAAGTCCGGCCTTTACGGCTTCTGATAGTATTAATCATTACCTTTTTAACGCATGTATAATTTTTAAAATCGGTTGTACCATTCAAAAGTTATCGAGCTCAGAAATATGACTAAATTTCTATTTAAAAAGGAGAAAATGTTTGTGGGTGTTTGTGTATGTGTATGTATATGTGTGTGGAAAAGTTACTCCTAACTGAATTATTTTTTCTGTGCTTCAAGAAGGCCGATTCAGAACCGGTGTAGTTTGTGACTTTTGACCACCCATAATGCAGCTATAGGACTGGGTAGGTACAAAACGGCATTTTTTTGGGGGTATATATCTATGGTTCAAGGAGAGACAGGAAACCCGCAAATACACTAAATCAATAGCGTTAAGCTTTCAAATGGTGCATAAACATCAGCATCAGACATACACATGGCTCAGTATAGCCAAAAATCTAAAAAACTAAACTTTGGAAATTTTGATTTTTCGACAATTACTCAAAGATTCAATCTACGAATTGCGCCAATAACTGAGCTGTTTGTAGAAGGAATCTAGACGCGTCTAACGGGGTGTAACTCATATCTGGGAAAATCCGAATTCTTAGGTTATAAGCTTCGTGATTATGATCAAATCTATTTCCTATGGGCAAAAGCGGTTTCTCAAGCTTAGTAATTCCTGTAATACCTTCAGTTATCATACTTGACCTCGGATGAATCAGATACTACTTGTCAATACGTTTCAAACTCATGTTTAGTGATCAAAATCGGTTGAGACGTTTAGAAGTTATAGAGCTCCAAAAGTATCCCGGCCGGCCATCCCAATATTTTTTTCTCGGTCTATTTCGAGAAGAAAAAATAGTCTAGTGTACATTCTATGGATACAAAGAATTAAATTTTTAAAAAAAGTAGTGGGATGGCTGGGATATGAACACGGATTGTCCTATCACAAGTTGTGTCGTAACCACTAGATCATTTGGGAGATAATGCGACAAAGGCGACCATTTATAACGCATAACGTGTAACGTTAATTTTAAGGGAAAATAAAATTCTAGTTTTATTTTGACAGGTTTTTCCACATAAGAGTAACTTTGATACGGTTGGTACTTTTAAGCTCTTTTGTGGCGCGTTTTATTTCAAATTTGGCAAATATCATGGAAAAATCTTTCAAAATAAAACTTCAATTTTATTTTCCTTCAAAATTAATAGTATATTAAGTATGGAGAACGGTAAGGGTTTTATACCGATCGAAGACAATTGTTTGGAGGAGGAGCAGAGCGACGACTCCAATTATTGTCTGAGATCGGTTACCCTTAACGTTCGACATGCTTATAACGTTTTTTTACACGATTGATACCATTATAAATTATAAAATTAAACATTTTCGTCATATTGACTAGTTTCATTCATTAGATACTTTGGTTGTTAGGTAGTAACTAGGGTGCATAACAACAATGGAGAATTGAGTTTTTATTTAGTTGTCAATAATTTTAAGTACAATTTTGATTATTATAAATTAAAATATGAGCGAAAGTGAATTTGAAGAAATTGAACGGGCTTGGAAAGAAGGGTGTTCCGCAATTATTCCCGAAAAATCCAAAATCCGTTATCAAAATACCTACCAAAGTTTTAAAAAATGGTGCGAAGGCAAGAATTTAAGAATCGAAGAAAAGACTCTATTGGCATATTTCGTTCAAAGACATAATATGCAGTTGAAAGCTCCTGGAAGCCTCTGGGCAGAATATTCAGTGATTAAATCCACCGTTTTTCTTTATGATGGCATTGATATTTCCAAGTTTTCAACTTTGATCGCGTATTTTTTTTTATTTATTAAACACCAATAGGATGCTTAAGGACATTACAATCTGATCAAATAATGTGATCAATGAGCAACTTATTTCTAACCTAAATTACTACTAAAAACTTAAGACTAAGGACAAACTCGATAGTACCCCCTAGGTTCTGTTAATATATTGCACAAATTTTAACTTGTACCATCACTTGCACCGTGCACTATTTTTCACTTAACTAACTCGAAGGGTTTCTTCCTCTTGAGTCTTCTAGCTAGATCCGTGTTGTCGAGGAGCTGGATGGCCTCAACATTGACGTGTTGAAGAAGTCGTTGTTCGTGACCCTTGGCATATTTTTCTATGGTCTTGTTAACAGTATCCATGTCTAGGTCCCTATGGAGATCACTGTTCCTATAGTACCATGGAGCGTCGACAATGCTCCTTAGCACTTTGTTTTGGAATCGTTGAATGATAATTAAATTTGTATTACTAGCGCAGCCTCATAGTTGGATGTCATATGTCCATATAGGTTTTATAATCTGTTTATACAAAAGTATTTTATTGTAGATCGAGAGAGTGGATTGTCTTCCCAATAGCCTATACATTTTTTTATACTTCATGTTAAGCTGTTCTCGTTTCTTTTTAACAAGGGCCTTCCAGCGTAGCCTAGCGTCTAGTGTAAAGGTACGATTCCGAACAAGACCGCAAACCGCAAACTGCAAACCGCAGACCGCAGACCGCATCGACAGACCTACTGGTTCATATGGTTTCTTATGAGCTTGATGTCGAGTAGAGCGGCAGTGTCGCCGCCGCACGCAGAACGTCGCCACCGCAGACCGCAGGACTGCACCAAAACCAGTAGTGTCGCCGACCGCAGAGCGACAACACGTATTCTTGCTGTTTCCAAATTGACTGAAAAGTGAAAAGAATTGAATTTCTTGTGAAAATGAGTATTTCAAATGAATAAGAAGAGCAATTAATTAATTGTATAGCAAAATATTCAGTTAAATAATTGATTGATTCGACTGTTACTTGATGGAAGTTCATTTTATCTAACAATAAAACACTGAAAACGTATGTTTTTTATACTTCCGAAACATCTGTAGTCACATAGTTATAATAAATTTTGTGGAGGTATAGAAAACAAACATTTTCAGTGTTTTATTGTTAAATATTCAGTTATTTATGACGCAAGCTTCCTTCAAATTGTCTATTTTTAAATAGAGACCTAGTTGACTTCCTTTTTATTTTATAATGCAAAAGTAAAAGATCGTCGTCATCTTCTTCTTCCATCAAAAGGTATAACATTAATTCATCGTTGTTCATTGCGTCTGACATGCTACTTATGCGACTTTTAATATTATACTATTATAAATTCCCATCGTGCAATGCTGTTGTCGCTATTATACTGTGTATAGATTATACTGTGTATAGATTATACTGTCTATAGATTATACTGTCTATAGATTATACTGTGTCGCTATTATACTGTGTATAGATGCAGTGCAGTTCTGCTCGGAATTGGTCTGATCGCAGACGACACTGTCGCTGCAGTCTGCGGTTTGCGGTCTGCAGTCTGCAGCCTCTTTCGGAATCGTACCTTAATACCCAAATACTTTGCGGTGTCGGCATATGGTATCTGAGTATTATTTAAGTTAACAGGAATGTATTGATTTTTCTTGTTGTAAAATTTATATGCACTGACACGCGTATTTGAAGAGAAAAATGTTGGCTATAGGCATAAGAAAGCGAGCATTTTTACACGGGAGCAGTTTGAAAAATTTCTGATGGAAGCACCGGATGAAGAATTTCTAGTTCACAAGGTAACATAAGCTAGTTTAGGTAAAAGAAATACTCTGATGAAGATTTTTTCATAATTTGTAGGTCGCAATGATATTGGGAATATCTGGTACCTGTAGAAGAGAAAAATTATATAATATTACTATGAATGACATCCAACAAACCGCTGGTTTAATGATTGTAAAAGTACCCAATACAAAATATTATGCAATACTAGTAATACTACTAATGTATGCGATTCTGCAGGAGTTTCTGTTAGAAGTGAAACCACAGCCCAAACAAGTGGGATTTCATTAAATAATTCAACAAATTTTACCATAAGTTTCAATATTAATAAATAATTCGTTAGTTTTCTTTATTCTTTCAAAAAATAAATTAAAATTAAGAGATTTTTTAACTCGACGGTAAGTGAATTACTTACCGGCGAGTTGGAGTACTTACCGTCGAGTTGGATTACTTACCGTCGAGTTGCTAGTAAATGTCACCTACTGACGTAAAATCTGTCACGGTAAACAGTCAAAAATGATCAATCGTGCAAAATAGTTATTTTTCTACAACCACTATTCAAAGTGCACTTTTCTGCACGGTTTTATGTTAGCAAACTTGATAGTTTCTCACAGTATAAGATATTTGACATAAGTGTGCAGAAAAGTGACGTTTCTGTGCCGCAAAGTGACGTTTCTGTGCCGCAAAGTTCTTTTCTGCACAGTTGACTACCTCATTCTGAGTAACGTTATATTCTGTTTACATCCGTGGAGTACCGCATTCTGAGTAACGTTATATTCTGTTTACATCCGTGGTTAAACTTTAGACAAATATATAACCTATAAGACAATCATTATATTTAACTATAGCATAGAAACTAAATTATGGATATTACAACTGTTTTATTTTACAATTTTATTCTTATTAAACATTTTATAATTATCAAATAACCAATAAGGATTTAGCAACCTGTGCAAGAGACGTCGAATGAAGTAGGTTTTGTGTAAATCCGTGACTGCATAAATATGTCAATAATGTGTAATAATTGTTTAAATTTAGACAAATTAAGGCAGTGCATTAATTTTTTAACTGATTTCTGTGCAATTTATTTAGGTATAAGGAATTTAAATTGATTAGTAGGTATTAATTAAATACAGTTTAAAATTTATCACATAGGTACGTACCTATTATAATTAATCGTCGTTTGGAAATTGTGATTTTTATTTTTAGGAAAAACTGTGCTTGTAGAAAAAGTATAGTGTGAAACACGTGCAGAAAGGTAATTTCTCACTCGTTTGAATTGCGGCACTCGCTTGCGCTCGTACCGCAACTTTTCAAACTCGTGAGAAATTAGTACCTTTCTGCACTTGTTGCACAATATACTATTTCCTAACAAGTGCAGCAAGTCATTATTTTCCGCACGCGACTGCAGTTTGCCGAACGACGCGAAGCGGGAGTTCGGCAAGCAGTCAAGTGCGGAAAAGAGGCTTTCTGCAAAAGTTAGGAACAATATTTTTTCTAAGAGTCTCTAAAAAAATTACCAAACCTTAATCAATTAATTTAATTAATATGAAAATACATACACTAATTAATTCTTTGACAATGTTGTCAAAACCAAACTTTTAATATAATTAGTTAGCATGACGACTATCTTGGTTTCCATGACGATGATTCAAAACGACTGTTATTTTCTACCGATTTGACTTTCGAATATTATGTCAAAATAATTTTATTTCATCGAATTGTCGCGTTAATTTCATTAAAACAGGAGCAAAATAAGATATATTTGAAATAAATCAGTAAATAATATCTAAATATTAGTTTATTGCACGTATTATAATTACTTGAAGGCCATATTAACATATCTAAATTAACACGCGTGCGGAAAAGTAAAAACCGCGTGCGGAAAAGTAACACGCGTGCGGAAAATAACACGCGTGCGGAAAAGTGAAACTTTCTAAACTAAAATGCGTGCGCGAAAGTAGACATTTTTGCACGCTCGTAGAAAATAGTATATTGTGCAACAAGTGCAGAAAGATACTAATTTCTCACGAGTTTGAAAAGTTGCGGTACGAGCGCAAGCGAGTGCCGCAATTCAAACGAGTGAGAAATTATCTTTCTGCACGTGTTTCACACTATACTTTTTCTACAAGCACAGTTTTTCCTAAAAATAAAAATCACAATTTCCAAACGAGGATTAATTATAATAGGTACCTATGTGATAAATTTTAAACTGCATTTAATTAATACCTATTAATCAATTTAAATTCCTTATACCTAAATAAATTGCACAGAAATCAGTTAAAAAATTAATGCACTGCCTTAATTTGTTTAAATTTAAACAATTATTATTACACATTATTCACATTATATTTATGCAGTCACGGATTTACACAAAACCTACTTCATTCGACGTCTCTTGCACAGGTTGCTAAATCCTTATTGGTTATTTGATAATTATAAAATGTTTAATAAGAATAAAATTGTAAAATAAAACAGTTGTAACATCCATAATTTAGTTTCTATGCTATAGTTAAATATAATAATTGTCTTATAGGTTATATATTTGTCTAAAGTTTAACCACGGATGTAAACAGAATATAACGTTACTCAGAATGCGGTAGTCCACGGATGTAAACAGAATATAACGTTACTCAGAATGAGGTAGTCAACTGTGCAGAAAAGAACTTTGCGGCACAGAAACGTCACTTTGCGGCACAGAAACGTCACTTTTCTGCACACTAATGTCAAATATCTTATACTGTGAGAAAATATCAAGTTTGCTAACATAAAACCGTGCAGAAAAGTGCACTTTGAATAGTGGTTGTAGAAAAAATATATTTTCGCGCTACGTATATTCATATCAGCTCATTTGTAGCTGGAATATTTTATGCGCCACTAATTGTTACGGCGTTTAGAGGTTTTTATTTATGTTTATAAATAACAATGGGTAGTCTTTTGTTGTCAATTTAAAATGTTCACAAAGTATCTATCTTTCGTTCTCTGTAGTGGAACAAGGACCCAATGTCTTTAATTTAGAAAATCAACCGTGTTCCGATAAAAGTTAAATTTTTTGTAAAATGCCTTTTTTCCAATAACCTGCTATCTTATATTGAGTAAAAACCGGGAAAATAACTCGAAAAACATTCCCTTATGGCCATTATCGAAATAAGTATCAAATTCTCTAAATATTAAGGTCGTATTTTGTATTCCGTGAAGAATTTAGCTGGCAGAACATGGCTAACTCTATTACTTTTTGATAGTCTTTCGAAGCGATCGCGTTTTCGACAAAATATAAAATACAAGTAACTTTGTTACAACACATAATCGATCAATGAAAAATAAAATTGAATGAGCGGAAAAAGGCAAAAGACTGGTTAATGATGCAAGTAGCACGTATATATTATGCTTTTGTCGGTTAAGAATACATAATGCTCTTTGTTCGTCGGGTAATTTTCTTTTCTAGTAATATGTTTGACTTAACGCTTACGATCCTTTTACACCATACGAGTTTGGTCGTCACGACAAATGGTCGTACGACTGTTTGTCGTGCCCATGTTGCTTTCACACTGTACGACAGCATTCATGTTATTGTCGTAGAGAGCACAAAAGGCGTATATTCGCAAATAATATTATGAAGATAATATTTTGTACATATTTTGTATCTGATGTTGGAAGAGTGCCATGGCAAATGTCAAAGATATAAGTAATTACAATTTGTAAAATTATTTCTAATAAAAATAAATAAATATAATAAGTTAAATTATTGGTCGAAGAAACACCGAAAGGGGCCTTTTGCTCATTAACCCATTTAGCGCCAAAGGTGCAAAAACGCATCATTTTTTGTAGAATTTTTTTTTGGCAATTCGTTAATTTTTTTAAATCTTTGTATTTTTTAAACAACCAGAAGACATAAGTGTAACTAAATTTAATTTTGTTTAATTTAGAAACTCATGCTTTCATCACAAAAATATTTTCTAAATGTCCGACATTTTCAATCCTTCAACGCAACCTTATTTTTACTGTAGTAATTTTATCGGCATAACACTTTTGTGGTCAAATAAATTAAAACATTATTTTTTTAACCTATTTGTACACCAATTGTTATAAAAATACAAAAAAAATAATTTCTGAGTCATCAAATCTCGTGTTTGAAAATAATGGTTCGATAACGAACCATTGGCGGAAGTCGACATATAATCCTGTCTGATCAGGAATAAGTTCAAGGTGATGCACAGGCAGTAATTTGTTGGGATATTTCTTTAGCATGTGTAAAAACACGTATCCACTATGCTTGCACTCCGAGCTCCTGCAACTGCTCCACATAGTGGACACGTTTGGCGCTCCCGGGCTGTGCAATTGTGCGCAATCTGCCTCGGCGCTCCAATTTGGGGCGGTTTATATGTAAGGGAGTGCATACCGTATCGATTGGAGCAGTTGCAGGGAGCGCGGAGCGCATGAAGTTCGTGAATATAGTGGATGGTTGGCGCTCTCGGACCATGCAACAGTGTGCGCTCCGCCTCAACGGTCCAATAGGTGGCGGTTTATATGTAGAGGAGCGCATGCATGTAGATGGGAGCAGTTGCAGGGAGCGCGGAGCGCAAGAGGTTTGTAAACATAGTGAAAGGTAGGCGCTCCCGGACCGTGCAACAGTGCGCGCTCCGCCCCGGCGTTCCAATTCGTGTCGGTTTATATGTAGAGGAACACATACCGTATCGATTGGAGCAGTTGCAGGGAGCGCGGAGTGCAAGAGGTTCGTGAACATAGTGGATGGTTGGCGCTCCCGGACCGTGCAACAGTGCCTCGGTGGTCCAATATTACGAACATAGTGGATACGTACCTTTAGAAAGACGGGTATTCTGGTATTCAGTTTTGTTATAATCTAGGGTGGGGGAGGGGGGGCTCCATAAGGGAGTTTGTGTAGTGTTGCAGACAGTAGACAATATGTCGATTTGTCGAATTTATGCAACTGGCACAGTGCAAGATACAGGATTGGAAAGTGTAAACTTGAAATATCTAAAATAATTTCTAAAACGGATAGAGGGCCGTTCGACTTAGTTTTTGACAAAGAAGCTGAAGAAGGTGTAGGCAATGTTCTAACCATATTATTTTTGTTTATGAAAACTTCCAGGTCCATTTACACTCTAAATGTTTTAAGACTTTTCACAACAAATAAAATTGTGTATTTCAATTTTTATATCTCATTTCCGCCAAAGGTTCGAAAACGAACCATTTTGTTGTTGTGACACCTGCCATTATCAAAGTGTAAAAAAAATTTTTTACGAATGTTTAAGTTTATTTTACTCTAGTTAATCAAATATATTACATATTATTGCAGTATTTCTTTGCTTGGCGGTTAATGGGTTAAGGAGCTGCTGGTTAAAAATGAAAGAAGAAAATGGTCGTTATGAAGACTTTGGTCGCATCTTAAAAAAAATTTATATTTAACCAATTAGTTCCCAAGCTTTGAAAAAAATATACTGTGTTTTATTGCATTTTATTTCTAAAAATAAACTTAGTACTCATCTATCAGGTTAAAAAAACAAAAGTCCTTAGTTTTTTTATAACAAAATGTTGTATACTCAACGATGGGATTTCCCAGAAAAAAGTTTTTGTATTTAATTTCATATATTTATGGACACCATTGTTTGAACTTAAAAACTAATAATTGGTGTTCCTTTTATGTACATCTGTCTTCCAAAATAGTAGTACACCATTTCCTCATGATATATTATAACAAACTACGCATTTTTTCACTTTTAAACTGAAGTAACACAAAAAGAAGAATCTATGGAATTTATTTAATTCAAAATACAATTTACTGACATCAGAAAACAGCCACCCACCTGCATCTTGGCAATGGTTATTACTCAAATAAATATTTTTTATGTTTTCTGAAAACAGCAAACTGTATTTTCAATTAATTAAATTACGTACATTTTTCTTTTTGAGTCAATCAATTTAATGTAAAAAAACTTGTAATTAGATAAATAAATTATATACTTTTTTATCATAGTTTGTTATTTCGTGACCATGGATTTTTAAATAAAAACTTTTTAATTCTTGGGTACTTGTGATATGGCTTAAACCTTTTGGCTACTTGCCATTTTCAGTAAGCACTTTAATTAATAATAATAAACATTACATAATAAACACAGCACTAAAATATACATTGAACTTGTTGTTTTGGTGTTTTGTTGTAGAATCTAACATCAATATTCCACAGAAAAACGCCAAACCAACAACTGCAGTGTACCTACAGTATAGTGCTGTGTTTATTATGTATTGTTTATTATTATTAATTAAACTGCTTATTGAAAATGACAAGTAGCCGAAACTTTTTATCAGACCGACAAACCGAGGAATTAAAAAGTTTTAATTTTTTTATTATATATGTTAAATGTGATTTATAAATTCTTGTAAATAATAATTCAAACATCAATTAAGTGTTTTATTTAAAATAAAGTGTAAAAAAATAAATAAAGTAAAGAACAGGTAACAATAAATTACCCTTAACTCATTCCCTACTCACCGGCGATATTGTACCACTTGCACTGCACAAACAAAAACTCAAAGTTATTTGTGTAATATTTTATTTAAATATGTATACAAAGTGGTATCTTATGTAATATACAGTAATGAACGTGCTAATAACCGACAAAATAGCGCAAAAGATAGAAAACGTATTAAGTTGTGAGATAAAAAGAAATGAAACTAGTCGAGCTAGGAAATTTAGCGATATTAACATATAGCGATATCATATTATATTTACTGCTTCTCACCTTTCTATCAGAGGAGCATGTCAACTAAAACTGTCACTGTGAAATTGACAGTTGCCAAACTCGTTTGATACGCCTAAAGGTGGGAAACAATCAATATAAATGTAAATTTTAAGATTAATATCGCTAAATTTCCCAGCTCGACTAGTTTTATTTCTTTTTATCTCACAACTTAATACGCTTTCCACCTTTTGTGCCATTTTGTCGGTTATTAGCGCGCTCATCACTATATACAAATATAACTAGAAGAAATATAAATAATTTAGAACTCATCGTGATACAATATTATAATTTTTATATTATAAAAACGAAAAGAGAATAAGTAAATCAAAAATATCTCATTCAACACAAATACATTAATACATATTATACTATACAGTATATAACATAAAACCAATAAATAAACGCTTAGGGAATACCATAATCAATATTAGAAACAGTGATAAATAATTACAAATAAACTAAAGCAAGTAGAATCTCTTCACTACGAACTATACAAGACTGACGAACTTGTAGCAGTAACATGTTCTGTAGTTGATTGGCATTTGTTAATATTTATTACACACCACCGCACATAAAAAATAAAAATATTTGAGAAATAAACAATAAACCTTGTAGGTCTGGATCCCGCGTATGAAAAAAAAGTTGATTAATAGCAAGCTGCAAATTTGTTAATAGCTTAAGGGTGTCTAGTCTGACAAACTTTGATATATGGGAACACTGGAACAGGGGAAGTTTTAATTGTGGAACAAGTTAAAAATTTGGAACGGTTAGACCACGAAAACGGCACATGTATTTTGTCCGACAGAACAGACTTAAACTCTCCGAACAGAGATTAAACTCTCATGCAGAAATCAGACTGCTATTTATCACCAAATGGGCGTTTTAATGAGTGGAACATGTAGAATATGTGAAATGACAGGAATTATGACAGGTGATAAATAGCAGTCTGATTTCTGCATGAGAGTTTAATCTCTGTTCGGAGAGTTTAAGTCTGTTCTGTCGGACAAAATAAATGTGCCGTTTTCGTGGTCTGACCGTTCCAAATTTTTAATCTGTTCCACAAGTAAAACTGCCCCTGTTCCAGTGTTCCCATATATCAAAGTTTATCCGACTAGACACCCTTAAGCTATTAACAAATTTTCAGCTTGCTATTAATCAACTTTTTTTTTCATACGCGGGATCCAGACCTATTGATTTTCGCTTAAATTCAATGTTCAATCTGCCACCGACCTGCTTCTTGGCAGTTTGAACATTAAAAGCACAGACGTAAAATGCATTTTGAGTTAAATAAATTACATAGATTCTTTTTTTTTTGTCAATTAATTTAATTAAAAAAATCATTTTGGACACCCTGTATAAATAAATATGTTAATGTTTATATTTCTGAATAGAGAATTGGATAACCTTTTAAATAAGTTAGCACACGACCCCTATTCTCAATTAAAAACAACATCGATTACGTCAACACACTCAGATGGATGACGTCACTGGTATGATATATGCCAAAATCTCATAATTTAAAAAAAAATTACCTATTTCGAGATTTTTCCTCAATGACTAGGACTTATGAAATACCGAATTTCTTCCAAACATTTGCACCATACGGTGTCCAAAACACTACATATTTATAATGATTTCATTCATAGGAGATTCTGACCAATAGAAAGCTACAGAATTCTAAATAAATCGATAACTTTTGATAATTTTCCGTCGTCAAGAATATTACGTCAGATGCCCTTCGTTGCTACAAAAAAATACATTCAGTGACATTAATGACAATTAATGTTTTAAAAATTATAAAAGTGATGACTTTCAACCGTCAAATTAATATTTATAACAACTGTTTATTTAATTGTACTAATTTGTACTTACATAAATAAATTACAATAAAATTTTGGTTTTGAACAGTTTTATTCATGAAATAATCGCAACAAATTGCACTCGATCTCTAAAATTAATATAGAATTTTTGCCCTCGTGACACTTTGACATAATTTCACTCACCTTCGGCTCGTGAAATTAAAACTGTCAAAGTGTCACTCGGGAAAAATTCAATAATTTTAGAGTCTTGTGCAATTACTACTGATAATTACATTAATAGCAAGAATTACGAATGGCCTATGAAACGTCGAAATCTATACACGTCAAACAGTTTCCTCTATCTACAGCAGAGATGGGCATCGACACGTCGACTTTAATTGTCGACACAGACGTGTCGACAATGTCGAGAACGTGTCAACAATGTCGACAATGTCGACAATGTCAGCAACGTGTCCATAATGGAAAAAAGTGAGGTTATGTTATGAAATTATTCAGTTGTAAACTTTGAATATAATCTGATCTGATCAGAATCAAAATGAGTGGCAGAAAACTGAATAAAAACTATGATATATTATCATTCAAAGTATTAAAGATAGAAGGAAAGCACACGGTACATATTTATGTTTCATTAAAGGGAGAGTATCCTGATAAAAATAGTTATGACCTGGACGAGGAAGAAATTGTAGATATGGACGGGGAAAGTACAACTATTTGATGTATTATTGGTTAAATGTTTTCTTTGGTTAAAAATTAGCAAAACCGCAAAATGTTGTAATGTTTTTATTATGCAGTCTCTGCCAAAGCACGAAGAGATTCAACGCTGTTTCAGTAATTATTATACTATAATTATTATAATAAAGAGTTAGTAAAATTTAAAAAAAAGTAAACGAAATGTTAGGAAACAAGGTAAGGTTTCAATGTACTGAGATATGTTTGATTGTGGTTTTGAATCTTACCTCGTTTACTGACGTTTAGGTTTACGTTTCTTTTTAATTTTTTTAAACCTTTCTGTAAATGTTACGAGTTTACGAGTAACGATAGAAAATTAAAAATCTATGAAAATTTGTTTTGCTGGTTTTTTCTGGTTTTGCATCTATATGGTAATATTTTAGATTCATTACATTGCATTACTCTATCATGAGGTTTGCACATAATAAATTGTCTCTATATGAATCTATTTAAAATTCATTTACACTTGAAAAACCTGCAATCAAACAATTATGGAATATCCTATGAATTTGACAATCGCAAGTTAATAGTGAGGTTAAAAGTTTCAAAAGTTTGAGATTATTTGGTCTCTTTGCAACTTGTTGAAACATTAATGCATACTTTTTCAATAAGTCAGCGCAGCCAGATTAACCTAAAATTTCAAATTAGTGCGCACGGAACGTCATTCTGATCGTTTGCTAATTGTCGACATACTCGACATTGTCGACATTGGCAACAACTTTAAATCACTCGACATCGACATGATTGTCGACATGTCGACAATCGAATTGTCGACATGACATTATCGACACCGTCCATCCCCGATCTACAGTTATTACTAGAATTATTTTGATGGATGACTACAAACATTATTACCATTTTTATCTATAATAATAATAGAGTATTAGTATTGAAGAAGCATTAGTATTGAAGAAGCTTGAGAAATTACTTTAGTTTAGTATTATGTTTGTGGGATTGAGCCACAATTGTTGGTGTAATGAAAATTACATATATTAAATAAACTACTGTTTGACGTGTCTATTTCCACTCCGGAAATCGTCCTCATAAAATAAAAAAGAATGTGTGTGTACTTTGTACGCACGTAAGAAGTTATACTTCTATTATATGATTTCTTAAACATAAATATACTTTAAACAGTTTTGTTTTAATTTTTTTAAACACCAAACTAACTTTGTGCTTACCGCTTTAAAAAAAATAAAAAAAAAGTATAGGATTGCTCCGGATTCGAACTCAAGACCTCTCGATCTCTGGCCGAATGCTATACCAAATACGCTACGAGGACTGTGTCTGTATCGGTTTGGACGTACCTAATGACAATTCACGGTAACAAACAGGCAAGGTGAAGTATAATAAATATACAATAAAATGTTTTAATAATACTCATCTTACTCCTGAGGAAGACAAATTGAAAGACACAAAAATTATAATAAATATATTTACTACAAACACTAATATATTCTTTTCATACCTTTTATTGCACTGATATATTTATACATAACTTGAAAGATAGCAACTAACCGCCATACTGTCTGTGTGCACATGCGCGCAGTATTATGAAATTTTACTCTCAATCGCGCCTAAAGAAGTATAACTTCAAAAAAAGAATGTGTGTACTTTGTACGCACGTAAGAAGTTATACTTCTATTATATGATTTCAACGAAATCAATGTACTTTAAACAGTTTCTCTACTACTTTCCAAAAATTTTTATTAAAACAATACCAACAATTAAAAAAATAAAAGAATAAAACACACACAAACACATTGAAAAATGCCACAAATGATTTCTGAACAATAATTGTTGCCAAAAATTTTAATTAAATACGTATTTTCTGAAAACAATTATATAATAATATACTTACAATCATAAAATCTATAAAAAAAATAAAAAAATAACAACTTGCTTGGGACTTGAACCCAATTCACGTCTATCGCACTATACGAATGTCGAGGCGATTTTCCACTGGACCACTTTCGCGTGTACGTCATGTGGGAATATACACAAACTAAACGTTTACACCATAAACTTTTTGACATTTTGTTTATTTATATGAATTTAATTAAATTATTAGTTTGATTTTTGTCGAATTAAAATACAACAAAATATAGAGTAAGAAAACGATATATTAGATGAAGAGTTTGTAGAAAGTTTGTTCATAATCAGATTATGTAAATTAAAGCATTGCCTACTAATAGGTAACTACATTATTTCTTTTACATTTTCCAAATAGATAGGTATGAAGGTAATTTTTTATTGGAATACAACTAAAACATTTAGAATTACGTACCTGCGGCTTTTCAAAACTATTTAAAAAGTCACTATAATTATAAATTTGATTTTATTTCTGTCCTCACAACAATAAAAACTAATATACAGGGTGTTTCATTAATAATTGTCCATATAGTAACTGGAGAGACCTTAGCACAAAATACGAAGATTTAACCTAAAACTATTAAATAAAATGTGGTTCCTTACTGAGTTACAGGGTGTTTTATCTAAAAATTTAAAAACTATTTTTGCTCAGCATTTTAAAACTATTCGACGTATCCTTTTCATACTTGGCAGGAAGTGCGACTACTAGACACCCTACTAAATTATAATAAACAAACGTTTCTGGCTATTACCAGAGGCTTACTACGGGGGAATGTGAATGGTTGACCCTTTCCAAATTCTACGCCACTGGCGGAATTGCTATTTTAGTTTAATTATTGGATTCTCCAATACTTTATATGAAAATAATATACTCCTCATTCATAACGATAAAGTCATTAGTTTTCGAGATCTTTGAACTTAAAAATGAAACGACACAGTTATTTTGATTAATGTATTGTGTCGCTTCATTTTTAATTTCAAATATCTCGAATACTAATCATTTTATCGTTTCGAATAAAGAGTATATTATTTACATAAAAAGTACTGGAAAATCAAAAAATTACACTAAAATAGCAATTTCGTCAGTGGCGTAGAATTTGGGAAGGGTCAACCAGCCACTATCCCTTGTCGTACGCCTCTGCTAGTAGCTAGAAACGTTTATTTATCTTAATTTAGTAGGGTGCACAGTACCTACACTTTCTGCCAAGTATGATAAGGATACGCCAAATAGTTTTGAAGTACTTGGTACAAATACTTTTTAAATTTTAATCATATGAATCATATATTATAAATTCATCAAAATAACTGTGCCGTTTCATATTTAACTTTAAATATCTGGAAAACGAATGACTTTATCGTTACCAATGAATAGTATATTATTTACGTAGAAAGTATTGGAGAATCTAAAAACGGCACTAAAATAGTAATTCCTCCAGTGGCGTAGAATTTGAGAAGGGTCAACCATTCACTATCCCCTGTCGTACGCCTCTGGTAGTAGCTAGAAACGTTTGTTTATCATAATTTAGTTGGGTGTATAGTAGTCGCCCTTTCTGCCAAGTATGAAAAGGATACGTTGAATAGTTTTAAAATGCTGAGCAAAAATAGTTTTTAAATTTTTAGATAAAACACCCTGTAACTCAGTAAGGGATCACATTTTATTTAAGTGTTTTAGGTTAAATCTTCGTATTTTGTTCTAAAGTTTCTCCAGTTACTATATGGACAATTATTAGTGAAACACCCTGTATACAATATTTTTGTTTACCGATAAACTCTATATTGAACAATTATTGACAGATCATTTCAACACCCAATCAGAGCCCGTATAACGACTAATACCATACTGTCGGTGTGCGCATGCGCCCAGATTATTAAAATTTCACCCTCAATGAAATCGCGCCTAAAGAAGTATAACTTCAAAAAGACATTAGGTTTGAAAATTCGGGAAAACTTCTCACAACCTGATCATTTTAGGATATGTGTACCTTCCTTACAAATGAGAATTTGGCCTTGATCTTAAGTCACCTAGTAATTTGTAGTTGAAAAAATTATTTGAAATGTTGTTACTGCCACCATAGTCTGGGCTGATTATCGGAGAATAGGCCATTTTTGGGAAAAGTTATTTACCAGCAATTTTATTGATGGAATCGAATTATAAGATCCTATATATTAATAATATAGGTATGCAAAGTCCTCAGATAGTGTGCTACTTTTTTTATAAGCAAAATGGCGCCCGAAAATCGTGTTTTTTTCAATTATTGCTCTAGAACTCCGAAGATTTTAACTTTACAACAAAAACACTCAAATAAAAATTCACCGTCATTTGCATAGATACGTGTTTTTTCGGATCTGCTCCGACGAAAATTTTCCTCGGAAAATGCGGGTTTTCCCAACAAAATCTTTAATTTTCAAATAAAGTTTTAGATAAGTAATTATTTACCAATAATTAAATAATTTGGTGACTTAAAAGCCTTCTTGGTTTAGATTATAATTCCGGAAGCTGGTGAAAATTAAACGAATATTTTAGCAACAATTCAATTGTTAATTAATAATTTATGGTCGCAATAATAACCAAAATAATTATGATGCACTGATCAAACTTTGAAATCTTATAAAGATGAGATGCCTATTTAACATTTTGTCGACAAAATATAAATTTTTTATTTTCTTGCATAATCTTTAAATATTAAAAAAAATAGTTATAAACAAATTAACGTTTCTCAGAAAGTTTTTATTATATTATAATTTTAAAAAATAGCTAAAATGCGCATTTCAAATATTTTGAAAATGAATGCTTTAAAACGTTTTTCCAACCATTTGCAAAAAAGTTATGAAACAGCAAAATAAACATACTATTACTACGGTGTTATTAATTTTTTTAATTCTTTCAAAGCGTAGAAGTGAGTTTAAAGTACAAGCTAATTATTTGTAAAACAATATCGATTATCAGCTTAATGGTTACATTTTAATTAAAGATTATAAATATATTTTTTTGTAATTTACACGCGCGAAAGTAGAATAATACAGTACCGTAGCTACCCGCCCACATACACAACTCGCGCGAGTTTAAGCGTGTCAGTCGCTTCGAGTGAACATTTTATCTCCGGCTCTGTATCAAGCCTACTTTCGCGCTAAAAATTACAAAAAAAAAGTATTTTTAAACTTTGATTAAAATATAACCATTGCACTAATTTTTGACATTCTTTGTGAGTAGTTAGATTGTACCATAGACTCACTTTTAAGCTTTGAAACAATTAAAACAAATTATAAACAATGGAGCTATCGTATATTTATTTTGCTGTTTCTTAACTTATTTGCAAATGGTTGTAAAATTTTTTTAAAGCATTCATTTTCAAGACCTAAGAAATACGCATTTTAAGTATTTTTTAAAATTAGAATATAATAAACAATTTCTAAGAAATGTTAATTTGTTTATAACATTTTTTTTTAAACATTTAAAGATTATGCAAAAAAATAAAAAATTTATATTTTGTCGACAAAATATTAAATAGGCATCACACCTTTATAACCTTTCTAAGTTTGATCAATGTCTCATGATTATTTTGTTTGTTATTGCGACTGTAAATTGTTAATTAACAATTGAATTGTTGCTAAAATATTCGTTTAATTTTCACCGGCTTCTGGAATTACAATCCATACCAAGAAATCTTTGATGTCACTAAGTTATTTAATTATTGATTAATAATTACTTAGCTAAAACTTTATTTGAAAATTATAGTTTTTGTTAGGAAGACCCGCATTTTCCGAGGAAAATTTTCGTCGGAGCAAATCGTGAAAAACATATCTCTATGCAGAATTTAATTGCGGTGAATTTTTATTTGGGTGTTTTTGTTGTAAAGTTAGAATCTTCGGAGTTATAGAGCAATAATTGAAAAAAATACGATTTGTCGGCGCCATTTTGTTTATAAAAAAAGTAGCACACTATCTGCGGACTTTGCATACCTATATTATTAATATACAGGATCTTATAATTCGATTCCAACAATAAAATTGCTGGTAAATAACTTTTCCATGAATTTTGCTAATTAGTCCAAAGTACCAGTGTTATCAAATTCTGACTGTTTTTTTGTATGTTGTTTTTTGTTAGTTTGTTTGTGTAATCTGTTTCGTACTTCGTTTCGAAAAATAAGTAGGCATATAAATATAATGAAAGGTGATATGAGGTATTTTATGATAATTGAATTATAAGAATTATATGATAAAATGGTATTACGATTTTCAAAAATCAAAAATGAAAAATAAAGATAATGTATAATATACAGGGTGTCCAGAAGCTCTGCCGGCAAACGAAGGTGATTCCTCAGATAATTTTCAGACAATTTAACCAAATTCACCTAGTCCGAAAATGCTTCCTAAGGGAGCTAGAGCTCTTTGAAGATGGCGTCTTGTAATTAGTTTTTCTTAAATATGTCCAGAACGCTTCTAGTTAGAAAATCAAAAATTGGTACACATATTTATCATGCAGAGATAAATCGATTCCATTTACTGTACATTTCTAGTACCAGTCATAGGCGTCTGTTTTGGGTGGGGCAACGGTTATTTGAATGCATAACTTTGCTGTCTTTAACCTTTAAGCATTTTTGATACTGGATTATTAAATTGTGAGGTATTCTAATACTAAAAGGTACTCTTGCTTTAAGTCGGTACAATACACCGTTTTCTAGAAAAATCGATTTGAAAATTTTTCGTTTCCTGAACTTGAAAAGAAATTAAAAAAAATTTTCAAAAATAAAACGGTTTGTTTTACCAACTTAAAGCAAGGGGAACTTTTAGTACTGGAATACCTCATGACATAATTTAATAATCTTTTGTCAAAAATTCTTAAAAATTAAAGACAATAAAGTTATGCGATAAAATAACCGTTGACCTGCCCAAAACGGACGCATATTACCGGTAATAGAAATTCGCAATTAATGAAATCGATTCATCTGTGGAATATAAATAAACGTACTAGTTTTCGTTTTTCTAAATAGTTTTTTTTTATTTTTTTTTTGATATTCAAAAAACGAAAAATTTTCAAATTCATTTTTCTAGAAAACGGTGTCTCCTATCGACTTATAAGAAGAGTACCTTTTAGTACTATAATACCTTACATTTTAATAATCCAGACTCAAAAATGCTTAAAAATTAAAAACAAAAAAAGTTATGCGATAATATAACTATATCCCTACCCAAAACGGACGCCTATGACCCGTACTATAAATTTGCAATCAACGGAATCGATTAACCTCTGGAAGATAAATATGTGTGCCAATTTTAGTTTTTCTAAATAAAAGAGTTCTGGAGATATTTAAGAAAAACTAATTACCAGACGCCATCTTCAAATAGTTCTATCTCCTTTGGGAAGCATTTTCAGACTAGATCAATTTGGTTAAATTGTCTTAAAATTTTCTGAGGAATCTCCTGTCTTCGTTTGTCGGTAAAATTTCTGGACACCGTGTATAAAGAAATTTTATAAATTGTATCTAGAGGTTCGCACACGAATGAGGTTATCTAGAGATTAGCTGTGAGCCGATTGTGCACCTAACCGCAGAGCGCGCTACTATGTCTATATCTTGGCCAAAAATAAACCTACGATTATTTTTCTAAGCTCAAAATGTTTCTTTTAAGTCCTTCTATCGTTCCTGTTACTTAAAGTCTGAATGTTTATTGCTCAAATTCAAACTAAAACTGCAAAGTAATCTACAAATATTTTAAGAAAATTATAACTTCAAACGATTATAACTTAAACACAAATAAAGTAAAGTAATTTACCAAAAACTGTTTGAAAGTATATGAATTATACTTTAAAACTGTACTTCGTAAAGCTCTTTTGGATTTGCAGAAGCCGACTTATTATCGAACAAGCGAAAAATACTTCGCAATCCACCATCGAAATTCGTAATCAGCAGCCAAAAATACATAAAAAATACTTAGGTATTTCTATCAGAATTAAAAGGCCACGGTGGCCTCTATTTGACTAATTTTATTGTAACCATAAATTAAAAGAGCTTACATTAGGAAATATTGCCCAAATACAAGAAAAAAAACGAGACTTGGGCAGTTTTGGCCTTGGTCCTGCGCCAATACACCTGGTGTTGGTCTTGGTATTGCGCTCCCGGTCTTGGTTTTGGTCTTGGTCTTGGCCTTGCAGCAACAGTCTTACTAGTCCCGCAGTTAGCCATTAGCCTTTTGCTATTTATTAAACGTTACTTTAAATCTTAGAACAACGTAAGAGAGTAGGTATATTTGAAACTTTAATTAACGTAGTCATAGTAAAGACCAACCAAATTAATATATGTCTAAACAACTGACACCGGGTAAGGTTTGAACCCACTATCTAAGCGATCGGTGCCTATGTTCTAACTAACTGAGCTATATAGCTTGTTTCACGGGAGTTAGTCTGTTTTCTAATAAAAAGACGTTTGCATTTAACAAGCTTACATGTGCGAAGAACGATAAAGGAAAAATCTTGGCTACGAAACATCAGACATTTGATCCACACAACAGGAAATTACTTAATTCATCAAGCCTAGAACAGAGAGTTTGCCATATTGATGGCCAACCTCTATAGAGAAGGCACTTAGGAGGAGGAGGACTTCTGCGAAAACATGATTAAAATACAAAAAATAACCATTTATTAGTGACATAAACTTAACTCTATAAAGAACATTATCTGCCTAAAAAGGGATTGATGGACCCTCACCTATATTAAATGAAAAAAGGTTATATAATTTGCCATTTCAAAAATGAATAACCATTTTCAATTTTGTTGCAACACGAAACTACAGCCGCATCATTATTCCAGTTCAATCAGAGAGTGTAGCAAGCACCTCTACCGGTTTCGAAACTTATTAGTCTCTCATCAGGAGGCACACATGCTGCTCTCTCTGACCCAACTAGGACAAACCCCGGCGTGCAGTCACGGATTGCAACGAACGAAATGGCAGGGATGCCCTAGCGGCAACTGCTAGCAAAATATTAAGTTTTCAACACATAAAACAACATGAAAAAATGCTGTTCCACATCCTACCAGACTGAAAACAATGGGAACCTTCTCTGGTAGCACCTCCGAGGCTTCTACAATTTGCAAGCCATAACGGATGCTGAGACTAAGGAAGATGAGGAAATTTTACAATTTATAATTCACATCCCATCTGCTCAGCGCGGTAAAGTTCCAACGAGAACGGTTCCCATCGTACTCCAATCAGAGTAAACATGTTAATCCAAAATGAATAACCATTTTTAATTTTGCCGGGGTTTTTCCTTGTTGGTAGAGGTGCTTGCTGCAGTTTCTGATTGAACCGAAATAATGATGCGGCTGTAGTTTCGTGTTGCAACGAAATTGAAAATGGTTACTTATTTTTGATTTACATGTTTACTCTGATTTGACTACGAAGGGAACCGTTCTCATTGGAACTTTACCACGCTCAGCAGATGGGACGTGATTTATAAATTGTAAAATTCCCTCATCTTCCTTAGTCTCAGCATCAGTTATGGCTTGCAAATTGTAGAAGCCTCAGAGGTGTTACCAGAGAAGGTTCCCATTGTTTTCAGCCTGGTAGGATGTGAAACAGCATTTTTTGGTGTTGTTTTATTTGTTATTAAATTAAAAACTGAGTCTTTTGTAATTTGCCATTTTTTTAAATAAAAAATAAAATACAATACGAATTAAATTACAGAACAGTACGCAATAGCTTTGACATTTCTGTTACTTTATAGTTATATTATTATATTTTATCGCGAATTAATACAAAGTAATATAATAATTTATACTCGTTACTTTCCATTACCCTAAGTACCGTTAGGCGTTACTTAGTTACTTTAAATATGTCTTTATTTTGTTTACACGGTAGCCGGAATTATCTGTTATTAATTCGTCCATATATATTTGTCACTTTTGAATATTAGCCGTGCTCTTTCAGCAAATCTTAGCTTATCAGAATGATCTCATCGCACACTCAGCAGAAACGATGTTTAGTCTAATAATGTAGGCCGATAAGACTTGCGGTATTAAATACATGTATATTTCTACTAACTAATAATGGTAGGAGAGCCCAAGCGGAGATTTTTGCAGTAACTCGAGCGCGTCAGATTATCATATTATGGGAAGATACCTGCTGCCCTGCAGATGTACCTCTACCATTAGCTTTTAACCAAGGGGAGTTCGTTAAGGGGGGCCCGTAAAAAAATTTATCCTTAAATACTCGAAATTGTCAGATTAAGATAAGGAAAGTTAAGGAGATGCAAAACAGTGTATATTTAAAAAATCTGACGATTTGAGCGGGGCGTTAGGAAATGGGTGAGTTAAAAATTTCACAAAAAAAAGCGAATAATTCGAGAAATGAGCGTTAGATCGAAAAACTAACAAATACCGAGATATTTCGTAAAACAAATTAATTAATATTTTTGAAAAATCTACCGAATGGTGCCAAACATGACCCCCCACGGAGGTTGGGTGGGGGATTACTTTAAAATCTTAAAAAGGAGCCCAAATTTTTATTCCAGATTTGGAATCTTTGCGTAAAAATAAGCAAATTTTATTTGAAACATTTTTTCAACTTATGGATAGATGGCGCTATAATCAGAAAAAACGATTGATGGAAATGGAAAATTAATTAGAGAATGAAAAGTCCCTACTAAAATAGAAAACTTTACTTAAATTTCTTTGGGTTTAGGATCTACTCTTCACAACCCAATAGGTCCCCAAAGCGCTTGAGTGACTGCACATTTAGCATACTTCACTCCCCTACTATAAAGTAAAAAAATAATTATTGAGTGACTATCCTTAATAGAAGGTATGCTAACCTTATTTTATCTTTTATCGGCTAAGCTAAGATGGAAAGTCGGTCTGCTGGGAAAGCATGTACAAACTATTTTATTTTTACGTTGTAATTATGACCTCTGAGTACGTATCAAATGTGTCAAATGTTCTTTTAATGTATATTTTGATTCGTTATGTATGGTTATTTTATTCTTAGTAATGCGCATAAGCCCAATTTTAAAAAATTTTGTTACATAATTTTTTGCGTCTCATAGAGTCTCTAAACATATACCTGAACTATGTACTCCTTAAAACGACACTCAGTCCTAACTGCAAGACGTAAGAGTCTCGCAGTCTTAGTCTTGTTCTTGCCCAAATCTTGCACGGTTAGTCTTGTTCTTGCTAAAATCAGACGGTATTGGTCTTGGTCTTGCGAAAACTCAAGAACAAGACCAAGACTGCAAAACCAAGACCGATTTTGGGTAACACTAAATTAGAGGTTTTGTACAAGTAAAATTGCCGGGCTACTAATTTTTGCATATTTTATATTTTTCATAAATCTTAATTCAATTTAAAACATTTCTTTAACGTTTAACTGTGTGTTTCAAATCTTTAATTATTTTTTTCTTTTTCAGCTTGTTCCTACAATCACTTAAGTGCACTCCCATCTCTGGTTTTCCAAAGAAACATATCGAGTTCTTCTACCAACTGTTTTCGTCATGCGTTATTTAGTGATAAGTGTTGAGTTCGCTAAAATTTCAGATCCAAAGTTTTACAGTTCGTAGTCTGTTTTAAGCTCAAATATGTATTATCCAACTTTAGTTATCGTATTTTACCTATGTTTAGCGGACGGTTTTCTATTAGACGGCTCAGCCAACTCATTCTCTCAGTTCAGAAAATGGGGTGGTGGTACTAATGGAAGCTTAGAGTTTGAATTTAAGACAGATCAACCAAACGGCTTGTTGCTTTACACCGACGACGGAGGCACTTACGATTTTTTCGAGATCAAGCTAGTGGAGGGAGCGTTGCGCTTGAGGTACAACTTGGGAGGTGGTGCTCAGATCATAACTGTAGGTAGAGACTTAAACGACGGTCACTGGCATAAGGTCCATGTTCAGAGACATGAGGACAGGACGATACTAACTGTAGATGGGGTGTCTCAAATGAGGACCTCCAGAGGAAAAGAGTTCAACTTCGGGCGGTTTACTACTAATTCGGACGTGTTCGTGGGAGGTATGCCGACGTGGTATAATACGAAGTTAACGTTGCTCGCGTTACCGAGTGTGATTTTCGAGCCGCGGTTTGTCGGAGCGGTTAGAAATCTTATTTATCCAGATGCTGAAGGCGGCACACCGAGGCGGCAGGAAACCAGGCCTAAGGATCATAGGGTAAGTTCTAATAAATATTTTGCATTTTTACTACAAATTGTAGTAATTCATGATTATCCACTTATAGTGCAGTCACTGAAGGTTTTCACCTCCGATTTCGTTGAACCTCCATCTATTTTCATGAAAATTGGTGAGTAATTAGAGCATACCTCAATGAACAAAGGTGACATGATGCCAACTTGCGCTTTTACCTGGGGGTGGATGCCACCCCTTCTCAGGGGTGAAAATTATTTCATTAAAAATAATACCATAAGTCCATAGAGGGACAAATTATAAGCAAAATTTGTTATATAAAGTTATTAAAATAAATCTACACTTTTTGAGTTATTAAAGACCAAAAATTTTATTTTTTCGTAAAAAAATGAATGTTTTAAATCGGTTTTTCACGTATAAATCAAAAACTATAAGCTTTTACAAAAAAGTTATTATTACTAAAATTGAAGATAATAAAAAATTGAATACATTCCTTACATAAAGAACTAAACTAATGTTAGTTCAAAGTGAGTTATTGGCAATTGAATGTGTACTATTTCCGACGAGTACTTAAATCTAAGTATTCAAGCTTAAATAACGGGAAAACGATGCAATGTATTTAAAAAATATTCCTGCTAAACATTTTTGTCAAAGTACTTCGGAATACCTATCAAATAAGCTTCAGAACAAGGTATTAGCGTCAAAATTAAGCAAGTTATAATGAAAATAAAAGAAACGTATCGAATTTTTTAGGAAAAAGTGAAAAATAAAACATACACCATTTCCACAAAAATTAAAATTTATAGTAATCCTTACAAGAACTTCTTTATCTTAGCATAAGTAATGTTTTAGATAAAATTGACCGATTTAGAATGCATATTTTTGAAAAAAGGTATAATTTAAAAAAATCATATTTTTTAAAATTATTGTAATTCTCATATTCTTTTGATAATAACTCCAAAAATACTCAATATCCGTAAAAAATTATATATAACCAAATTTTAGTTTTTTCTGTGCCAATTATTTTACCTCTACTATCTCTATAGGGTAAAAAATAACCGAGATAGAAACGTTAAAATCTTAAATTCTGCTGTGGGAACCATGCAACCGGGGTCATTTAACCTTCTATTTTTTAAAAAAGTGAGAAAGAAAGATTAGGTTTAACGTGATTAAAAATACCACTTGGAATTAACTTTCAAACAGTTTTTAGATGAACCTGATATCTTAAACACGAACGGAGTTATTAAAATAAAAACAACATTTTTTGGAAAAATTTTTAAAACATAAATTTTGAAAAGTTTTGGAGGATAAATTTTAACGCTATCAATATGTTCGGGGGCTCATTTGATATATATTTTTAAGTACTTTGACAAATGTTTAATAAGTTTATGTTATAAAATGCATCAATTTCCCGTTATTTCAGCTTGAATACTTAGAGTTTTTTACTCGCCGAAAAAAATATACATTCGTTTACCTATAACTCACTTTTAGTTAACATTAAAAGTTTTTTCTAGTAAGGAATTTATTTAATTTTTTATTAGCTTCAATTTTAATAATTATAACTTTTTTACAAAAACTTACACTTTTTGAGTTATTGATCAAAAATTGGTTAAAAACATGCATTTTTCTCAAGAAAAATTAAAATCTTTGATCTTTAATAACTCAAAAAGCTTTGATTTATTTTAATAACTTTATATAACAAATTTTGCCTTAAATTTGTCCCTCTATCGGATTATGGGGTTATTTTTAAAAAAATAATTTTCACCCCCGAGAAACGGTGGTACCCACCCCCAGGGTAAAAGCGCAAGTTGACACCATGTCACCTTTGTTTCTTGAGATATATCCTAACCACTCACCAATTTTCATGCAAATCGATGGAGGTTCAACGAAATCGGAGGCAATAGCTCATATCCACCTTCAGTGACTCCACTATTATTAATAATAAGAATAATTGATTTCTAAAACTATAAGTAATATATTATCAAGTAAGGTTAATCAAAGTAGAAATAAAAGTAAACAAATTATTTACTGCTAAATAGTCTTCATAAAATTGAAAATGTTGAGAATTATTTAAGGATAATTATTTTATCTTTTCTGTTCTCTTCTACAACCTATGCGTACATGGTGTACGGTCACCATGTACACATAGGTTTACATAAACTTCTAAGTTCATTTGTATATTATTATACAAACAACGTTTCTCAACGTTTTACCATTTACGCCCCAATTTTCCATAATTATTTTCACCGCGCCCCCCTCGTTCAATAACAATATATCTATGCAATAATAATATAACTTGAGCAGCATGAAACCTAATAAACTAAGAAGACATTGGGAAACGCTTCGTAGTGAGTACATTAACAAACCCCGAGAATTCTTCGAGTTAAAATTAAACCGGCGTGAAAAGCAAAAATTAGTTTTAATAAAAACTTTGACTGTGAATGAAATAGCTTTACTTGCCTCTTATAAAGTCTGATATTAAATAGCCAGATCTAAAAAGCCTAACACTATTGGTGAAGATCTTATATTACCAACTGCAATCAAAATTGTAGAAACTGTGTTTGGAGATAATTTTGCTAAAAAATTGGAGTTTATACCTCTATCAAATGATACTGTTGCCCGCCGAATTGGTGATATAGCTGAATATGTACAGGATCAGCTAATCAGGAAGTTGCGTGAAAAGCCGTTTTCGATTCAGCTTGATGAGGCAACAGTAGCAATAAATATGCTCATTTTATTGCCTACGTTCGATTTTGTGATGGCAGATCAGTAGCAGAACTACTTTTCTGCAAACCAATACAGGGTGTAACAAAAATACAGGTCATAAATTAAACCACATATTCTGGGACCAAAAATAGTTTGAACGAACCTAACTTACCTTAGTACAAATACGCATATAAAAAAGTTACAGCCCTTTAAAGTTACAAAATAAAAATCGATTTTTTCGAATATATCAAAAACTCGTACAGATTTTTTATTAAAGATAGACATGTGGCATTCTTATGGCAGGAGTATCTTAAAGAAAAATTATAGTGAAATTTGTGCACCCCATAAAAATTTTAAGGGGGTTTTGTTCCCTTAAACCCCCCCAAACATTTGTGTACGTTCCAATTAAATTATTATTGTGATACCATTAGTTAAATTCAATATTTTTAGAAAATTTTTGGCTCTTGGTATTTTTTTGATAAGGCAGTTTTTATCGAGTTGCGGCTACTTTTTTAATATGTTTACATAAAATTTTATGGGGGTGTTGTTCCTTTAAACCCCCCAAATGGTTGTGTCCGTTCCAATTAAACTATTACTGCGATACCATTAGTTAAACACAGTGTTTTTAAAACTTTTTTGCTTCTTTGTATTTTTTCTACAAGGCACCTTTTATCGAGATGTGGCTTCTTTTTTAATATGGTTCAAAATATACCTAACAATGTAAATCATAAATAAATTTTCCTATTATTACAAGTCTCCATCATCGTCCTTAGTCCTGTCGCCAGGGGGGGTACAACGGCCTCGTTAATTCAGATGGACTTACCCAAATTTTTTTTATGTATTTTGACCCGTAGAACACGAATTTTTTGGGTAACAGTTGATCCGGATGTCGATAAGATTGTTATAGACCAAGAACTTGAGGAATCAAATAACAGCGATTTTTGGCAAAACAAAACAATATTTTGTATTTTTTGGGTCATTTTAAGCAAAAAATATTTCTACAAGTTTTTTAGTAGGATGCACAGTTTTCGAGATAAACGCGGTTGAACTTTCAAAAAATCGAAAAACTGCAATTTTTAAACCCGAATAACTTTTGATTAAAAAATAAAATAGCAATTCTGCTTAGCGCCTTTGAAAGTTCAAGTCAAATTATGTCGGTTTTGATTATTTGCATTGCTAAAAATTTATTGTGTTATTGCTAAACAAAGCTACAAACAACTAGTGCGTGAGTGATGTTTCTATGATTTCTCATTTAAAATCGAACGAGTAGGTAGAATAGGTACTAGTGCAATCAAGACTATTTCTACGTTACATGCGTTAAAACGCATGTAAAAGCACGGGAAACCCTACGTGTTTATAGCTTTGTTAAACAATAAAAAAATAAATTTTTACCAATGCAAATAATCAAAACCGATATAATTTGACTTAAACTTTCAAATGCGGTAAGCAGACTTGCTATTTTATTTTTTAATCAAAAGTTATTCGGGTTCAAAAATTGCAATTTTTCGATTTTTTTAAAGTTCAACCGCGTTTATCTCGAAAACTGTGCATCCTACGAAAAAACTTGTAGAAATATTTTTTACTTAAAATGGCCCAAAAAATACAAAATATTGTTTTGTTTTGCCAAAAATCGCTGTTATTTGATTCCTCAAGTTCTTGGTCTATAACAATCTTATCGACATCCGGATCAACTGTTACCCAAAAAATTCGTGTTCTACGGGTCAAAATACATAAAAAAAACTTGAGTAAGTCCATCTGAATTAACGAGGCTGTTGTACCCCCCCTGGCGACAGGACTACCTTAACCATATACAAATATGTGGTGGATTTGACAAATATTCAAAATATCTCGATAAAAACTGACTTTTCGAAAAAGTACTAAGAGGCAAAAAAGTTTTTAAAACAGTGTGTTTAACTAATGGTACTACAATCATAATTAAATTGGAACGTACACAAAAGTTTGGGGGGGTTTTAAGGAACAAAACCCCCATTAAATTTTTATGGGGTGTCTAAATTTCACTATAATTTTTTCTTAAGATACTAATGCCATAAGAATGCCATATGTCCATTTTCAATAAAAAATCTCTAATAGTTTTCGATATATTCGAAAAAATCGATTTTCATTTTGTAAATTCAATTGGCTGTAACTTTTTTTATGTGCAAATTTGTACTAAGGTAAGTTAGGTTTAATCGAACTATTTTTGATCCCAGAATATGTGATTAAATTTATGACCTCTATTTTCGTTACACCCTGTATAATTGATAGCAAAGTGCTTGCATTATTTGCTATGTTAAATGATTATATGTATAAATGAAGCAAACATAGAGACACTGTATGATCAACAGAGAAGCTCTGGCTTGAATATTGTGCTAACTACGGTTGTAACAATAGTTAATTATCTACATAAAAATGAGACCTTTGAAAACTAGAATCTTTTCTTTACTTTGCAAAGTCATGGATGCGGTACATTCAGCATTATTATTTTATTGTGAGCAAGCTGGTTATTACGTGGGAAATTTTTACAACGTGTTTTGAATTAAGACATGGAATCGCCATTTTTCTAGAAGAAGAAAAGAGGCCGCAAGCCAAGATGTTTCACGATGGTTTATTTTTGATGAAATTGAGTTACTTGGTTGATATATTCGAGAAACTAAATATTTTGAACTTACAACTTCAAGGGGCCAATACACATATATTTGATACGAATGATAAAATTTACGCTTTCTGTAGAAAATTGAAATTGTGGAGCAAAAATTTAAAGCAAAAAACCTAGAAATATTTGAAAATGTGGATGAATGTTTTAAAACTTACCAGGTTGAAGAACAACACGTGAAAGTTGTTTTTGTAACCATTGAAAATCATTTAGCAATGCTGACAAAAAATTTTAAAAGATACTTTTTTGCCGACGACCAATTAATACTTACCTAATAGTTATGAGTGGGTCGGGAATCCGTTTCAAATTACACCCGAAGAGCTCTCTACTGCAGAAGAAGAAACCTTCATAGATTTCACAGCAAATTCCGAAATCAAGAAACAATTTAACATTAGATCCCTCTTTGAATTTTGGGCAGGGGTAAATGATGAGTTTTCTGCACTGAAAACCAGAGCGTTTCGTATACTATTACCGTTTTCACCATCCTACCTTTACGAAACAGGATTTTCCGCGATGGCTGCTTTAAAGACCAAATATAGATCGCAGCTAAATATAGAGAAAGAACTGAGAGCGTTTATTTCTAATATTACACCCTGTTTTGATAAGCTTTGCTCTGCAAAACAGGCCCAAGGAAGTCACTAATTTAGATTAAATTAGTTGATTTAATATTCAGTGCTCATAACTATGTATAACTCCTTGTTCATGGGTGTTTTATTTTTTTGTTTGTCAGAATTTTGTTTTGCTTTGATTTTAGTAAATTAGTCAATGTTTTAGGTGTTTTTTTTTTATATTTTCACGCCCCCTCATTGCTAAAAGTGCGCCCCTTAGGGGGGCGCGCCCCACAGGTTTAGAATCACTGAATACATGATACTAAAAATTAACAAGATAATATTATTACACATCCTGAAGTCGTGACGTAACTGGATACCGGCAAGTTCGTAAGGGTTCGTAAACATTCGTAATGTCCGAGTAGTTTGAATTGTTCGCGGTTGTAAGCTAAGTATATTTTATATTTTATTTTTGACCAAATATTCTGGGACCAAAAATAGTTATTTTAACATGAATCTCGGATCTAAATTTTTTTCGCATACATTGAATTTTAATGTTATGTTGCTAATTAAATATTTCATCACCGAATGCATACAAATCCCATTTAACTTTAACAAGAATTCAAATTCAACTTCCGGTCTCCAGTAACGTCATCATGCGCAAACTCGAACCTATTTGAGCTACGGGAAGATACTATCTCGTTATTTATAGTATCATGTTATTATATTTAGGTTCGATGCACACTTGAGTGTTTTTAAGCTGCATGCACTTGACTGGTTTTCAAGCCAAGTTTCCCATCAACACACATTTGAGCTGTTTCTCGGCATCAATACACGACAGAAATAAACAGCTATGTATCTACGCTACGTTGAAATCTATCGCGCGGTCAACGTGTTCTCACTGATTGCCTAGCACAGACTGCCAAGCCGCGTACAATAGCGGCGTAGCAGAAACAGGCGTGCTCTCGGTCCATGCGGCTTGCAAGTCACTCGCAAGCAGCTTGCACGCCGCGGCTCAGCGCGAGTGTGCAGTGCCTAATCTCAACTCATGTAGTGTTCAACCGCTAGCGATCGCACGCAGCTTGGTAGCAGCGTGCAAAGACGTTGCGTTCAAAAGACGCAAGTATGCATCGACCCTAGAAAAAATAATGCCAATTTAAACTGTCATTTTTAGCCTTTTACATTCTACAGGTTATTTATAAAACAGGTTCAGCCCTCTACGAAATAATAGTAAAATTATATTAAATTTGTAATTGAAGCGCGTAAAGCTATTCACTTCGCAGTTTTTTTGCAAGAGATTCCAATTATTATTATAGAGTATCTACTAAGTTACCATGAAATTGGATAATTATAGGTATTAAGGTACCAAGGTTACTCTAACGATAATATCGCTTAAGGTCAATATTGTGTATATAATGACTAATGACTGAAAGCGCTATTATCCATAATACCCGTGGTGCCTTCAACGTTTAATGTCCGACTAAATATTCTTTATATGCAAAAAATTTGAATGAATTTTGAATTAATTAGTTTTTGAAATAAGTAATTTACCAGCAATAGTCGTAACGTAATTGTGATAACCATAGTTTTACTTAGGTTGTTATAATTTGTTAACTTGACAATATTTAACAAGTTATTTAAATTTAATACCCTAGGGCGTTATTTTGAAAAATAGCGTCCTTAGGGAAATATATCATATCATATTTAACTAATTTGAAATCACGTCATTATTTGTCAAATAATATATCAATCAGACATTAAATGACTTATTAACTATTTGCAAAAAAATATAGCCATTTAAATGAAACAGGTATAAGCATAACAAAACTAATTAAATAGATGACTAAGGTATAAACAAGGATAAATTGGTGTCTAACGGACCTGCATCCAAGCCATATTAGTCCAGGGTAATAAGGTTTTTTCCATGACACTTGAATAGCCAGGGTACTGAAGCGATTTTTCGACAGGTAATACCTATAAGAGCAAATTGTAACTATTTCCTGCGTAGGATCTGGCGGCCATTTTTATTTATAAACAATTAACTGTCAAAAAATGGCATTTTCCCTTTTTTTTCAAATTAACTTTATAGTTCAAATTAACTAAATAATAGTGCAACTTACGATTTTTTTAGTACAAATATCTTCGAGACTATGGAAAAAGCTTTAAAATGACGTACTATAAAGTTTGATATACTCATTTATTGTTAATATAATTGCGAAAAATGTCGGTATTTAAAAAAAATATTTTCGCAATAACTGTTGTAAAAATTAGTGTACAGCTTTGAAATTTTTGTCAAATAAGGGTTCTTTTGTGCTTAATATGTGATAAAAATGTCAAATCGATTAATTCAATTGTTTAAATTTTATTCAAATTGTTTATCCCAGAGAGCATTTTTTTCCAATAACATAAGTCAGAAGAAAATGACGCTAGAACCATTTCACAAGTGTCATTTGAAAGAGCAGGAGCTATATTTTCAACTTGGTTTAAAAAAAGTGAATAAAAAATGCATTTATTAGTAATAAATAATTATGCAAAAGTATCGTAAATCTTTCCTTATAAACTTTTTATTTTGTTATATAAGAAAGTATACATATTTATTACAATTTTTTATCAATAATGATATAGATAATATTACTTGGTAGTTGTGCACTTAAAACAGGGTAAAAAGGGTAATTTTTTTGGAAAAAGTTATTCAAAACGTTTATAAAGAAAAATTGACGATACTTTTGCATAATTATTTATTACTGATAAATGCATGTTTTATTCAATTTGTTAAACCATGTTGAAAATACAGCTCATGCTCTTTCATTTGACACCTGTGGAATGGTTCTAAGGTCATTTTTTTCTGACTTATGTTATTGCAAAAAATGCTCTCTGGGATAAACAATTTGAATAAAATTTAAACAATTGAATGAATCACTTTGAAATCTTTATCACATATTAAGCACCAAAGAACCCTCATTTGAAAAAAATTTCAAAGCTGTACACTAATTTTTACAACAGTTATTGAGAAAATATTTTTTTTGCAATTCCGAATTTTTTCGCAATTATATTAACAATAAATGAGTATATAAAACTTTGTAATAAGGGATCTTAAAGCATTTTCCATAATCTCGAAGATACTTATACTAAAAAAATCATAAGTTTCACTGTTTTCCGTTGATTTTAAAAAAAAGGGGAAATCCCATTTTTTGACAGTTAATTGTACCCTGGGTGCTGGAGTGTCACGAACAGGGTATATTTTTGTCTTATTAACCTGGCCTATATTTTCACACACACATATACACACACAAAAACAAATTTTGGAAAGTGTTTCCTGATATTTCAGACTTCTAAGAACGTAGACATTCGTTTACGCTATGGCTCAGTGAACACGAAGTAAGCATAACTTGCATAAATAATAATTGGTATGACGATGACAAATAAACTACATAATTAATAATATAATACTAAAACATCCTTTAATTCGTGGAATACGTTTTATCGAGTAAACAGGATTACTATAAAAATATATTATGGATGTGAAAACTGATCTACATTTTTAATATTTAATTTAAATATCCGTTATATTAAAATCCCATGACGAATAAATACGATAATTTATTGAAAGCACATTTTAAATTTGATGTGTTGTAGTGCTATTAAATTAAAAGGTAGAATATTACTACAGCTTTCAAAAGCTAATTCCGTGAAAGCGTGTCGTATGAAATGTGTTTATAACTAATTAACCCGGGAGCAGTCGTGAGAAAAAATCTCACATTTTATCCTTTTCCGCGATAACTTGATGAGATTTTTTTTAACATCGCTTTCCGCTCGTAAGTGCCTCGATGAAGATCGTAGTGATACGTAGAAATTCTTTTTTAATTTTTTTTTTAATTTTTTGTTATTTTTTTTGTGTAATTTATGGTTTTCGTGAGAATTAATTAGCTTTAAAATTGTTAGATATAGATATTTTTAACGTAACAAGTAAATAAAAATATCATAAAATATGCTTTCGAGCAATTTTTTGTCCTCTCTGTGTCGGGTCTTGTTTCTGCCGCGTATGTCATTATTGGTCTGATGACTGTTTTGTAAATTCTGCCTTTCATTTCTTTTCTGATATTTTTATTTCTTCATATTGTGTCATTCAGGCAACCTGCGGCTCTGTTTGCTCTATTCACTTGATTTTCCACTTCTGTTTCGAGCCTTCCGTAGCTAGATAATGTGATGCCTATTTAAACTCCATCACTTGTTCTATTATCTGACCTTCCAGCTCCAATTTACATCTTATTGGATCCTTTGTTATAATCGTGCATTTTGTCATTTTTGAGGAAATTAACATGTTAAATTTTCTGACAGTTATGTTAAATTGGTGCAGCATACGTTGGAAAATTATCTTCACTTTTAGAGAATATATTACATCGTCTGCATAGCAGATTAGACAAGGCAAAAACGGCGGGTCCGTTGGGAAAAATATTCCCATGAGATTTTTTTGCATAATTACATTCGTGAGACATCCCAGAATAAGGTTCAACAAGTCACCCACGTGAAAAGTGGTTCAATTTTTTTTTAACAATTTTTTTTAATCAAAATGCAAAAATCAAATTTTTGGCTCGGACATTTTTTTTGTAGGTTTTTTGGACCATTCTGGATAAAAAAGGTCTTATAATTTTTCTCTAAAGTTGATCGTTTTCGAGTTATAAGCTATTAAAATTGAAAAAAACGAAAAATGGCGATTTTCAAGGCTTAATAACTCGGTAAAAAGTTATTATTATGAAAGTCAGAGAGTGACTAAATCAAAGTTTAATGCCCCCTACAAGATCCTGAAGAAATTTTTGTCATTATTTTATTACTAATCTGTTATTTTTAAGTAATAATAATGAGCGCCATGCACGACGTAGGCGGCCGTAAGTTTGAGTTCAAGTAAGATGCACAATTGGACTGCCGGAGTGGCATCTCTCTCGCACTCAGTATATGCGGCCGGCTACCACGTGCATGGCGCTCAATATTATTACTTAAAACTAACATCTTAGTAATAAAATAATGACAAAAATTTCTTCAGGATCTTGTAGGGGGTATTAAACTTTGATTTAGTCACTTTCTGACTTTCATAATAATAACTTTTAATAGTCCGTTCTTTAACGGTAAAATATTGCAAAACCTCTACATTTTAAAGAACCGCTTGGATTGGCATGAAATTTGGCATACACATAGCTAACAAGTCAAAGAAAAAAAGTGATATTGTGCCGATATGTGCTTTTGCCCTGGGGGTGATTTTCATCCCCTCTTGGGGGTGAAAAAATATTCGTCCAAAGAAAGTCAGGAAATGGATAAACTGGCTAATTTTAAGTAACTTTTGTTCTATAGAGTTTTTTCACTAAGTCAATACTTTTCGAGTTATTTGGCAGTGAATATGTTGATTTTTTCAACAAAATAACCACGCTTTTAGGCGCTTTCTCGCAAATAACTCAAATAGTAAGTATTTTGTCGAAAAAACATTCGTAGCAAAATATAGCCTGTAAAAATTTTAAAAAAATGGTGTATATATCACGTCTTTAGACCTAGTAGAAGCAGAGTTATAGCTAATGAAAAATAGGTTCATATTCGTCAAATTCCGAATGGAATACTTTAACGTGAAATAACCAAAATAAAGCACATTTCGGGGAAAACTCATTACAACTTATTTGAATTGTTTAAAAAAAGCTTCATTTTTGTTTTATAAAAAAAATTTCTAGCATCAAAATTAAACAAGTTACGCTCAAAATAAAGTTAGTCCCTTTTGGTTTTGGTAAAAAAATCTAGAAAATCACCCCCTAATTAGTATCTTAAATGAACTTAATCGTTACGCCTTTACAAGTTTCTTGACACGTGTATATATTGTTTATATGATCTGTAAGTTTCATCGGTTCAAATTTTTTATTATTGAAAGGGCTGTAGTTAAGGGGTTGAACGAGTCACTGATAACGAATGTATGCAAATTTAGAATTACCAAATCTAAATCAATTTTTGTCTAACAGAAAAACAAAAAAATACATGATATTCAGAAAAGCAAATCTGACTTTTTTTGTTTTTCGAGATTTTTAGTATCTCTAACAATTTTTAAGTTATTTTGAAAAAAAGCATATTTTTCAAAATTTAAATTTTTAAAAATTTTGTTTTGAAACCAAATTTTTTTAAAAATAAGCACTTTGAATCGATGAAACTTACAGATCATATAAACACAACATAAGTAAAATAATTTGTGGAGCGGTAACGATAAATTTAATTTAAGTTGCTAATTAGGGGGTGGTCTTCCCGATTTTTTTTTGCAAAAATACAAGGGGCCAACTTTATTTTGAGCGTAACTTGCTTAAATTTGAAGCTAGAAACTTTTGTAAAAACAGAAATAAAGCTTTTTTTAAACACTTTAAAAAAGTTATAATAGGTTTTCCCCAAAAAGTGCTTATTTTTTTGGATATTTCACGTCGAAATATTCTATGTGAAATTTGGTGAATATGAATCTATTTTTCATTGGCTATAACTCTGGTTCTACGAGATCCAGAGACCTAACGCGTACACCATTTTTTAGTTTTTTATAGGCTATATTTTTGCTAAGAACGTTTTTTTCGACAAAATACTTACTTTTTGAGTTATTTGCGAAAAACCTAAATCTAAAATTGTGGTTATTTTGTTGAAAAATGAACATATTCACTTGCAAATAACTCGAAAACTGTTGACTTGGCGAAAAAGCCCTATAGAACAAAAGTTACTTAAAATCAGTAAGTTTACCCATTTCCGGACTTAGTTTGGACATATATTTTTTCACCCCCAAGAGTGGGTGAAAGTCACCCCCAGGGCAAAAGCACACATCGGCACAATATCACTTTTTTTCTTTGACATGTAAGCTATACGTGTGCCAAATTTCATGTCAATCCAAGCGGTTCTTTAAAATTTAGAGCAAAAACCGTGAAAGAATGGACTATAACCGAGTTATTGTTATTAAGCTTAAAATTCGCCACTTTTCGTTTTTTTCCATTTTAAATTCCTTATAACTCGAAAACGATAAACTTTAGAGAAAAATTATAAGAAACCTTTTCTATCCAGAATGGTCCAAAAAATCTACAAAAAAAAATTTTCCGGGCCAAAAATACTGATATTTGCAATTCGATTAAAAAAAATTGTTAAATAAAAATTGGCCCACTTTTCACATGGGCGACTTCTTGAACCTTATTCTGGGATGTCTCACGTATGTAATTATGCAAAAAAATCTCATGGGAATATTTTTCCCAACGAACCCGCCGTTTTCGCCTTGTCTAGGTTATTTAAGGTTGTTTTTCTCCCATTTAGTATCCTTTTTTTTAGTTCTTAATTTTTTTATTATTTCGTCCATGATCAGGTTGAATAATAAAGGACTCAAGGAATCCCCCTGTCTTATCCCATTGCCGGCTTCAATTGGGTCAGTCAGTTCATCTTCCACTTTTACTTTTATTGTGTTGTTCTGGTAGATGTTTTCAATCGTTTTAATAATTATTCCTAGAGGTACCTCTCTCGAGTATAACCAATGGATAAAGTCCTTTAATGTGGCCCTGTAAAAATGTTTTCTTAAGGTCCACGAAACATAAATATGTGGATTTGTTGTATTCCAAGGATTGGTCTTGAAGTGGTCAAATATCTTGTTTCTGATTTTTATATATGTATTATATAATTCATTTCTCCTGTATACATATATTCTTGATTGCTTGTGTTAGGTTAGCCGGTATTTGTATTTTTGTGACTGCATTGTACAGTTCTTTCCTTCTCACGGTGTCGTATCCCTTCCTAAGGGTATTCTCTGTTCTTAGCTTTTTTTCCTCTATTGTCTGTTGTATTCAAATGATCTAAAATTATTTCCCTGCTATGAATCCTGCTTGTTCTTTACCGATTTTAACTTCTATACTTTTCTCTATTTTTGTCCTGCTGATCCTGCCATATATTCTTTCCATTGTAGCGATGAGGCTTTTATTCCTCTGTAGTTTTCGAATTATTTTCTATTATTTCGCTTATTTCGAGTAGGAATATATTTGCTAATTCGAGAGTTTAAGTGTTAAAACTTATTACATTGTTTTAAGTATGAATAATTTAGAATAATAATGGCTTACTAAAATAAACTAAGACTTACACAGGACTAAGAAGAAAAATAAATGATTATGAATTTCGCAAAACTTGCAAATTTATTCAGAATGTTAAAAATAAAATACCTACGATCTGTCACAATAAATGCTATATACATACATTCGTTTTTTTTTATACTCGGGTATTGGCATTTGTATAAGGGCACTTGAGGTGTTTCAAAGGCGATGGGAAAAGTTCAAAGTTCAAAAACACACACTAGTTAAATAAAAGATTTTAAATTCCCTATTGTTACGAGAGGTATGTAAGATTTATTCCGTATAGAAATAGTCTTTTGGCGCAGAAGAAATATTAAAAATCTAGAATGGTTTTAAGATGTCATCGAATATTCTCAAATATCTCGTAAGGTTTACAATGTCAGAAAATCTTTTTTGTCTGAGTTTTCGACAAAAGTGATTTTAAAGAAGTAACATTGGTGACAGCGGTGGGATAAACCTTCAGATGAGCAAGGAGGAGGGAAAATTTTGACCCCAATGTATGTTTTTATTTAATAAATTCAGAAATATTTTCAATTTTAAACTCATTATTTTTTTATTTAACTTTAATATCATTATAGATACCCTCATATTTTGTAATAAAAAAAATTCCCTATATTTTATGACAAATAATTTTTTTTTTCTGAATTTGAGGTCAAAGACGAACTCGACTGTCCTTCCATGTTTCAATTTTATATTAAGTAAATACCGTCTATTATGTGGAATTGTTTTTAGTGCTTTAGTTCTATTTTCAGAATGATGATTCCTGTTTTGGTTCAGTTGTGATTGAAATATATTTTACTAATGTTTATTTATCATTTATTGATACAATAGTAATATTAAAATTACGAATACATTGTTTTATTTCTTAAAAAACTTATTTCTTTTGTCAATTGTCATTTTTGACTTGGGGTCATCTTTTACCCCCGTTGATCATCCGTGTAACAAAAAAAGTTTGGTCATCGAAAGGTTAAAAGAGATATTAAGTCAGTTTTAATGGTTATTACAATAACTACTAAATTTGATAAATAAATAGATATATTCTAAGCTCCGTCATCATCATTCTCTTTGCCTTATCCTTATGTGGGGTCGGCTTCCCTAATTGCATTTCTCCACACCACTCTATCTTGGGTCATATCAATGTCAATCCCCTTTACCAACATGTCCTGCCTTATCGTCTCCCCCCAGGTCTTCTTTGGTCTTCCTCTCCTACTCCTTCCAGGAATCTGCACTTCAGCTATTCTTCGTATTGGGTGATTAACGTCTCGACGTTGAACATGACCAAACCATCTTAACCTATGCTCTCTCATTTTGGCATCAATTGGTGCCACACCTAGACTTCCCCTTATATACTCATTTCTAATTTTATCCTTCTTTGTCACTCCACTCATCCATCTAAGCATTCTCATTTCCGCCACATGCATTCGTTGTTCCTCTTTCTTTTTCACTGCCCAACATTCAGTTCTGTACATCATAGCCGGTCTTAAGGCTGTTTTATAGAATTTTCCCTTCAGCTTCATTGGCATTTTTCTGTCACACAACACACCACTCGCTTCTTTCCACTTCATCCATCCAGCCTTAATTCTGCTGCATGCATCGCCATCTATTTCTCCATTACTATGTAATACCGATCCTAGGTACTTAAAACTATTGCTTTTCACAATCACTTCACCATCCAAAGATACCATTTTATTTGTAGTAACTCCATCTTTAAATGAACATTCCAAATACTCTGTTTTTGTCCTACTAAGTTTTAAACCTTTTTCCTCCAGAGCTTGTCTCCACTGTTCCAGTTTTTGTTCTAAGTCTCTTTCACTATTTCCTACTAACACGACGTCATTAGCATACATTAAGCACCATGGAATGTTACCCTGTAGTTTCGCTGTTATCTGGTCCAAAACTAATGAGAATAAATACGGACTAAGCACAGAGACTTGGTGCAATCCTACTTTCACATGAAATTTATCAGTCTCTCCCACACCTGTCCTAACACTAGTCGTTACTCCCTCATACATATCCCTCACAATCTTTACATATTCACCAGGGACTCCTTTCTTATTGAGTGCCCACCAAAGAATCTCTCGAGGAACTCTATCATATGCTTTCTCAAGATCATTGAATACCATATGAGCGATTGTTTCTTTACTCCTGTATTTTTCCATCAACTGCCTTATAATGAAAATTGCATCTGTTGTTGATCTACCCTGCATAAAGCCAAATTGATTCTCGGATATTTCGGTCTCTTCACGTATCCGTCTATCAATTACTCTTTCCCATATTTTCATGGTGTGGCTAAGCAGTTTTCTAGCCCTGTAGTTTGTACATTGTTGTATATCTCCCTTGTTTTTGTAAACAGGTACCAGTATACTGCTTCTCCATTCGTCTGGCATTTGTCCAACTTCCATAATTCTATTAAATAGACCTGCTAGCCACCTTGTTCCTGTCTCTCCAATGCTCTCCATACTTCCCCAGGAATATCATCTGGTCCTAACGCTTTTCCTTTCTTTATTTTTTGAAGCGCTTGAGCCACTTCCTCGTTTGTTATTTTGGTGACCATTGCTGCTACTGTCTCCGTTGGCTCTACAGGCTGTCTGTCAAATTCTTCATTTAATAAGCTGTCAAAGTATTTTCTCCATCTCTTTTTGACATCCCTTTCGTAAACTAGTATTTTATTATGTTCATCTCGGATACATCTAATCTGATTAAAATCTTTTGCTTTCTTTGCTGTCTGTTTGGCTATTTTATATATCTTCGTTTCGCCTTCCCTGGTATCAAGTTGATCGTATAGGTTTGAATACGCTTCTGCTTTGGCTTTTGCTACTGCTACTTTCGCTTCCTTTTTCGCCACCATATAGTTTTGAAGATCTGTGTCGGATCTGGTTTCTTGCCACTTTTTATATAATTTTCTCTTCTCTTTTATTTTTCCTTGTACTTCGTTTGACCACCACCAAGTCTCTTTATCCTCAAATTTTTTTCCTGACGTTTTCCCAAGTATTTCAATAGCAGTCTCTCTAATATTACTGGCCATTTTTCTCCAAATTGTATTAGGGCTACCTGTCATGTTCCAACATATTTTTTCTACTATTCTTCTCCTGAATAGACCTTTTTTCTCATCTTTTAGCAGCCACCACTTGATTTTTTGTGGTCCTCTTCGATGTTTTTGTTTAGTTTCGCTTTTTACTTCGATGTCCAGAACAAGCAGCTTATGTTGTTGACTTACTGTCTCACTAACTATTACCTTACAGTCCTTGCATTCACGTATGTCTTCTTTCCTTATCATGAAGTAGTCTATGTGGGATTGATGTTGTCCACTTTTGTAGGTAATAAGTTAAGTTTCTCTCTTTTTAAAGAATGTGTTAAAAATCGCCATATCCAATGCTGTTGCTAATTCAAGCATGTCATCTCCAGCTTCATTTCTAGTTCCAAAGCCTAATCCCCCATGTATTGTTTCATATCCTGTCTTGGTTTGGCCCACATGTGCATTGAAATCACCTCCTATTATAACTTTCTCCTCTGCTGGAATATCACTCAGTACGTCTCCTAATTGATCATAGAAAGCTCTTCTTTCATTCTCACCCAGACCTGTTTGGGGAGCATACACACACACAACATTCAATACCTCTTTATCAATTACAAATTTCACTGACATCATTCTATCACTCGTTCTTACAACTTCTACTACGTTATCTTTCATTTCACTATCAGCAATTATACCAACTCCATTTCTAGTGTTATTACTCCCTACATACCACAATTTGTATCCTTCACCTAGTTCTTTTGCCCTTTGTCCTTTCTACCTAGTTTCTTGAATACAAGCAATTTGAACTCTTCTTCGTTTGAGCGCATCCACTAACTCCAGACTCTTACCTGTAAGACAACCAAGATTCCAAGGCCCTATCCTGATTTTTCTAACCTGTAATGGTGTTCCCCCTGAGATAGTCCTCACCCGGAGATCCGAACGGAGGCTCATTTTATTTCCGGAACATTTTACCTCAGGAGATGCCATCATTTCAGTATAAGTTTTTATTGCGTTGGAGAAGGTCTTTTCATTATTATGGCCTGAAAAGATTTTTTGAATATTTGATGCCTGAATGCCTTTTCTATCAGCACCATACCCTGCCTTGCACGTTTAGCCAATACACCACCAATGCAACCAAAGTGCAGTATTACCCCACACCCGCCCGCATTTTTCTGTATAGGCCAGGATTCTAAGCTCCGTATCCTCTACTAACGATAAAATCAGCCTTTATAATCTTTCGGTTTTATTCGAAATCCTTATGAAATTTTATTCCATACTTTCAGTTGCCCTTTGCAGTTAGTATAAGCTTCAAATTAGGCCAAAATCTTAATCGTCGATACCCGATTTTTGTGTTAGTGGCATAACTTGTTCTGTGGACTGCTTTATCAAAATCAATAAATTATGCATAATATGTATCTCAGTTTACGTCCTAATATTTTTGTATGAGAAAATAATAGCAATATGATAATCATTAATCTAACTTATTTTAAGTCCTCTCCTAAAACAGAACTGGACATTGTGAATGTTTTCCTCAAGTTTTTTATACAGGCATAGCATCAAGAAACATTTTTAAGTGTTGGCTCATTGAAGTGATATGCGCAAACTTTCTGGTCTAATGCTAGTTAAATGTATTTGTTTTTTTAATTCTGAAAAAACTAATAAATATTTTTGAAAAATGTAAATGCAGAAGGAAAGGCTAAATAATTGTTACCGAGGGTCGAAAGTTCCTTAGAATAAATAAAAATCTTCTTTTGAATGTGATATCGCCGGTTCGGATTAAGAGAGACGTAACTGAAAAAGGCCAAATTTCTCAGGAGAGCAAAAAAAAACGATTTTTAAATATTTAAAATAGGGATTAAATGAGGAGTAGTCGTCCAGGAGCATCGGTATGGCGCTTATTCTTACAATGATTACTTTTATTTTTATCCCTATTGGTTCGAATTTCATTATCTTAATATACTTCCCCCATTTTCAACCCTTTTTACAGTTGCGTCATTCGTCATCTAAATTTTTTTAAATATTTAAATAGTGATTGAACCATACGGAATAAGCACTATAAAGAAAAATTCGAGGCAAGTAACCAACAAAATGAGGAGAGAGGACAGCAGACAAGAGAAGTGGATAGAGACAACCGAGTAGACGAAATTCATATCAAAGATATTGAAGAAGGATTGGCAAGAATAAAGACTGGAAAAGCGGAAGGTGCCGATGACATAGATTCGGAGATGATGAAGTACGTGGGAGAACGAGGCAAGCTTTGGCTGCTGGAAATAATGAGGGAAGCATGGAGAACAGAACAGATACCGGAAGACTGGGAAGAAAATTTATTGATACCAATACACAAGAAAGGAGATGAAGCGGAATGTGATAACTATAGGGCTATATGCTTACCATCAGTGGCATATAAAGTCTACACCGGGATAATAGAAAGGAAGCTCAGGAAAGAACTGGAAGGAAAACTAGAAGAAGAACAAGCGGCATTTAGGAAGGAAAGAGGAACAACAGATAATATATACATAATGAGAAATATAATTGAAAGGAAAAACGAAATAGGAGAAGACCTATACATTACGTTTATAGATAGTAAAGCTGCTTTTGATTCTATAAATAGAGAAGTAATATGGTCAGTAATGGAAGATCTGCAAATCCCGCAAAAGATAGTAAGCGTGGTAAAAAGTACGTATAGAAACGTACTTGCTAAAGTACAAATAAATGGAAAGAGATTGCCAAAAATAAACCTAAGGAGAGGAAAAAAACAGGGGACAGTCTCAGCCCAGTTTTGTTTATATTAGTAATGGATAGAGTAATGAAGAGCGCTAAAAGAAGGTCAATGCAATTACAGTCAATAATAGGGTACAGGAATTTAGTACCAGTGAGAATGGAGGGATTACTATATGCAGATGACATAGTAATAATAGCAGACAGTAAAGAGAAAATGCAAAATCTAATCAATATATGGGTGGAGGAAATAGAAAATTTGAAAGTGGAGGTAAATGTAAAGAAAACGAAGACCATGATAGTAACCCAAAAGAAAAGGGAAGAAATAAACCAAACGATATTTAGGTGCAAAAACGAAATAATAGAAACAGTCTCGACGTTTGAATACCTTGGAGTAATAATATCAGATAATGGAAAGATTGATCAAGAAATCTCATATAGAGCGACAAAAGCAAATAAGATCTACTATGCACTAAATAAAACAATATTTGGAAAGAAAGAAATAGATAAAGAAATAAAACTGAAGGTATACCGCGCAATCTCTGTACCAACTTTAATATATGCAAGTGAGACATGGGTAAACAATGCAAAAATAGACAGTACAATAAACGCAGCGGAGATGAAGCAGCTAAGAAAAATAGCAGGAAAAACGAAATTTGACAGAATAAGGAATGAAGATATTAGACAAAGACTGAAACAGGAATCGATAATAACCAAGATACAAAAAAGAAAATTAAAATGGTATGGACACATTATCAGAATGGACCAGGGAAGACTACCAAAACAGGTGATGGAATCAAAAAGATATGGTAAAAGAAGGAAAGGGAGGCCAAGGAAGAGATGGATGGATCAGATTATAGAAATTGGACAGGAAAAAGGAAAAACACATCAACAAATGAAAGAGTTAGCAAATGACCGCAAGAAATGGAAGAGATGGATAGAAGATGAATAAAACCTCCGACGCCCCTAAGGAGCATAAGGAGTTTCGAGAAAGAAGAGAAGAAGAAGAAATAGTGATTAAGTAAAGTGTAATTATCCGGAGCATCGATATCGCGTTTATTCTTACAGTGATGGCTTTTAGTTTCATCCCTTTTGGTTCGAATTTCATTATCTTAATTTAATCCCCCCATTTCCAACCCTATCTACAGTTGCGTCATTCTTGTTCTTAAAATTTTGCTGTACAATATTTTTAAATATTTAGTACCTATGCCGTTCATTCTTACCGCGATGGCTTTTATTTTCATCCCTAATGGGCCAAATTTCATTACCTTAATTTAGTCCCCCTATTTTCGACCCTATTTAGAGATGCGTCACTATTTATCCGAAACAAGGTCTAAAATGGTGCATATCTCAATAACGACGCAAATACTCTGTAGTGTCGCCCGTGCAGTTCTGTCGCTTTTGTATCATCTGTAGATAGAATTTTAGAAGTTAATTACGCAATAAACAGGAATTGACAAAATTTGCAGTTACGTCATTCTTATTCCGGACCGGCGATATTTAAACTTAAAAATCACGCTAAATTCAGTCTTTTTTTCACCCCTGTAACTTATTAACCTATAGATGTTTTCAGGGACTTTCCGCGTTCGGTAATAATGTAGTATTTTAATCTGCTTTTAAATTTTTCAAAAATATTTAATATTTTTTCAGGATTGGAGAAAATTAATGGAGCCGAAAGTTTGCGCCTATCATCTTAAGCTTATAAATTCCACAGTCGTCGGTATCCTACGAAAACCAGGTAAATGTCAAAATACCGAAATCGAGAAAAAACGTTTTTAAAGTTTAGTGCTTTATTTTGAATTAAGCGGACCAGTTGTGTTTGCTATTCGATATGCTAGTGAAAGTTGCATATATCGGAAATAATATTCTATCATTAGTTTGAGCAAGTTAAGAGACCTAGCTGATTAAACCTCAATTTAAGATCGAGGTGTGATCACTTACCTGGTTTTACCTGTAAATCAAAATAAATCACACTGTATTAAAGACACTTATCACCTTTTTACTGAATATGGTAGATATGCAGCAGTAGAAATATATTGTTGTCTGGCAAAATATATGTGTGTGCTTAGTTGGTTTTACATGCAACAGAACTTTGATTTTATGGAAATAAGTAGCAATATATTGTTTTATTTGAAAATGAAAAGTTGGTTAGGTGTACCTTATTTGTTTATTACACAAATTATCTGCTAAATGGTAAGTCGTATCATTTATTGGGTTTTACCTGTATCTAGAGCGTAAAAAGCTGAAAATTTGGTATACTTAACTCAATATTTTAAAATTTGTAATTTATCTGGTTTTCGCAGTATACCGACGAGATATCCCATACTTACTCCATACTAAGGATATTTCACTGAGCAAATAAATATAGTCCGTCTAGAAAGTATCCGGAAAAAAGAAAGCAGAATTATAATTTTACGGAATTTATTTCTATCACTTGAAATATAAAATTTCTACAAATAATTCACCTCATTTACTTATACAACCTCCGACCTACATTTTAATCTAAACACTTAACTAAACGTCAAGGTACACCCGAAACTAGGTCAAGGCCATAATTTTCGGTAATGGTGTTCCAGGCCTGTAAAACTGACCGAATTAAACCTTCTTTATCTCGTGGCGCTACTCGTTCCACTTCAATATTCATCAGTCTCCATATGTTTTCAATGGGGCTAAGATCTGGAGATGCTGCTGGCCACGGAACTATTGCCAATTCGCGTTCTTGCATCCAAGCTTGAGTATAAGCAGAAGTATGGCATCTTGCATTATCTTGCTGAAAACGCCACCCCTCTGGATATAAAACCTGAGCCGTTTCAAGAAGAAAACCATTAGGGATGTCACAATATTTCGCACTATCGACAGTACCATTAACTATATAGAGAGGTGTAGCACCACGCTGAGATATTGTTCCACAAACCATTATTTTAGTGGGAAATTTGGAAATTTGAACGGTAATATTTTCTGTTGATAGGACTTTTAGATGATTTGCACGAAGCTGGAAACAACTTTCATCAGATATAAAGACATTATTAAAATTATCTTCTCGAAAATGTTGACAAAAATTTATTATTCGTTGCCTTTGCAGAGGTGTCACTGTAGAGATTTTTTTTTGATTCCTTGATAATATCAGAATGTAGCCTTGTTTTTTCAGTGACATGCGGACAGTCTCTGGGCACACTTTTCTTCTTTGTTGATTTTCAAATCTGTTCGCTAATTTTCGAAACCCTAGGAGCGGATTTGTTGTCCTAAAGCCAGTAAAGCATTTAAATTGTTTCCGCGAATCTTACGCGGTCTACCCGGAACTGGTCTATGTCTAATATCTATGCCATTTTTGATCCTCTTTATTGTCTCATACACTGCAATTTTTCCGAGTTCAATCAATTGCACTAATTTTTTAACGCTTCGGACACCCTTTCTATACAAATATTCCACCACTTTTCTTTTATCTACTTGCGACATTATTTCACAAATCTTAAGTCTGTTTACAAACAACAATATATGACAAATGGTGCGATTTTGTCCATAACCTACTATCCTACCACAACCTACTTGATGCATTACTTTTGTCTTAAAATGTTACAAAAAGGAAATCTATTAAAATTAGGAAAAATATAAAATTCCGGATACTTTCTGGACGGACTATAGTTTTGAATGTTAATTTCACATTATCCTTGTTTGAAAAAATATTGTGTGGAATTTAGATAGGTACTAGATATCTACTTTGTCAGTTTTTTCCACATAAATAAAAATACCATTTTAAATCATAAGTTATTTATTGGAATTTTAACTTTCAAAGTATAATCAGTATTAAAACCTCCTTTTTCTCGCTGCTAAATTCTGCTAAGCGTTCTTGGTAATTAAGAAAAACTTATCTCGGCTTCAAATTAATATTTCCTTTCAAAAATTCAAACAGAGCCTGCCATCCATTAACTCTCAATTAATCAGCTGTTAGCTGTTAGTTTATTTTTCTTTTTTTTTACCGCTACCCATGTCCTATTTAATGGGTTTCTGACTCTTTTATTTGAATTTAAATTTGTCGTTAACGCCATTTATTTAACGCTTAATAATATTCTAAATGGTCTCGAATTTTACGCGGTGATTTTAAATTATAAATCTTTCTTTGTATGATTATCATAAAGGGTGATTCATTTAGAGTAGGGGAAACCGGATCTAGTTGTCACAGTTTTTGGTTCTGGCTCTTACTCCATTAAAATGTTACATTTTTTAAGCCGTACCTTGCATTTGTTAGAGGAGTCAATTTTATTTCTTTAATGTGTAGGGGGGATCAGTAGAAGCTTAAGTTCAAGTTTTTGGGGTCGCCACCTTTGTCCCCCGGCCGCCATCTTGGAAATGGTGTGCAAATGGGTATATCTCGTAAACTACCAACCCTACGGAAATTGTAATTAAACAAATGAAGCAAATTAAATTTTCTACAATTTTATTACTATTACTTTTTATCGTCAAGTGACCAACAAAAAAGATATAAACAAAAATATGTAAAAAATTTTTAACAAGTTTCCTTTTGGAGGTTATAACTTTTTTCAGTTCATTTTAAAATAAAATAACATTAAGTATAACAATTTTGTAGAGGGTTTTTCAGCGAACAATTTCCACTATAAATTTGTTTAATTCTATTTATTAATATAGGTTTTACAGCGCTCCAAACTTGACCATATTATCGAATGCTCATAGGGATATAATAAAATCAAAAGTTAGGCTTAATTTTCTATCACATATATTTTTTATTCATACAATTTATTACGATTTTAACATTTCTATGCTATTATTAATCTGTTTTTGACCTTTCTCCCCACTATAAAACTTATAACCCTAAGCATATATAGAAACGGCCCAAGAAGTTTTTTGAGGACATATTCGCCGGTTCAGAAGAAGAATGACGTAACCCCATATTGCAAAATTCTTAAGAAGAGCAAAAAACGAATTTTTGATATCAAAATCATAAACTATGATCAAAATTAGCCATTCACCACAACGTGGTCGGGATCTCGAGATATAAGCGTTTTTGGGGTGTGCCGCTTGTTTATGAAGTAACATAACTTTTTTCCTATTGTATATTTTGACTTAAAGTTTTCCAAAAAACTTCTTTATGAAATATATTTTATTGTAGTGTTGGTTAAAATTATAAACTAAAAGGTTTGTCACTCAACTTTTTTAAGTAAACATGAAACTAACGAAATATGATGACAAAATATTTAAAAACTAACAACTCCTTTTTTAATGTGTTTAAATATTTAGGACAAATTCGATTGTTATCTACATACTTCAAAGATTACACAGTAAAATTTTTAAAAGGAAATATTTACAGCGACCAAAGATACAGCGAGGTAAATTTGAAAAATCATCAAAATTGATTTTCGGCATTTTTGTATAAAATTTGATTTTTGGACATGTTCCACCAAATCTAGATAAAAATAAACTTCATATTCGGATTCAGCGACCTCGAAAACGTAAAAATAGAACAAAATTGGTCATTCACCTTAAATTTGATTTTCGTGGTCGGCTTAACGATTGCTGCTGCTCGACTAATATACAGGGTGTTTGGTAAAGAATGGGCCATAGCTTAACCTCAGGTTACTGGTGTTAAAATAGGTCGATTTAAGCTAACTTACCTTAGTACGAAAGTTGATAATAACCGAGATACAGGGTGTCAAAGTTAAACTTTTATTTTATTTATTCTTGAATATTTCCTAACAGGCATGAAATCATAACACCAAATTTGGTAAACGGGGGTTTTTTGGGATGAAAAATATAAATTCTCCACCAAAAATGATGTACTACCCAGAGGGCGCCACATACGCCTTTCAGCGCTCATTTAATATGTTCAATTTTTTTTATTACCCACTTTAGATACTTTTTGAATCAAAATTTTTATTCTCTCAATATTTTTACTTAAAAAAGGTATACTACATTCATCTCGCTAAATTTAACTGTTTTCGAGATAAACGCATTTTAAATCTCCGAGGCAACATAATTTATTGCATAATATCATTGTAGTTACACCCGAAAAATAACTTAAAACCACAATAATTGTGCCAGTTCTCATATTTATGTCACTGCATCGCAATGAAGAAATTTACGATACATTTTTAGAAATTTTTATGGTTTTAAGGTATTTTTCGGGTGTAACTACATACAATGATATGCAAAAATTGTGTTGCCTCGTAGATTTAAAATGCGTTTATCTCGAAAACGGTTAATTTTAGCGAGATGAATGTAGTTTACCTTTTTTAAGTAAAAATATTGAGAGAATAAAAGTTTTGATCCAAAAAGTATCTAGAGGGGGTAATAAAAAAAATTGAACATATTAAATGAGCGCTGAAAAGCGTATGTGGCGCCCTCTGGGTAACACATCATTTTTGGTGGCAAATTTAGATTTCTCGTTCCAAAAAACCGCCGCTTGCCAAATTTGGTGTTATTATCCCATGCCTGTTAGGAAATATTCAAGAATAAATAAAATAAAAGTTTAACTTTGACACCCTGTATTTCGGTTATTATCAACTTTCGTACTTTCGTAAGGTAAGTTAGCTTAAATCGACCTATTTTAACCCCAGGAATCTGAGGTTAAGCTATGGCATATTCTTTACCAAACACCCTGTATAGATAGAAAAGTATTTTTTTTGTTTTCCTATGGGAATTCGAGAATGTGGTCAAGATTGGAGCGCTGTAAAACCTAAATAATAAATAAAATTAAACAGCTTTATAGCGAAAATTGTTCACTGAATAATCCTCTACAAAATCGCTATGATGTTATTTTATTGTGAAATGAACGGAAAAAAAGTTTTAACCTCCAAAAAGAAACTTATTACAAAATTTTCTCATATTTTTATTTATAACTTTTTTGTTGGTCACTTGACGATAAAAAGTAATAGATATAAAATTGTAGAAAATTTAATTTGCTACATTTTATGTGTAATTAAATCTTCTATAGGATTGCTAGTTTAGAAGATACATCGCGAAACCCCTTTGCACCGCTTTTTCCAATATGGCGGCCGGGGGACAAGGGTGGCGACCCCAAAAACTCGAGCTTAAGCTTCTACTGAACCCCCTACACATTAAAAAAATAAAATTGACTCCTCTAAGAAATGCAACCTAAATGTAACATTTTAATGGACTATCTGTAACTCAGAAACATTTTATTTTTTTTAAACCAAACTTTCTCCAAACAATGAGTTGGTATGTAGGCTACCCATTAATATTTGTTTAAAATTCTAGGTACCAGCAGTTAAAAAGGTAAGTAGGTTTAACCTTCGAAAGGATTTGTGTGACAACGTGCCCCTAGATTAGGCATGTTGTCACAATACCTGGAGCAAATTGTCACAGTATTACAAAAATAAAGTAAACAAGAAATAAAACGTTTTTATTGAAAGAAGAACTCACAAACTTAGAAAGAACTACATATCGTCCTCAGAGTCACAATTGTGGCACATATAAAATTGGTTTCCATTGGTGCAGTCTGTATGTGTCCATTGTGTGCATGCTGTACACTGTACATTGGATCTAACTTTCAATAGAAGCACTATAAACTTAAGAAGTAAGAATAATTTCTTATTTCAATATGTGTTAAATATTGAAGTAAGAATAATTTCTTACTTCAATATGTGTTAAATCAAAGTACATATCAGAAGCTTTTTGCAAATATTTTTCTAGTTCGATTTCTTCCCTCTCATAGAACACGAGTCCAGATTTTTTTTATTACATTTGGACAGTTCTATTATTGGTCTCTGGTATTCTTTTGATAAATTTTGCTAAACTCCGATAATGTATTACCAAAATCTCGTGCAGCTTTCCTAAGAGATATTATATATTCCTCATTCCTTACAGCTGCTGCTGCTCTCAAGAAAACATCCAAAGGTAGAGTAACTCGATGGGTCTTTCGCTTATATGTTTTAATCACCTAAGAGTAATTAGTTATCGAAAGCAATAAAAATTGTTCATTACATTATATGTAAAATATTAAGTTTTACGGAGCCGCTAACAAAAGCAGAGTCTGAGCAATAATTATGTTATTTGTAACACGGATTATAGTCTAAGGCAGGCCGCACATCACAGAAACATGAAACGTAAATTACGTTTCATGGAAATAAACCACTGCTAAACAAATATACGTCCGGCCATTTATGAGACTCTCCGAAAATAAAAATGTGTCATGAACATGAATCACACCCGTTTCATTGGTAGGCGGACTTTGAGATTTGTTTAGCAGTGTTTTAGTTTCATGAAACATGTTTTTCGTTTCATGTTTCATGTTTTTCGTTTCATGTTTCTTTGGTGTGCGGCTTGGCTTAGAACGGCAACACTATAACAATAATTTTAATCCAGTAGATATTCAATCGCTTCCTCACAAATACGTTTACTTTTGACAAATTCACATATGATTTACCCTGTATTATGCACCAGTCTAAGTTAATTTTAATACGTTCTAAAATCATTTCAACAGATTTAAATGCTGCGGGGCAAGTTGTCACAGTGACATCTTGCCCCGTATAATTTGTGACAACTAGCCCCACATAAGCTTCCGTAACTGAATGTCAAATCAAAAATATTCAAATGAATAAAAATATTAAAATATGCCTACATTGTAGTCTACAAGATTGACAGTACCCTTTAAAATATATTTTTCTTACATTTGTTTAACAAATTCACTCACAGAACGAGATGACTGAATATTAAAAATTTTACATGAGAAGCGCCAAAACACATTTACACAAATAAGAGAAATAATTACTGGCCGATCTCTGAAATATTTTGTGTGGAATTGGTAATGAATAGGACCTTTCGAGTGTAGATCACACAGCGTGTTAACTTCCCAAATATGGTAAAAATCGGTATTGTGACAACTTACCCCGGTGGCAACTAGCCCCGGTCTCCCCTACTCTGGGCTAATTAGCAAAATACAAGGGAAAGTTAATTACCAGCAATTTTATTGATCTGATCCACAGAAAATTTCAACAATACTAAATAAATTCAAAAAAATTCAAATGAATGATATTACCTACACAAAATACAAGAGAGAATTTTGGATTTAAAAAACATGCTTATTTTTAAATGCTACAAGGAAGACTACCAAGGGGAAGACCACATATGAAATGAGTAGATGAGATAGAAACAATAGCTGGAACAAATTGGAATAATGTTGCTCAGGATAGAGATTGATGAAAGAAGATGGTAGAGACCTATGTCCAAAAATGAATGATAAAAGGCTAGGAAGAAAAAAAAATTTAATTTTTATTTAACTTCTATCCAGATTTCGTAAATTTTCTTTCCATCAGGAATTCTACACAGTAGGTATTAGAAAATTTAATCAATGAAATCTGTAAAGTCGCTCTTAGGCCAGGGTAATAAGACAAGAATATACCCTGTTCGTGACACTTCAGCAGCCAGGGTACTGAAGCGTTTTTTCTACAAGTAATACCTATAGGGACAAATTGTAACTATTTCCTGCGTAGGATCTGGCGGTCATTTTTATTTATAATCAATTAACTGTCAAAAAAATGGCATTTCTCCTTTTTTTCAAATAAATGAAAAACAGTGAAACTTATGATTTTTTAGTACAAATAATGTCTTTGAGATTATGAATAAAGCTTTAAAATGACATGTTACAAAGTTTGATATACTCATTTATTGTTAATATAATTGCGAAAAAAGTTAGGAATTGCAAAAAAAAAAATATTTTCGCAATAACTGTTGTAAAAATTAGTGTAGAGGTTTGAAATTTTTGTCAAATGAGGGTTCTTTGGTGCTTAATATGTGATAAAAATTTCAAAGCGATTCGCTCAATTGTTTAAATTTTATTCGAATTGTTTATCTCTGACAGCATTTTTTTTGCAATAACATAAGTCAGAAAAAAATGAGGTTAGAACCATTCCACAGGTGTCAAATGGAAGAGCATGAGCTATATTTTCAACTTGGTTTAAAAAAAGCGAATAAAAAAATGCATTTATTAGTAACAAATAATTATGCAAAAGTATCGGTAATATTTCCTTATAAACTTTTTGAATAACTTTTAAAAAAAATTAACTTTTTTACCCTGTTTTAAGTGCACAACTACCAAGTAACGTTATTTATATCATAATTGATAAAAAATTGTAATCAATATATTCTTGTTCTCATGATCATTTTTCAGTGCGTCACAGCTTTTCGATTTCTCTCTAATGCATTAAGTTTGATGAGACGGAAAAAGCGGTAGCTCCGTAATTAAACACAAAAATAATGCAGCATTACAATGGTTATATACATAAGATGTCTATTCCTAACCTTACGTTTGATTCGTTGATATTTAGAATGCGCGTTTTTTCTAGCCAATCAAATACACGTATTACGAACATTTGACGAAAACTTCGTCCATTTTGGCCATTTTTTAGAAGTGTCAAAGAGTCAAGTGACGGTTATTATTCAGGTCAGTATTTTGTGTACCTGTCCTTTTGAAATTTCGAATTCGACTTCCCTTGTGTTTCACAACTTTTTTGTACATTATTTTGTGTTTTGGTTTAGAATTTAGTTCGTTAAAAGTTAGTTTTGTATTTTGGTTTATAATTTAATTCGTTAGAAGTTAGTTTATACTCCAGGTCATTATGCAAGAAAAATATCCATAGTAAGGAGACGTAACTCATGGCTGAAGAACCTTAGGAACTGGTTTGGATGTAATAACAATGAATTATTTAGAGCCGCGGTTTCAGAAATAAAGATCGCTCTGATGATTACCAACTTTTTAAGCGGAGACAGCACCTAGAGAAGAAGATAAAAACACAGTTTATGGATAGTCTTGTGTCATTTTTTAATGTTTCCATATTTATAAATTTAATTAACAATATTGTTTACTTTTTAATTTTATTCCCCTTTACAAAAAATACCTACATGTTAACATATTGTGTAAAAATCAAATCTACTAAATTACTAATTAGTTTAATTCCACAAGCTTTATTCATCTAAAGTACGATTCTGGCATCTGTCAGATTCGTCAATAATTACATGAAATAAGTCTCGACACACCCAATACAGTATATGACGTCATAATTAATGACGCACTGAAAAATGATCATAAAAACAAGGATATATATAATTTCTTATATAACAAAATAAAAAGTTTATAAGGAAAGATTTACAATACTTTTGCATAATTATTTATTACTAATAAATGCATTTTTTGTTCGCTTTTTTTAAACCAAGTTGAAAACATAGCTCATGGTCTTTCATTTGACACCTGTGGAATGGTTCTAACGTCATTTTTTTCTGACTTTGTATGTTATTGCAAAAAAAATTTTCTCTGGGATAAACAATTTGAATAAAATTTAAACAATTGAATGAATCGCTTTGAAATTTTTAACACATATTATGCACCAAGGATCCCTTATATGACAAAAATTTCAAAGCTGTTTCACTGTTTTCCATTGATTAAAAAAAATAGGAAAAAATGCCATTTTTTGACACTTAATTGTTTACAATATTTGAAATAGTTACAATTTGCTCTTATAGGTATTACCTGTCGAAAAAACGCTTCAGTATCCTGGCTGCTCGAGTGTCATGGAAAAAACCTTATTACCCTGGACTATCTACAGTTATGGTCGACATAGGGAAATAGGGATTTATTTTTATATAATAAATATACATATTATATTTCTGGTCGATATCACTTTTGCCAAAATATACCGCTTTCTTTACCTTTGCATTCGATGTAGAATATCGGCGATGAAATATTCTCACAGCCTATAAATATAAAGTAGTACCTCCTAAGCTATAGGAAATTTGGCAGCAGTGACAATATTTTCATGGAAAATCAGCTCATTTGTATATACGGTCAGTCGTGAATCTGATTTATTTCATATTTTCGTATATACAATATTGCATGTATAGTAACACAATTGCAAAATCCAACAGGGGTACAACAGAAGAATTTACCCTTTCTGAAACTTAGGCTAAAAATGCTGGCGTAAGGGTTAACGAAGATAAGACCAAGTATATGGTAACCACAAAAAATTCAAGACAAAAAATTAGATAAAACATTTCGATAAATGAGTAAAATTTTGAAGTTTTCTAAGGATTCTAATACTTGGGAGCAGAGAGAAAAGCGGAGACAGTTACGAAATGTAGCAGCTAAAATTATGCATGGAAGTGAGACTTCGACAATAAAACAACGTAAAACAACAAAAATATTAATCTTAGAACGGAGGATCCTCCGGGCAATCTTTGGGCCCTGTTGAGATGATAAAACAGGAAAGTGTAGACGAAGACCCAACCAGGAACTCCAATGAATCCAAGACTTTCGTCTGGAGACGAAACCATACGATAGCACGATACATCAAGGCAAATAACTAGTGTAAGGTATACAGGACATTATACACTGAGAGCGAATGATCAAATACTACTAAATGCAACCCTCTGGGAAAGGCCTGGCGACAAGTCAGTTGGCCACCCCATAAAAATACTAATAGCCCAGTCGGGATAGCATTTGACCTTGCATTTGGAGGTGCCCCAAATTTTATTTTTCTAATCTTTAGGGAGGGTCAATATTAGTATAAATTTAAAATCTCGACTGAATTCCGCCGTTGCGTTAGCCGCCATCTTGATTTTAAACGAGAACCGTTTTTGCTCAATATCTCCGCATTTTCAATTTTTTGATAAAAAGTGTAGAAACTGAAATTGTTGTAAATGCGATTTTCTGTAATTTACTTTATTATAATTTTTTTCGTGCGGTCGATATTTTTCGAGTTATGAGGGGAAAATAGTGACAGTTATAGCATAATTATTGAATTATTAAATTATCTCGTTTATTATTAGTTTTACAACAAATATATACCTATAGAAAAATGAAGAGAATTAAATTTTGTACAATTTTGATGCCGTTCATTTTTTTGATAAAATCAATATTTAAGGTAGTACGTATGTGGTAAATGTGCGAGCGTAAGACCTGATTGATTTTGTAGCAATTGTTTTTGCTCAATATCTTCGCCATTTTTAACTTTTCGACAAAAAGTGTAAGAACTGAAATTGTTGCAATTACGATTTACTACAATTTTTCGAGAGCACCAGTGGCGGGTCTACAAGGGGGGAAATGGGAAAATTCCCCCCCAACAGGGTTCAAAATTAAAAAAAAATGTTGAAACATCACGATATTTTAGCTGACATAAAACTTAAAAAATCGACAGACAAATTCAACCAATAAAACCCGCTAGTTAATAAAATTAAGTGAACTTAATGCATATAATGTCTTTTTATGTCTTTTATATACTTAGTTTGGTTGATGTTTCATTGGAAGTTTCAAAAATTGTATAAAATATAATTCTCTTTATTTTTGTTTATGTACAATTATGTCGTAAAGTTAATAATAAATGAGACAATTCAATAATTATGCTTCCATTATTGTCCCCCTTAACTCGGAGAATATTGATCGTATAAAAAAATTGTGCCAAAGAAATTGTAGGAAATTGCATTTCCAACAATTTTCTCTCCCACTATTTATGTCGAAAAGTTGAAAATGGCGGAGATATTAAACAGCAACAGTTCTCATTTAAAATCAATATGGCGGCTAATGCAACCGCGGAATTCAGTCGAGATTTTAAATTTACACTACTATTGATCTCTCCTAAAGGATAGAATTATAAAATTTGGGGCAGCTTGCAAACAAAATTCAATTCAATAATTATGCTCCCCCACCATTTTTTACTATTTTCCCATGTAACTCGAAAAATATCAACCGCATGAAAAAAATTGTTAAAAAGAAATTGTAGGAAATTATATTTTGAACAATTTTAGTTGAAAATGGCGTAGATATTGAACAAAAACATTTGCTATAAAATCAATCCGGTCTTACGCTCGGGCCATTAACGCATACGTACTACCTTAAATATTAATTTTAGCAAAAAAATGAAAGAAATCAAAATTGTGTAGAATTTAATTCTCTTCATTTTTGTATAGATACATATTTGTTGTAAAACTAACAATAAACGAGATAATTCAATATTACAATAATTATGCTCCAACTGTCACTATTTTCCCCTCATAACTCGGAAAATATCGACCGCACGAAAAAAATTATAATAAATGAAATTATAGAAAATCGCATTTTCAACAATTTTAGTTTCCACACTTTTTGTAAAAAAATTGAAAATGGCGGAGATATTGAGCAAAAACCGTTCTCGTTTAAAATCAAGATGGCGGCTAACGCAACGGTGGAATTCAGTCGAGATTTTAAATTTATACTAATAATATTGACCCTCCGTAGAGATTAGAAAAATAAAATTTGGGGCAGCTCCTAATGCAAGGTTAGGCCTGTTATTCGTCTAACCCGACTGGACTATAAAGGCAGTGCCGGATTAACCATTAGGCGAACTAGGCGGCCGCATAGGGCCCGGAGACTTGATCGGGCCCTCATCCCACACAAATGCATTAATTAATATTGAATTATCTAAGCAGTAATTAAAAAAAAATGAAAATGTTAAAAAATCAAATAGGGCTAACTGAGACAAACAAAAAGAGAATGGTTAATTTATTATTTCCAATCAAACCAGTTTTTTGATTTGTCTTCTCTCAAATATCAGGAAAATACAACCGACTTCAAGACAAATTAAGCAGTTATCTTCATAGTCATTTTTATATTCCATGTTCTAATCATTCCCTCATTTTGGTAATCAATTTTGCAAGCAAATTTTGCTTAGAAGCTGGTAATTATTTTGGTATGGTACGTTTTTTTTTCAATTTCTACCCACCGATGGGCCTTATAGTACATTCACTCACGGTAAAATATTGCAAAACCTCCGGATTTAAAGAACCTTTGGATTTGAAACAAGAGTTTGGATTGACATGAAATTTGGTATAAGCATAGCTAAGATGTCAAAGAACAGTGCTATTGTGCCAATGTGTGTTTTGCTCTACAGTTGAGTCCATCCCTTCTCGGGGGTGAAAAAGTATACTGTCAAAATACGCCCGGAAGTGGATAAACTGACTAATTCTAAGCAACTTTTGTTCAGTAGAGTTTTTCATCAAGTCAATACACTTCGAGTTATTTGCAAGTGAATATCTTCATTTTTTAACAAAAAATAACACGTTTTCAGACGGCTTTTCGCAAATAGCTCAAAAAGTAAGTATTTTATCGAAAAAATATTCTTAGCAAAACTATACTTAGCTTTTAAAAAATTGAAAAAAAGGTATATGTGTGCAGTCTGTATACCCAGTAGAAGCAGAGTTGTAGTTAGTGAAAAGTAGGTTCTTATTCGTCAAATTCCAAATCGAATATTTCAACGTGAAATAATCAAAAAATGAAGCACATTATCATTGCTTTTAAAAAAATTTCTAACATAAAAAGTAAGCAAGATACGCTCAGAATAAAGTTGATCCCATTTTTTGGGTAAAAAAAAACGGGTGAAAATAACCCCCTAATTGGCATCTCAAATGAAATTAATCCTTACCGCTTCACAAGCTACTTTACTTATGTATTGTTTATATGCTCTGTAAGTTTTATCGGTATAAAGTGCTTATTTATAAAAAGGCTGTAGTAGAAAGGGCTTGAACAAGTCACTAATCACGAGTGTATGCAATTTTTTTATTTGGCTTAATGCCTCGACAACTAATGGCCATTAACATGGTACAGTGAATTTTCCAATCAGGTACCTAGTGTAATGGGTAGTGTGTGTGTTGAGTAAATGTCTTGTTATTTAGCAAAGTCGTCATTGTTTTCGCAAAGAGACGCTAATTATATCCGAACGTCTGCGGTGCCTCCGGTGAGTACCGATCCCACAAGGATAGAAACTATTGCCATTTATTAATTTATTTTGAATTAATTAATTAATTAATTTTGAATAAATGAAAAATTCTTTACCCAGGGTAGGCAAATTTTGAACAGTCATATCTTAACCAATTTTTATCTTCCAAAAAAGCAAAAATCTGAAATATTCAGAAAAGCAAAACCTACATTTTTTTACTCTTTATGATTTTTGGTACGACTAATAATTTTTAAGTTATTTTGAAAAAAAGGCATTTTTTTTTAAATTTCAAAAAATTTGTTTTACTTTAAATCCCAATGTTTTGAAATATAAGCTCTGTGAACTGGCGAAACAGATCATATAAATAATATACTTAAAGTTTTTTCAAGATTTTAGTAAATTTTCAAGATTTTTTGCCAAAAAAAGGAGTCAACGGTATTTTAAGCTTTACTTGTTTAATTTTCATACTTGAAACTTGTTTAAAGAAAAAAACAAAAATAAAACTTTTTTAACACATTAAAAAAGTTCTGATGATTATTCATCGAAAAGTGCTTCATTTTGTCGAATAAGAATTTACTTTTCCAGTTCAGCTTATACTGGGTCTACATACTTCATACATACTACATACACCATTTTTTAAATTTTGTATACACTATATTTTTCCAAGAATATTTTTTCGATAAAATACACAATTTTGAAGTTATTTGCGAAAAACCGTCTAAAAACGTGTTTTTTTTTGTTGAAAAATAAACATATTCACTCGCAAATAACTCAAAAAGTATTGATTTAGTTAAAAAACTTGATAGAACAAAAGTTACTTAGAATTAATCAGTGTATACATGTCCGCAGTTATTTTCAATGTATGATTTTTCACCCCCGAAGGGGTGGCATTCATACCCAGGACAAAATCACATATCAACACAATATCCCTGTTTTTATTTGGCCTATTAGCTATGGACTATTTGAGAAGATGTTGCGAAATGTAAAAAAATAGAAAAATGATCTTTTTTACATTGTCGTAATTTATTTTTGGAGTAACTACTTCCCAAAACAAAATAAATATCTGTAAATTTGTTTTAAATAAATGGTCGCTATAAAGGGGCGTACTTCTTATTGCGACCTAAGGCCCCATGATGCCTTAAACCGTCACTGACTAAAGGATGAAAAAACGAGTGATCTACGTAAGATGGGGGTACAAGCTTCTTCTTATTTTTATTTATGTATAGACATGACTCTGTTTTTTCAATGTGTCTCCAGTAAGTTGTCGTTCCATCGTTTTTGTGGTCTTGTTACTTATCGTCTTCTTATTGGGGAACCGTCTTTCGTTGTCCTTACTACTCTATTTGTTGTCATTTGGCTTATGTGGTCACTCCATTCTACTCTTCTGTTTCTTACCCAGTTATTAATGCCACCTTGCATCTCCGTCGTATATCTTTACTTCTAGCTCTGTCTTAAAGAGTCTTACCATCGACTTTTTAAAAGGTTTTCATCTCCGCTGTTTCTAGAAATCTTTTTGTCCTCTCTGTGTCAGATTGTGCCACGTATGTCTGATGACTGCCACTGTATGTCTGTTATTGGTCTGATGACTCTTTTGTAAATTCTGCCTTTCATTTCTTTTCCGATATTTTTATTTCTCTACAGTGTGACATTCAGGCAACCTGCGGCTCTGTTTGCCCTATTCACCTAATTTTACACTTGTTTTGAGCTTTCCGTAGCCAGATAGTGTAAGGCCTAGATATTTAAACTTCATTACTTGTTCTATTATCTGACCCTACAGCTTTAATTTACGTCCGATTAGATTTGCTGTTATAACCATGCATATTTATAGTAGCTTTACCATTACCACTGCCGGTCCCAAGCCCGGCTGAAATGTGATTTTCAAGGTTTGCCACCTACCAATCGTAAAAACGAATACTGCTCAATGTGAAGACTCGGAACCGGATGGATCATAATATAAGACGACCATGGCCGGAAATAAGAACAAAAGACAAAAATTGATGGCGTAAAAGCTTGGGAGGTTATTGTGCAAGTCCGGTAAGAGTGGAGGAAATAATTATAAAACGCGGCGAAGACTCACATAGAGCTGTAGAGCCGAATAATAAGGAAGGAGAAGAATGTATAGTAACTACGATTTAAAAAGAATGTTTAAATTGCAACAAAAAAGTTAAAAATAAAATTTAAAGTAAGATTTATGTAATTTTTTTACTTCACATACAACGAGTTTTTTAAAAATATTTAAGTATACCTGATCTGTGATTTTATTCATCAGTAAAAATATTCTTTGGCGCCATGATGCTGAGCTTCACATTCTTTTGCATATTTTAAGAAGGAAAAAGGATAATGGCGAATAATATTCCGTTTTAATCAATTTTTATGAAAGCGAATTTAAACGAAGGAGAGTATCTTGGATTTTTTGCTTAAAGGTTGGTTATAAATGCGGTTTACGGTAAGTGGAAAGTGTTGCTTTATGCTAATTGGAACTGAGTTTACAAAAAAAACTAATCAAATTAAATCCTGTGAATCAAAAATGAAAGTTGTTTTAACATTACACTATCCACTAAATACGAGTATGGTCCTTTTCATGGGAGTCAGTGCGTCACAAATGAGAGAAACAAAGATAAGTCCGTGACAATTAATACCATTGACATATTAAGCGTAGACAAGGCATACTCACCAAAAAAGCGTAACGCGGAAACAGCATGGAAACAGTCGATCGGTGGTCTATCTATCTCTTTTAACCAAGCGATCCCGCGCATGTGACAGACAAAGAAGGCTAGACCACTGAATCCTAAGTCGGCGTTACACCTCGATTCATTGAGTGGCATATGACTAGCCTGGTCTATCATTAACATGTCTCTGGATAATACACATTTATAACATTTATTCTAATGGTAGGGGAGCCCAAGCAGGGACTTTTGCAGTTATTCGAGCGCGTCAGATTATCATTTGGGGAGAAACCTTGTACCCTGTAAATGTACCTCTGCCATATATTGGCTCTTAATACAGGGGAGTAGGTTAAGGGGGGGGGGCGAAAAAAATATATCCCTAGAAAAACTCCAAATCGTCAGATTAAGGAAAGGTAAGTTAAGGACATGCAAAACAGTGTATATTTTAAAAATCTGATGATTTGGGCGTGACGTAAGGAAATGGGTGAGTCACAAAGTTTCACAAGAAAAAAGCGAATATTTCCCGAAATGAACGACAGATCGAAAAACTAAAAAATACGTGCTCATTATCTTTAAAAAATCTATCGAATGATACCAAACACGACTCTCCATGGATGGGGGTGGGGGGGTAAATTTAAAATTTTACTTTGGCATTAAATTTAAAATGGCACTAAACACGACCCCCCATGGAGGTGGGGTAAGGTGTTACTTTAAAATCTTAAATGGGAGTCACCATTTTTTATTGCAGATTTGGATTCCTTTCTTAAAGGTAAGTAATTTTGTTAAAGATATTTTTTTAAATTATGGATAGATGGCGCTATAATCGAAAAAAATGATTGTTGGAAATGGAAAATTAAATTATAAAATGGAAAGTCCCCACTAAAATGGAAAACTTTACTTAACTTTTTTTGGTTTTAGGACCTACTCTTCACAACCCAATGGGTCGCCAAAGCGCTCGAGTGATTGCACATTTAGCATACTTTCCTCCCCTACTATAACATGACATTTTAGTTAAATCTGACAGTTGTCATATTTTATTTGCAATTTGGCAAAAAACAAATCAATTGTGTTTATTGTTTTTATAAAATGGTATTTTCTTTGATTTGTATTGTCTATAAATTGTACAGATTATATTTGTAGATATATTATATAATTCGTAAATAATTAATTTTTTTTTATTATAGCGCCATCTATCGACATCTAGAATAAATGTTATAAATGTCTGTAATCACGGACGTGCCTTTTTTTCTGTCACATACAATTTAATGCGTTAGAAAGAAATCGAAAAACTGTGACGCACTGAAAGGTGCCTATGAGAAAAAGACATATTATGGCAATATACCATGTAATAAATTCTTTTGAAAAATATTATCCGGAAATCATTTTCAAAGATTTAAAAAAAATTGTAAGTAATTATTACTAACCTGTAAGTGTTGTTATTTTAATTGGAGGTAAATAAAATCTTAACAGTTTAGACTAACTAAGTCTTGGTCTTATATAGAATAGGTCTGTATAGGCTTTTTTTTTCTCTTTATAAGTAATTCTGCTTCTTCATTGGCGAATTGATACCTTTGATTATGCGGTGATGATTTGCGCGGTCGACTGATACTGCTATTTTGACCACACGAGTCTTTCTCATTCTGCTTATGTGGTTATCCCATTCTTTTTTATTTAGTATCCTTTCGTTTATACACAGTACGTTAAATTTTCTTTTAATGTCTTTAGCCATATTATTGGTCTTACTGGCTTTATAAATTCTTGACTTCATCTCAGTAATACGTAGGTTTCGCCATATAAAGTTATTAAGGCACCATACCAGTCTATTTGCTTTTTGTACTTGATTTCTCACTTTTTTCTAGCTATCGTAGCAGTGGCTAAAGTGAATCAATCCCAGAAATAAGAAAAAATGCGGGCTATGAAGGCAAAATCAGCAAAAAGTACGATAGCCGATGATCAAGCCTAATCACAGACAAGTAAAAAGTCGAAATTGAAAAAAAGAACTAACAAAGTAGAGTCAGATTCTGAAGACAAAGTTAGTGACACTGACTGCTTGTACTACGGAGACTTTTATTCGAGATCCAGAGAGGGATGGATAATATGCTGTTCCAGTTGCCATAAATAGGCTCACATTTCATATGCAGGTGTAGAAGATGAGGATGATGAAGACATACTTATATGCGAATTTTGTCAATAGACTTTTCCCTGTTTAAATTTCGTACCCTATACGACGGGCATAATGGGGTAATTTACATTATTCTCTGTTTTTTCATATAATAGAAAAATATAATTATAGGTTAATATAACCTATAGTTTTGTTTTGGCGCTACTGCTTACCAAATTGGTAGTGTAAGTATTTGCAACATTATAAATCGAAATCCACAAGGAAAGAAAATTTTTCCTGTAGTTGGCTGTATACCATCAATCACAAAAAAATTTGGAATAAATCCTTTGTAAAAGGTATAAAATTTATTCAAATCCCTAAAGGGCTACATCAGAACAAAACGTTTTCGATTTTATTACAAAATCATCATCAGTGTAAGACCTAAAAGTAAGTATAACCTATTTTACTAATGTAAAATTGATATTTAAATTCTGACTAAGGTTTAAAACAAGCGGTTATACTCACAGTCTGGATGCTAGATGAGCCACCAAAGAAATATAGGGGTAATAACCCTTCAAATATAAAATTTATGCTTGACAGATGCATATTTACTTAAAATGCCTTGTGATGGACAAATGGCAACAGGAATAATGCCCTAAGGTAAGGTATTTAACTTCCCAACATGTGGGATGCAAAAAATTGAGTTGTTTACATTTCGATGACTTTACGGCAACTGAATGAAAGTTAAGTGATGTTTCTGAAAGGTGTCAAAGATAAAACCGAACAATGTGACAATATGACATAATAGTTACAATGTGTTACCTCAGCCAACTGATTGTGATATGATATTTTTTTTTAATTTCCAACAGTAGTAACTAACATCAACAAAGATGTGGCTATAATAAAGTTTACCCCAATTATGTAGGATGTATTAAATGATTTTTATAATGTGGATGGAGAATTAGCCAGATTTTATGCAACCATCTATACATAATAATAATGAAAATAAATTAATTGGCGAAAATGGATCCATTTATGTATAGGAACATCTGGGACCCAGTAATTAAGTGGGAAAATTTTTTTGCTACGATGTTTTATTTATGTGTAAAGGTTGATGATTGTGGTTCGAATTTAAAATGGAAGCAAGTCCAACTGTGTTGATGAAAGTTGAGTTTACTATGAATGAAAAATGGTTTAAATGTACTAATTGTAAGAGTAAATTAGATAGTCTATAGTATGTGGAGGTCTGATATCAAAGTAGTGTTGAAAGTATGATAAGTAGTATAATTTACAGGAGGAGGCTGATATGATATAAAGATATGTAGGTTGGTTGGCTATAGATAGGTGGGTGTATCAACTGGAAGTGAAAACAAGGTATCAATTGAACTCGTAACTTGGGTAGAAATGTGAGGTCCTTTTATGTAACATAAACATCTAAGACTAAAAAATGTTTCAAGAATTAGGGATATTTTTAACAAGTTACTGAGTTAAATTGAAAAGGTTTAAAATTGGATGGATGTATGAGGGTGTTTTGGAATAAAGCTGGCATTGTTGGTAAATAAAATATAAAATATAAAATATAAAATATAAAATTATAAATCTATCATCGTCAATATACTGCGTTTCTGTGGAGCTGATTTATAATCCCACATCCTTTCAGGGAGAATTTGATGAACTTGCAAGTTTGTGAGCTTATTTTAGTTTGTAAGATATTCGAGTCACATCGTTTGTAAACCATAGATATTTCACTGTAGATTCTCTGGTAGCTAGTAACGAAAGAGCGCTTACTTTAACTTACTTTAATGCATGTATATAAATGAGAATCAGTTATGTATAAGATAAAATACAAATAACATACGGTGATGAGCGCGCCAATAACTGAACAAATAATGCAAAAGATGGAAAACATACAGTGAACTCTCCTTTGAACGGACAGTAGTCTATCCGCATAAAGTGTCCGTTTAAATGAGGTGTTCATTGAAGAGAAAAAAATAAGGTAACTTAAATTTTTTTTAAATAATTGTATGTATTTATATTTAAATAGAAATATTAGTTTAACATTACACATTACATAACACAAGTTCTGGATGAGACGCATCATTGTCTAGGAACAAAAGAACTTTCCGACTTTCTCTATGCACTCTTCTATCAAATTTGTTTAGCCAGTCTGTCATTATTGCCTTTGTCATCCACGACTCCCTATTGCTCTACCATTGAGTTACTGTGTAAACCCTCTACGTATATACCCTTGAACCAGTGAGGGTTTTTATTTTTTCCGATTACCAGTAGCCTTCCTTTGTCCCCTATTATATTGGTGCCAAGTAGAATTGTGATCCTATCTTTGAAAGCCTCCAGTGCACCCTTTGCCTTTCAGGGTATAAGTTTTGTTGGGTAATGCTTTAAACTCTAAAGAATTATCCCGTCTCATCTGCGTTAAAAATGTCTCGCGGAGAGTATATTTTTATTAAAGTAAGCAGCTTTTTCTTTCAGCTAGAAAGCACTAAAAAATATAGAGCAGCTGTATACAGCAGTTGCTTCGGCACATACAGATTTGAAGAAAATATTGTGTCGCTTACAAAATTTCTCGAGACATCTACTCGAAGCTTTCATATTAACACTTAGTTGCCTGTTCCCTTGCAACTTTTAATGCCTTTTCTTGAATAGTTTTACCAGAAAGAGGAATATTTTTAGACCAAATTATACCAAACCAATCGAAAATATTTAGGTCTAATGCAGCACCCTAAGTTTTTAAATCTTTTCTTTTTGCTTCCAGGTTTACGCTCTCAGAAAATTGATTAATTAAATCACTCGTATGTTTTAAAATTTCACTAGCTTGAGTTTTTCCTATTGAAAATTTGTCTGCTGACTCTCTAACACTTAACTATGCGTCTCCGCATAATGAACCACATCGACTTTTTCTTTCAAATTTAAAACTTCCTTTTGGCGGATTCCATATTATTGACGTTGCAAAATGTTCAAAATTGAAATTATTTTAATACGTTACACATTTTAATACACTTACTGTAAAGATAAAATTCACTCATCTCAGATACCTACGGTATCAAAGTACTCTGGTGGGACTCTTTCCGTGTTAGTTATCAAATTTCAGATTTAGCGATGCGTCTGCAGTTTTTATTATTGCAGTATTTTTAAGAGAAGGCTACTTTTATTGGCAAAATAAATAAAAATAAATTTTGACCACAAGTCCAGTATTCTGTTAACCGAGATACGATAGTACCAAGCGGCGCCGCTAGGAGGAGCACTCCAACAATGCGTCTCAGAATACTTTAACAAAACGTGGTCATTCTGTACTCTAAATCGAGTAAGGTATGAAAAAGAAAAGAAAATAATCGTTTTCGTTTTGATTCAATTCGAGTCTCTTGCCATCCTCTGACACCGTGTTTCGGGGTCTCTATCCCTTATCAAAGAGGCTACGCAAGTAGACTGAATTGAATCAACTCGAAACGAAGAAGAACTGCATATATTAAAATATCTGCAGCAGAGTGTGGTTAGACTCTCCTCTAACGGGGAATGACAAAATAAATAAAAATAAATTTCGACCACGAGTCCAGTATTCTGTTAACCGAGATACGATAGTACCAAGCGGCGCCGCTAAGAGGAGCACTCCAACAATGTGTCTCAGAATACTTTAACGAAACGTGGTCATTTTGTACTCTAAACCGAGTAAGGTGTGAAAAAAAAAGAAAATAATCGTTTTCGTTTTGATTCAATTCGAGTCTCTTACCATCCTCTGAAACCGTGTTTCGGGGTCTCTACCCCTTATCAAAGAGGCTATGCAAGTAGACTGAATTGAATCAACTCGAAACGAAGATGAACTGCATATATTAAAATATCTGCAGCAGAGTGTGGTTAGACTGTCCTCTAACGGGGAATGACAAAATAAATCAAAATAAATTTCGACCACGAGTCCAGTATTCTGTTAACCGAGATACGATAGTACCAAGCGGCGCCGCTAGGAGGAGCACTCCAACAATGCGTCTCAGAATACTTTAACGAAACGTGGTCATTTTGTACTCTAAGGGCCGGTACTTTATGTCTTGATTAACAGCCTGTTAGTTAACGGAGGTTTAATCGGGACCTCTTTAGGCTACGGCTCCACGGGCTGGAAATTGACGCTAGCAGTAGCCGCAAAACGAACTTAAGGTTCCACGGAACGGAATAGGAATAGCCGAACTGAACCGACTACGCACAAGTCCTGTAGTCGGTACAGTTCGGCTATTCCTATTCCGTTCTGCGGAACCTTAAGTTCGTTTTGCGGCTACTGCTAGCGTCAATTTCCAGCCCGTGGAGCCGTAGCCTTAGGGTCTCTTGCGTTGTAATAAATGCAATTACAAATTACAAGTATTATTATAATTATAAATAAGTATAATAATAATTATAATTGCGTTTATTACAACGCAAGAGACCCTAAACAGGTCCCGATTAAACCTCCGTTAACTAACGGGCTGTTAATCAAGACATAAAGTACCGGCCCTAAACCAAGTAAGGTATGAAAAAGAAAAGAAAATAATCGTTTTCGTTTTGATTCAATTCGAGTCTCTTGCCATCCTCAGACACCGTGTTTCTTGGTCTCCACCCCTTATCAAAGAGGCTATGCAAGTAGACTGAATTGAATCAACTCGAAACGAAGAAGAACTGCATATATTAAAATATCTGCAGCAGAGTGTGGTTAGACTGTCCTCAAACGGGGAATGACAAAATAAATAAAAATAAATTTCGACCACGAGTCCAGTATTCTGTTAACCGAGATACGAAAGTACCAAGCGGCGCCGCTAGGAGGAGCACTCCAACAATGCGTCTCAGAATACTTTAACGAAACGTGGTCATTTTGTACTCTAAACCGGGTAAGGTATGAACCTTATATCGTTTTATAAATAATCGTTTTCGTTTTGATTCAATTCGAGTCTCTTGCCATCCTCTCACACCGTGTTTCGGGGTCTCTACCCCTTATCAAAGAGGCTATGCAAATAGACTGAATTGAATCAACTCGAAACGAAGAAGAACTGCATATATTAAAATATCTGCAGCAGAGTGTTGAAACAGAATACTGGACTCGTGGTCGAAATTTATTTTTATTTATTTTGTCATTCCCCGTTAGAGGACAGTCTAACCACACTCTGCTGCAGATATTTTAATATATGCAGTTCTTCTTCGTTTCGAGTTGATTCAGTGTTGCCATTGGTAGCGACTTATCGCGAAAATAGCGACTTTTTATGTGCTTTGCGACGTAGCGGCGATTTACAAAAAAAAGCCATTTTGTAGCGACTTTCTGGAGCATAAAATAAAATATATCATATTTATTTTAAAAAATACAATATATTACAAAAAGCAATTTTGTATTTTTCGAAGTCCAATTATATTATTTGACCCATGAATTGATTTATTTGATATTTAAATCTGATTTATTTAAGAGTGTGGCGCTACTGATTACCAATTGCTTTGTAATCTGCCAGTTTTCGTTTTGCGCTTCTTTTTATTCGGGGCTTCCCCGGAATACATCTACATCTACAACAACTTTTTTATTTGCATATTTGCGTATCTTTTTAACCCGTTTTGATTCAACATGGCGGCTGCGCATGCGTGTGCCACATAATAAGTGACACGCGCATGCGCATGTGATGTTTTACCGATGCATCGAAAACATCGATGTATCGAAAAACATCGATGCAAGCTTTTTGCTTGATACATCGCAAAATACATCGATGTATATTTGAAATAAACACCTCTACCCCCCCCCCCCAATTCTCTTGCTAGCAAATGCAATGATACGTAGCGTAGCGACAATGTAGCGACTTTTTTACCGCCATATGGGGATTTTCATTCTTCTCTACCTGGCAACACTGAGTTGATTCTATTCAGTCTACTTGCATAGCCTCTTTGATAAGGGGTAGAGACCCCGAAACACGGTTTCAGAGGATGACAAGAGACTCGAATTGAATAAAAACGAAAACGATTATTTTTTTTACATTTATTGGATTTTATGGCTTCTTTTAATTCTTTGGAAACGGTTGTCGTGTACATTTATTTAGTGTTCTACTGATCGCTTGAAGTTTAGAGTTGACAGAAAAAAAAAATAAAAACAATACTTATAGACCAAATACAGTAAGGGGTTCGTAGCCCCGTTGACCCTACCCCTATGTGATCGCATGGATGTTCCGATAGAAACAAAATTTGAATATGCTTACTTAGACATTTCGTTTAAAATTATTGTTATTGCACTCAAAAAATAACTTCACACCGTTATTAAATATCAGACTATTGTTCCTGGTTTTGCATTTCTTTCATCGACCGACACTCACATACTAAAATTTATTATTTGGACTTTGCTAAACAGTTAAAAAAGTAGAAACATCAAACAGATATTTATTATCAGAAACATCAAATATCAAACAGAATTTATTATTATTCAGTGGCGGCCGGTCAGGGTCGGCAGGGTCGGCAGGGTCGGCAGTGCCGACCCACACATTTATAGATATAGATTTTTATAATATTTGTATCTGTGAAGTAAAAAAATCTGTCAGATAATACAGACTAAATTTTATTCATGGTTTTTAAAAGGATTTGATCAATTCGAGCGTTAAGTGATCCCTGCGCATAACAGACTTCTCAAAAAATGAATGATACGAGCCATTCATCTGACCTTTCGGCTAGCCGTACCCAACTCATCCGTAGCTTGACGATTTACACGTAAAACTCAACGAAATAACAAGTCGATGAGCAAGCGAACATACATTCTCTCCTTAGGCATAAGCGGCAGGTACAGCACATTTTAAGTCTGCCGGTCGGTGTTTCATTTGGAATCATCGGCAAAAATTGTCAAAAATAATCACGCCGTTTTACGTCGTTTAATTGATATTGTAATTTTTTTAAGTTGTCAGGAATTATCATTTAGTGGACATGATGGATCGAAGTATTTGTTAAAAATCAAAGTAATTATAGAGAATTAATAAAATTGTTTTAGAAATATATACTTTCTGATTCGAAGTGTATTCGTAATACAGAATGAACTAATATACATAATCAAATAGTTACATTTTGAATAACGTTATTGAATCTGAGATTTAGAAAACCATTAGCTTCTCGCTGGAAGTAGATGAAACTTCTGATTATCATGTCATTCACAATTATCAATTATTGTTGTTCGGTACGCGCTACGTGGTAATATTTATGAGAGGTTTTTAGGTTTTAGAGACGTGGGTAAAAGCAATAAGGCTGAATAGATTTTTGGTGTTTTAAAGAACAGATTAAAATTTTTTGATATCAAAAATAAATTGGTAGGGCAAACTGGGGCAATCTTATGACGGCGTTGCTGTGATGTGTGGTGAATTGAATGGTCTCCAGGCAAAAGTTAAAACTATTGTATCACAAGCTTTATTTATTCACTATTATGCGCATATAATGAATTTAGTTTTGCATGATACCATCGTCTTTTCTTGCCAGTTTAGCTCACCTAAACGGATTACTGCTTTAGAACAAATTTGTTTCGAAAAAAAAGCGAACAGTTTGTCAGACGCGATGAAATTTTAAATCTCGGTTAGTTTTATCCAAGCAGATTATCTCATATCTCTGGTAGTTTTAGTATCTGCAGCAGATTTTCGTGAACAGCTTTTGAAAATTTTTGATTTTATTATCGAAGGCGACGATTTTGAAAGTAGCGATACCTCGATCCGTGAAGCAATCCTTGAGAACTTTATTAAATAATTACTCTTTTAATATTCTTTTAAATTTTTTAAGACAGAGTTTGCCCAAGATATTCATTGTTGTTCAAAATCAGTCAACTGACATTATTAATTCCAAAAGTAGAATACGAAAGCTGGTGCAAAATCTCAGAGATTTTCGTAATGATAGTAGTTTCCAATATATACGCAGTGACGTTTTGGATTCGCTTGATATTTCCGAACCATCCCAAAAAAGACAACGACATGATACATATCTCGAAAAACGAGTAGGTATATCTTGAAATTTTGGATACCTACTATTATATACAAATAGATACTCGTTTTTCGAATTTTGAAGATTTGCAAATTTTTGACCTCTTTGACGATTCAAAATTTAAAAGTTACCTTCGCCAAAGAATTTCCAAGATATTTGTTATTACAAGTTAGGTACTTAAAAATTATGCCGATCTAAATATTTTCAGAAAGTGGGATAAGTTACAAAATATGTATGTATAATTCTATGTAGTAAGTACTGCAATTCATTACATCAAACTGTTCATCAATTTTCTTATTACCACCAATTTCTGCCTCAAATAAACGGGATTTATCTTGTCTCAAAAGAATCAACACGTATTGTCGAAACACCATGAAACAAGAGAGAATGTCAAGTACATCAAATAAAAAAAAAACAAAAAACAACAAAGCCTCCTATGATGATGTGAGCCTTTTAGTTTGATGGTATACCTATATGAGGAGACAAAAAAACCTTGCCGACCCTGAATCCATGGCCACGAGCCGCCACTGTTATTATTATTATTATACTTGAACAAGGGCAAAAGGAACAAGTCCCTATTATGCCCAAAAACAAAGATAAGTAACCTACTAGTAAATACAAAATAAACAAAAACAACAACAACAAAAAAAATACAATTTGGGTTCACATACAAAAAGATTTAAGCTATATTAGAAAACGGTCAAGTCTGCTTTTAAATGTGTTGGTAGAGGGGGCTGAGACAATGTTATCATTCAGTTTATTCCAAATATCGAAAACTCTATTTGGTAGAAAATGTCTTGATCTCGTACAAAAGTTCCCTTTTTTAAGTTTAAATTGGTGACCTCTAAGGCGTTCATCTTGATTGATGGTAAACATTTCGTCGAGATTTCCGAAATTGAATTTTATTATTTTAAATGTGGTTAATAAGTCGCCACGTTGTCGGCGAAATCCAAAAGAAGTTAGGTGGGCCATACTGAGCCTTTCTTCATAGGAAGGTCTTCTCAGTCCCAATGGAATTCGAGTGGCTTTTCTTTAACGTTTTCCAACAAAGTTTTGTCTCGAACCAAATCAGGATACCACGTTGGGCCAGCATATTCAAGAATCGGTCTTATGTAATTAGTGTAAAGTTTACAAAATGACTGCATTGGAACTCTCGAAAAACACCTCCGAATAAGATAGAGTCTGGAGTTCGCACGTTTACAAATAAACTGAATATGGTCGGACCACGTTAGGCTGCTGTTTACGATAACACCGAGGTCGTTATACGAGAACACTAAATCTAATGGTTGTCCGTTAACGAAGTACGGCACAAGTGGATTATTTTTACCAATTCTAAGCACTACCAATTTTTCCGCGTTTAAGAGTAGTAACCACTAGGAACACCAAGTAAAAATAGAGTCCAAGTCTCTTTTGGAGGTTTAACTGGTTTGTGATAGGATTGGCATAATATATTTTTGTGTCATTAGCATATAAAAATATTTTACTTAAAACATAGAAAGGAACATCGCTGGTATAAACCGTAAAAAGCAGGGGTCCAAGAACAGAACCCTGCGGCACTCCACTTTTCACTAACCTGTGCTGTGAGAACGATTCGCCAACTCCAACTTTGTAATGTGGATCTGTCAGGAAATCATCAATCCAACATAATAAAGTACCGCGAACTCCGAAATGTTCTAGTTTATGTAGAATTCTGCGCTTATAAACACGGTCAAAAGCTTTAGAGAAATCTAGATAAACAACGTCGACCGGCTGTGAACTCTTAAGAGATGACGTCCAGTCGTTAACACAATGTAGGAGATTGGTTATAGTAGAGCGACCAGAAACAAATCCATGTTGTTGTGTTGGAATAACATGTTCTTGGAGAAGGAATTTAGTCATCTCTTCGGAAATAATGGCTTCCATGACTTTGGTAACAACTGGTAGTAAGCTAATCGGACGATACTTGTTGGGATCAAGTTTGTTGTCTTTTTTAAAAATAGGAGTGACTAATTAAAATAATCGAAAATTTTCGTTAGAAATATATTAATTTTGAAAACGATTTCCGGGGTTGAAATCAAAGCGTCAAATAACAATTATGATAAAATGCAATTTTTATTATAATCAATCCTGGATTAATTTCATATAAGCACAATATTTGACTTAGACATGCCACAATAAAATTATTTCAGATTTAAAAAGTTAATAACGAAAAAACTACACGACTTAGATTAGGAGCGTACGCCTCGTGTTCCTAAATTAGTGTGCTATTTTTAAAACTGCAGACACGAAACGAGTCTCCTCTGTGTCGATGTCGTTTTAAAGTGAAGTGTTTTCAATACCATTAGGAGAGAAGAAATAAACTAAAATTGCTTCCAAGAGGACTAGGTATCGAAGAACTTAAGGATAACGCCGATTCAATTGTTTATGGATGCGAGGTGGCGAACAAATGGCCTTTGTATTTCTAGCTTAATGCCACCACAGGTGCAATTTATTCCTGCAAAGTTACTACCCCTTATTTTATTAAACAGTTAAACCATACATTTGAATAGATATTTACTTTTGAATGTAGATAGAAAATACTATTTTGTTATTAAAGTATTCTGCTAACCCAAGGCATTTGAAGTTTAACTATTTTCTAGACCTAGTCTCTCTAGAGAATCCTGGTTTGGTAACGGGCAAACAAAGTAATCGGTTCAATAATAATTTCAATTAATTAATTTTTAATTATTTCTTTGTCTTTTCTTATCCTCTGGAGAATAGGTGTGTTAGTTGTGTGGTATATATGAGACCCTCAATATACGTCGATAGCACCACATTTCAAACGCCTCTAATCGTTTTATGGCATCTTCTGTAAGACTCCAGCTTTCAACTCCGTAGAGGAGGACACCAAAGACGTAACATCTAAGAATTCTTATGCGTGTATTAATACTTAAAGACAAGTTGCAGAGAATCTTCGTAAGACTGTTAAAAGAGCCTTTTTCAATACGAGTTTTTAATTCGTAGCTATGATCCCAAGTATCCACACATAATAATTATAAGTATAAAATTTATTTCACCGAAGAAATGACGGTCGCGATGACGGTCACGAAATAAATCCTTTTTCCCCATCCTAAAATAGGTTTTACATTTATTTTAAATTTAAATACTTCTATACAATTTATATAAACTTACACATAATATACCTATATATTATGTACCAAATTTATTTCGCCGAAGCGATGACGGTCGCGAAATCAATCCTTTTTCCCCATCCTAAAATAGGTTTTACATTTTTTATTTTAAATTTAAATACCTCTATACAATTTATAAATTGTTATGCTCTGTATTTCCCTCTTTTATGACAGTGATGAGCAAATTCTTAATTTAATTAATTACTCATTTATTTTAATTACTGCAAACCAAAACAAAACCAAATTTAAATTAAATTTTCTAATAAACTTTATTCTCAGGGCTATTTTATTGTGATGCTTTACCTTTGGTTTGTGGCTTCTGGTATCTCTAGTTGCTTACTCCATCTAGGAAAAAACAGGGAAATTAAACACACTTAATGTCATATATACCTCGTCCAATTTACTTACCGTTGCACGTCATCCGCGCCATAGCCTGTGACACGATACCAACATGAAATATTTAGGCGGTGGGTGTGTTCTTTTATAGTATCAAAATGATTCTAAAGGGGAACACACTTACCGCCTAGATATTTCGTGTTGGTATCGTGTCACAGGCTATGGCGCGGATGACGTGCAACGGTAAGTAAATTGGACGAGGTATAAATGTTAAAAATATTATTAGTCGAGGAAATGAAGCTGGAAAAATGGCAAAACCTCGCAATTTTTTCGTCCAGCATCGATTTGTACAAAAATTTGGGATTAGGCTCATTTCACCCTCTAGTTCATTTTCTATATTGAGCCGTTTTACGCTTTTGGTTTTTTAAGGGTGAAAACCACCCCTAATTGTAAAATATTATAAAATAACATTTTAAACTTTAATATTGTCAACATTTGCTTCTTATTAGTTACATAATGATTGTTTTGTGCTTTAAGATATAATATCACAATATTTCAACCCTTAAAACCACCCTTGTTGGAGCTATATATGAAAAGTTTACTTATCCTAAAAGAATAATTTCGGCTTGCATCAATTTACATAAAAATTTGGGGTTAGGATCATCTTACCCTCTACTTCATATTCTATATCATGCTCAAGGACATTTATTATTTTTAGGGGTGTAAACTACCGTTATTGTCAAAAATTATATAAAAACATTTTAAACTTTAATATAGGTAAAATTTGGTTTTGACTGGTTAAATAATGATTGTTTATCGCTTTAGGATATAATATCATAATATTTCAACCCTTAAAAAGCACCCTTAATAACATTGCAATTTTTATAAGTAGAAAATGTAATAGATCTATACAGAAAAAAAAGTGAATTAAAGAATTACAAAAACATTTATTTAAACAAAAATACGAATTTAAAAATATATAAAAATACACATACAAATAGTTTTTTAGTCATCCAGTATACGAACCGGCTCTGTGGTATTATATAGGTACATTGAAAATGCTCTATAGGGGGACTATTCGAATTTTTCGAAAAAAAAAAATAGTTTTATAAATATAGCTCCTTCATTTTTGGCGATAAAAAGATTTTTCAATAACAGTTTAGTAGGATTTTTGAAGAGTAATAAGACTGTGTAAGTTAAATTCCGTGAGATCCCTTAATTTTTAATTGAGGTGGGTTTAAAAGGCTCGAATAAGGGGATGTTTGCTCGTAAATAGATGTTTTGAACAGCTATATCTCGCTAACTGTTCACTGTAATGAAAATCTATGCATAAGGATATTTTAGCTATTAAAAAGCTACAATTTGCTAGTGTATAATTTTTTTCGTATCTCCAGTATTTTCGGAGATATTTTGAAGAAAATGATAAAAAATGCAAAATTGCAAAAAAATCAATTTTGCTTTACACTCCAAGTTTTCTAAAATTAGGCCTTTAAAATAAGTCAAACTTCTTGGGTGTATTGATAATATAAATATAAAATAAATTACAGAAATGCAAAGATCAATTTTTAGTTACAATGGTAGTTAGGGGGTTGTGTTCACTGTTTTTTTCGTAGAGAAAAATAGGTACCGACTTTTTTTTTGATCATGAGTTGCTCAATTTTTATGCTAGAAACTTTTTATTATTATTTTTTGGAAGATCTTATTATATACTTGAAAAAACATTATGTAAGTTTTCCTGGAAAAATGCAAAGTTTTCTCGTTATTTGGCTTTGATTATTTCAAATTATGCATTTGACGAAAAAAAGCTAACCTTTAACATGCCGTATCTCGGTTTGTATTGGTCGTAAAAATATTATAGAAAAACAGTTTCGTTTGTGTTACTAAAAGATACAATTTTGATATCGACAGTTTTTTTGATAAAATGCATATTTTTCGAGTTATTCTCAAAAAAACCTCTAAAAGAGTCGATTTTTCCGTCGAAAAACTGTTACTTTCAACCACGAATAACTAAAAATATTAGTTTTACGAAGAAAATGTAAAAAACATTTTTTTTTTAATTAGTTTTTACATCGATTTACATGGTTAAAATGTAATAAAAAGTTCACACCCCCGAGATGGGGTGGCAACTACCCCCAAGGTTTTAGCGTACAGCAGTATGATATAGAAAATGATCCTTGGACTATTCCCTACCTTCTGTGAAAATTTCAAGTAAATCCATGCTGGACGAAAAAATTGAGAGCCAAAATGCTTCATTTTCTCGACTGTATTTATTTATCCAATATACCATAAACATAGAATTTAAAAGATATGCTAAAATTTAAATTTTTTGCAACTATTTCTCATCTATTAAATTAAGCTTTAATTCTGATATCTCCTCTGTTTTAACAAAAAAAAAAAATATTTAAATATTTCGTTATTTATTCTTACAAATTTTAGTAAAATTTACTTTTCTCTTTTTTCTAATTGATTACTTATTTCTTCTTTAAAATTTTTAATGACTAATTGTGTTGTAGAACTGTTCAATACAAAAATTACGCAAATATGGTGTGGATATAAACAAACTCTCTCCGTTTCACAAATGATTTGACTAACCTTTTTGTTTCTTCTGCACTTCTTTTCCCGGATTGCGTCGTCCTCGATCCTCCCACACGTACTTTTGGATGTTGCGAAAGGTCCCTCTCGTTCAAATTTCTTCACACACAAACAAACAGGACTCGCTTGAATTCTCGACTCAGTTTTCTCTCTGCTCGATATTTTGTGCAAATAGATACAAATCGGCTACTCGTTCTAGACAGAAACAGGAATCTTCCTCGGACACAGGAAAATTAACTGCTCAAACCGGTCAACGATTTCGTTTCAACTTGATTCTGCTTGCAAAGGCCAACTTCACCACTTTACACTCACTTCTCACTTTTCGAAAACTGGACTGCTGTATTCAGATATTAATTTCACAGTGCCTATTTTTTTTATCGTAAAAATCAGACTCAACACTCTCATCCCTTCCATCCATCATTTTCCACCAATCACCAAACATCCTTTCTACCCAATACACCCATATTCTCATTTCTTAAGATACGATTTAGTTTGTATACAACTTTCCAATTTGTTAAATTCTGGGAGACATCAAATTACTCTCGTTGCTAAACAGAGAACCTTACATTATAAAATTAATAAATTTGTTTACTGCTTAACCCTCTTCGACTTTTTTTATAAAATGTCTTATTGTTCATTGCAAAGCGAAATAAAACTGTATTGTCTACTCTGACCGCACCATTGTTTTAGTCCGTTCAAAAACCCATTATGAAAAACTACCTTCCTAACGATTTCACTATTCCGCGAAAACACTGATTACTCACGAAATTATCCTATTACAATTTTTGGTCATATACAGGGCGATGAAAATCTTTAATTTCTTGGTCTTTGATATAAATTTATTTACTACATTTTTCTCTCAAAAAAATTATACAACAATATACATGCACATAATATATAACATAAGAGACGACGGTCGCGATGACGGTCGCGAATTCAATGCTTTTTCCCCCTTCCAAAAATCGCACACCGTCCGTAAAAAAGTTTTCACTTCAAAAAAAATTCAGATCGGTGTAACTTCTCCACACACATACATACTTACAAGCATTTTCCCCTTTTTTTAAATAAAAATTGAGTCCTACTTCTGAGCTCGGTAACTTCTGAAGGGTATAACCGATTTTCAAAATTAGACATGCGTTGGAAAAGTAATAATCAGTACTATCAAAAGCCGCAAAGGTTGGACTTAAGTTTTGAAATTTGTGTGAGTTTTGGACAAGAGAACGAAAAACAGACCCTAAATGGGAAGGTCCGCAAAATCCACACCCTTGGACCAAAATGGACAGTTGACATATGGATGGACGAGTATTTTTGTAAACTTTAAGATGGGGTTTGACCCAATTTTCAATTCAGTCAGGTTTAGAAAATCGAAAATTTCGTGTATATAATATATAGTGTCGCATGTAGGGGTATTGTGCGCCACTGACGAGAACTGCCGTTCTCTGGTAATAAATGACAAAAATTTCTTCAGGCTCTTGGAGGGGGGGTCTTATACGTCGATTTGGTCACTTTTTGACTTTCCTTCAAATTTTTCAAGTTTTAAATCGCGTATAACTCGACAACAATTAAATTTAGAGAAAAATGAAAAGAAAACTGTTTTGCTCAGAATGACCCCACTTATCTAAAAAAATTTGTTCGAAGTGAAAAAATTATTTTTGTGTATTTGTTTAAAAAAATTGTGTTTAAACAATTTTTTGACCAGGGTACCACCTGGCACCCGGTGAATTTTTTATAAGGACCTCTTTTTGAGTAACTTGGTTATTTTGTAACTTTTTTGAGTAACTTTATGTGTAAAAAATCGAATCGGAATAATGTCGCTAACGAGAACGACGATACAACCAACCCACTCTAATAGGCGTGCTAAATGTTACCAAGTGAGTCAAGTTTAATTTCTTGTTATATAAAGTTATGTAAAGAAAGTGTGTTTTTTTGTTCTTCTCAATGGCTCCACAGGCTCGTTTTTGTAATATTTTATTTAATGATAGAGTAGCTTCCACATACTAACATATTTTTCAAATTGGGCTCTGTACTTCCATCTCGACAAAATATTCAAAATTAAGCTGCAATCTTGGAACGCGTTTTCTACGCGCTGATGGACTCTTCATCTAGCTTGGCTATTTTAACCAATAACTATTTTTATGTACTTTATAAAGCGCATTGACGTTCACCTATACAAATAATTATAAATGCTCATTTTTTGTGAAAATTGGAAATCAAGTTTTTTTTCTAACTGTGTTTATCTTATTCTGAAAAAGAGTAACCAATAAAACAGAAACAAGATAGTCACATTACCTTTTTACTCGAAATAGTATTGTAGACGTATCCGTATACGAGATCGGTTATATCGTGTGATTTTATTTTCAGATACCCTTATGAATTGTATCAGGTGTTTCCATCCGGAAATTTGAAAGTAATACATTACTTCTCGGCAGCCAATTTATAAAATGGAGTAGTTTGATATCGAACTTTGATCGAAGTTATTTTTACTTCGGAAAGGTTACCGTGTGTGTCATGCAACTTTTAAAATTTATTTTAAGTCCTTAAACTAACACGGTGAAGAGCAGGAACTTTTAAAATCCCTTTCCGTGGATTGGTAGTTTTAAAGAAAAAAAAAGTTAATTAAAAAGTGTTCACTTTTTAATTTCGCTTATTTAGCACGTTTCTATTAAGCGTGGTGTCAGACAGGGGTGTGTTATGCTACCGACATTATTCAATTCCTACACCGAACCGGTTTTTGAGGAACCGTTAAATAATCGTCGCAAAGTTTTTACAAGCGGTGGTGAAATTATTAATTAACAACATCACATACGCAGATGACACCGCCATAATTTCAGAGTGTCTAGAAGACCTACAAACCCTGTTAAACGCTGTAAACAACAAATAATGTACTGCAAAGGGCTTAACAATCAACACAAAGAAAACAAAGTGGATGGTAGTCGAAAAAATTAATATCAAAGACTCAGTACTAAAATTAGGTAACAAAATCCTGGAAAGGGCAGAACACTTTAGATGTCTGGGTAGCTCGATTGACTGCAGGGTTGAAAGTGATGAGGAAATTTCGAGCAGAATAGACCTTGCACGAAAAAGCTTTATTAGATGGCGTTCTGTATTGTGCAGTAGAAGTCTGACACTGACCACACAATCTAAGAGTATTGAAGTGCTACGTCTGGTCCGTTTTGTCCTTTGAAAAACGAAACTAAAGAATCTTAACAAATTAGAAGCGTTAGAATTGTGGTGTTATTATCAGATTTAGCCATATGGCTCACACTCCCTCTAAGGGGAAATTGACTCATCCCAGATACCTACGGTATCAAAAGGATTGAGCTCTGATGGGACTCTTTCCGTGTTATCGAGCACTAGGTGACTTGGTATGCTGGAGTATCTCCCAGAAATTTGCGTACATATCTGGCCGTCGCGAGTAGTACAGCTTTATGCATCTTTCTTTTTTTATGTTTTCGAGGAGGTTCCTCGGAGTGACTCCAGTAGTAGATATAATAAAAGGTATCGTCTGGATACTTTGCATTATTCATTGTCTTCATATTTGAATTTCCAGATCTCTGTACTTGGCGATCTTTTCAGTAAATTTACTACGTAGAATATTGTTGTTAGGTATCGCCACATCAATTAGTGTTGTTTGTCTTGTTAATTTATGAACTAGTACGAGATCCGGTCTATTATGTGCCACTGTTTGGTCTGTGAGCACAGTACGGTCCCAGTATAGCTTGTAGTTGCTATCTTTAAGCATACTCTCAGGGACGTATTGATAATATGGGAGATGGTCCATTTAGAGAAGTCCCAGCTTGATAGCTATCTCTTGATGAAGGATTTTCCCACTGCGTCATGCCGTTCCTTGTATTCAGTTGCAGAAAATGCCTGGCAGCCCTCTGTAAGATTTTGAATGGATTTTTGGGTTCGCCATCCATATCGGTATTTGTCGTTCTGGATCTGAGGGTCTTTGGCGATATATTTCAGGTAATTTTTAGTTGGTATAACCTGATCCTGAATGGCCAATAATGAACCTTCTGTTTCAGGGAACATATTTCCTGATGTCAACCAATAGTTCGACGCCGTATTGTCGACATAGTCTTGGCTGACTTCATTCGGATGTCGCCCGTGCAGAGGTTTGCCCATCCAGGTGCGCATTTTTTCATCCATAGTAAGGTGGTTTATGCGCATTTCTGGTTCCCTCAGTTTGATCGGTGTTGTGTCATCTACTGCGCAAATAGCGCGGTGTAGAGTAGATGTCTCAGCCTGCATCTGAAAATAAGTCCCTAAATTAGCAATCTGTTTATCTAATTGCTCACCTATATCTATAAGTCCTCTTCCTCCTCAGTACCGCGGTAATGTTCGTTCTACTGCACTTTTAGGTTGGTGTTTTTGTGCTTTTGTGAAGTGTGTTCGTACTTTTCGCTGAAGATTTTCTATATCCGTTTTTGTCCACTTAACAATACCAAATGAATAGATAAGCGCGGAACAAACGTAGGTGTTTATTATTATCCAGATTTAGCCATACGGCACGCACTCCCTCTAAGGGGAAAATTGACTCACCCCAGATACCTACGGTATCAAAAGGATTGAGCTCTGGTGGGACTCTTTTCGTGTTATCGAGCCCTAGGTGACTTGGTATGCAGGTGTATCTCCCAAAAATTTTCGGACACATCTGGCCGTTGCGAGTAGTACTGCTTTCTGCATGGTCTTATAAAGATGTTCATTAAGACCCAGCTTTTTTATGCTTTCGAGGAGGGTCTTCGGAATGACTCCAGTAGTAGACATAATAATCGGTATCGTCTGGGTACTTTGCATTCTCCATTGTCTCCGTATTTGAATTTCCAGATCTCTGTACTTGGCGATATTTTCAGTAAATTTAGTACGTAGATTATTGTTGTTAGGAATCGCCACATCAATGAGGGTTGTTTGTCTCGTTAATTTATTGACTAATACGAGATCTGGTCTATTATGCGCCACTGTTTGGTCTGTGAGCACAGTGCGGTCCCAGTTTAGCTTTTAGTTGCCATCCTCAAGCATACTCTCAGGGACGTATTGATAATATGGGAGATGGTCGGTTTGGAGAAGTCCCAGCTTGATAGCTATCTCCTGATGAAGGATTTTTCCCACTGCGTCATGCCGTTCCTTGTACTCAGTTGCAGCAAATGCCTGGCAGCCCCCTGTAAGATGTTGGATGGTTTCTTGGGCTCGAAATCCATATCGGCATCTGTCGTTTTGAACATGAGGGTCTTTGATGATATATTTCAGGTAATTTCTGGTTGGTATAACCTGATCCTGAAGGGCCAGTAATGAACCCTCCGTTTCAGGGAACATCTTTCCTGATGTCAACCAGTAGTTCGACGCTATATTGTCGACATAATCTTGGCTGACCTCATTGGGATGTCGCCCGTGCAGAGGTTTACCCATCCAGGCGCGCACTTTTTCGTCCTTAGTAAGGTGGTTTATGCGAATTTCTGCTTCCCTCAGTTTTATCGGTGTTGTGTCATCTACTGCGCAGATAGCGCGATGTAGAGTAGATGTTTCAGCCTGCATCTGAAAATACGATCTTAAATTAGCAATTTGTTTGTCTAATTGCTCACCTATCTCCATAAGTCCTCTTCCTCCTAAATTCCGTGGTAATGTCGTTCTTTCTACTGCACTTTTTGGATGGTGTTTTTGTGCCTTTGTGAGGTGCGTTCTTACTTTTCGCTGAAGATTTTCTATGTCCGTTTTTGTCCACTTAACCATGCCAAATGAATAGCTAAGCGCGGAACATGCGTAGGTGTTTAGTGCCTTAATCAAATTTCTACTATTAAGGTGTGAGTGAAGCAGCTGTTTTACCCTTCGTATAAACTCAGTAGTTATCTCTGTTTTCATTTGTTTATGGTCAATTCTCCGCGCTTGCTTTACTCCAAGATATTTATACATATCGTTTTCACCCATGGCCTCGATGTTCTGGCCATTTTGCATATCGAATCCTCCGGGCTGTACTTTTCCTCTGACTATATTTAAAATACGGCACTTGTCTAGTCCGAAGTGCATGCTAATATCATTAGAAAAAGTTTCTACAGTTTTTAGCATCTCATCGAGTTGGTTTCGAGTGGAAGCCATTAATTTCAAATCATCCATATACAATAAATGATTAAGCTTCGCCACCACATTGTTGTTATTTTTGATGCTAAAACCTGCGTCTGTGGAGTTCAATAGCTGAGATAATGGGTTCATAGCTAGACAGAACCACAGTGGACTCAACGAATCTCCTTGAAACAGGCCCCGGCTGATTGCTATATTTTCAGTTTCGATGTTTTTTTCACCAGGTATTTGAAGGTGAATTCTAGTCTTCCACTCCGTAATTATATGCTCTAAAAAGATCACTATATTATCATCGACTTTATATATTCTCAATATATCTATAAGCCATTCATGCGGCACTGAATCAAAGGCCTTCTTGTAATCAATGAAGGCAGTAAAAAGATTCCTCTTTTTGGAATATGCCTGGTTAGAAATGACTGAGTCGATGATGAGTTGTTCTTTGCAACCCATGGAACCCTTAGCGCATCCTTTCTGTTGAGGCTCTATGATATTGTTCAGAGCACAGTGTTGGTAGATACGCCGGGCTACACAGGATGTGACCAATTTGTACAAAGTTGGAAGACAAGTAATTGGGCGGTATTTGGCTGGATCTTGGGTGTTATTTTGATCCTTCGGAATTAAATAAGTGGTTCCCTGAGTTAGGAATGATGGTATATCCTGCGGATTAGAAATAACATGATTAATTAGTGTTGATAAGCATTCATGAACACTCCAAAACTTCTTGAGCCAAAAGTTTTGAACTCCGTCTGGTCCAGGAGATTTCCAGTTGTGAAGCTCTTTGATGGTATTTGAGACTTCTTCAGTAGTGAAGGGTTATTATTATTATGATTATTGTTATTATTACAAAATAAGTAAGGACAGAGGAGCATACTCCTATTATGCCCAAAAACAAAGAAACATTTCATTATAAAATTAATAACAAATTCTAAAGTTACCATCAAGATGGAAACAAAATTATGGAAACAGTAGATAATGCGGTCCTAAAAATAATAATGTCCTATTATAAATCAAATTAATAAATACAATCAAGGCTATTTTCGAATATGTTTACACTAGGTGCAGATATGGTGTCTTGGCCCAAGTTCCAGATTCCAGATATTAAATATTCTGTTCGGCAAGAAGCTTACCTTGGATCTGCTGTTGTCTATTCCCTCTTTAATTTGTAACTATGGCCTCTTAGTATTTCGGCTTGATTTAGACTATTTAGAGTAAACATGGTATTCAGGTTTCCAATATTGTATATTTTAAAATACGGAAAGATATAATGTTACCGTCGTATGCTCAGAATCGCGTAGAGAGCACAGGTATCCAACAAACGTGAGAATTGATCAACATCATAAAAATTAGAAAAGTTCAATACTTCGGTCATATACAGTATGTCCCTGTAAGGTGGAACCATATTATTATGGAAAACTCTTTTATTATTAATTTTACGAAAAAACGTTATTTTCCATAAAAAGCTCTGCATGGTCTAAAACCTAAGATTCAGCCAACAGATATAAAATTTTATGAATATTATACGAGGTATGTCAAAAAATATGAATTTCGCTCAAGGGTAAAGTAGCTTTATTTTTTCCAATATTGAAAATTTTTATTATGAAAAGTTGTTTAGAATTAAGAGCTATATTCTAATATACAATTACATCTTTCAAACTGAAAAAAAAAAATTGAAAATTTTTCTTAAATTATGAATAACGCAACATTATTTTCAGTTATTTGAATTATGATAACTTTCTTATTATTAATTTTACGAAAAAAAGATAGTCGTCGTAAAAAGTTCTGAATGGTCTAAAACTTAAAATACAACCATCTTATATCAAATTTTTTCAATTTTATACGAAGTAGGTATGTCAAAAAAGATGAATTTCGATCAAGAGTAAAGCACCTTTATAGTTCAGAATATTTCAATTAGAATGATGTATTTATATATTAGAACAACATTTTTAATTCTAAACAACTTTTCATAATCACAATTTTCGATATTGTGAAAAATATAGTTATTTTCCCAACTAGTGCGGAAAGTAATACTTTCACGCACGAGACTGCCGTTGACCCGAACGACGCGATAGCGGAGTTCGGGCAAGCACTCGAGTGCGAGGAAGACACTTTCCGCATGAGTTAGGAACAATATTTTTTCTAGGGCCGTCCGGTCCGTTTGGAAAAAAGCCACAAAAAATAGAGTTATATCAATTTTTATTTAGAAGTGAAAATACACAAATTAATTCTTTGACAAGGTTGGCAAAACCAAACTTTCAATATAATGGGTTACCACGACGACGATATTGGTTTCCATGACGACGATTCAAAACCATTGTCTACTGATCTGACTTTTAAATATTATGTCAAAATAATTTTATTTCATAGAATTATCAGTAGTAATTGCACAAGAGCTCTAAAATTATTGAGTTTTTCCCAAGTGACACTTTGACAGTTTTAATTTATGACTTTTAGTGAAATTATGTCAAAGTGTCACGAGGGAAAAATTCTGTATTAATTTTAGAGATCGAGTGCAATTTGTTGCGATTATTTCATGAATAAACAGTTCAAAACCAAACTTTTATTGTAATTTATTTATGTAAGTACAAATTAGTACAATTAAACAAACAGACGGTTGAAAGTCATCACTTTTATAATTTTTAAAACATTAATTGTCATTAATGTCACTGAATGTATTTTTCGTAGCAACGAAGGACATCTGACGTAATATACTTGACGACGGGAAATTATCAAAAATTATCGATTTAATTTAGATTTCTGTAGCTTTCTATTGGTCAGAATCTCCTATGAATGAAATAATCAGTAGTAATTCCACAAGAGCTCTAAAATTATTGAATTTCACACGATTGACACCTTGACATTTCACGAGCCGAAGGCGAGTGAAATTATGTCAAAGTGTCATGAGGGCAAAAATTATATATTAATTTTAGAGATCTAGTGCAATCTGTTGCGATTATTTCATGAATAAAACTGTTCAAAACCAAAATTTTATTGTAATTTATTTATGTAAGTACAAATTAGTACAATTAACCACACGGTTGTTATAAATATGTATTTGACGGTTGAAAGTCATCACTTTTATAATTTTTAAAACATTAATTGTCATTAATGTCAATGAATGTATTTTTTCGTAGCAACGAACGGCATCTGACGTAATATATTTGACGACGGGCAACTATCAAAAATTATGAGTTTAATTTAGATTTCTGTAGCTTTCTATTGGTCAGAATCTCCTATGAATGAAATAATCAGTAGTAAATGCACAAGAGCTCTAAAATTATCGAATTTTTTGGAGTGACATTTTGACAGTTTTAATTTCACGACCCGAAGGGGAGTGAAATTATGTCAATGTGTCACGAGGGCAAAAGTTCGGTAATAATTTTAGAGATCGAGTGTAATTTGTTGCGATTATTTCATGAATAAAACTGTTCAATACCAAAATTTTATTGTAATTTGTTTATGTAAGTACAAATTAGTACAATTAAACACAGAGTTGTTATAAATATTTTTGAGGGTTGAAAGTCATCAGTCATCACTTTTATAATTTTTAAAACATTATTTGTCATTAATGTCACTGAATGTATTTTTTCGTAGCAACGAAGGGCAACTGACGTAATATACTTGACGACGGGATATTATCAAAAATTGTCGGGTATAATATCACAAGAGATTAAATTAAAAGATAAATTGAAAATTTATGCGACAGTTTTTCGAAAATTTGTTGTCTGGCAATAGACACGAGAGCCCGTAGGGCTCGAGTGGCTATTGCCCAATGACAACAAACTTGAGTAAAAATGAAGCATTATTACCTTATTTTGGCATACTTTTTATAAATTTAATAAAAGTTGATATAAGATGGTTGTATTTTAGATTTTAGGTCATGCAGAAGATTTCATAAAGAATAACTTTTCTTCGTAAAATTAATAATAAAAGAGTTACCGTAACAGAAATAACTGAAAATAATGTTATTCTCTTTCTCATGATCATCTTTCAGTGCGTCACAGATTTTCGATTTCTTTCTAACGCATTAAATTGTATGTGACAGAAAAAAAGGCACGTCCGTGATTACAGACATTTACAACATTTATTCTAGTTATTCTAGTTGTCGATAGATGACGCCATAATAAAAAAATAAGTTTTTTTTAATTAGACAATAATATTACAAATATAATCTGTATAATTTATAAGACTATACAAATCAAAGAAAATACCATTTTATAAATGCAAGAAACACATTTGATTTGTTTTTATTCCAAATTGAAAATAAAATGTGACAACTGTCAGATTTAACTAAAATGTCATGTTAGGATAAATGTCATAAATGTGTATTATCACGGACTTACCCTTTTTCCTATCATTTGTTACGCACTGAAAAATGCTCATGAAAAGGACAATAGTTATACATAATTTAAGAAAAATTTTTAAATTTTTTTTCTTAATTAGAAGGACGTAATTGCATTGTAGAATATAGTTCTTAATTCCAAACAACTTTTCATAATATCAATTTTCAATATTGTGAAAAATAAAGCTAGGTACTTTATTCCTGAGCGAAATTCATATTTTTTGACATACCTACCTCGTATAATATTCATATAATTTTATATCTGATGGCTGTACTGGCTGTATACCATAAATCACAAAAATTAAAAACCTTATCTTGTAAAAGGTATATTTAAATCCCTAAAAGGGCTGTATCACAACAAAACCTTTTCGGAATCAATATTCCATCATCAGTGTTATCATCTAAAGTAATTATAACTCTATAAGTAAAACAAACGTGAGGTTAAATTTTGACAAAATAAAAAAGTGAATAGATAGTTATACTTACATGCTTTAAGCATGTAGGTATAAGTTAAGCATAGGTTTACATGCTTTAAGCCACCAAAATGTACGGGTAAAAACCCTTAAATTGATTTTAAATAGTTGGCGTCACATTATGTTATCCGATTGTAAAGGATGTTACAAATATTTCCAGATTAACCCCTGGTATCACATGACATCAACCATATTGGTTGGGAAATTGTAGGTAGAACCTTACATGGCAGAGTTTAGGTGACAACTGACCGGAATGGCCCTCTGCAGGATGTCGGCACCATACTGACACCGTACCTTGACAGAATATAATAATATGTGTAGTTACTTCAGCCAAACGAATTTAAATTTTATGTTAATATTTAAAAAATAATAACAGTAGTGAAAAAATTTGTTGGGATTAAAATGAATCTACCCTGAACAAGTATGGTGGATAAACGTTAAAAATTATAGAATCAAACAGAAGTGAATTAACACTTTCTTTAGGGCAGGCAATTATCGTTACATAGGATTGAAAATTCTTTTTCCTTCCTTACACACTAATAACCTTATATCCTTCCTGTCCCATCATTGCTAGTTTTTTATCTCCAGATACTTTGATGTCGGGTCTCTGGATTTCTCAGTCTCCTCATTACTACTTTTCTTTTTTACATTCACATCTAGTAATACATATTTCCTCAGCCGAACTAAATATATATCATCTTTTATCTATTTTGTTGGACCTTCTTTTAATAAATTACGCCAAATATTAAGCTTATAACATCAGCTTAACTAATATCTTAGAACAGTACAACTCTATATTTACACATTTATAATTTTCAATCCTATGTAAGGATAATTGCCTACCCTAAAGAAAGTATTAATTCACTTCTGTTTAATTCTATAATTTTTAACTTTTATCCATCATAATTGTTCAGGGTAGATTAATTTTAATCCCAACAAATTTTTTCACTACTGGTATTATTTTAAATAATAACATAAAATTTAAATTCATTTGGCTGAAGTAACTACATATTATTACATTCTGTCAAGGTACGGTGTCAGTCTGGTGCTGACTTCCTTCAGAGGGACATTCCGGTCAGTTGTCACTTAAACTCTGTCATGTAGGTTCTACCTACAATTTCCCAACCAATATGGTTGATGTCATGTGATGCCAGGGGTTAATCTGGAAATATTTTTAACATCCTTTAAAATTGGATAATAACATGTAACCCCAACTGTTTAAAATCAATTTAAGGGTTTTTACCCGTACATTTTGGTGGCTTAAAACATGTTTGTTAACCTGTAAGTATAACTATCTATTCACTTTTTTACCTTTGTCAAAATTTAACCTCACGTTTGTTTTACTTTATATAGTTATACTTATTTTAGGTGATAACACTGATGATGGAATATTGATTCAGAAAACGTTTTGTTGTGATACAATGCCCTTATTAGGGATTTTAAATATACCTTTTACAAGATAAGGTTTTTAATTTATCTAATAAAAAAGTTTTCCATATGGTTACAACTTACAGGGACATATTGTATAATGAGAGGACCTAAATATTGCTTACTCCGGTTGATCATTCATGGCAAAGTGGAAGGGAAACGCTGAGTTTAAAGAAAACAACTATCCTGGCTGAGTAACATGGCAATAGACATTTCGAATGGTCGAGGAATTGTTTCATATAGCTGCTGATCGAGAAACATCAACTTGTTAACACGACGATAGCTATAGCTTGAAAACAAGCACGGTACACAAAGAAGAAGAAGTGTAATTTGATCCTTTAGTTCATTAATGCAGACCACTAATCAAGCAGGTACGTAGCCGTGGTTAGAAATAAATTTTGAAGTAAATTATTTGCGTTAAATTATTATCGTATATAATTAGCTACTGGATTTCTCATTTCAGATTCTGTACAAAGTTAATAGATCAAATTATAATTGGAATTGATGCAAGCAACAAGACTATTCAGAATGCAACCTAATATTATAATACGTAATATAATTTTCGAATGAAATATAGTTGGATAATTCCGCTATGAACAGATTGTGGTATCTCGAATACATTAGAGGCAGATCCGGTATTGTTGTAAAACCTCCATTTATGATATGAGAAGAATCCGCATATAATGGAACTAAACAGAACGTAATAGAAATATAAATTTACTGGTATTAAAATGGAAAATGAAAACGAGAACTACACAATAGAATTTTCGCAAAATATACCTCAAGGGCGCAGGGGCAAAATTTCGCGCCAATGTGTTTTAAATGCATTCTTTTTTTTTTCGAATCCTGAGAAAACTAATCAGTATTGCTGAAAAATTTTGTGCGCGGAATGAATATTATGGCTGAGAGTCGAAAGTCCGTTAATATAACCAAAAAGTTTCTTTTTAATGAGATAATTGAAATTAAAAATCACACTAAATTTTCTCTTTCTTTTTTCACCTCAGTAACTTATTAAAATAAACATTATAGAAGTTATCAGGGACTTTCGGCCCTCGTTAGTGATGCAATATTTCAGTCTGCGTTTAAATTTTTGAAAAATGTTTACTCTTATTACTTTTCTCAGGATTCGAAAAAAATTAATGCATTTAAAACAGATTGGGGCGAAATGTACCCTCAGTCTAATTTCTGCAAAAAAAATTAATCTCAGTATGTATACAAAAACGAATAATCCGTCGAGTTTGATTTTTTTTATTTTTTGCTTCTTTGTTGATTTTTTTATATTTTAACTTTTAGTCACTTATAACTAAATAAAAGCGTTTCTTAAAAAATTTTTTTTCGTATTGTTTTATTTTTTACTTTCTAGTCTTACACTTTTCAAACATTAAAATATATTGTCATGTTTAAAAAAAAAGGATGTATGTATATGACAGATACCTTTTTTGCATTTATTTTAACTTTTGATACATACATTGTACATTTTCTGTAATTTCTTCATACATTTCTTAAATCAAAATCATTATTTACGACTATTACAGTTTTCGCAGTATTTCCATCTCTTGTAATACTTTACTATTGCACGGTGTAGGCGCTGTTAATTTCTCGCATTGCAGTTCTTCGATGCGCAAGCCGTCTAAAGGTACATATCCATCCAAGGGTAAACATCGATCGGTGTAGTAGCTCCACTTTGTGGATACGTCGGTGATCGCCGCTTGGCGCGTACACTCTTTGTTTCAACCGGTTTGCGGTTTATATGTAAGGGAGCGCATGCTGTATCCATTTGAGCAGCTACACCGAGCAGGGCTCACCCTTGCATGGATACGTACCTTAATGATATCACTCGGCTCAATGAAATGTAAGCGTTGCAGGCTTAATGCAGGCTTTTAAGCATGTCCTTACGCAAACAATTTCGGGCCCAAGTTCACGACAGCGCAGCGTAGTCAACAGTCGAACCTTGCGTTTTATGGACAGTCGAAGCCCACGACAATACTAAGGGCAGCATTCGTTCCTCTGCGGTGCCGTAACTTTTTTCGCTGAAAACTGGATAGAAATCGGACAGAAACTGAATAAATTTGAAACTTTATTGTTTATATATGAAGCATAACGTAAACAAATAACGTAAAAAGTGAAATCATGTATAGTTCATATAATTAGCTACAATCTATAAAAGTTTCAAGTTTGTACATTGTAAAAAAACAAGAGAATTTAAGCATTTTCCATTAAAATCTTTTTTTTGTTTAAACAATTCATAAACCTAAAAAAAAATTTGATCGACTCTTCGTGTAATGTTCCCTCGAATCCCTTTGTCTGCAAAATTTCATTAATTTCCATTAAAGAAAAGGCAGTCAAATTAACGTCTAAAAATTTGACGCAAACGATTGGACTAAATAAAAGCGTTTAATAAGAAGGATAGATTTTGTTTTTATTTTGTTTTATTTATGTGGGCGCCAAATAGAAGTCACCGTGTCCTTTTTAATTCTTATGGAAAAACTCAACGGTTTCTTATAGATTTTTGGTTGCTGATTACGAATTTCTAGGGTGGATTTCGATCCGAGTGGTGAAAGAATTGTTATAAACAATTTAATTATTTATAAGGCTCTGGCCCATAAACTAAAAGAGATACAGAATAATGTTTCAAATAAAATTTGTTCCTTAATACAAAACGAAGAAAAAATCGTTTACCAAACTCAAATCCAACAATTATAACTCAAGATATTGGAATACTAGTGCACAATGCAAATTGGAAATTGCAAAATAAGTATTTTTAGAAGCTTTATCCATGATAACTCGGCTTCTACGCCTGCAAATGAGTTGTAGAGGGTCTTATTTTAAAGCTTAATTAATAGGCTTCCAAACAAAGTTCAATAAATTACTTTGTCTTGATTTGTTTTAAAGTTATACCCGTTTGAAGTTATAATTTTCTTAAAAAGATGGGACCTAATTTGTTTATAATAAACATTTATACTTTAATTAATAATAATGATAGAAGAACTCAAAACGAACAATTTGAGCTTACGAAAATGTTAGTAAGTTTATTTTTGGTCAAGATATCGATATTTTAATGGCGCGCATGAGGAGCAAGATCGGCTCACAGTCAAGTAATATCGCGGTAAAGACGCCGATCGACTGCTCTCGTGTTACAATTTAATCCAGCCACATAGGTACCCGAAATTTCACGAAGTTTTTGAAGGGAATGACGCTGTTGTAAAGATAGAGGACTAGTGCAACGGATAATTTTTTCGAAAACAGCATGTTAGTTGTCTTTGTAACGGAGAAATCGAATCCTGTACTAGCTGTCCATTCGTCCAGCTAGGTTAAAAATGACTGTTCTATTTTGCACATTGAGTCTTTTTGTGCTTCTTTAATGTACACCACTAAATCGTCTGCATAGAGGCGAGCTTTGAGAGGTTTAGGTAATTTACTTAATATGTTGTTTAGGGCAACTAGAAATAAGGTAGGACTAAGTACGGAGCCTTGTGGAGTACCTTTTTCTGCAGTATTAAAATCTGAATAAACTTTGTTGACTCTAACTTAGAAGAAAAAATTTTTTAAGAAACTTTCGATATAGGGTAAGCAGTGTCCTCGAATATTGGATGCGTTCAGTTTTTCAATGATGTTGTCTCCCCAACACAGGTTGAAGGCTCTCTTTAGATCGAAGAAAATAGCTATGCATATTTGATTCATTGCTAATGCTTCGTGAACATCACTTTGTAAGTCTACAATAGTGTCGATTGCTGATCGGTTACATATGAAACCGTTTTGATCTGGTAAGAAAAAATGAGAGTTTTCCAATGTCCACATAAGCCGGGCGTTCGCTATTTTTTCCCTTAATTTAGCTGTGGCACATGTTATAGAGATGGGCCTGTAGGATTCTGGGTCATGTCGAGGCTTTCTCGATTTTAGAAATGGTAGAATCGTAGCTTTTGCCCATATAGACGAATGTTGCCAAATTTGATTAAAAATTTGCAGAAGATGTTTTGCCAAGATTGACAGTTACTTTAGGAAGACAACAGGGATATTGGCGGGTCCTGGGCTTGAGTTTTTCATGTCCTGACAGGAGCTATAGGGAATTTGAACAGCTCCAGGTAATATTAGAAGGCAAAATCGAAAGTAAAAGAGGTATAGGAAGAAAGAAAAAATCCCGGCTCCGAAACATCAGAGATTGGACCCACACAACAGTGAATTACTTAATTCATCAAGCCCAGAACAGAGAAAAATTTGCCATATTGATCGCCAACCTCAATAGAGATGGCACTTCCCAAGAAGCAATTGGACGTAATATTACGACGTCTTAACGTTGGATTAAATGCCCCAACGTTAATACGCGACGTTGCGACGACGGTCAGAAAACCGCTATTTGCACCTATGTGGGGAAGAGATATACGGGTTGCCTCGACGTCCCCCTCTCGACTTCTCAGCTCGAGATATTTTATCGTCAAATTACGTTAGTTTTTAGGACTTTGGTCTTATAAAGTAATAGTATAAAATTCTCTACCACAGAAGTACAGCCGACACACTTCATTTTTACCAAATAGGTTAATAATCTTGGAGGATATTAAATCATCAGAAACTAAGATGCATGACGGCCTGTTGATACTTATTTAAGTAGGTTCCTACTCTATTCAGAATATAACCTAAGTGACTTGTATAATTATTTTATTAAGCATCTGCCTCATTGCATAATGCGGTCGAAAATTTACAAACGCAAGGAAGTGTACTGTTAAACAAGGTATAAAAATTGCTAAAAACTGAAAGCGCCTCAGAAATTTACAGGTTAAATCGAGCAAAACGGTAAAAATAGAAATAACCATCGTAATTAAAAAAACATATTATTATTTCTAGACCCATACAAAATTATCCTTGATTAGGTATAAACAAAATTCGTTAATTAAAATCAAATATTCATTAAAAACTAGCAAAAAATTGCCAAACATTATGTTTCAAAAAATGGCTGAACCATGGCGATCTTTCATTAACCCTTAAACACCCAACCTTTTATAAGTTCCATGTACGCCCAAGGGTGGGTAAAAAATGTCCACCTCGAAAATAGCTACTATATTTATTGAGAGTTGTTGGAAATGGATTAAACTTAAGATTCTTATGCTTAATAAACGCAGCATCTTTTAAAATATTAATATAAACAATTTGCAAACCTTACAACAAAATTACAATGTACATCCAAATTAACATACCAGTAAAAGCCATTAATTCAGATTTGTCGATTTTCTCCACATTCTTCCTTTCAGCCTCCTCATTGGCGGATAATTATGTCGATAATGTAATTATACGTCGATAATTATATGGATTATGTTCCTAATAACGAAAATTTATAGAGAAACCTTTAGTAACAAGTTTTACCAAGGGTGTACTTTTCATGCCCGTCCATATTTAACGCAAGATATTACTTTTATTTTCAAAAACATCGGTGAAACCAAATTAACATTCGATAAAGGGCTGTATTTTTAACAATAAATAATTTTTGAAAAATTTTTAAACACGTAATAAATATGTTACAAGGGAATACGCATTAAGTGGACATTTTTTATCCACCCTTGGGCGTTTAAGGGTTAATGGCGGATTTGACTCGCGACCTAAATTTTACTACATTTTAACTGATTTGGACAAGGACACCCCCTGCCGACCTTTAGTATAAACCATGTTTACCTTGCACACCCCGAATTTACCTATTGATATACCTAATACGTCCTAAAGTAAGCTTAAACAACTTGGTCTTGACGACAGACTCCCGACGACCGGTCGTCGTCGTCGACTTTACTTAAGTACTACGTTGTTATTACCTACGTTGTATTGTCGTTCTTACCTTCCCTCAAATACACGCAGCAATCTACCATATACCTACCTACGAGAAAACACCCGACATCTCCTGAAAGTTGGGTTCGATACTAATAAATACTCTGTAATCCCCGACGTTGAGCACTCGTTAAATGTCTTCCAGTAAATTACATTGTAGTATAGAGGTTATACCCGACGTCAGCTTAACGTCAAACCTTAACCTAATAATTAACGTTGGTATTCTCAACGTTGGATTGTCGTTGTCGTCTTCCCGAAAAATACGTCTACCATACTCGATAAAACACCAACGTCCTCTGAACGTTGGCATCTATCCTAAAAAATACGTTGTAATTCCCGACGTTGAGTAGTTGTTGATGTATGCCACTTAATTGCACTTATACTACAGATAGGTTAAGACCAACGTCAGCTTAACGTCAAACCTTATCCTAATAATTGACATCGTTATTCCCGATGTCGGTTGGTCATCAGATTATATTACTTATTAGCAGCAACGTTGGTCCATAGGAAAAAACAGACGTTGTCCTTGGTTAAGGCTTATTGTGAACCAATTTTGTCCTTAAATTTAACGTCCCATTAGGACAAAATTGGTTGCAGGTCGTAAATTGCTACTTGTGTAGGAGGAGAAGGAAGAAGCTATTTAGTTCCATTATAGTAAGAGGTTAGTGATAGGGGGAGTATATTGATATTTCTTATACATATTGACATTTTATATAGCACTAATACGGTACGAATTTAACTGGAATTTTTAGCCTTATGCCGATACTGTTAAAATTTAATAACTTTATAATTCCCAGAAGGATTCCACAAACAATAACAGAGTAAAGGAATATATGGTGAACGTAAATTCAAGTATCCCATCTTGACGTTCTAATTATACTAAGTGGCGTAATACCGTTTTAATACCAATTAACGTTGAATGAGACATATACGGTTTCAAAATTAATGCTCAACTTTCACGGGATAATATCAAATATTGTTCAATTTAATCTTAAGAGTCAGTTTCCAGTCTACTGCGATTATTGTATCTAGATACATGTGAAGTGCTCGTCGATGATTGATGAAGTTTCTAGTAGTCTTAACAAAACTCTTGTCAATTTTTTTTGATAATTTCAGAACAATAAAAAGAAAAAAATCAGAATATAACGCACATGTGTAAAAAAACCTCACAAAAATAGTACAATATTGCTGTTGAGAGGCATCTACAGAGGACAGTTGGAGTAATGGTTTGTGGGGTTATTGCCTATGGTAGCGGATCACCACTTTTGTTTATTCGAGGCAGTATGACAGATGGGCGTTATATTTTTTATCAATAACTAAATAAACTCGTGACCAAAAAGCTCTTTTGGTAAATATTATACTTCCAGAAGCCGATGGAAATTGAATAATCAGTTTAGCAACAATTAAATTGTTAATTAACAATTTACGGTCGCAATAATAACCACAATAATATGAATAACTATGAGTTTTTATAAAGAGGCACTATACCTGTCTAATGTATTTTACGGAATTCAAATTTGGAACGTCGGACTACTAAAACGATCCATGTATTTTGTCGTACAAAACTTCCAATTAATTTGTTACCATTTCATTAAACCCTCATGCAAAAATCAGACTGGTTTTTATCACCAACTGGGCATTTTAATGAGTGGAACACGAAGAACATGTCAAATGACAGGAATCATGTTGGTTAGAAATAGCAGTCAGATTTTTGCATTAGAGTTTAATGAAAAGGTAACACATCAATTGGATGTTCTGTCCGACAAAATACATGGGACGTTTTCGTAATCTGATATTCCAAATTTTTAAACTGTTCCACAAATAAAACTTCCCTTTTTCCAGTGTTCCCGTACATCAAAATTTGTCCGACTAGACACGGTTAAACTATTAGCAAATTTTCAGCTTGCTATTATTCAACTTGTTTTGGTACGCGGGATCCAGGTCTAAATATAATATCTCGGCAACTATTAAATTAGTTTAATATATTATGAAAACGGTTTTGGAAACAACGCGACAGAATGCTTCTTTTAACAGAAAAAATGTTAATACGGCAAATATATAAACAATAAGATGGTAATGTTCAAACCATCCCCTTTTTATCTCGGTTCTCTTTCTCCACACAAATTTTCATATCTTTAAAATACTGACAACATATATTATAATAATAAAAACTACCTGTATTACGAGTGAAAAGTACCAAAAATACCAAAATTTCAATCAAAAATTAGATTGGAGAAAATGGAATCTCAAAGTTCAAAATCGTTATACCTACGTTAAAAAAATGCATTTTCTCGGCTTCCTATGGAGCAATTTTCTTCATTCTTTTTTTTTTTCAAGTAACTGGAGTAGTAGTCTAAGAGCTAGTGACTAACGGTCGTCCTGTAAGGCTAAAAATTTTTCCAGTGATAATTCATAGCACACCAAGGCTAAAAACCATGACCTGGCAGGCATCAGCGGTGAACGTGCATCTACCAGGTGAATCGAAAAGTGCAAATTTAGGGGGTAAAATAAACTTTCTCCTGTAAGGTTTAAATTTAACTATGTTTTGAGTGAGTCATTTAGAAGAAATGTTTACAATGACAGGCGATTCTGAAGAGCACAAGACCTTGCCAGGCGAGGGGAAAAATTAGGGGTTTTACCTAAAATTATTCTTTTTGCATCGAACAAATTTTTTTAGCTTTCCTGAATTATTCCAAACAGAAAAGGTCTTTAGTGATTTTTCTTTTAAGTTAATAGTTTTTTTTTATATAAGCGATTGAAAATTTTGAAAATTGCGAAATCGGCCATTTTTAACCCTAAATCGGACATTTATCTAAAAATTTCAATGTTGCCAAGGTACGTAGATATTCTTTAAACATTGATTGATGAAATCCCGAAGAGTTTTTTGCAATAAAATATCGAAAACCCCTTTGTTTTTTTAATTGCTAATCAAGCGGGCGCGACACTGTAGGATAAATGAGGACGTTTGAGTTTGCATAAATTCATTATCTCGAGAATGGGCAAATTTCAAGAGAAATCCTCAGACAGGTCGATTTTTATTTTTGAATTAGGACTTTTTGGCATATATATAATACTAGTGACGTCATGCATCTGGGCGTGATGACGTAATCGATGATTTTTTTAAATAAGAGTAGGGGTTTAATAGCTGATTTGAAAGGTTATTTAATTATCTATTCAGTAATATAAACATTAACATAATTATTTATACAGGGTGCACAAAAAAAATTTTTCTTCTATTTGTCAAATTTAATCAAAGTTAATTTAATGAAAAAAAAATTTTGTACACCCTGTATAAATAATTATGTTAATGCTTATATTAGTGAATAGAGAATTATATAACGTTTCAACTTAGCTACCACACAACCCCTACTCTCATTTAAAAAAATTATCGATTACGTCATCACGCTCAGATGGATGACGTCACTAGTATTATATATATGCCAAAAAGTCCTAATTTAAAAATAAAAATTGACCTGTCTCAGGATTTCTCTTGAAATTTGCCCATTCTCGAGATAATGAATTTATGCCAACTCAACGTCCTCACTTATACTACAGTGTCGCGCCCGCTTGATAATCAATTAAAAAACAAAGGCGTTTCCGATATTGTATTGCAAAAAACTCTTTGGGATTTCATCAATAAATGTTTAAAGAATATATACCTACCTTGGCAACTTTGAAATTTTTAGATCAATGTCCGATTTAGGGTTAAAAATGGCCGATTTCGCAATTTTCAAAATTTTCAACCGCTTATATTTATGAAGAAACACTAGAAGAAAATGCCGAAAAAATCCCGGGAGAAGATATATTAATTATTACAGGTGATTTCAATGCACAAATAGGTAAAGAAAAATGCTTTAGGGAGGTTGCAGGGGAAAACTCATTACATAGCACAACAAACAATAATGGAGAAAGATTATGTAATTTAGCAGCGGCATTAAACATGGACATAAGTAGCACGAGATATAAACACAAAAACATACACAAGATAACATGGATGAGACCAGGCAGTCTGGAGGGGAATCAAATAGACCATGTACTTATTAAAAAGTCACACAAACAGTCGATAAATGACGTGAGATCTCACAGAGGGGCAAACATCGATTCGGACCATATGCTAGTGATTGCAAAATGTAAAATAAAAACAACAAAGAATGAAAGACGAAAAGCACAGGGAAGATGGGACGTAGATAAATTGAAAGATAAAGGAGTAAAAAGAAGATTTGTAAAAGAAGTAAATGTAGAGATGCAGTTCAAGGAGGAACAAGAAATGGAGGAGCAGTGGAAAAAAATCAAACAAGGAATAAACACTGCAGCAGAGAAAGTAGTTGGAAAAATGCAAAAAGAAAGAAGAAACAATTGGTTTGACGAAGAGTGCAAACTAGCAGTGGACGAAAAGAATAAAACAAGATTGAAATGGCTAAGCACAGGTAAAGAAGAGGAACGAGAAAAATACCAAGATCAAAGGAAAAAGACAAAGAAATTGTTTAAATCAAAGAAAAATAAAAAAGTAGACGAAATTATGAACGAGATCGAAACAGAAAATAAGAGACACAATTCAAAACCACTGTACCAATACTTAAAGCTAGGTAGTAGAAAACGGACAGCTAATGTAGCCATAGAAGCAGAAACATGGCAGAAGTATTTCGAAGAAATGTATCAAGAAACGGATGTAGAAGAAGAAAGAGAAACAATAATGAACCCGGAACAAGGTGAAGAAGAAGAATTGACCTATACAGAAGTAAAAGATACAATATGCAAACTGAAAATCGGGAAAACAGCGGGAGACGACGGAATATGTGCAGAACTTATAAAATACGGGGGTGAAGCACTATACAGAAAGATTTATGAACTAATACAGAATATATGGAATAAGGAAACAATGCCCGAAGAATGGAAGAAAGGAATTATTGTGACAATCCCAAAACAAGGAGACCACAGGATATGTAAAAACTACCGAGCAATTAATTTACTGAATGTAACATATAAAGTACTGACTGGTATAATTAGAGACAGACTAACAATATACACAGAACAAAGCATAGGAGACTACCAGTACGGTTTCAGAAAAGGAAGATCCACGATAGATGCTATCCATACACTAAAACAAGCGATAGAGAAAACATACGAGTACGACGGAGAAGCACATATACTTTTTCTAGACTTTAAACAGGCTTTTGACAAACTAAGTAGAAGAAAAATGATCCAAGACTTACAAGAGAGCAAAATACCAAATAAAATTATAAGAATGATAGAAATGACAATGCGAGATTCCCAAGCAACAATAGACACCGGAAGAGAGAGAACAGAAATAATAAAAATTAAAAATGGAGTAAGACAAGGAGATGCGCTCTCAACTGTACTATTTATTCTATCATTAGATAAGATAATAAAAAAGTTGTCAAACGCAGGAACTATAAATAAAAATACAGTACAAATAATTGGATATGCGGACGATATAACCATAGTAGCAACAGATAAAAAGGCATTAAAGAAAACCTTTCAAGAAATAGAAAACGAATCCAAACTAAGAGGACTGGAAATAAATGAAAATAAAACAAAATACATGAATGTAAGTAAAAAAAAGAAGACGCAACTGACAGAAATGACAATAGACGCACACAGCTTCGAAGAGGTTGAAACATTCAAATATTTGGGAGTATTAGTCAACAGAAGAAATGAAAGTGTAGATATGAAAAGAAGAATTCAAGCAGGAAACAAAGCATTCTACAGAAATAAAAAAATTTTCAAAGATAAGAAGATAAGCCGGAATACAAAAATGAAAATCTACAAAACGACCATAAGACCAATAGTGCTATATGCTTTGGAGGCATTCACATTAACAGCAAGAGAAGAAGAGCAGCTGAAAGTTTTTGAGAGAAAAATTATGAGAAAAATTCTGGGACCAAAGAGGGAAAACGAAGAGGATGCAAGGCAATGGATGAACCACGAAATACAAGAATGGATGGGTCAAGAGAACATAGTAAGAGCAACAAAAGCACAGAGAATTAGATGGTATGGACACATAATGAGAAGAGAGAAGAACAATCCGTTAAGAGTTATAACCGAATGGATACCACCAGGTACAAGAACCAGAGGCAGGCCTAAACTCAGATGGAGACAACAAGTGGAAGAAGACTTAAGAAGTATGGAAATTAGAAATATAGGAAGCAAAATCAGAGAGAGAGAAGAATGGAGAAAGGTAGTGGAAACAGCGAAGTCACACCAGCAATTGTAAAACTAAAGTCAGAATGGGATGATCCCCCACAAAAAGGATCTTCAAGTGAAAACAGCTTCAGCTTCCTCGGGAGCGTACAGCTTGTATATATATATATATTAACTTAAGAAAAAAATCACTAAAGACCTTTTCTGTTTGGAATGATTCAAAAAACCTAAAAAAATTGTTCGATGCAAAAAGAATAATTTTAGGAAAAACCCCTAATCTTTCCCCTCGCCTGGCAAGGTCTTATGCTCTTGAGAATCGCCTTTCATTGTACACATTTCTTCTAAATGACTTACTCAAACACATACTTAAATTTAAACCTTACAGGAGAAAGTTTATTTCACCCCCTAAATTTGCACTTTTGATTCACCTGGTAGATACACGTGCACCGCTGATGCCTGCCAGGTCATGGTTTTTAGCCTTGGTGTGCTATGAATTATCACTAGAAAAATTTCTAGCCTTACAGGACGACCGTTAGTCGGAGGGTTCACTAGCTCTTAGACTATAAAGCCATCTAACTAATGCATTATTAAATGTCACAGCTCTCTTTGTTTTGTTATAATTAATTTAATTATTTATGAGAAAATAAAACTACATATTTTTTCCAGTTGTAGACTTTTTTTAGATAAACTAACCACGAATGTACCTTTTATCGTTTAAAATACAAATATTGTCATTTGCATGCTGTATCATTATTTAAACAGTATTTGTTTAAATAAATTAAAAATTTTGGTTATAATAAATAAATTACTTCACTATAATAAAACAAAACCCACTTTGACATTTGAGGGGTGTAAAATCAAAGTCGGCAATCTCCCATTTCCATAATTTTGGGAAACCGCGAAAAACTGTAGAAACTAGCAAAATTAAATTAACACAATACAACTGATAAAGAATTATATAAAATTTGGTTTGTGATAGGATGTCCAGAAAGAGGAGCTTAAGAAATTATTTATTTTCCTTTTTTTTAATATTTTTGTTTGGAGATTGCCGCATTTGTTTGCAACGCTTTGAAATTGACGGATATGAAAATGATCTATAAGGATATTATCAGTTTTGAAACTAATTAAACATCATTGTGCCGGTTACTTATTGAAGAAAAATATATTTTGATATTGAACACTAATGTAAAAGCAATTGATATGCATATCACGTAAACCAAAATATCAGAAAGTTCGGGTATATATTCACAGATTTCGACAGAGTTCACGACATTCACAGATGATCACGTGCGAGCGCGACGTGATTCTTATTGGCCCGCAGCGGAGACTGCCGTGTTTGGTACGCACTCAGCTATAAATATTTCCGCTTTTGATCCCAACATGAATTTTTCACTGCGATTTTTAAACAGTTAAGACCGCTTTTGGTTTTTACAAATAGTTTTATCTAACAGATAATAAAAAAACGCAACAACTGGCGTCCCTAACTCACAACATGAAAAAGTGGAGATTCCCGCCTTTGATTTTACACCCCTCATTTAATAATGCGTTAGTTAGATGGCTCCACTCGAGTTACTTGGGAACAACAAAAGAATGAAGGAAATTGCTTCATGGGAAGCCGAGGAAATGCATTTTTTAACGTGTACCGATTTTGAACTTTAAGATTCCATATATCTTTGCCGTACATGCAGGTCAAATTTGAGCGGTTGTATCTCAGGAACCACTTATCGCAATTTAACGTTTTTTTTTCTTTAAAAAGAAGCATCCTGCCGCGTTATTTTCAATACCGTTTTTATATATTAATTTAATTTAACAGTTGCCGAGATATTCTATTTGATTATAAGTCAAAAAATTGTTATTAATTTCAAAATATTCTCGAGGCCACCTAAATAGTCCAATGTCAATTCTGTAAAGTACATTATATAGGTATAGTGCCTTTTTATACATAAATCATAATTATTCTTATGCATCATGATTATTGTGGTTATTACAGCGATCGTAAATTGTTAATTTCCAATTTAATTGTTGCTAAACTGCTCATTCAATTTTCATCGGCTTCTGGAAGTATAATCTATACCAAAAGAGCCTTTTGCTCACCAATTTATTTAGTTATTGATAAAAAATAATTACTTACCTAAAATTTTAGTTGAAAATTAAAGCGTTTGTTGGAAAAACCCGCATTTTTCAAAGAAACTTTTCGTCGAAGTAAATCAGAAAAACATGTCTCTATTAGAGATGGCGTGATGGAACTGGAGCAGGTACCTCGGAATAGGTTCTGACCGCCTATTCTACGCACCAGTGACAAAAAGTTTACAGCATCGGTTTCGATTCCAAGGGCGCCGCATCGACCGCAATCTGCAATTTACAATAAACTCGAACTGGATTCTCGCCCGGAATAAGTCACTACAGCACAACCGTCGAACGAGCCACCGTAGGGTTAGTTAGTAGGGAATGCATCGGTAACATTCGTTTCGGTTATAGCAAGATGATGGAACTGGAGCGGGTACGTCGGAATATGTTCGGTTCGACTATTCCACGTATTACAAGTGACAAAACTTTAATGGCATCGGTCTCGATTCCAGCGCTGGCCGTAGTTGAGTAGGTACACTTTCCTTTTCCGAGAGATTTGATCTCTCGGAATAGGTACCATAGAGAGACGCATCGGCGGCGTCTGTTTCGATTCCAACATCTGTGATGGGTTTAAAAGGATTTCAGGTCGATACGGCTGTAACAGATAGTTGTCATTTAAAACTGTTAAAATTTTGACTCGTCCGCACTATTATTTATTTATTTGACTATATCTAGTCGATCCTATCTTCTGTAGTAACTTAGTGTCTTCATTTTCCATTTGCATAAACGAATTTTGAATAAACCTCGACTTTAGGTAGGTAATTTAAAAACCCATAATTACATGTAAGAAAAAATTATTTTAATAGGTGTTATAATATAGATTTACGAATTGTAGGAAAAACATGGTAAAAAATATAAATATATTTAAAAATCAAATTACATACATCCTCTAGCTAGATTAAAAATACAAAATTATAGGTGCCCACTAGTTTGATCGTTTGAATTTGATGCAGCGCAAGACAATAGTGGCACAACTAGTATTAGGAACGAGCTAGAGCGATCGATATATTGTCTTTTCACGTCGGAATCAGAAACTCACATTAGGTTTCTGGAATAGGTATTTGTTTGGAATAGGTTCAGTTCCAACCTATTACCGAAAAATGCTATTCTGTACCATCTCTAGTCTCTATGCACAATTTAATTACGATGAATTTTTAGTTGTGTGTTTTTGGTGTAAAGTTAAAATCTTTCTAGGTATACAGCGATGATTGAAAGAACACGACTTGGGGGCGCCATTTTGTTTAGAAAAAAAGTTCTACAGTATCTGCGGACTTTGCATATCTATATTATTAATATATAGAAGTAAAGTATTCGATTCTAGCAATAAAATTGCTAATAAATAACTTTTCCTTGTATTTTGCTAATTAGCCCAGAGTATATGATACAGGTAGTGAAATCGTAGTTGATAATATATTATAGTATGAGAATAGAAAATAGTTATTTATGAAACAGTTCGTGAAGTATGATTTTTGCGAACGCACGCGAAGTTGAGAGCACGAGCGACAGCGGAAGGAGTGCTATACATCGCGTAAGTTCGCAAAAAGTACTTCACGCACAGTTTCATACAATATTTTATCTACGATCAACAAATAAAAAAATTGTAACTCTTCGCCACTGGAATTCATTTCTATTCTACAATTTTTAGAAATTTGACATTTAAAAATTCTTTTATCAAACCACAAAACTGTCAAAACTTTTGTTGTAATTTATTGCTCTCATGTCATCACCATGACAACGCGAAAGTTAAGGATATTTGAATATATGAAAGTGTGCCAAAAAACAGTGCGAAAAAGTAAATCCCATTTAAAATACATTGTTACTTTACTCACACGTTAAATCCGCCGCGCACTACTATCTATAATAACATTTTTCATAAACTAAATGTTCGAAACTCTCACAAAATATTCACAAAATTCAAAGAAGTACGTTCCTTATTTATATTATTGTACATATGCGGCATTTCCCATCTCTAGTGACGTCAAAAATATGATTCTGTCACGTAAAGCAAAAACCCAAAAACGTCAAAGTGACAATATAAAAAAAATTCATCTCCCGTAATTAGCAGATCATCTCGTTCAAGAAAGAAATTAGAAAAATAACCCCAAAAGAGACAAATATTTGTGTTTCTCTCCACATAATAATATAAAGGATAATTAAATAGAAGATACAAATACCCAGAGTCTCTCCCGTTAAGTATTTAGTAATCGTAAATTTGGTCATCTGATTCGTAGCAAAATTTGAGTGGAAATTCTCGTCATACCTAGGCAAGTGGTATTAAGTTGGAGGTAAGGACATTATTTTTATTTATGAGCTCATAATATAAAGACATATCGGTCAACGGACTATTTTAGTGCGCGGAACATTTATGTAAGTTTAGATACAATACCGTAATTTTTCTCGTAGTTTTCGTTCGGACATTTTCATTAGATTTAGTTTATAAAATCTGTCATTTTTGTTTACTGTTCATAATGATTTATTTTTAGGTACATATTATTTATTTATACGTATATATCTTCTTCTTCTTTTTCATACAGAGGAAGAATTATTTATATATGTATATATTTTTCACTTCTCTTTAATTTCATTGTTTGATTTAGAATAAATGTGTTAAATTCTTATCTTATCATAATTCATTGCTCTAAATTTATCCCTTTTGGAAGCAGTCTCGCTGGTACTTTTAGTGGTATCAGCTAATTACCTTTCTCAGCGAACCAGCACCTATAGAACCTGAGATTGGAACAATTTCATTAAAGTGGGGTCTATTTACCAGCCTCATAACACTAAAAACTTATACATAATATGAGATAGAGTAGATAAAATAATATGCGTTCGTAATTTTTAAACTACTTGCTGACATATTTGTTTTACTAATTTAATTGTTGAATACATGAGGCATGAACACAAGTTTTTGTGTGTATTTAAGCTTATGTAGAAACTGCGGGGATTATCAACCCGATTAATTAAAGCTGCACCCCTTCAACATTTGCATTAGCAGCAGCTAGAGCTGCAGCTGTACGTCGTTATCAAAACGATGCACATTTCCAGAATTCGAGTTCACATTCCTACGTTCGTTATCAACTAAGTTGGAGGTACTTACATGTAGAAACAGCTTAACGTGATTAACTCGAAACACCGACGTGTGCACGTCCAAAGTTTTATAATGAAATATTTAGGAACGGAATGCCTAACTGTTCGTTACAGCAGCAATTATGAGGTTAGAATGGCAGTCTTAACAGGCTTCTGGGAATACCACAAATATTCAATGCAGTTCATAATTGAGGACAACAAACTTTAGGGTAAAATTTATTTGTGTTCAGAATTAATTAAGCTTTCGATTGTTATATTCGTAAACTCATCTGACGTATATAAAATGTAGGTCTTTTGTAGAATAAATAAAGTTCTGTTAGTATCTAAAGTGCCAATATATCGTTCTTTTTTATATGTGTGAAGATGATTCTTCTTCTTCTTCCTGACGTGGCTATCCGTAATAAAGGTTGGTGATTATCGTGGGAATCTTTATCTTACTGCAGCAACGCGGAAAATGTGCACAGATGTTGTGTTAAACCAGGTTCTGAGGTTTTTTTAACCAGGATGTCCTTCTTCTTCTTGGACTTCGCTTTCCAAATATTTTTCCTTAAAGGATTACTTGTATGAAAGCATATCTGGATTCATTTTTGCATAATGTGTAACTGTAATGAAGATTTGATGGTAGTCAGTACTGCTCGCTTCTTTTTCATTCTTCTGACGATTCTTTAAATTGATATTCGGTCAGTCAACAAGACTTTAAGTATTCTGAGATATAGCTACAAATCAAAAGCTTTCAATCTTCTGCATCGTTCAAGGTAAACAGTTCGACATCATAAAATAAGAAAGAGAAGACGCATCACCGCAGCAATCTTACTTTTATACCAAGAGAAGTTGCTGTTTTTGAAGGAGGTCCCTATCTAGTTGAAGGTGGATCTAGCTTCTCTAATGCGCACTTTTATCTCCTGATTGTTGGTGTGTTCTTTATTTATTATGGTGCCGAAGTAGTTGTTGTGCATTAGTCTTTCTACTGGGGTTTGGTTGAGTTGACCTTCTGTTATAATTTTGAATAAGTTATTTCTCTTGTTTTTGTATTTCTAAGGGCCTTCGGTATGTCTACATAGAAATCATTTGTTTGATCTTCTTCATTTATCTATGTCAGGGAATACCCTTCATCATCATCTTTGGCTCGACAATCCATTTGTGTATCCTGGCTTGCTTTAAGATTCGGTGCCATTATGTTCAGTTTCTAGCGACCTGTTGAAATCTTCTGATTTTTAATATCCCTAAGTTGGTTTCAACTTCATCTGACCACGTAAGTCCCTGTCGGTCTTTACTTCATCTTCCTACAGGTATTCTTGTGCTTATATTTTTAACAATCATTTTGTCTTGTGTTTGTATCATCTATCCAACCCATCTAAGTCTCTGTGTTTTCACGAACGATACGACGTCTAGTTCAGTCTTCTTCTTCTCCTTAGAGTATCCTCTCCTAGAGGTTGGTTACTACCGTTGCAAACTCTTCTCTGTTTTCAGCTCTTCTCATTAAAATTTAGCTCTGTCCATTGCTGGATGTTTCTTAACCACGATAGACTTTTCCTACTTAGTCTTGTTCATTATCAACTAAGTTGGCACTACTTACATGTAGAAACAGCTTAACGTGATTAACTAGAAAACACCGACGTGTGCACGTCCAAAGTTTTATAACGAAATATTTAGTAACGGAATGCCTAAATGTTCGTTACAGCAGCAATTATGAGGTTAGAATGGCAGTCTTAACAGGCTTCTGGGAATACCACAAATATTCAATGCAGTTCATAATTGAGAACAACAAACTTTAGGGTAAAATTTATTTGTGTTCAAACTAATTAATATTTCGGTTGTTATATTCGTAAACTCATGTAACGTATTTAAAATGTAGGCCTTTTGTAGAATGAATAAAGTTCTGTTGGTAAAATAGATGTCATTGTTAATTATATGTGTGATATTGAATTAGTTTCTTCGAATTTATATTTCTCACAAAGATAATTCTTCTTGTTCTTCTTCCTGACGTGCCTACCCGTGACGAATATTGGTGATCATCATGGGAATCCTTATCTTACTGCAGCAGCGGGAAAAAGCTACACATATGTTGTGTTGAGCCAGATTCTAAGATTAATTAACCGGGATATTCTTCTTCTTCTTCTTCTTGGACCTCGCTTTCCAAATCTTTTTTCAAAAAACTCATACAGAACTAAAAACTTCAAGTTGTATAATGGTATAAAATCGTTTATTAAAATCTTCATAAAATGTCATCCAAAAAGATTGCAAAACGTTTCCGTTCTAATTCAGAACATCTTCAGTGCCTAGAATGAGGCACGTTAGATTAAAGCAAAATTTTAAAATTGTGACTGGTAATAAGAAAAAACATGTGGATAATACTTACATCCTGCTGAGTGATTGGAACTAGCACACTATTTAAAGTGGTAACCTCATAATGGATAGTTTACATCGCATATTTTAAGAAATTATGGTGATTACATGTCGATGTTAGTAGATTAAATACCAGTATACAACTTGAAGTTTTTACTTCTGTATGAGTTTTTTAAACTATGGTAATATACAGCCAACTATTGGGATTTTCCCGTTGATTTTAAATCTTTTTTCTCGTAGAATCGTTCGTTAGTAAAATAGATGCCAGCATTATTTTCATATATTTGCTGTATTCACCTTCGACTCTGACATTTGTGGTCTTTCTTTAATAAAATCACCGAGTTATTTAACCACTTTATTAAAGATAAGGCCAAATGCACTACACAGTTTGATGACTACAATATACTAGTAATTTCTGATATGTCATCATCATCATCAATGGTGCTACAGCCCTATGAAAGAGCTTCGACCCTTGACCTTCCCAAGTCTATTACGCCAGTCAGTCCCATCCATTGCCAACCGTTGCCAGTTTGCTGCGCCTATTTTTCTACCATCCTCATCTACACCATCCTTCCATCTAAGTTTTGGCCTACCCATATTTCTACTTCCCACAGGTTGTGACATAAGGATTCTTGTAGGAGGGTTGTTATGCTGTGATCTTGCTAGATATCCTGCCCATCTTAGTCTTCCTATTCTTATAAGACAGCGTTTCCCAACCGGTGGGTCGCGACCCACTAGTGGGTCGCGGGTGGATTACAGGTGGGTCGCGGCGTGGCTCTTACAGTAGCTGAGTAGCGTACAGACCGGTTTTCTCCCAGGCGCCAGCCCGACCGGTTTTCTCCCAGTCGCTCTCGTACTCGGACTCATGACCCAAATACTCACTCAGTTCTTGTTCTCAGTTTGGCTCTGGTATCCCACGTAATAACATACCATAGTGGCTTGATACTCTTTCTAGCGTTGTTTTCGTTTAAAAGTAATGAACTTTTTCACTACTTTTTATACTGTTTAACGATGGAAAACTGGCTGAAAAGTGGGTCTTATGTTAAGAGAAAACTGCAATCTACTTGCAAAGGTGATCTTATCCGTCCATCTTCCAGCAATGACGCTAAAACACCTACAATATTTTCAAATGTTAAGAAAGGGAAGAAAATGTTACGAAAATATTGTCTTGAATACCTTGAATATGGTTTCACGTTCATAGGTACGGAAAAAGAACCTATACCCCAATGTACCCCTTTGTTTAGAAACCTTGGCTAAACCTTTCGAAAGCGTTTAAAACTTCATTTCAACCACATTTCAACTAAACATCTAGAAACCTGAAATAAATCTTTGATGTTTTTTCAAAGAACTGATTTCGACTCGGTCGAATATGGAGAATGTGGCGTCAGGACAAGGTAATAAATAAAATTATCATGACCTCTTACCAGCTGTCTTTGCTAATAGCAAAAAATAGCTCTCTGCACACAGCAGGCGAGAACCTAATTTTTCCCGGGGCAGAAATAATATCGTCACTTCTGTTTGACGAAAAAGCAGATTAACAGATATATAAAATTCCCTATCTATCCAACACTACTGTGAAACGTCGAATCAAGAAAATGTCTGTTAACGCAAAGGCGAGGTTAATATCTGCTATGAAAAAAAAATAATTTTATTCTTCAGATATTGCTGACAAAGTTAATTTGTTATGCTTAGTAAGGTTTAGTTTCAATGGATCGGTTGAAGAGGAAATGTTATTTTGCCACACCCTAAACACCACTACAACTGGCCAAGACATTTCCGATTCCTTGGATAGTTTTATTTGCGAAAATAGAACTAATTGGTCCAAATGTGTCGGGCTTATAACCAATGGAGGTGAGGGATGGGTCGCGAATATGAAAAAACATCACAAAGTGGGTCCCCAGATATAAAAGGTTGGGAACCACTGTTATAAGAGATACTACGTCTTTACCACCAAATATATGTTTATATCTGTGGTATACCTCGTAGTTGTACCTCCTCCTCCAAATACCATTTTCACAGATGCCACCGATTATTGCTCTCAGGATTCTTCGTTCAAATATAAGCAGAAGATTTTCTTCTGCTATGTAAAATTTCTGATATGTAAAGATATAAAAAATATGACATCTACGACATTGCTTGTTCTATAATAGAAACATTAAAAATTTGTAATTTAATTTTTTTCTCTTTTACAACTTTTTTCTTCCTTTTGAAATTTACTTTTCCTGAAAGATATGTTTACCTTATTTTCATACTTATGAAATTTTGTTACCTCAAGATTAGTGACCTGTTTATTTTAATTTATGCAAATAAACCTCGGCATTCAGGATTCTCACATCAGATCTCTTTCGTTTTTTTGCATCAAAGGTTTTCAAAAGCGTAGCGAAATTGCAAATGCATCCCACCATTCGTATTAGCTGCCAACTGTACTCGCATCATATACACCTACGTGTTGTTTAGCCTTATCAGAACGGATTAGAGTGGCATTTATGATGAACATTAACGGATTTTCGTTTTTCTTTTCGTCTCTGACACGCGAACTTCTCATAATCGTGCAACCTCAACCTATAACCTCTATTACTTTTGTGTTAATATATACAACACGTGGATCCATCTACTGACATATTGTAATTATGTTTGTTATGGTTGCAATATTTGTTTTCACTTTGCTTTTTAGAGGAAAATTTTACAGGAAGAGTAATTCATCATACAATTAGCTATCATAAAATTAGTGTTCAGTACGTTGATAACAACACACAATTTTTATTATTATTATTAGTCCATTCTTTAACCCGCCGTTACACGCGCTATGAGGGAATCCCTCACCATATTTGTTTATAACCAATGAAATTGTGTAAACTAATACGACAACCTTAAGCACCCAGGAATGCCTTTAGCATGGTTCATGAGAGGGTATGAAAAAGTTATAGAATATTTCAGGCGGTCAGTGTGCTGTGTGATAGTTGAAAGAAAAGATACCACTCTTCAAGTGAGGGAATTCCTCACTGCGCGTGCAATCACAGTGAAATCACATTTCTATTATCTCAAAGAAACTTTGCAGGTTTTTATTTAATATTTAGGTAGGTTTAATTAAAATATTATTGTTTGAATTAGGTTAGGAACAGTGGCACACCGAGGGGGGTTTGGGGGTTAAAATCCCACCCAGAGCATATAGAAATATATATCTAAAAGAAAGTAGGAAAATGTAACTTGTCTTTCACAAATAATACAAAAAACTTTCGGTGCCCAAGCAAACCTCCCTCCCCCAGAGGAAAATTCTAGGTGCGCCACTGGTTAAGAACCCATTTTTAAATTTACCTATTCTAATTGGGAAATAAGCCACAATTTAAGTTGAAAAATTGATTTTATTGACGTTTCGAATTCCACCTCGGACGTCGTTATCAAAATACAAAATATTAATAGTTAATTACATAAATGCCACAAAGAAATAGCTTCAGAACAGTTGTTAATTTTAATTTGTATTTTTAGTAAAATGAATTCGCGCAAAGAACGTTAATTTCTTCAGTGGCCTGCTGAAATTGAAAATTAAGAAAACTTGCTTTTGATTTATATTATTTTTACTTTTGTTTTGTTAAATTAATAAAAAAAAATTGGTTTACGAGACTTTCTATAATATGTGAGTACAACCCATTTTATATTTATACATGTTGACATTCATTCTTCCTCGAAATAAGACGAATTTATGTAGGTGAGGGCGACGCTCATACGCGTGCAACCTCGTCACAATAGAAGACGCGTGTAGCGGCGGGTTAACGGTAAAATATTGCAAAACCTCTAAATTTTAAAGAACCGCTTGGATTGACATGAAATTTGGCATACACATAGCTAACAAGTCAAAGAAAAAAAGTGATATTGTGCCGATATGTGCTTTTGCCCTGGGGGTGGTTATCACCCCCTCTTGGGGGTGAAAAAATATTCGTCCAAAGAAAGTCAGGAAATGGATAAATTGGCTAATTTTAAGTAACTTTTCTTCTATAGAGTTTTTTCAAAGTCAATACTTTTCGAGTTATTTGGCAGTGAATATGTTCATTTTTTCAACAAAATAACCACGCTTTTAGACGGTTTTTCGTAAATAACTCAAATAGTAAGTATTTTTTCGAAAAAACATTCTTAGCAAAAATATAGCCTGTGAAAAATTTAAAATAATGGTGTATACATCACGTCTCTACACCTAGTCTAAGCAGAGTTATAGCTAATGAAAAATAGGTTCATATTCGTCAAATTCCAAATGGAATACTTTAACGTGAAATAACCAAAAAGTAAGCACATATCGGGGAAAATTCATTACAACTTATTTAAAGTGTTTAAAAAAGCTCCATTTTTGTTTTATAAAAAAAATCTCTAACATCAAAAATTAAACAAGTTACGCTCAAAATAAAGATAGTCCCTTTTGGTTTTGGCAAAAAAATTCGAGAAAATCACCCCCTAATTATTATCTTAAATGAACTTTATCGTTACGACTTCACAAGTTTCTTGACTTGTGTATATATTGTTTATACGATCTGTAAGTCTCATCGGCTCAAAGTCCTTATTATTGAAAGGGCTCTAGTTAAAAGGGGTTGAACGAGTCACTGATCACGAATGTATGCACATTTAGAAACACCAAATCTTAATCAATTTTTGTCTAACAGAAAAACAAAAAAATACATGATATTCAGAAAAGCAAATCTGACTTTTCCTGTTTTTGAGATTTTTGGTATCTCTAACAATTTTTAAGTTATTTTGAAAAAAAGCATACGTTTCAAAATTTAAATTTTTTAAAATTTTATTTTGACACCAATTTTTTTCAAAAATAAGCACTTTGAATCGATGAAGCTTACAGATCATATAAACACAACATAAGTAAAATAATTTGTGGAGCGGCAACGATTAATTTCATTTACGTTGCTAATTAGGGGGTGGTCTTCCCGATTTTTTTTTTGCAAAAACAAAAGGGACCAACTTTATTTTGAGAGTAACTTGCTTAAATTTAATGCTAGAAACTTTTTGTAAAAACAGAAATAAAGCTTTTTTTAAACACTTTAAAAAAGTTATATTGGGTTTTCCCCAAAAAGTGCTTAATTTTTTGGATATTACACGTCGAAATATTCTATTTAAAATTTGGTGAATATGAATCTATTTTTCATTGGCTATAACTCTGGTTCTACGAGATCCAGAGACCTAACGCTTACACCATTTTTTTACTTTTTTATATTCAATATTTTTGCTAAGAACGTATTTTTCGACAAAATACTTAATTTTTGAGTTATTTGCGAAAAATCGTCTAAAAATGTGGTTATTTTGTTTAAAAATTAACTTATTCACTCGCAAATAACTCGAAAAGTGTTGACTTGGCGAAAAAGCTCTATAGGACAAAAGTTACTTAAAATTAGTCAGTTTACCCATTTCCGGACTTATTTTGGACATATATTTTTCACCCCCAGTAGGGGGTGAAAGTCACCCCCAGGGCAAAAGCACACATCAGCACAATATCACTTTTTTTCTTTGACGTGTAAGCTATACGTATGCCAAATTTCATGTCAATCCAAGCGGTTCTTTAAAATTTAGAGCAAAAACCGTGAAAGAATGGACTGTATCATCATTACTGCTGTTATCATAATAATTATCATCGTCGTCATCATCATTATCACCATTATAGTAAGGGAGCAAAGTATGCTAAATTTTCAGTCGCTCGAGCGTTATGGGGACCTATTGGGTTGTGATTAGTATGTCCTAAAATCAAAAAAAGTTAAATAAAATTTTCCATTTTAGTGGGCGCTTGCCATTTTTTAATTTAATTTTCCATTTCCAACAATCGTTTTTTCCGATTATAGCGCCATCTATCCATAGTTCGGAAAAATGTCTAGTTGATTATTTTTACGTAAAGAATCCAAATCGGCAATAAAAAATTGAGGGTCGCATTTAAAATTTTAATGTAACCCCCCAGCCCGCCTCCGTGGGAGATCGTGATTGGTACCATTCGATAAATTTTTCAAAAACCTTTTAAAAAGTGTATTTTGCAGTTTTTTGATCTGATATTCATTTTGCGAAATATCGCGGGGTTTTTATTTAAAATTTTAAATTTACCCTCCACCCTCTCCGTGGGGGGTAATGTTTAGTACCATTCGATAGATTTTTGAAAAATATTGAAGAAGTATTTTTTATTAAAATTTTATCTAAAATTATCCAAATTGAATAAAAGTGGGTACATCTATAGTACAAAATCACACAAACGTTTTCGGACCAATCAGTCCATCATCAGGTGGTAGAAACTTTAGATCCAAAGTAGTTGGAACCAGCTACATAGATAGGTCAAAAGACCTTCATTTTACAATAATTGTGCCATTTCGGCTACAACAATGTCGACAATAAGTCGATGTTAAAAGGATTTAAAAATGCAGCGTTATTATAATGTGGTCTTCATCTTGGCCTTCAAACTAACAGACTCAAAAAATTTATATACCATTTACCCACAAGCGAAGTTTTACTTCCTTAGTAAGTAAGTTTTCAAGTAAGAGTAAGAGTAAGAGTCTGTCAGTTTGAAGCCAAGATGGACCCGCTATAATAACGCTGCATTTTTAAATCCTTTTAACATCGACTTATTGTCGACATTGTTGTAGCCGAAATGGCATAATTATTGTAAAATGAAGGTCTTTTGACCTATCTATGTAGCTAGTTCCAACTACTTTGGATCTAAAGTTTCTACCACCTGATGATGGACTGATTGGTCCGAAAACGTTTGTGTGATTTTGTACTATAGATGTACCCACTTTTATCCAATTTGGATCATTTTAGATAAAATTTTAATAAAAATTTATATACCATTTACCTACAAGCGAAGTTTTAATTCCTTAGTAATTTTTTATTATGGTATACAGCCAATGAGAGGAATCTTTTCCTTTTCATTTTATTTTTTAGTTCTTCGATCTGACGTTCATTTCGCGAAATATTCTCATCAGATTTTTGAAATATACATGCGTTTTTTGGCATTTTTCGGATTTTAAACCTCTTATAACTTTAAAACTATTAACTTTTGAGAAAAATGTCAGGATACTTATTTTATTTAGAATGTCCCAAAAAATCTAGAAAAAATATTTTTCCGAGGAAAATAGAAGATTTTTTAAATAGAGTTTTGCCGCACCGGCAAAAAAGTCGGATAAACACGCATATTTAACAATTAAAAAACAACGGTAAAAGTTAAGGTTAGACACAATAACTCTTCAGAATCTTGAAGCTGAATGTTTAATCATCAATTTAAGTATCTTGCAACATCAAAAATACTAATTTGAATAAATATGGAAGTCTCGAAAATGCGTATTTTGGCATTTTTCAGATTTTAAATCGCCTTTTACTCGAAAACTATCAATTTTTAATAAAAATTACAAGATACCTTTCCTGTTTAGAATGATCGAAAAAAGCTAAAAATATATATGTTCCAGAGCAAAGAAACGTGATATTGTTGTATTTGTTTAAAAAAATTGCTTAAACAATTTCTGCCCAAAAATTTCGCTCGGCACCCTTTAGATTTGTTTAAAGGGGGCATTTTTAAATAGAAATACACAAAGAAACCGAATCAGAAATTTTTTCAGACGGGAGCGGTCTCACCACATGGACTATAAGGATTTTTATTTATATTTATAGCAGCATCTCCATTCTTTAAAATTCTCAATGCCTTAAAATTCCGATTATAGATACTGTTTACCACATAACACATTCGCGGTCATGACTGCATATGAAGTCATTTACTCCATAAGAATACGTGTATAAAATGACAGCGTGTCTGCGAATGTGATAAAGAGAAAAATTACTTTACACGATAATTATACCATCCATGTTATTCAAGTAAAAAATATCTCAGATATTTTGATTTGTTTTTCCAACTAAACTTGAATACCTAAATGCACCGTTTAAAGCCCAAAGAGATAACACCTTTCAGTTATAAGATTTGGAAAATTATGGCTAAAAAATTGTAAAGCAGTAGACCCCGATAATATACAAGCAGAAATACATATACAGAAATAACTAATATACAAATATAAATAAAATACTCAACAGAATATACAAATCTGTAAAAATGCATCCGAATGGTGAACGCCGAATTTATTCCACTTCCAGAAAAACCAGGAGCTAAGAAAGGGAAGTCTGATGAGTTATCTTCTAAAACTGTTGCTAAGGATAATCCATAAGAGAATTTAAAAGCTGTGTGAAAGTCAAATTTCCTCCAAACATTTCGGGTTCATAAAAGCTGTCAGAGAGAAAAAGGAATTCCTGAGTAAGAAATGTCACAAAAGTTAAGGATGCTACTCGTCAAACAGCTGTAATAAAATGGAAATTTGCCGGCCATACTATTAGACAAAAAAAAGAAAGATGGAATAAAATTATTACAGAGCGGAGACCATGGACATACAAACGAAAAAGAGGGAGCCAAATAAGATGGGTTGACCTGAAACAGCAAGCCGGCTCAAAATGGTTGCACATGGCTCAGGACAGAAAAAGATGGAGGAGCGAAGGGGAGGCCTATGTCTAATATTGGATGTCGCAAAATTGATAGAAATACTGTTAGTACCAGGGAGGCTTTGTTTTCAGAAGTCTTTTTACAGAGATGCAGAGACGTCGATTGCGACCTATACGCCAGTCTTGTTGACTAAGAGAGAGCTTTTAACTGAGTATACCATGCCAAAATGACGTAAATACGAGAAGTAGCGATAAATAACAACAAATATATGAAAATAATAATTAGAAAGCTTACTGTAATCAAACATCAAATCTCAGATTTGAAGGTAAATATCCCGAGTATTTGAAAATCATGCGTGTCCTGCAGCAAGTATGTATTTTTTCTCCTCTAATCTGTAATCTCTGTTTTTAAAGATGCTCGGACACCGTTTCATTTCTGCTGGAGATTATAATGTTTCAGAGATGCAAACATCACAAATGGAGCTCCAGAATCATAACCTCACGCGGGCGAGAATTATTAAAAGTATTAATGAGAATCATTTAACTCCTCTCTCTACTGGACAGCCTACTTATTGGCCCACCAATAGACAAAAAATTCCCGATCTTATTGATTTCGCTATATTAAAATGAATAACTAACACACACGTATATCCAAATTTCTCCTTCTTTTGACCTATTATCGGATCATTCCCCTTTCTTCATAGACCTACTAAGCCAAATTTATAATTGCCCTAAACTTTTAACATTTTGCAATAAAATAACAAACTGGAATAGGTATAGAGACGGAATAAAAACATCCATTAACCTAAACTTGCCCCTTAAAAGTGACAATGACAGAAAATGCAGTTGCTGACTTAACTACAATTATTCAGCAAGCTGCTTGGTCGTCTACCCCAGAAATTACCTACACACACAACTCCGAGTCGTATCCTGCTCACATAAATACACTTATACTGGAAAAAAGAAAACTAAGAAAGAGCTGGCAGCTCACTAGGCACCCAGAAGATAAAACAAATCTTAATAGAGCTTGCAGATTATTAGAAAGAAACTTGATCCAACATAAACACACTGGAATCACCAACTATTTAAAGAACCTCTCACCTGCAGATGATACAAATTATTCTCTGTGAAAACTAACAAAAAAGCTTAAAGACAACGAACAAATGAATATGCCAATCAGGAAAGCAAATGGCACATGGGCTAAAACTGACAAAGATAAAGCATATACTTTCGCAAATCATTTATGCGAGGTATTTCAACCGCATCAGAGGGAAGTATCAGCTGAGGAGGAAGAAGTTATTCATGAAGGCCTAAACGCACCATATCAAATGGCTGTGCCTATTAAAATTTTTAAGAAATCTAAAGTTAAAAAAGTAATTGATAATCTGGGATATAAGAAGTCACCTGGGTATGATATAATATCTAGTTTGGTACTAAAAAATCTACCCAACGAAGGTGTAAGTTTAATAACCTATATATTTAATTCAATATTAAATACAGGTTACTTTCCACTCCAATGGAAAGTAGCTCAAATTGTTCTAATCCCAAAGCCTAATAAGGATCACACCGAAGTATTTTCATATCGTCCAATAAGCTTGTTGCCTATTATATCCAAAGTATTTGAGCGGCTTTTCCTGGGAAGTCTAGAGCCTATCTTAGATAGCAGCAATGTTTTACCTAATTATCAGTTTGGTTTTAGAAAACAACATGGTACCATGGAGCAAATTCATAGAGTGGTAAAAACTATCAGAAATTCGCTTGAACACAAAAATTACTGTACAGCTGCATTTCTAGATATTTCACAGGCACTCGACAAAGTTTGGCATGTAGGTCTTATCTCCAAAATTAAATCCATATTTCCTTATCCCATAAGTTCTCTATTAAGATCCTGACAGATATATTTTTTCAAAGAGTTGTGGAAATTACCAACCTGTTTCCAATATGTTCTGGAGTTCCACAAGGAAGCATATTAAAACCAACACTCTACTTATTATACACATTAGATCTCCCAACTACCAATAATAAAACAATTGCTACATGCGGATGACATAGTTATCATGGCTTCAAATTCTATAGCAACGGAAGCATCCGAGGTATTGCAAAGTCATCTGCTTAAACTAGAGAGCTGGCTTAAACTGTGGCGAGTCCAAGTCAACAGTTTAAATTCAACACAGATAACATTTACTCTAAAAAAGGTGTTGTGCCACCTTTTTCTATAAATAACACTCCACTACCAGTCAATACAGTCATAAAATACCTCGGATTCATTTGGATAGTAAACTTAATTGTGGCAGCACCACCTGTTTCTATAAATAACACTCCACTACCAGTCAATACAGTCGTAAAGTACTTCGGAATTCATTTGGATAGTAAACTTAATTGTGGCACCCACATTTGGAAAAACTGTCTTCAACTCATTTTAATCTACAGGAAAATGTATTGGTACATGAGTCGAAGATCAAATCTCAGCCTGGAGAACAAACTTCTGATTTATAAGTGTATTTTAAAACCGGTAATATGCAGCACAAATATGGGGAACAGCAAATAATACCAACATTCAAAAACTTCAACGATTCCGTTCAAAGTATTGCACCAGATCTGCAATGCTCCTTGATATGTTACGAACCACAGATTACACCACGACCTACAGCTACCAACTGTTAGCGAAGCGATATCTGCTGTAAACTCTACGTACAAGACCAGACTATCTTGCCATCCAAATCCGCTTGCTACGGACCTGCTCAACATCTCACAAGAAAGAAGACTAAAAAGACCTGACCCTTTGGACCTCTAGTACATCTGGAGAAATAGAGTGCAGTGTCATCGTGAGGTGAAATAATCAAGTGTTAATTTCAGTGATTTTTTAAACTTTTTTCGTATTTTTATTCTTGTTTTTAGACTTCTAATAATTATATGTATTGCCTGTGCTGTCTAAATTTTATCTATAGTTCGTCCCACCTTGACTTACAGTATAGAGAACATAGGCAATGCAGTTCTTATCAGGGTTTTTAGCGTGGTGATGCCGATTTTAGCCAAAAGAATTTGTATTCGAACATTAGAGAGAATAAATTAAAACTGTTTTAGAAAGGTAATCTACAATTTTTGGATTCATATACGTAATAACTATAATATATCAAATATACTTAAAATGCATATGAATCTTAAAATTGTAGATTGTCTTTCTCAAACAGTTTCAATTTAATCTCTCTAATGTTCAATTACAAATTCTTTTTGATAAAATCGGCATCACCCCGCTAAAAACTTCCATAAGGACTGCATTGCCTATGTTCCCTATACTGTAAAGTCAAAGTGGGATGGACTATAATATGTTCCAAGTAACTGTTATGTTGTATTTTAAAATTATAATTTTATATGTCTTATTTTACAATAATTATGCATATTGCTTATTGTTTGTGATGAGACAGATTGCAATAAACATTGGATGTTATTAAAAAAAAATTCCTAAAAATATTTATCGAAGCTTTGCAAGGAATATAAAACGCATTCAAAACAAAATAAATCATTTCAGTCAACAATATGGACTCAATATATACGTAAAGAAGACAAAGCTTATAATAATTAGCAAAGAAAAAATAATAGAAGATTATCTATACGTGCACCAAACGCCAGTAGACAGAGAAACTACAACTACCTCTGCACCATAATAGATGAAGAATAGACCAACAATTATTAGTAGATAGGAGCGTTCATCAGAAAAACTAGATCCACCTTCAACCGGATAAAGACCTTCTATAAAAGGCACAACCTCTCCCTTGGTATAAAGTAATAATAAAATAAAAATCTACGAAATAGAGGTAATAGAATAATATCAGGCTGGTGTTATACAGGGAAGAACAACAACCCATCAAATGTTTATGCTAAAATTATTAAAAAACAATATTCTTTGTTTATGACTACTGTTTTGTAGGATTGATATCTAGGCATGCATAATGCTCTATTTTGATTTCAAACTGGCCTACGACTCTATCTCACGAAACGAACTATACGAGACAATCACTAAGAATATCAAGGAAACTGATGATAAGATTGGTAAAAATGATGCTGATTAGTACAGCCGACACATTAATAAATTAAACAGGCTCAACAAACTTATTTAACCTAGTACTAGAAAATATAAATTGAGGACCCAAGATCCAAGCAATCGGCATGATTCTGAACAAAAGATAACACTGCATAGGTTTCAGACTCTGTGCATCTCACGAAACGGACTATACGAGGCAATAAGATCACTACGAATATTAAGGAATCTGATACGATTAGTAAAAATGTTGCTGATTAGTACAGTCGAAAACAGGCTGGACAGACTTATTTAACGTCGTACTAGAAAATATAACTAGAAGAGCCAAGATCCAGACAAGGGGCATGATTCTGAACAAAATAAAACAGTGCATAGGTTTCGCAGATGACTTGGTAATTCTGACCAAATCAAGGATAGAACTTCGAAAAATGTTCACAAAATGTAAAGAAAAACCTAGAAAATATAGCGTGACTATAAATAAAAAAAAAAGTTATGAAGAGTACAGGGGAAAACAAGGAATGTCATATTTTTTACATATTGAGATAAACACCAATAAAGGTTTAACTCTTATGATATCTAAAAACTACTTAGGGGATTCTTAGCAAAATTCTAGGAATTATCGGTCTATAATCTTATTATAATATTAATCTACAGTAAGTTATTAATTTAATAATGCACCAAAAACTGCTAACATTCCTTATATTTTTCCAGTGGTGTGCGGACAATTCTGGTCCTTGCCTGGATACAAATTCTTAAAAAATTTATATAGACTGATCTTTCTAGTTATTGTTCTGAACGACTAGTCTAGTCGATAATACATACTCAGTTTTTGCTACCCCAAGGCGAAAAAAACCAAAATTCATGAAAAAGTAACATTCCTTGTTTTTCCCCTGTACTCTTCATATGGAATTTAGAGGGAAAAATACGGAAGAGAATAAATGGATCACTCTAAGAACGAATGAGACAGATAGTATAGATTTGTGAAGGTAATAGGATTTGAGTACTTTGGGTAACAGCTAAAAACGGAATAGACGAAGAGACGGAAATAAATAAACGGTTGTTGAAAAATAGCAAAGCACAATGATCATTAAATACACTGCTGAAGGCAAAAAACGTGTCCAGTGCAGCTAAGATTTAAACTTATAAAACAATATTGAGACCAACAGTTTTCTATGTATGTTAATCTTGGAAAATAGGTATATCAAAAAGATAAAAAACAGTTAAAGATTTGGGAGATAAACCTTCTTGGAGAGATCTTGAGAAACAATTTTGGTGGTATAAGGGAGGTTAACGAAGGCTTCTTCTGGAGCAGAAGACTTAACCAGGAACTAATTAAAATTTATGGGAGACTCAAAATAACCCAGAATATCAGGACATAGAGATTTAGATGGTTGCGACATGTTAGACGAATGCCAAAAGAAATGAACGTCCTAAGAGTTATTCTGCAAGCAGAAGAACAAGGGAAGAGAACAAGAGGGAGATCACGAAAGAAATGGCTTGAAGCCGTCAGTACTGACATATAAGAAATGGAAAAACGAGACTGAAAAGACCAGTAAAAAGTGGAAGAAACTAGTCAAGACTTATCGATGTCATGGGTCTCTCACTCTATAGTATCCACACGTTGTTTTGTAATGTTATATATAGTTATGTCAGTTCATATTTTATTAGTTGTCAAAATATAATTTATCGAAATGTCCTTTATTTATTTATTTATTTATTTATTTTCAACGGGACACTGCCCAATAAGATTACAAGTTTATAAGTCCAATATACATAATACATGTGTCAATAATAATAAAACTACAGTAAAATAGTAATAATAAAACAATAATACAATAAAATATAAATATCACAAACTTAAACACATAAATCAGATTCATATATCACAATAATGAATATCCAACAACTACTCAAACAAACAAACGTCTGAGGCCAGAGATGAATTCAGACTTCGGTGCAAAGAAATCTAGATCAGGTTGAGTGTTTGCCCATCTTAGTGCTCGAGATAAAAAGTTGTTATATGCATAGTTGGTTCTATGGATAGGAACATAGAATGTTTGATTTAATCGAGTTCTGCGGAGAGGTACATGGAGACCAACCTGCTGAAGTAGCTGAGGACACAAAACTGTTGAATTAATTATGCCATAGAGCATCTTTGCATCCTTAATTACTCGTCGGTCACGCAATGAGAGAATACCCAATTGGGTTTCAATTTGATAATAATTTAACTGATTTAACTCAAAAGGTATACCCAGTTTATATGCTATGTACCTTAAGAACTTGTGTTGGACTGTCTCGATTTTTGTTATGTAAATATTGTAAGATGGAGACCAAACACAAGAACAATACTCTAGATGAGGTCTAACTAAAGAACAGTATAGTAATTTAATTGCATCAATATTCTGAAAGTCCTAATATTATTTTATCTGAAGATATAATAAATTGGCGATGAGATAAATAATTGAATAACCAGATTGTTAAATTACATATCAAACATTGATCCAGATCAATTTAGACAATTTATGATGGTCAACCAGGAAATTTTAGATCAAGTGCATAACAGATTGACAAGGACTTTAAATTTAAATAAGACTAATCATTTTAAAACTTTATTCGAAAATTTTATTAAACAAAAAGCAAACTTCAAAATTTACATAGAACGTTTCGAAAACTAGCTTAAAATCAAACACGTTTTCGATGACAAGAAATTTGCTTTAGACTTACTATTGAATTCTATTGGCTCTGCAAATTTTTCAATGCTTTCATCCTTAGTTGCACCTCACAAAATTAGAGATTTTGATTACAACACCATTGTAAAGAAACTTGATAATCGCTTGAATACAAAGAAAAATATTCTTGTGTTGCAGCATAAATTTCTTTCCTTATATTAACAAGAAAATCAGTCAATTTCCGAATATACTACTGCTCTAAAGCAAGCTACTCTTGAATGTGAATTTATCTCTACGTGCGAATATCAGGCAAACATTCCTGAACATTTTTTACGAGCTCAGTTTATTAGAGGCATCAAAGATAACTTAATTGGAGAACGTATTTTGGAATCCAACGAAAAATCATTTAGAAAATTATAAGAAAAGGCTTTAATCTTAGAATCCTCAATTACCGACAGTAAAGAATTTTCAACAATTCTTTAGATATCAACCAAATCAATCAATCTAGACAGAGACCAAATTCAGCGTTTTATATTAGGAAGCGTTCCCATTCTAGGTCAAGAAACTATTTTCAAGAATTGGTGATAGACAATCGATGTTTACGATGTGGTCAGCAACATCTTGTTAAAAACTGTAAAATCAATCCTAAACGACTTCAGTGCATAGGTTGTAAAAAATATGGTCACGTCATTTCAGTTTGTATTTCAACGCTTTTAGCAAACAAAGATAAATCTAACTCAACCCATAATCTAAACGACTATCAACCATCAACCAGCGAAACAAAACCAGAGGATATTTTTGGCATTCATAAAATTGTAGACATTTATGAAAATCAATCTTGCAGAGATGCTGAAAAATTGTATGTGACAGTGCTTATTAAAAACAAACCGGCAACATTTGAAGTTGATTCTGGGGCAGGATTTACACTCATCTCAAAATCAAAATTTAAAGAACTAGATCTTGATTTACCACTTCAAAAATCCGATATTGCCTTTAGATTATATACCAAAAACGTATTTTATCCCCTGGGGAAAGCAAAAACATCAATACAATATCAAAATAAAATTTCAACAGAAGAATTTTACGTAGTTCCTGATGAACTCCTTAGACTCCTTATTAGGACGTGTATGGATAAGACATTTAAACATTAACCTTCAAAACATCGATAGCTCAACAGGAATCAGACAAATCAAAAATATACCGGCTTATGAAGAAGAATTTGTTTAAAAATATTCAGACATATTTGAAGAATCAATAATTGGACTTGTATCAAATTTTAAAGTAAATTTGCAACTGCGTAAAAATGCCATATTTTAAAGAACGAGATGTACCGTATGCCCTTAGGGAGAAAGTTGAGAAAGAACTTGACAACTTAGAAGCTCAAGGAATTATATCGAGTCAACCATAGTCATTGGGGTTCACCACTGGTTGTTATTCCAAAAGCTGATGGAGGTGTGAGACTTTGTGTAGATTAAAAAATTGGTGTTAATGAGAGAATTGTGTCCGCAAACTATCCAATATTTTTGTCGATTGGATGTATTCAAAGCATATCTTCATCTAGCAGTAGACGAAGAGAGCAGTATTATCCAAACTATAACAAAACATCGAGGAACATATCGAATGCATCGACTGTCTTTTGGAATTAAAACTGTCGCTTCAGAGTTCAATCGAATTATTGATCAAGTTCTATCCGGTCTATCAAAAACTCACTCATACTTGATGACATAATTGTTCATGGAGCCAGTAAACAGGAATGTCGACAAAATCTTGACGCATGTCTTCAACGACCAAAAATGTTCAATCTACACCATAATCGCAAAAAGTGTACTTTTTTCGAAACCACTACAGAATATCTTGGTCATCTTATCAAGCACAACGAAATTTTAAAATCTCCAAAAAAGATTCAAGCTATTCTCGACATGCCACGACCCACAGATGTGGATGGAGTTCGAAGGTTTCTTGATATGGTAATGTATTATACCCGATTTATTCCTAATGCTTCAACTAAAATGTACCCTCTACGGAAACTTTTACAGAAAAGAGCAAAATTTATTTGGAGTAATTCATGTGAAACAGCTTTCAACAAATTAAAAGAGGAAATTGCGAACGATCAAGTTTTAATTCCACATGATCCAAGTTTGCCCGTAGTATTAGTTAGTGATGCAAGTCCAACCGGTGTTGCAGGGGTGCTTTCTCATGTTATTGATGGAATCGAAAAGCCTATCGCATTTGCTTCAAGATCTCTTACCAAATGTGAACAAAATTATAGTCTGTTAGACAGAGAAGCACTTGCAATTATGTTTTCAGTAAATCACTTCTTCATGTATCTTTTGGGGCGTAAGTTTAAACTTATCACTGATAACAGCCCTCTAACGAGAATTTTTCATCAAAATTCAAACTTACCTTCAATGACTTCTGCTAGACTACTTCTATATGCATCATTTTATCGGGATTTGATTACGAAGTCGAATACAGAAAATCTGCTGACCACGTTAACGTCGACTGTTTTTCTAGAGCTTCTATCAATCAACCTTCATCTTCTTTAGAACAAATTCTCAACGAAGAAATTAAATCTATCTGTCATGAGTCAATAAAAGAAATTTCAACATAAGATCTAACCTATCAAAATATCAAAAATGCCACAAATCACAAAATCTAAACGAACATGATTTCACTTTAGAAAACGAGATCTTTTTAAAAGTCATATAATTGTTATTTCAACTCAACTCCAACGACTGGTCCTATCACAACTTCACAGAACTCACATAGGCATTACAAAGATGAAACAACTTGCAAGAAAGTATTGCTATTGGAAAAACATAGACAGAGACATTGAACTTATGGTCAACTCATGTCAACTTTGCGCTGAAATTAGAAAATCACCTTCAAAAGCTCCACTACTCCACTGGGATACTCCAACAGAAAATTGGGACCGCATCCATATTGATTATGCGGGTCCATTCCAAGGTTTTTTATTTTTTTGTTGTGGTCGACGCTAAATCACGATGGGCTGAAATCAAAGTTCTTAGGGATGCGCCAACATCAGAAAAAACCATCGATATTCTGTTAGAGATATGTTCTACTCACTGATATCCTTAAGTTATGGTATCAGACAACGCTACAATTTTTGTAAGTGATCAATTTAAAAAATTTTCAAAAACTCATGGTATTTTCCAAAAGTTTATTGCTCCTGGTCAATGGTCATCCTGCTACAAACGGCTTAGCTGAACAAAACGTTCAAACCCTAAAAATGAGACTAAAAGCTATGTCTACTGATCGTTTACCCATGAGTCTGAAAGTACAAAAAATTCTTTTAAAATATAGAGCGACACCACTTTTCTGTGGAAAATCACCAGCTGAAATGTACCTGAACAGATGTTTCAGAATCGTACTCGACGCACTACGTCGACTAAAACTTAGCAGATCAGAAAATCAACACAATGGTGCAAGACAATTAAATGTGGAGGAGAGAGTACAAGTACGGTATTACCAAGGTAACCAGGAACTTTGGAAATTTGGCACAATTGTTAAAAAGTATGGATTGTTACATTACCAAGTCCAACTTGATGATGGCTATTGTTTAAAACACATTGGTCACATTGGTCACATTGACCAAATTCGTAAAACCATGGTACCTAAAAAGAATGTAAACTTTGTAAACGAACCAGAAGTAATTAATTATTAGCCACAGTATCAAGAACCCCCCTGCATCTTCTGCCTTCTATCCAACCTCCAGTCTAGGGATGGCGGTTTTTGACAAAAAACCGGTTTTCGGTTATACCGATTTTTTTTGCTTACGGTTTAACCTGGCGGTTATAACCGGCCAAAAAAAAACGGTTTTTTGAAAAACCGGTTTTTGGTTTTTTTAATCCAATAGGTTACAAAGTTACATTTACAATTACAATTTTCCTCTCCTCCCAAAATCAAAAAATTCCCCAACCATTTCAACTTATAAAAAATTTCCCAGACTCTTTGAAATGGGATTTAAAAAAAATAATATTAACATAAATATTTTACTTAAAAATAAATTGGATAATGCAATATGTATATCTTTTATTTTTACTACAATCAAAAAAAAATTATCATGTATTACTTTTAACAAGTTTGTATATATTTCTAGAATAGGTACATTTTAACTAATTTAATACTTCCTGTACGGTTTTGAAAACGTAGGGAAATTCTTGGAGATTCGTATTCGTAATCAGTAATACGATATGCATAGGTAGAGCATTATTTTTGGTAATCAGATAAAATCATTCACCGACTTTCAATGTCAAGAGTTAAGAGTTTAGTGTGAAAAATAGATGATGTTTGGCTTGCGTCTAATTCAAACAGTCACTTCTTATGTAAATATTATGATTACAAATACCTTTTCAAGGAAATATTACATAAAACTTAATAACTGATTCTGCTGGCTGATGTGAGATTGCTCTTCAGTTTGCTTCTGTATTTATAAAATAAAATAAAATTTGAATTATGGTTTTGTTTGGAATAGTTACTTGAGAATAATAATTATGATTGGGATCCCAAATAATACCTAACCTAATCCTAATCACCGTAAAAACCTAATAACCGGTTTTTTCTTTAAAAAGAAAAAACCGGTTATAACCGTGACAAAAAAATAACCGGTAAAACCGGTTATTGCGAAGTAAAAAACCGGTTTTCGGTTTAAACCGGTAGGTTTTTCCCATCCCTACTCCAGTCCATTTACATCCAAATCCTATCAATGAAAATGTAGATTCAATGATAGAACCTGATCATCCTGATAATAAACTGGTATCCATTACTGAACCTGCTGTTGAAAAACGTAATGATCTTCCACAGTAAAGAAGATCTGAACGAATTCGACTTCTAAATTCAAGATTTTAGATTTAGGTTTTTAATTATTTTGTATTTTTTAAGTTCAAAATAGCGTGGGAGAATATAGTATCCACATTTATTTATAGTAGTTGTTATGTAATGTTATAGTATATACTATTATATAATAACTATATTATATAATAACTATACATATATGGTATATATGGTACTCGTGATTAGGATCTTTTTATACTTTTTAGATCTACTATTATTTTGTGTCATATTATGATTCCTTGATGTCGATGTATCTTTAATACCATTTATGTTTTATTGTAACAATACATATCTATATTTTCACGTGAATGGAGAACTGTTTGTATACATTTGTACGTACAAATATTTTCCATGTGCCAATTATAAAACGTATTCAACCTCTTACTAGCATAAATGGTGAATCAATACTAAAATGCCAAGAGACGTCTAAAATACGGACCAATGTGCCGTGTACATTACCCCTATATATACACGTAATATTACGATACCTACAGTAAATAACATGTATAATGTATATCATTAAAATTTCAGCTTCAAGGAGCTCTAGTTCCATCTTTGCTGATATTTACACTCTAGTATTTTCCATTAGTGCACCGTTGCATCGCTATCTACCATTGTCGTTCCCGTTAATAACCGAAGGAAATGTGGCTTATTTGGGCCAGGTCAGGAACATTCATTTCACGGACATTTATTCTCGTATATTTTACATTATCCTTAATTAAAAGGCCTTCACATGGATGATGGTGATTTAGGTGACATTTAATATATCAAATACTACCCTTTTACTATTTTCTTGCGGTAATTTGGGGTTTTGTTCATCATATAATTGAGAATAAATAGCTGTAATATTTACAAACATTATTCTAAAGAGTATTCTCAGAGGTCGGTCTTGGCGGTCCAGTTAGCTGGGGCTCAGTCGATCGACAAGTTTAGTGGATTTGCGATTTGCGATCGCTGGTTCGAGCCTCAGCTAGGTCATGAAATTTATAAAAGGCCAACGCCGTAGTATAAAACTCAATAGAGTCTACGGCTTGGTCTGGAATAAACTGGCGTCTGATCGGCCTATGGAGGAGCGGTACGGGAAGGGATAAGGGCTTCCGGCTTGGTGATACTCCTCCATAGATCCCTACCGAAGGGCGTTGACGCCTAAGAACGGTGTATACATATATATTCTAAAGAGTTGAGTCTCACATACGTGAGCGTTAGTACCACTGGTAGTATAAAGCTTAAACCATGCAGCAACCTATGCGTCACCGCATAAGTTCGCCTCCGGAGAGACAAATAACAAACAACGAATGCGCGTATTTGATAGGTACGTCAGAAAAAAACTGCCATAATTTTGGTTCCCGATCATCTAAAGGCTTGCTTAACGCTTAAAATTCAGGTTTTGATATATTTTATTAATAATTTGTTGAATTCATAATGGAGAAAAATCAAACAGATAAGAGAAATCATTAACCGCAACGTGTGTTCGCGTACCTATGAAGCAAGAAACTCAATTTTTAGGTGGTCAAAAAACTAGTTCGGACTAAGAAATATGAATTATTGTAGAAATAGAGATAAGTACGCTATAACTGCACTTCATAGATGGCAATATATTATGTAATATCCAAACAGACGTACTGAGAGCAGCAGAGTCCACCCTGGGAAATAGGAAAAAGGAGAAAAGAGGAGCATGGTTTGATGACGAGTGCAGACAAGCAATAGAGAAAAAAAATGAAGAAAGCAAAATGTAAATAACAAGAAGAACACGGGAAAGACGAACGTTATTTGAAGTCGTAAGACAAAAAGCAAACAAGATATGTAGAAATAAAAAGAGAGCTTTTGAAAATCGACAAATAAAATAATAGGGCAGTCAATAAGGATATTTGGCTCCGAATTCCATCCTACTACATCGATTTATTTGATATTTTCACAGTAAGTAGGGAATAGCTCAAGAAACAAAGTCTACCCTATGCCGATGTGTGCTTTTATCAAAGGGGCGGTTCCCACCCCTTCTCGGGGGTGGAAAATTTTTTAGCCAAAAAACAACGGAAGTGGCTACAGAACCTAATTCTAAGCAAAAACTGTTCTATAATTTTTTTTAAACTCGATACTTTTTGAATTATTCGTGGTTGAAAATTGGCCATTTTCATTGAAAAATGACACCTTTTCGGACGGTTTTTTGCGAATACCTTAAAAACTATGCATCTAACTAAAAAAAACTGTATAAAACATTTTTGTAGCTGATAAAAAACAAAGAGACTTCTTCTTTCATAAATCTTTTAGTTAAAATACAAAAAGAGATAAGGTAGGTGAAAAAGTTTGTTTTTTTTGTGCATGCTCAAAATCGGTGTATTCAACTTGAAATAACAGAGAAACGGTCAATTTTAGGTGTATAATCCTACCAGTACCTTTTATAGTGATGACCTTTAAAATGAGCAGTAATAAATGTCAATTACATACAAACTAAACGAAATATGCTGCAAAGAAAATTGATGACTAATGTATTTTAAGAAAAAATTAGAAGTTTATGTAACCCCTCATCAACCAGAATTTAAATGAATCGTTTTCCTTCTAAAATACGTTTTATTATAGTGTTATTTCTATGTTCAAAAAGTTGGACGGGTTTAAAATGAATGGTTTTTGAATAAAGTAAGATCAAATTATAGAGCGCATTATTTCATTTTTTCTAAAAATCTTCTTTTTCTCCATGTAACCTGAAAATGATAGACATAGTAATGAAGAGTAATAACAAATTTTTTATCTAAAACAGCCCTTCATTTTTGCATAGTACCTGTTTTTCGTATCTTTTATCATTTTCGAGTTACATAGCGAAAAAAGAAGATTTCTAAGAAAATTTAAAAATGCGCTCTATAATTTGACTTTATTTCTTTCAAGGACCATTCATTTTAAACCCGTCTAACTTTTTGAAAATAAAAACAACACTATGTTAAAAGGTATTATAAAAGGAAAACAATGTATTTAAATTCTGGTGGATGAGGGGTTAAATATATTTCTCATTTTTGTTTAAAATACAGTAGTCATCATTTTTTTTGTAGAATATCTCGTTTAGTTTTAACGTAATTGGCATTTGATATTGCTCATTTTAACCCTTAAGTACTAACATTTTAAATCAATGACGTAAACACTAACTAACCGCCTGACAGGCAGGTTTAACATTTTACTGGTTATTTTTTTTTGTTAAATATTTTAATGCAACAAAATATTTCGATGACTTACTGAAAGTATTAGTTATCTTAAAAAACACAGTAATTGATCTAGTTTTTCTAGATTTATTACAATAAAAAACATTATAACAAGAATGGTAGGATTGTTTTTGTGGCTTTTTGTTCCTGAAAAAAGTGTGATAAAAATGAAAGAAATTAAAGAAACTTGATAAAAATTTACAAGTGAGTTAAACAAAGAGCAATAAAAATGAAAATAAAATTATTTTTAAAAAATGTTAAAACAATAAAAAACTGACATGCCCTAAAATTTGTACAGTGTATCAATGGTAGTCAGTGGCAACATTTTCATCACAAATTGATCCCACTTCACTTATGTCGTCTTCTACCTCATCAAGTCATTTCAAAAGAGTTTCCTCATAGTCTTTATCCCCTTATTTGAACTTTTTGATGAACTGAGGCAATTTATGTTTAATGACGAACTGATCACAAACACTAACACCCCGTCTATTAGTCGGAAATCATACTTTGAGTCTAAATATCTTTCGAATAACAACCTGCCGAAAATTGCCGAATTCAATACTACTAAATAACAACCCAACTTGAAAAGTCATAAACGGGTGACCTTCAAAATTTTCTAGGAAAGGAAATATCTCACTTTCAACAAGCGATGCCGTCTGAGAGACGGTGTGTTAGTAATTAAGGGTTAAAGGTCTTTTCGAGCACTATAAAAGGTACTGGTAGCATTATATACCTAAAATGGACCGATTCTCTATTATTTTATATTGAATACACCGATCTGAGCATGCCCCAAAAAAACAAATGGTTCTCGCCGACCATATCTCTTTTTGTATTACAACTAGAAGATTTAAGAAAGAACGAATCTCCTTGTTTTTTTATAAGCTGCAAATATGTTTTATGCAGTTTTTTTAGTTATATACATAGTTTTACCGTATTCGCAAAAAAAGTCCGAAAATGTTTATTTTTCAATGAAAATAGCCTATTTTCAACCTAGAATAACTCAAAAGTATTGAGTTTTCAAAAAAATATATAAAATAGTTTTTGCTCTTCCGTGGTTATTTTGATCGAACAATTTTCCACCTGTGAGAAAGGGTGGGAACCGCCCTCAAGATAAAAGCGCACATCGGCGTAGGGTAGACTTTGAATTAGAAGATAAGTAGAGGCTATTCCCAAAATTTCATTAAAATCCATGCAGTAGGATCGAATTCGGAGATAATATCCTCTTCTTGCTCTCATTGACTGGCGTACAAATGGAAGAAAATTTCAAAAACAACGAAATCATAGTGGCTTACGAATACATAGAAATGATAAAAACTGGAGATAAACTCCAAACAAGTCTATGAAAGACGAAAGTAGGCAAATTTTTTATTCATTCTTTTTAGACCCTACTTGAAACACAAGTAAATATGGAAGATAAAATGGGTACGAACCACGTAGAAGATAATGAAGTATACAATGAAGTAGAAGCTCCAACCATAGAGGAAGTTCTCGAAGTTATTAAGGTCCAGAAAAACAATAAAGCCCCGGTAACTGACGAAATACTAGCAGAACTATTTAAGGTAGGTGGCGACCACCTAGCAAGTCACATCCACACGCTCATCAAAGACATATGACAAGAAGAGAAAATACTCGACGACTGAAAGAAAAGTATAGTATTCCCAAACTATAAAAAAGGAGGCACACTCCAGTGCAAAATCTACCGTGGAATTTCTCTACTATGTACAACATATAAAGTCCTCAAATATACAGGGTGTAACAAATATGCAGGTCATAAATTAAATCACATATTCTGGGACCAAAAATAGATCGGTTTAACCCAACTTATCTTAGTACAAATGTGCACATAAAAACGTTACAGCCCTTTAAAATTACAAAATAAAAATTAATTTTTTTCCATATATCGAAAACTCTTAGAGATTTTTTATTGAAAATGGACAAGTGACATTCTTATGGCAGGAAAATCTTAAAAAAAAAATTATAGTGAAATTTGTGCACCCCATAAAAATTTTATGGGGGTTTTGTTCCCTTAAACCCCCCCCCCAAACTTTTGCTAACGTTCCAATTAAATTATTATTGTGGTACCATTAGTTAAACACAATATTTTTAAAACTTTTTTGACTCCTAGGATTTTTCAATAATCTAGTTTTTATCGAGATGCGGCTTCTTCTTTAATATGTTTACACAAAAATTTTATGGGGGTTTTGTTCCTTTAAACCCCCCAAATATTTGTATACGTTCCAATTAACCTATTATTGTGGTACCATTGGTTAAACAGTGTTTTTAAAACTTTTTTGCATCCTACCATTTTTTCGATAAGGCATATTTTATCGAGATATGGCTTCTTTTTTAAATTTGTTCAAAACCTTCCTAAAAATGTAAATTTTCATTACCAGGTCTCTATATAATAATAGTCATACGTAACCCTATACAAAAATGTGATGGATTTGACAAATAGTCAAAATATTCTCGATAAATACTCGCTTTATGAAAAAGTACTAAGAGGCAAAAAAGTTTTAAAAACATTGTGTTTAATGGTACCAGAATAAGAATTTAATTGGAACGTACGCCAAAGTTTGGGGGGTTTGAGGGAACAAAACCCTAATAAAATTTGTATGGGGTGCACAACTTTCACTATAATTTTTTTTTAAGATTTTCCTGCCATCAGAATAGCACATGTTCATTTTCAGTTAAAAATCTCGAATAGTTTTTGATATATTGGAAAAATCGATTTTCATTTTGTAACTTCAAAGAGCTGTATCTTTTTTTATGTGCACATTTGTACTAAGGTAAGTTAGGTTAAATCGATCTATTTTTGGTCCCAGAATATGTGGTATAATTTATGACCTGTATTTTTGTTACACCCTGTATTATAAACCATCCGCTCCAACCACTACTAGAAAATATTATTATAGAGTATCAGACGGGCCTTTGACGGGGAAGATCGACACTGGATAAAATATTTGCAGTCATGAAGGTCTTGAGCAAATCAAGGAAACACGTCGTTGATGTTCACAACGTGTTTGTAGACTTCAAACAGGCATACGACTCAGTTAAAAGGAACAGACTATACTATACAGGGTGTCCAGAAACTCTACCGACAAACGAAGACAGGAGATTCCTCAAGTAAATTTAAGATAATTTAACCCAATTCACTTAGTCCGAAAATGCTTTTTAAGGGAGCTAGAGCTCTTTGAAGATGGCGTCTTGTAATTAGTTTTTCTTAAATGCCTCTAGAACGCTTCTATTTAAAAAAACAAAAATTGGTACGCGTATTTATCTTCAAGATATAAATCTATTCCATACATTGCAAATTTCTAGTACCGATCATAGACGTCCGTTTTGGGTAGTTCAACGGTTATTTTATCGCATAACTTTTTTATCTTTAACTTTTATGCATTTCTGATACTGGATTATTAAATTGTGAAGTATTCTAGTACTAAAAGCTACTCTTGTTTTAAATCGGTAGGACACACCGTTTTCTAGAAAAATCGATTTGAAAATTTTTCACTTTCTGAATTACAAAAAAAAATTCCAAAAAAAATCTGTTTAGAAAGACGAAAACTGGTACATTTATTTATATTCCAGAGATAAATCGATTTCATTAACTGCGAATTTCTAGTACTGGTCATAGGCGTCCGTTTTGGGTAGGTCAACAGTTATTTTATAGCATAATGTTTTTGTCTTGAATTTTCGAGCATTTTTGTCAATAGATTATTAAATTATGAGGTATTCGAGTACTAAACGTTACTCTTACTTTAAGTTCTTTCAATTTTTTTTCAAATTCCAAAAATGAAAAACTTTCAAATCGATTTTTCTAGCAAACGGTGCATCCTACCGACTTAAATCAAGAGTACCTTTTAGTACTAGAATACCTCACAATTTAATAATCCGGTGTCAAAAATGCATAAAAGTTAAGGACAAAAAAGTTATACGATAAAATACCCGTTGCTCTACCCAAAACGGACGCCTATGACCGGTACTAGAAATTTGCAATCGATGGAATCAATTCATCTCTGAAAAGTAAATACGCATACCAATTTTCGTTTTTCTAAATAGAAGCCTTCTGGAGATATTTAAGAAAAACTAATTTCATGACGCCATCTTCAAAGAGCTCTAGCTCCCTTCAGAAGCATTTTCGAACTAGGTGAATTGGGTTAAATTGTCTTAAAATTATCTGAGGAATCTCCTGTCTTCGTTTGTCGGTAGAGTTTCTGGACACCCTGTATATTGGCTGAATTGGCAATACCACGCAAACTAATTAGACTCATTAAAGCCACAATGGATGAAACTCAAGCATGTGTACGAATAGAAAACCACTGGACAGACTTTTTCAAAATCTCGCAGGGACTGACGCAGGAAGATGGGGTAGCCCCAACATTGGTTAACCTGGCACTGGAGTATGCGGTTAGGCAAATGCAAACTGGACGAGAAAATTTACTGACAAACAGAAAGGTTCAAATGGCCTCTTATGCCGATGGTACTAATATTATGAATAGAACATCAACAGGAGCACAGCAAACATACACAGAGTTAAAAACGTAAACGAAAAGGCTAGGTCTGGAAAATAACACAGAAAAAACAAAAATAATGATACAGACCAGAAGAAATAAATAGTCCTATAGTCTCACAAAACATTATACATGAAGATGACATTGAAACCGTTGGAATGTTTGGGAGTAGAAATATAATATGCCGACAGATCAGAAGATAGAGAAGTACTGAGGAGAATAACGCAGGCAAACAGAGCTTATTTTGCCCCCTAAATATGTCCACCGAAATACAAAGATAAGAATCTATAAAACCTTAATTCAACCAATCACATGCTATGGCAGTGAAGCATGGGTCCTGAAAGAAACAAGTCCAAAAACAAACTCGAGACCAATATGTGGACCATATAGAACAATTTGGTGTTGGAGGAAAACTTTTACTTTGGATGTTTGGGTTAGGCCTTTTTTTAGACCAATTATACTATACTACTTTCGTAACTTTGGAACCGTTCATTTCAGAAGGATTGTGCATAGGGCCTTTTTTATTTAAAATTGAATGAACAACATTTTTGTGTAGAAGTTTGTTCATGCTAAACAGCATAGTTTTAGAAATATTGACGAAAAACTTAAAAAACTACGAATTTACCGACTTCTCCCACCTCTCCCCCCCCCCCAAACCAGACCCTCAAAATAGTGTGACTTTTTTCTGAACATTATGTGGAGCATATAGAACACTTTGGTGTTGGAGGATAACTTTCACTTTGGATGTCTGGGTTATGCCATCTTCTGGATCAATTTTATCATTCTAATTGTGTAATTTCTCAAACTTAGGTAAGTTTATTCTCCTTTAAACAATACATGTTTTATATTTCCTTATTTTAGAAGATATTTTATGAAGCAATATAAATATCTATTCACGTTTACATAAATATATACATAAGAGACCCGAAAACTATCTCACTGAATAAATTATTTTATATAATATTAACTTTCAATATAATATTTTAGATACAAAACTGCAAGTTATTATAATTTAGTAGTGCATTTTCATGCTACATCTAAATTCAAATACCCTATTCCCTAAGACGATTTATTAAAATTTCATTTTCAGATCCATTTTACCTATCGGGTGCATATAAAACAATTTTTCATTTTATCTAAATAGGTCAGTTTGTTTTGTTGCCAGAAAAGATTTCCTTTAAATTATCTCTTTTACGTCCAATAACATCAATTGCTTCAGAAAAATAATTTTCTTTCTTAACGGAAACTAAATTATTGCAGTTGTTTGCAGTAAAGCTTTATTGGGAACAGTAGCGTTACGATAAAAGTTTAATAAATGAGAATGATTCGATGTTTTCTCCAGTTTATAACAGGCTATTTACCACGAAAGTTTGCTGAAAAAAGTTACAGCAGTAGATTGATAAACATTAGGGTGGGTCGAAAAACAATAATGTTTCATTTTTTAATCGCTATACCGCGGAAAACTTGCCTTTGGGGTATATAAGTAAAATACAAAGTAAAATAAAGTTATATATTAAACCCCCAGCTACCGCATCATACCTAAATTTAGTTTTTTTCAGAAATCAAGACATTTTTCAATTGTTTTTACAATCTTTAGCCAATAATATTTAAACGTGCTATAGTGAAAACTGTTTAGTTAACAGTTTAAAAAATAGGAAATAAATTTGAAACAGACAATATCTTTTAATTTGCGGTAGCGCAAAATACTAAAAAAGTGTTAAAATTCACATATTAGATTAGCACCTTAAAAGAAGGTGAGGTCTAGTATGTTGTGTTGGGTGTTAATAGCACAATACATTTTTTGGTGTTTTACTTTACACCCCATTTAATTGGAATATAATTATTATAGTGTGTTTAAAGTTATAAAGGATATAAATAAAACAACTTATAATTTTAATAATATGTTTAATTGAAACAAAAAAGAAACCAAATTGTAGCCAAACAATGTCAACAAATTAAATAAAATTTTTACTTTAGGAAGAGTCTTTTACTCATTATTTCTGAGTGGGTACGTTGAAGCTTCGCTTGCTGTCAAACCTTGGCATCGAAGCTCTGGATGCTACGGCAGATTTGATAAAACCATCTCGTTCCTAACCACTAGGAGGACTAGGGAGGACTAGTTAATCGCAATCTTTTGAGTAAAGATAAATAGTATCTTCTAGACATATGTTGTGCGATAAAGTCAGGCAACTGCCCTGTGGACTTATCTGTTCGAGAACCGGGTCCACTTTCCCACTCTCGATGGTTGACTACAGCTAACAGAGTTTTGAGACTGTATGTAAGTGTGGAAACGTCTTCAGTTGAACATAAATTGTTAGTATCCCTCATTTTTAAATCATACATGCCTGTATGGTTCAAAATAAAGTACAGCAAATACATAACAGATGGACCTAAACACGTTTTTGAGACTATTAAATCAACCAGATTTCTACCAGAGAATTTGATTAAAGTAGTTGATCCTGTAATCGAAAGAAATGCATTTTTTCCCACCCAGAAACTTTGCTACTGAGGATGATAGTGGATGAAAGGAAACACATAAGAGAATTATTATTCCGAAGAATAATCAAAGCAATGATGTTAGCTACAGAAACAGAAACAATTAGGGTTTTTCGACCTCCAAAAATCACCTTTCATGCGACTGGCTCTACTGAATTATTTGATTGGAACACCACTGAAATTACATTACTATTAGTGTTACGGAGAGTCTCTGATGATGAAGTTTGGGCTAAAATCACGCTGGTGAAACACCCGAGGATTGGAACTTTGGAAAATTTCCATGTCATACTCAAGCCGTGGAACGCTGCGTCAAGTTAGTGACTGAAGCATCTAAAAAAGTGGTCGGTGCTAAGTAATGAGATGGTTTCATAAGATCTGCCGTAGCATCCAGAGCTTCGATGCCAAAGTTTGACAGCAATTGCAGCTTCAACGTATCCACTCAGAAATAGTAAGTCAAAGACTCTTTCTAAAGTCAAAATTTTATTTAATTTGTTGATATTATTTGGCTATTATTTGGTCTCTTTTTTGTTTCAATTTAACATGTTATTAAAATTATAAGTTGTTTTATTTATATCCTTTATAACTTTAAACACACTATAATAATTCTATTCCAATTAAATGGTGTGTAAAGTAAAAGAACAAAAAAGGGATTGTGCTAATAACACCCAACACAACATACTAGACCACACCTTCTTTTAAGGTATAAGTGAATTTTAACAATTTTTGAGTATTTTGCGCAACCGTAAATTAAAAGATATTGTCTGTTTCAAATTTATTTCCTATTTTTTAAACTATTAACTAAACAGTTTTCACTATAGCCCGTTCAAATACTATTGGCTAAAGATTGTAAAAATAATTGAAAAATGTCTTGATTTCTGAAAAAACTAAATTTTAAGTGGGATGCGCTAGCTGGGGGTTCAATATATAACTTTATTTTACTTTGCATTTTACTTATATACCCCAAAGGCAAGTTTTCCGCGATATGGAGATTAAAAAAATGAAACATTATTGTTTTTCGACCCACCCTAATAAACATCCTATCATGTATAGAGATGATTTTCGTGGATTTAAAATCGACGTAACTGGCTCACCACTATGGTTCATTTTTCAAATAGGTGGAGTAAACTCAAAAGACGGATTCACACTCAATAATGTCACTGGAAAAAAAATAACGAGATTCATCTTCTTTTTTTGTGGTTGATCATGTCGGCCTTAGACGGTAATCCATAAATATTATAATATACTGTCTGACCACAATATAATGTTAGCGTCTAGAGTACGCCAATGTGTTAAACAAAACGTGTTTTTATACCGCCTCTGACAGTATGAAAGACGGAACGGGAAGCTATTTGAATATTCTCGGTGAGGTGAACGGAGAATAAACAAAAATTATAATAGGTAAGTCCCGAGCACTTCCGAACCCTTCCGACCCCGTTGACTTGGCGTGTTGAGCGATTTTGACGTTTCGTTTACCCATCCTATACGAGAGGTGATCGTAATTCCTTACATATTTTTCCCTCTGGCGAGTTAAGCGAGAGCGTTGTAATCTCCGTATATGTCCATTTTACATTAATAAATAAATGCATTTCCTATCGTCGTTTAGTATCATTAATTCGTGTATCAAATATCGTCACATGGGCCCGAAGTTTACGAAAGTCCTATATGCAGATTGTAATTAACAAGTAAATTAAGAAGTAATTAATGCTAATTATCTTACCTTTTGTATGTTTTCTTCTGAAATAAATATCTTAATGATGAAAGATGAAGTTAGTTACTCTCGACGCTAGTCAATTGGGGTATGGAGAACAGTGCCTACGATCTTTCCGATGAGGCTCCAATAAGAGCCGAAAATCGCGATTCAGAGGACTGGACTGCGCTCCGTATTCTAATTGAAAATTAAGATTGTTTTGCCTTCGCATTGCAACTGAATAAAAATGGTATTCAGTTTTATTTTATAGTCGTATTACTCCGTAGAGTAACCAGGTGAATTTTCCGTTGGAACTTTACCGAGCTGCAGACGGGGGATCTGAATTGCATAGTGTAGAATTCCTTCCGAGAGGAAGACCACATATGAGATGGGTTGATGATATTAAAAGAGTAGCCGGAACGAATTGGAAATATGTTGCTCAGGATAGAGACCGATGGAAGGAGTTGGGAGAGGCCTATGTCCAAACGTGGACGATAGAAGGCTAAGAAGAAGAAGAAGAATTCCTTTCCTTTGTCTTCACTGCAGCATCCATTTGGCTTGCACATTGTAGAAGCCTTGGAGGTGTCACCAGGGAAATATACCAATAAGTTTTCAATTTAAAAATCTTTTAGTAATATTTTCAATATTTTCAATATTATTAATTTGCTATTAGGATTGAAAACTAACTTTATCTTTCAATTGCCAAATGACGCTATTCACCTAATACCTTCACTTCGGTTGCAATGGGTGGGAAAAACTCTCGACGCTAGTCAATTGGGGTATGGAGAACAGTGCCTACGTTCTTTCCGATGAGGCTCCAATAAGAGCCGAAAATCGCGATTCAGAGGACTGGACTGCGCTCCGTATTCTAATTGACAAGTAAGATTGTTTTGCCTTCGCATTGCAACTGAATAAAAATGGTATACATTTTTATTTTAAATATCTTAATATAAAAAAGAATCCTGACTTTGACTGAATTTGCAATTACCCGATATTTTCACAACTTATATATTAGGGTGGGTCGGTTCTCTAGTTCTCTTATGCCCATAATGAAGACAGTTGCCAAATGGTTTAGAATGAATAGTGATATTTTTATTTTTTTTTATTTTAATATTTAGCCCCTGCCCGATCCCTAAAAAAATTAAACATTAAATTTTTACATCAATGAAATCTGATGCTTCAAATGACTAAAAATAGTTTCAAATGTACTTAAAAAATACTTATTTAATTTAAACAACCTTAAACCCCACCGCCAGGTAAATTTGTCCAGGTCCAGAAGGACCTCTAATACTCCTAAGCACTCTACGCCGATACCGCCTACCTTTGACTGCAATAGATCGAACTGGATTATCGAGTAGAAAAGGAAGAATGATCGCTGGTGCAGTTCTTGAAGATATTGGATTGATATTCAAAAATGACAAGTCTATGTAATAGACAAGTCTTAATTAGATCGACAAAGAGAAAGGCAACGACTTGATTTACAAAAAAAAAACATAAAGGATGATGCTAGCCTGCAAGCTCTCTATTTTGATGGTCGCAAAAATCAAACCCTTCACATTCAAGAACAGGGAGAATCGTCATCTAGAAAAACCATTATCTAAGAACATAAAGTATTTTTGAATGAACCTGGTAGCGACTATAGAGGGCACGTAACACCTCAAACTGGTACTGCAAAGACCATAGCATCAACGATTTTTAACTATTTAACAGAAAATCACGTGTCAATTAGCAAGTTGACTGCTCTTGGCTGCGGTGGTACTGTCGTTAACACTGGGCCCCACGGTGGTGTAATACATTTTATAGAATTGCGAGTACGTTATAAATGACCCTTGTAATGGAAAATATGTCAACTACATACAAACGAATTGCCACTGCGACATTTGGTTAGATATCTGGACGGAAATACCACAGGACCTCTATACTTCTCGTGTTCTATCGGCAAACTTATTGAAACTTATGAGCGATTACCTGTTGTGTGCTACGAAAATTTCAAAGTTGAGTTGCCTGAGGTAAATTTAAAAGAACTAAGCAGCAATCAAAAATATTTATACCAGATGTGCACTGCCATATCTTCCGAAAACTGTCCAAATAATTTAGCGAATAACCCTCCTGGCAAATTATCTAATGGAAGGTGGCTAACGACGGCGAATCTTATCTTGAGGGCTTACATTGCAGTAAATAATCCGCCGCCCCTTTTAAAAATTTTAACAGAGTATATTCTGCGAGTATATGCCAAGGTTTGGTTTTTAATAAAAACTGTACCAGTGTGTACATTTGGAACTCTTCACCTTTAGAAGCTAATTGAATATTCCAAATATTTAAGTGACGAACTAAAAGCTGTAGTTAACACTGTGATCCAACAAAATGGCTTTTATGGCCATCCTGAAAATATTTTACGAACCATGATCTTTGACTCACGTAGTCATATAAGAAAATTAGGATACAAACGGATATTAAAGTGCAGATCGAAAGCGATATAAAATTTTATAAATTTGAATAACACTGCGAGAAAATTGGAAATTCCCAAGTTCAATAATTTTGAAGCGGAATCCTAGATTAATTGAATAAATTGGCAAGAGTTCAGATAATCGGAGCCGCTAATGACGAAAAATCTGGCTGATGAAAACATTCAAGAATTTATTAAAACTGCTAGTTATCCAGAAGGAGATTTATGGAAATTATCCTGCCATACACAGGCTGGTCAAAGAGGTGTCCAATTAGTGGCGGAGGTATCTTTGGCCGTATGTTGGTTTACTAATAGGGATGGTTGGATACGTACAACTATAGCATCTAGAAGCAACATGCCAAAGTTTAATAGCAAATCAGATTATCAAGTAGGAAATTAAAAATTGCTCATATGGTTGGATGGATGGGTGGGCAGGGATGGAACTCGATGGCAGCTACCTCCCCGTGGTGAGTTCTAGGTTATTTTGTATATTTTAAACCACAAAATAAGCAAAGAGCTGCTCCAAAGTGGAAAAGTACTTGATTGTTTTTAGCCAAAGGTTGTCACGTACGGGGAGCTCTAGTACAATTTACATAATATATTATAGTATATCATATCGCTGACTATATTAATGAGTGAGCCTGCACACACGAAAGAATTAGTTTCATGTATGTAGCCTCACTCATTACTATGAGAGCGATATGATGTGTTCGTAGTACAATCCAAACGAACAGCAATCGTTGCCAACCATCAGACGCATGCGCAATTAACAGTTAGCGCTGCGCAGTTAACAGTTAGAGTTCGTATACTACGAACGCGCATGCGTCTGACGGTTGGCAACGGTTGCTAATCGTTCTACGAATAAACCTATTATACTATTATATTTTAGTATAGCTCCCCGTGTGTAACAAGCTTTAAGGGCTGGCAGGGGCCTAAATATATCTAAAAATTAAAAATATTTTTTTAGGTAATAAGAGAACCATATTGCATTGCATTTCAAGACAGGGAAATTCATTTGTTAATTTAATTTTTTTTTGTTTTTTGAGGGGGCTGGCGGGGGGCTCAAATAGTGACAAAAAAATTTATGCAGGATAATTTCACCAATAGCAACTGTTTCTACTACAGGCGTCTTGAAATTTAAAAAGAAAGTTTAAAAACGACCCACCCTATTAAACATCTCTTAAGAGTTCTAAAAACAACTGTTATTTACATAAATGCAAACTAAAAATCTAAAATTTAAGAATATCACAGAAAACACAAAAAATTGCAGAAATTATTACTAACTTATGAATTAACATAACTAACGTATGAATCATTGTATATCTAATAACTAATAAGGTCTGCGGAAGCTACAGGTGTATCTCGGGCACTAGTACCTTTAGCTAGAACCTCATGAAATTGAACAGCAAGCAGGTTTTGGAGCTGGAAGATCTTGGTTAGACCACATATTTACCCTAACACAACTTAATGAAAAGGAAGTTGCAAGAAGCCAGGAAATACATATTTTATTTGTAGATCTCCCAAAAGCATATGACAAGATTCCTGTGAGAAAGCTCTGGCAGTCTCTTGAACGATCCTATTTAAATAACACGATAATCGCCGCAGTCAAACAATTATACAATAAAGTAACATAAAAAATCAAACTAAACAACACTTTATCAGAAGAATTTCTAGTAACAAAAGTATAACGACAAGGGTGTTGCCTCTCCCCAATTCTATTTAAGATCTTTTTAAACGAAGCACTAACACGCTGGAGACGATCTTGTTCAGGGATGGAAATTCAACTTACGATGATACAACGTTGTATAGGTACTCTACATTAGGGATGGCGGTTTTTGATAAAACACCGGTTTTCGGTTATTCAGGTTTTTTTGCTTACGGTTTAACCTGGCGGTTATAACCGGCCAAAAAAACCGGTTTTTGAAAAAACCGGTTTTTGGTTTTTTTAATCCAATAGGTTACAAAGTTACATTTACAATGCACTTTAGTTTGCGATACTCCATTCCATTCGACTCGATATCAATATGATCAAAATTAGTACTATTAGTCCAGGGCGCATCTGTTTTGAGATGGACGTTGAGAGGTGACTCAAATTTTTTTGCAGAAATTGCTTGAAAATAGATCAAATAATAATATTTGAGTTATCCTCCCTCTTAGAAAGGTCCGGAACATTGTTTAAATAATCAAAATATCAAAAAATGAAGGAAAAATTCGATTTCTTTCTTCGTTTTTTAATTATAACTTTAAAAGTGTCCATTTTCGAGAAAAGTTGTACTGACATAAAAGTTGCGTAATTAAATTTTCAACAACATAGAATTGGTTAAAAATTTTTAAAAATAGTCACCCTAGTTGCAAAATAGCATTAATTGCGAAAAAACCATACAAAAACAAGTATTTGCATTTTACGTTTTTCAACCATTTATGCTATGCTTAGGACCTTCATGTTTCACCCAGAAAAACTTTATGTTACAATACAACAATACTGTAAATTTCATTAAGATCGGTGCAATAGATTACGCAAAATAAATTTTGCAATCCAGCTTTCGCAAAAAAAATTCATTTTTAAAATGTTACAGGACTGAAAATAAAGCAGGTAGCAGGTTGAAATTTTTTTTGCTTATAGAAGTGTACTGTACCTTTCATTTGCAATTTGAAAAATTAACATCGATTAATTACCACGGCGTCAGGAAATTTTTTAAATAAACATTAATTTTTGGTGCTACGCGCAGGACAGCGGTGTTCGATTCACACAAGTTGATTTCCACCAAAATTTCTTCCAATCTTTATAGTCCTGTCGCCAGGGGGGGTACAACGGCCTCCTTAATTCAGATGGACTTACCCAAGTTTTTTTTATATATTTTGACCCGCAGAATACGAATTTTTTGGGTAACAGTTGATCCGGATGTCGATAAGATTGTTATAGACAAAGAACTTGAGGAATTACATAACAGCGATTTCTCGCAAAACAAAACATCTTTTTGTATTTTTTGGGTCATTTTAAGCAAAAAATATTCCTACAAGTTTTTTCGTAGAATGTTCAGTTTTCGAGATAACCGCGGTTAAACTTTCAAAAAATCGAAAAATTGTAAATTTTAAACCCGAATAACTTTTGATTAAAAAATAAAGTAGCAATTCTGCTTACCGCATTTGAAAGTTTAAGTCAAATTATATCGGTTTTGATTATTTGCATTGCTAAAAATTTATTATTTTATTGTTAAACAAAGCTGTAAACTGTAGTAAACACCTAGTATGTGAGTGATGTTTTCTATGATTTCTCATTTAAAATCGAACGAGTAGGTAGAGTAGCTACAAGTGCAAGCGAGGCAATTTCTACGTAGCATGCGGTAAAACGCATGTATTAGGCACGGGAAACCTATGTGTTTATAGATTAGTTTAACAATAAAAAAATTAATTTTTAGCAATGCAAATAATCAAAACCGATATAATTTGACTTAAACTTTCAAATGCGGTAAGCAGAATTGCTACTTTATTTTTTAATCAAAAGTTATTCGGGTTCAAAAATTGCAATTTTTCGATTTTTTGAAAGTTCAACCGCGATTATCTCGAAAACTATGCATTCTACGAAAAAACTTGTAGGAATATTTTTTGCTTAAAATGACCCAAAAAATACAAAAATATGTTTTGTTTTGCGAGAAATCACTGTTATGTAATTCCTCAAGTTCTTTGTCTATAACAATCTTATCGACATCCGGATCAACTGTTACCCAAAAAATTCGTATTCTACGGGTCAAAATATATAAAAAAAACTTGGGTAAGTCCATCTGAATTAAGGAGGCCGTTGTACCCCCCCTGGCGACAGGACTATTATCTAATATATTATTTTCTTACTCTATATTTTGTTGTATTTTAATATTTTAATTCCACAAAAATCAAACTAATTTTATTATTGTTTGTGAAATATTGTTTAAACAATTGAATATGTTTAAAAATAATAAACTTTTATTCTCTAAGTTAAAATATATGAACAAAGAAAGTTTTTGCTAAAAAATGTGTTATTTCAAAGGATAGAGTATGTGATTTTATTTTGCAATAAACAAATTTATTTATTTATATCGAAATATAATAAAAATTAAAATGTATCAATTATTATCAAAGATCATTGGAATGCCCAATCAGGGCAAACTATCCGCTGTCCTGCGCGTAGCACCAATAAGTAATGTTTATTTAAAAAAATTTCTGACGCCGTGCTGTTAATCGATTTTAATTTTACAAAATTGCAAATGAAAGATGCAGTACATTTTATATGCAAAAAAAAATTCAACTTGCCATGTGCTTTAGTTTTAGTCCTGGAACATTTAAAAAAAATGAATTTATTTTGCGAAAGCTGGATTGCAAAATTGATTTTGCAAAATCTATTAAACCGATCTTAATGAAATATACAGTGTTGTTTTACTATATCATAAAGTTTATCTGGGTAAAATATGAAGGTCCTAAGTGTAGCACAAATGATTGAAAAATGTAAAATGCCAATACTTGTTTTTGTATGGTTTTTTTCGCAATTATTGCTATTTTGCAACAAGGGTGACTATTTTTTAAATTTACAACCAATTCTATATTATAGGAAATTTAATTACGCAACTTTTATGTTAGTACAACTTTTCTCGGAAATAAATACTTTTAAAGTTATAATCAAAAAACGAAGTAAAAAATCGAATTTTTTCTTAATTTTTTGACATTTTGAATATTTAAACAATGTTCCGGAACTTTTTGAGAGGGAGGATAGATCAAATATTATTGTTTGATTTATTTTCAAGCAATTTCTGTAAAAAAATTTGAGTCACCTCTCAACGTCTAAATGTACTATTATTTTTACAGATGCGCCCTGGTCTATATCGAAAAAACATAAATATTAATATAAATAAAACACAATTTTTAATAAAACCATTTTATTCTATTAATTAATATATTTATTTATTATTTTATTATTATTATATATTTATTGATTATTAATAAATATAATATAGCGTAAGATTAATATATACATCGGATCGAAATAAAATTTGATTTGTGTGAATCCCAAAGATTTGTGAATTTCAGTAGTCAGATGTAGAGAACAGCAAACCAAAATTATTATTATACTACTGCTCAACACACAGCACTGAAATAATTCAGGTTCTATCGTCATTGAATATATTATGAGAGTAGAATATAATATGCAATTATTGTATTCAATTAATGATGCAAATTTAATTTACCATTTAAAAATATAATCCTCTAAAATACCCACCAATTTTCCTCTCCTCCCAAACCCAAAAAAATCCCCAACCATTTCAACTTATAAAAAATTTCACAGACTCTTTCAAATGGGATTTAAAACAAAATAATATCAACATAAGTATATCAACATAAGTAAAAATAAATTGGATAATGTAATTTATCTTTTATTTTTACTACCACCAAAAAAAAATTATCATGTATTACTTTTAACACGTTTGTATATTTGTAGAATAGGTACATTTTAACTCATTTAATACTTCCTGTATGGGTGTATCGTTTTGAAAACGTAGGGAAATTCTTGGAGATTCGTATTCGTAATCAGTAATTTGATATTCATAGTCAGAGCATTATTTTTGGTAATCAGAAAAAGTAATTCACCCACTTTCAATGTCAAGAGTTAAGTGTGAAAAATAGATGATGTTTGCGTCTTCAACCAGATCATTTCTTATGTAAATATTATGATTACAAATACCTTTTCAAGGAAATATTATAATAAAACTTATAAATTGTTTCTGGCTGATGTGAGATTGCACTTTCAGTTTGCTTCTGTATTTATAAAATAAAATAAAATTTGAATTATGGTTTTGTTTGGAATAATTACTTGAGAATAATAATTATGATATTGGGATCCAAAATAATACCTAACCTAATTCTAATCACCGTGAAATCTAATAACCGGCTTTTACTTTAAAAAGAAAAAACCGGTTATAACCGGAACAAAAAACAACCGGTAAAACCGGTTATTGCGAAGTAAAAAAACCGGTAGGTTTTTCCCATCCCTACTCTACATTTCGCGGATGACCAAGTCGTAGTAGCAGCGGATAAGGAAGATTTAGAATTCATGACGAGACGGTTATTTCAAACATAATATGAAGAGAGGGACCTTTCTGTAAATAGTAGAAGATCTAATAGTTAACGAACAAGAAACAATCAAGAACTGTGAGGAATATGTATATTTGGGAACAACAATCAACAAGAGTGGGCGTACTAAAAAAGAGATAGAGCAAAGGATCGTGAAAAGAACTATCTAATCAAAGAAAACACCTCATCTTTAACTTAATCTTTAAAAGTATAGTGCTCTATGGATTCGAAACATGGCAACTTACTAAATCCCTGGAACGACGCCTAGTTGCATTGGAAATGGACTCATGGAGAAGATCGGCTGGAAAATCAAGACTTGAAAGAATACAAAATGACCAAATCAGAAATATAATGGGAGTCAAGTCAACCATCATAAACAAAATTCAAAGGAGACAACTGATTTGGTATGGTCATGTAGAAAGTAAAAAAAAATGGACGACGACAGACTGCCAAAATAAATTCTAAAATGTACGCCAAGGGAAAGAAGTTAGAGAGGAAGGCCGAAACAATCCTGGCGAGACAGCATTCACAAGACAATTTCTGAAAGGAATCTTCACCCTAGCGAATGGAACGACCGATGAAGCTGGAAACTGGGAAGCGGAAGGCGAAGTACGCTATAAATAACCGGGATAATAAAAAAAATAAATTTTAAATACCATTAGTGTCAAAATTTCATAAATATCAATAGTGACAAAATTTTATAATTGTAGCTTGCTATAATTTTATAATTGTAGTAAGCTTGCCTGAAGTTGGACTAATTACAATCAAGCATTACGGCGCGGTAAATTTGAATTACTCCTCCTATTTAAAAATAAACCATAGTAGCGTTGGGCGACTTACTGAAATAACGTGACTCGTCGTAACGGCCTATCGTGAGCGTGACTACTGACTAACGTGAACGTGATCGAGGATGAACTGAGGGATGAAGTGTGAGTGGGCTTCAAGGTTGGACTGGACACTCCCCTGCCCATGTATCAGTTATTCGCAAAATTAAATTCTAACAGAGGGCGCTCAAAATTTCAAATATGGACGACAACTCATAGGAAAACAATTCATTTTGTCATTTGAGTTCACAGTTCTAAAACGTTAAATTAAAATCATTTACAGGAGTGTTTTGCCAAAGTAACCACTAAGTTTTGCAACTAAGACATCTTATAAGTTAAAGACGACTCAAAATTATGTCTAATCTGTATGCATTCATTAAAATTTGATGCTAACTACTGATTTGTTTTTACCTTTTTTTCATAAAAAAATCTGGCCCCCCGATAATCACGCAGCGTTCTAAAAATTATTAATCTATCTAATTATTATCTATCTTAGGATTTGTAATTTTGTTTTTAATTTAATTAATAGGTGCACTACAGTTTATTTTACACCAACAGATAACAATTTTTAATTAAATAAAAACTGGTAACTTGGAAACTAAGTAGGTGAATTTATTTTATAATAATTGTGTTCTGGAAATTACGAAATGGTCGGGATATTTTGCATAACAATGTACATTCTATGTACAGAATATATACTACATTTTATTTATTTATTAATTTTGCAGTCGCTTAAACATTACAAAATACTACGTTTAATACAAACGCTAAATTAACAAAATGTGTGATTTGGCATTGGTTAATTTAGGTCATTACGTAGAGTATAATAGGAATCAATACTGAGGAACACTGCAATAGTTTTTTAAGTCGAAATTATTGTTAATTACAACATAAACTGACCGCAAATATGTACACAAATTAATGGCAAAGTCAATGTTTTCCTGAGTTGATGCTTTTCAAATTCGCCACCAGGCGTCGCCCACTTTGCGGTTCCTCGCCAATGGCGGCTTACGTTACGAAACTAATATTAATTCAGGGCGCATCTGTTTTGAGATGGACGTTGAGAGGTGACTCATATTTTTTGCAGAAATTGCTTGGAAATAAATTGCTCAAAAACAAATTGTAAATAAATATTTCGTTAAAAAGAAACTTTTTGTTTATTCTAAGGGACTTTCGTCCCTCAATAATAATGTCGTATTTCATTCTGCGTTTAAATTTTTCAAAAATATTAATTAGTTTTCTCAGGATTCGAAAAAAATGAATGCATTTAAATAGCATTGTACCAAGAGTTTGCGTCTACCCCCTTCTAGAAAATTTATGTCTACATAGTACCAATTTTAAAACGTATTTTGAGACATAGGTTTTTCTTGATTTTATTAAAGTGCGATTTTTAAGGTTAGACATACTCACTCGGGCAGATCTTGCATTGAAACCATTGTCTTTTTTAAAAAGACTTAAGGCCAAAAACATGTGGGAAAAAGTGACTAGTCAATTATTGTACCTGCTAGGCCACAAAAATGTATCTGAATGTAGCTAAGTTGTTAAACAATTAGTTGACAATTTTGCTCTTTGCAATTATAGGATTAGACTACATCAGAGGCTCTCAAACTTTTTGAGTCATGTACCACCTACAGTTATTTTTATTATTTTTGGTACCATCTATATTTTTAGATTTTATTAAGTATCAATACTTAGTAAATACTACTATTTTAATTTTTTTTGTGTTTTGTGTACCACCGTAAATAATGACATGTACCACCAGTGGTACATGTACCACAGATTGATAACCGCTGGACTACATTATTGTTAACATTATTGCGTCATATCCGTATATATTTTTGCATGTGTAAGTATAAACTAATCTAATCTTTACGCATTCTTTTATATACTTTTTTGCCCTTTAAAAACAAAATAATTTTTTCTGCTACTTTAATAGTTAAAAACAATATGTTACAAAACTCAAATTATTACAGGAAATAAAACCAATTTATAAGAAAAACCAACAATTACTTTAAATCGAAACAATTAAATAAAACTAAACGCAAAATTTGTCTATCGCGTGCTTCGAAACATTTCTGTGGGATTTTATTACTCCGTTGGGCCTTTTGCCTCCATTCATTACTATAGCTTTGCATAAAAGGATCTTTATTAAATCAATAATAAACTTTATTCCAGTACCTATGTATGTATTTAATAAACCAATATAATGTATAATTACTCTGGACTAATTAGCAAAATACAAGGAAAAACTATTTATAGTCGGTTCGCTAAACTCAGACACAACTGGCTAGTGATTTTAGTAAGTTAAAAAATAATTACTAGATAGTTACGAATTACTAAATAGTTAGTAATTTTGCCAATTTTTGCAAAATTGGCCAAAGACAAAAATACCAACTAATATCACTAGTAAGTTTTGTATCTGCGTTTAGCGAACAGACTATACCAGTAACTTTATTGCTGAAATCGAATCTTATGATTCTATAATAATAAAATAGATATGCAAAGTCCGCAGATAGTGTGCTACTTTTTTAAAATAAAATTACGCCACCAAATCGTGTTTTTTTCAATTATTGCTCTATAACTCCAAAGATTTTAAGTAAACACCAAAAACACCCAAATAAAAATTTACTGTAATTAAATTCTGCATAGAGATATGTTTTTCCCGATTTACTTCGACCAAAATTGTCCTTGGATAATGCGGGTTTTTCCAACAAAATCTTTTATTTTCAACTAAAATTGTATGTAGGTAATTATCTATCAATAATTAAATTACTTGGTGACAAAAAACAGTTTAACAACTAACTAAAAATTTACGGTCGCTACAATAACCATACTAATTATGATACATGAGAGTAACTATGATTCTTGTATAAAAACACACTATACCTATCTAAATTATTTTACAGAATTAAAATTGGACTATTTAAGCGGCCTCGTGAATGTTTTAAAATTATAAACATTTTTTGGCTTAAAACAAATAGAATATCTCGGCAACTGTTACATTAAATTAAATCAAGAAAACGGTATTGGAAAGAACGTAACAGGTCGCATCTTTTAAAAGAAAAAACGTTCTAATTGTGATGAGTGGTTCCTGAGATACATCCGGTCAAAATTTACCGGCACGTACGGCGAAGATATAAACAATAGGATGGTAATTTTTGAAACATCACCTTTTTATTCCGGTACGCTTTCTCCTTACAAATTTTCATATATTTGGAAGACTCATACCATATATTAAAATAGGTTCCCCGTCAAAATAGCCCCGTCAAAAAAGCTCCGACAAAATAGCCCCGACATAATATCCCGCACACAAAATAGCTCCGACAAAATCGCCTGCAGACAAAATCGCCGCGGAATAATAGCCCGCCGACAAAATAGCCCCGACAAAATAGCCCCGACAAAATAGCCCCGAAAAAAAAGGTCCCTTCAGAATTCATCATGAAATAATTCCTTAAAAATACATTTTTTCGGAAATGGTAATTATCCTCTATTCAGATGTTTATCTTAACCACAATAAATAAAAATTGTCTTTTCAGAGAACTCGAGTCCTGTCTTTCCTGCCTCTTGGAAGTTTGAACAATAAAGTTAAGTAAAAATCAATGTTAATTTATGATATAAACATTTTTTTCTGTTTTCGGGCAACAGTAAAATGCATTTTAAATTAAATAAATTAAATACATTCTTCCTTTTTGTCAAATAATTTAAATTAAAAAAAGTTTTTGGACACCTTGTATAAATAATTATGTAATTGTTTATAAGAGGCTGTTTTAGCCGGGGCTATTTTAGCCGGGGCTGTTTTGACCGGGGCTATTTTGTGTGCGGGCTATTTTGTCGGGGCTATTTTGTGTGCGGGCTATTTTGTCGAGGCTATTTTGTGTTGAGGCTATTTTGACGGGGCTTTTTTGACGGGGCTGTTTTGACCGGGCTATTTTGACGGGTCACGATTAAAATAATAAAAACTATCGGTATTACGAGTGAAAAATGCCAAAATACCAAAATTTAAATAAAAAATCAGGTTGGAGAAAATGGAATCTCAAAGTTCAAAATCGGAATACGTTAAAATAATGCATTTTCTCAGCTTCCCATGGAGCAGTTTTCTTTAGTTTTTTTTGTTCTCAAGTAACTCGAGCAGAGCCACTTAAATAACGTATTATTAAATGTCAAAGTTGCTACTGTTTTGTTATAACAAACTAATTAATACATTCTTTCACGGTTTTTGCTCTAAATTTTAAAGAACCGCTTGGATTGACATGAAATTTGGCATACGTGTAGCTTACATGTCAAAGAAAAAAAGTGATATTGTGCCGATGTGTGCTTTTGCCCTAGAGGGTGACTTTCATCCGCTCCTGGGGGTGAAAAAATATATGTCCAAAATAAGTCCGGAAATGGGTAAACTGACTAATTTTAAGCAACTTTTGTTCAATAGAGCTTTTTCGCCAAGTCAACACTTCGACTTATTTGCGAGTGAATATGTTAATTTTTCAACAAAATAACCACATTTTTAGACGGTTTTTCGCAAATAACTCAAAAAGTAAGTATTTGGTCGAAAAAACGTTCTTAGCAAAAATATAGCCTATTAAAAATTATAAAAATTGGTGTTTGCGTTAGGTCTCTGGATCTCGTAGAACCAAAGTTATAGCCAATGAAAAATAGATTCATATTCACCAAATTTCAAATAGAATATTTCGACGTGAAATATCCAAAAAATTAAGACCTTTTTGGGGAAAACCCATTTTAACTTTGGTAAAGCGTTTAAAAGCAGCTTTATTTCTGTTTTTACAAAAAGTTTCTAGCATTAAATTTAAGCAAGTTACGCTCAAAATAAAGTTGGACCCTTTTGTTTTGGCAAAAAAGAATCGGGAAGACCACCCCCTAATTAGCAACTTAAATGAAATTAATCGTTACCGCTCCACAAATTATTTTACTTATGTTGTGTTTATATGATTTGTAAGTTTCATTGATTCAAAGTGCTTATTTTTGAAAAAATTTGGTTTCAAATTAAAATTTTTAAAAATTTTAATTTTGAAAAATGTGCTTTTTTTCAAAATAATTTAAAAATTGTTAGAGATACCAAAAATCTCCAAAAACAAGAAAATCGGCATTGCTTTTCTCAATATCATGTATTTTTTTGTTTTTCTGTTAGACAAAAATTGATTAAGATTTGGTGTTTCTAAATTTGCACACATTCGTGATCAGTGACTCGTTCAACCCGTGTTAACTACAGCCCTTTCAATAATAAGGAATTTGAACCAATGAAACTTACAGATCATATAAACAATGCATAAACGAGTCAAGAAACTTGTGAAGTCGTAACGATTAAGTTCATTTAAGATACTAATTAGGGGTGGTTTTCTCGATTTTTTTACTAAAACAAAAATGAACCAACTATATTTTGAGTGTAACTTGTTTACTTTTGACGCTAGAATTTTTTTTTATAAAACAAAAATGAAGCTTTTATTAAACACTTTAAAAAGTTGTAATGAGCTTTCCCCGAAATGTGCTTCATTTTTGGATATTTCACGTTAAAATATTCCATTTGGAATTTGACGAATATGAACTTATTTTTCATTAGCTATAACTCTGCTTCTACTAGGTGTAGAGACGTGACATATACACCATTTTCTTAAATTTTTTACAGGCTATATTTTTGTCAAGAACGTTTTTTCGACAAAATACTTACTATTTGAGTTATTTGCGAAAAACCGTCTAAAAGCGTGGTTATTTTGTTGAAAAAATGAACATATTCACTGGCATATAACTCGAAAAGTATTGACTTAGTGAAAAAACTCTATGGAACAAAAGTTACTTAAAATTAGTCAGTTTATCCATTTCCTGACTTACTTTGGACGAATATTTTTTCAGCCTCAAAAGGGGGTGAAAACCACCCCCAGGGCAAAAGCACATATCGGCACAATATCACTTCTTTTCTTTGACTTGTTAGCTATATATATGCCAAATTTCATGTCAATCCAAGCGGTTCTTTAAAATTTAGAGGTTTTGCAATATTTTACCATTAACAAACGGACTAAATTTATTTATTATAGCAATAATTTTTAATTTGTTTAAACAAAGTTTGTTTAAATATTTATGCAGATTTCAAATGAGAATACTTTTATTTTAAACGTTCAAAGGTACACTTGTGGTATGTTTATCTAAAAACAGTCTAAAACTGGAAAACATATATGTAGTTTTATTTTCAGTAGTAATAACCCAAGGACATTGATAATTGTTCGAAAAAATTTTATAACAGATTTCGAAAGCTTGTTGCTTGGAAACAGACCGACGCCGTAGGCGGAGGTCTGTTGCCTGTAAGCAACAAGCTTGAGAAAGTTGATAAAAAATTTTTGAGCATTTATCAATGTTCGAGGGTTATTCGGATAGAAAATTTTTTGCTGGTTATGAAAAAAAAATACAGAGCAGAAACAATTTATTTAAATGTGCAATTAACATACAAATTTTTTACTGTAAACAGTATTCTTTGGTATATTTGATTCGATAATTTCATTAATATTCTCATCAGTATTAAAACCAAATCGTGACATTTTGAAATATTGAATATTTGAAATGTCAAAATCGAAATGAAACGAAATGTAGGTATCCATAGCTACATGATTGAGTGAAAACAGCCCATGGGATCTGTTGTCAGTATAATGTTGGTTTTATTGGTTGTATTCAATCAGATGACCACAAATTAATTGATTTCATTGGATTTCTAATTGAGCAAAAAATTTTCTTATAAATGAATTAATTTATTGTAACAAAACAAAAGCAATAACAAACAAAAAAAAAGGTGAAAAAAATTGCTCCATAGGAAGATGAGAAAATGCATTTTTTTAACGTATAGCGATTTTGAACTTTGAGACTCCATTTTCTCCGACCTAATTTGGTATTTTTGGCATTTTTCACACGTATTATCGATAGTTTATATTATTGTAATACATAATATATTATGTTATGGGTATTTTAAGGATATGAAGCGTTAATGTATTAAATTTAACACAGTAAACTAACCGATCCCAGACAGGTATTAACTAAAAATTTTATATAAAAATAAAATAAAAATTTTATTTTTAATTAAGTTGCAATGCGAAGTCAAAACAATCTTACTTTTCAATTAGAATACGGAGCGCAGTCCAGTCCCCTGAATCGCGATTTTCGGCTCTTATTGGAGCCTCATCGGAGAGAACGTAAGCTTGATGGAGAACAAGCCTACGTTCTTTCCGATGAGGCTCCAATAAGAGCCGAAAATCTCGATTCAGGGGACTGGACTGCGCTCCGTATTCTAATTGAAAAGTAAGATTGTTTTGCCTTCGCATTGCAACTTAATTAAAAATAAAATTTTTATTTTATTTTTATATTGGTCTTTACTCCTTCGAGTAACTAGGTCCATTTTCTGTTGGAGTTTATCAGCTGAACAGACGGGGTCGGGAATTGTAAGTTTTTTGAATTCCCTCTTGTCTTCTTCGCTTCAGCATCCATTTGGCTTGCAAATTTTAGAAGCCTTGGAGGTGTTACCAAGGAAATGGACCAATAAGTTTTCAATTTAAAAATTCTTTAGTAATATTTTAATATTTTTTAAATATTATTAATAATGCTATTATGATCGAAAATTTCATCTTTTAAAATTTTTTTTATTTTATTCATGATATCACAATATTTTTATATATCATTTTATGTTTCAGGTTCAAGCAACCGAGTAACCATTCATAAAAGCAAACATATTTATTGTTTATTAGATAACTGAATATTTCAACATTCATTTATTATTTTCAAGAGTTAGCAACACACTGCACACAAAAAATTACTTTGAAATTAACAATCATAACACATGTACAGAATATACGGTTTGAATGGATGATGGTGGTTCACAAAAACGTTCATATTGGGAGGTTTTAACAGAGTTTACTAGAGATTGTGCAATTTATCATATTATTAAATTTTGTTAATGCTAATGGCGCTGGTAATTTTTAATTCAAATCTCATGTTATATACCTGGATGTATACATATATTAAACATTTTGGACACCCAATGGTAATTTTCTCCTTGATTCAACCAAACATACATTTAAAAAATCTACATAAGTTTCAAACTAAGATACATAAGTTAAAAATAATTATAAAACAGCTTATGTTTCAGTTCGGTTCAGAGGTGATGCACCATCCCAACACGTACGTTTCTGACTCTCCAGACGTCTTCAGTGGAGCTACATGAACGTCTCTTAATCGAAACCCAATCAAGCTGCCTAATAGGGTGGAACGAAAAATTCGATGTCATTATTTTTTATTGGGCTAGTGCGAAAAATTTGTGTTGTGATTGATGTATAATAAAACTGTAAGAAATATTTCATATCAGGTTCCATATTAAATTTAAATTTTTGGGAATAACAAAAAAAAAACAAAATTTTAAAAATTAATTTTTTTATTAGTTCTTTGAATCTAAATAATTATTGTTTTATGATACAATATACATTTTAAGATTGATAGTCTGATTTTCTGTTAAAAAACGGCATAATATTTCTAGACTGCAACGTTAAACGAATAAAGCCCATCCCTTGATTCTAGTTAACAAACAGCAGCTGATGCTTCAGTTACTAACTTAACAGTTCTTTCCACGGATTTTGTATGACAAGGCAGTTTAAGACCTCTATGTTTTTGTAATTCCCAGAATCAATCATATCCCTTACATCTTCGTTGAAAATATGTTTTAGCAAAGGAGGAGCCGTAACTTTGAATCCAGAAATAGAAATTAAGTCATTATAATTTACAGCACTAAAATTAAATGTTGGTGTTTTGAATCTCCGGATCTTTTTTTCTTTCTGACTTTCTCTAGCTTTCGGCACTTCCGCATAGTCCTAGCTCCCGTATATGTTTTCGTTCATCTTCCATCATACCAATAGTATAGTATAGTTGATCCAAAAGATGGCATAACCCAGACATCCAAAGTGAAAGTTATCCTTCAACACCAAATTGTTCTATATGGTCCACACAATGTCCAGAAAAAAGTCACACCATTTTGAGCGTCGGGTTTGGGGGAGAGAGGGGGGAGAAATCGGTAAATTCGTAGTTTTTTAAGTTTTCCGCCAATATTTCTAAAACTATGCTGTTTAGCATGAACAACCTTCTATACAAAATTGTTCTACATTAAATTTGAAATAAAAAAGGTCCTATGCATAATCTTTCTAAAATGAATTGTTCCAAAGTTACGTAGGTAGTATAGTATAACTTGTCCAAAAAAAGGCCTAACCCAAACATCCATAGTAAAAGTTTTCCTCCAACACCAAAATGTTTTATATGGTCCACATATTGTTCAGTAAAAAGTTACACCATTTTGAGCGTCCGGTTTGGTAGGGAGATGGGAGAGAAGCCGGTAAATTAGTAGTTTTTTTACGTTTTTCGTCAATATTTCTAAAACTATGCTTTAGCGTAAACAATGTTATGTACAAAAATGTTCTACATGAAATTCAAAACAAAAAATGTTCTATAAATAATTGTTATAAAATCAACGGTTCCAGAGTTACGGAGAGTGAAACGTCGAGATTTTCGATACTTTTTATATTTTTTGGGCAATATTTATGATATAACTATACCAAAAACCCAGACATCCAAAATTAAAGTTATCCTCCAACACCAAATTGTTCTATATGGTCCACATAATTTTCAGAAAAAAGTCACACCATTTTGAGCGTCGGGTTTTGGGGGGGAGAGGGGGGAGAAATCGGTAAATATAAAAAGTATCGAAAACCTCCACTTTTCACCCACCGTAACTCTGGAACCGTTGATTTTATAACAATTATGTGTAGAACCTTTTTTGTTTTAAATTTTATGTAATACATTTTTCTATAGAACATTCCTTACGCTAAAGCATAGTTTTAGAAATATTGACGAAAAACTTAAAAAAACTACTAATTTACCGATTTCTCCCCCCATCTCCCCCCCCCCCCAAACCGGACGCTCAAAATGGTGTAACTTTTTACTGAACAATATGTAGACCATATAGAACAATTTGTTATTGAAGGAAAACTTTCTCTTTGGATGTCTGGGTTAGGCCGTTTTTGGATCAATTATACTATACTACCCCCGTAACTTTGGAACCCTTCATTTTAGAAGGGTTATGCATAGGGCCTTTTTTATTTCAAATTTAATGTAGAACAATTTTGTGTAGAAAGTTGTTCATGCTGAACCGCTTAGTTTTAGAAATATTGACGAGAAACATAAAAAACTACGAATTTGCAGATTTCTCCCCCCTCTCCCCCTCAAACCCGACGCTCAAAATGGTGTGACTTTTTTCTGAACATTATGTGGACCATATAGAACAATTTGGTGTTGGAAGATAACTTTCACTTTAAATGTCTGGGTTTGGGTCTAACTATACATACTACAAGTAATACATTTTCGGGATGGGCAAAATAAGCATTCCTTTGGATAACGGCATCGACAATTTTTCTTTGGTCAACTAGTGGAAATCGTGAATAATGGATAATTCGCCATAAATGTTTTGAATTATCTGAACAGCTAGGATACAGTTTTATATAAAACCAAACTGGTGCATACACTTTTTGGATGAAACTTACTAACAAAATTTCTTTGGGGGCTGGGATATTCATTTCCAACATACAATCGAAGCAACCGATTTTCAACTGTCAGCACCTTGCGTGTGATATTTTCCCAGGTTTTTAAGGCTCAAATCATTAGGACATTTCCCGCAGCAACTGCTTGACTGATTAGGTAAAAGTACTTCTGATCGGTACTAAGGTCTGTTGTTTCTAATAATATTGCTAGGTTGTTCTCTACTGCGACAAAATCGACAACAGCCTTCTCTTCATAGCGTTACATAAGTTTCCCTATTGGCCCTGAAAAACCAAGTGGTCCACTGGTACGTCCATCTAACTGTTGAATTAAATGACGTAGAGGTAGCTCATTGCAATGAAATAAGCATGCTAACTATTGAAGTGAAGTGCCGCAGTATTTGTGACGTAGATGGTTGGACTGTAACTGTTAACAAAAGAGCAATGCATTCTTCTTCATGATCATCTACATCAGAAGAATTTAAGTCAGACAAGCTGCTACCTAAACGATTAGAGGAATCAACGGTACATGCTTTAAAAACAATTTCGTCAGTATTATGTTTTTGAGAACTTGCCTTTGCCTTCATGGTTCTTTCCATTTTCTTCCTTATTGCTGCAGATGCTGCAATATCCACTGCTCCAATTGCCGTTTTTCGACAGGATCGTTGATCTTGAAGAAAAATTCGCTCATTTTGTGGTACTTTCTTGATTTCATCACAAGTACAAACACAGTTTCAGTCATGTTGCACTTGCAAGCCGCGATATTCAATAACTTTTTACACTCCTTTCGAAACTGGCAAATCTTTTCTATTTATGAATCAGATGCTTGCTGAGTTTTTGTGTACCTATGGTTTAAGATTTTGGTACTCTGTATAAATAGTTTTAATCATATCTTGAATGCACTTATGCGATAATGTTGGAATAGAACCTTTTATTCATATTTCTTCTACTTTCGTTTCAACGGCATTCAAGACGTCGTCGATAGATGGATCTTTATTATTATTTGTCAAGTTAAGTTCATTACGAATAAAGAGAAAGCACTTTAGAATGTCACACTTAGTTGGTAAAACACGATCATTGAAATCTGATCACAGCCATATTCATTTTTTCGACAAAAATAATTTTTTTGTTTTTTCATTTTCAAATCGAATAGATATTTTTTTATTTCAAAATGCTCTGGCGCCAATTGTTTTCATCACCTGACAAAACTTTTTAACGATAGCCACAAGAATTTTTATTTTCTTTTATTTTTTTACCTTTTTCGGTCCACCCTACTGCCTAATTAAGCAGAACCATAAAAATAGCCGCATTGCATAGTATGTCTATTTGATTCTTTCCTTTTAGTATCCTGTTTTATTGTTACATGTTTTATTATCTCTTCGATTATTAAAATTAATATTAGCAATCTTATCAGTTTTCAGTGTTATCGTGCCTTCATTAAGTTCTTTTAGTTATTTGCTTTTGATGATATGCCTATTTGGTGTTTTGGATGTTCCATTATTTTCCCTTGTTTCGCTTATTTATTAGTCTTCTTCTTCTTCTTCTTCTTCTTCTTCTTCTTTTTATATAGACATTACTCTGTCTGTTTTTCAATGTGCCTCCAGTAAGTTGTCATTCCATCTTTTTCGTGGTCTTCTCACTGATCGTCTTCCTATTGGGGAACCGTCTCTCGTCGTCCTTACTATTTGTTGTCATTCGGCTTATGTGGTCGTTCCATTCTACTCTTCTGCTTTTCACCCAGTTATTAATGTTGTCCACCTTGCATCTCCTTCGTATATCTGCCCTTCTAGCTCTATCCCACAGCGTCTTACCATCGATTTTTTCGCAATGTTTTCATCTCTGCTGTTTCTAGCATTCTTTTTGTCCTTTCTGTACCAGGTCGTGTTTCTGCCGCGTATGTCATTATTGGTCTAATGACTGTGTTGTAAATTCTGCCTTTCACTTCTTTTCCGATGTTTTTATTTCTCCAAATTGTTTCATTCAGGCAACCTGCGGCTCTGTTTGCTTTATTCACCTGATCTTCCACTTCTGTTTCGAGCTTTCCGTAGCTGCATAGTGTGATGCATAGATATTTAAACTCCATGACTTGTTCTATTATTTGACCCTCTAGCTCTAATTTACACCTTATTAGATCTTAGATCTGCTGTTATAGCCATGCATTTAGTCTTTTTTGGGAAATTAACATGTTAAATTTTCTAGCGGTTATATTAGCTTCATGCAGCATCCGTTGTGAATCATCTTCACTTTAAGAGATTAGAATTGCGTCGTCTGCATAGCAGATTATTTTAAGTTGTTTTTCTTCCATTTGGTATCCTTTTTTTGTTCTTACTTTTTTATTATTTCGTCCGTGATTAGGTTGAACAACAGAGGACTCAGGGAATCTCCCTGTCTTATCCCATTGCCAGCTTCAATTGGGTCAGTTAGTTCTTCATCTACTTTTACTTTTATTGTGTTATTCTGGCAGATATTTTCGGTCGTTTTAATTATTCCTAGAGGTACCTCTCTTGTGTACAATAAATGGATAACGTCCTTTAATTTGACCCTGTCAAATGCCTTTTTAAGGTCCACGAAACATAAGTATGCCGGTTTGTTGTATTCTAACGATTTTTCTTGAATCTGCCTCATTATAAATATAGCGTCTGTGCATGATCTTTCTGACCTAAAACCTTGTTGTTCTTCTGCTAATGTTATAATTTTATACAGTTTGTTTGTTATCACTTTGGTCGTTAATTTTAGTGTTGTTTTTAATAAATTTATTCCTATGTAATTCTCCGGATCCGATTTTTCTCCCTTTTTGAAAAGAGGTGTTAGGATGCTTGATCTCAAGTCTTGTGGTATTCTGTTTTGTTCTATTATTTTTTGGATTAGTTTTAATAATTGTTTGGTCAGGTCTTGTCCTCCAATACTTTAGGAGTTCATTCGATATTCTGTCCTCTCCTGGTGATTTTCTATTTTTTAATTTCCTTAATGCTTCCGTTACCTCTGCTTCTTCAATATTTATTTCTTCGTTTGTTGTCACTTCAGGTATTGGTGGTTCGTTATCGTTATCTTTAGCAAACAGAGATCGAAAATTTTTATTAGTACGTTGTACGTATATTTATTAGTACGTTGTCTATTTATCTTTGGTAATATGTACGGCTTCTATCAAGACTTTAATTTTCATTCTTTGCCTTCTGACGAGTCTGTAGATTTGTCCTGAAATACGTACAAATCACTTGTTGAGATACTCTTTTTCATTGTTCTGCTTGCTTCTTTCTTACTAGTGTATGTGTCTCACTCCGGGACCTCTTTTCCTTTTTGTAAACCTTTACTATTTATTTAGGCATTAATTCCATATACACAGTACCGGCGCTAGGGTATAAGGCGCCCGCCTGCAAAACTAGCATAGGCGCCCTTTAGTCTCTTTTAAATTAATATTTTGTATCGCACCAGCAGAAAAAAGCTCAGTTTGGCGCCCCCAAACAGGAGCGCCCTCCTGCAGTGCATCCCTTGCAGGCCCGTTATCGCCGGCCCTGCATATACATACCTCTTTTTGTGTTAACTTTTAAAATGAGTTCCACTTCTGAATTGAGACCATAATTAAAATAACGAGGCTAATCCATTTGGCTGTTTGACACTGTACATTATTTGAATTCGATCTCAGGTTGAAGAAGTTTTGTTGTTTTTGTTTCACTATGTATAGTAATAAATAAAACCAAAAAAAAATACAATTTAGATACATAGCAATGATTTTATTTTTAATTCAATGAGTAAACTTTTGATAAACACTGAAATACTGAAATATATTTTCGAAAAAATATCCTGTTGTATATTTTTTAAGAAATAAAAATAACACTTTCATTTTAATCTCTGAGTATACCATAAATATTTATACAAAATATACAGAATCATGCATTACTTTGTATATTTGGCAAATAAATTTTCTGTGTTTAATTTAAATCGGTTTTTAAAATAAACATTACATGTCATGACCTAAGTGTTTAAGCACCTATATAGTATGGATGAAGGCTTGGAAATGTTTAGTAGTTACATAAACAGTGAACTAAGAAAAATTTATATTTTACAGTAATATTATCCAAATACTTAAAAATGTTGGCAAACAGAGCCTCTCTATTTTATTTCCTTCGCATGATCTATTATGGCCCTTGCAGATACAGCGTGACAAACGAATGGAGGCGCAGATTCAATAACGAGTTAGTCTCTATTCGGAACGGAAAATCTAGTCAGATATACAGGGTGTTTGGTAATGAATGGGCCATAGCTTAACCTTAGATTTCTCAGCTTAAAATAGGTCGATTTAAGCTAATTTACCTTAGTTCACAGTTGATAATAATCGAAATACAGGGTGTCAAAGTTAAACTTTTATTTTATATATTTTTGAATAATTTCCTGACAGACATGGGATAACAACACGAAATTTGGTAAGTGGAGAGTTTTTGAAACAAGAAACCTTAATTCCCCACCGAAAATTATATATTACCCAGAGGGCGCCACATACTTCTTTCAGCGCTCATTTAATACGTCCAATTTTTTCTATCCCCTCTCTACACAATTTTGAGATCAAAACTTTTATTCCACTATACTTTTTACTTAACACATTGCTTGCCGCGCTTTACTCGGGATAATAGTCTCAGGGGCCATTGATATCCACGGCAAGAAAGTAATTCATACGTGTATATCATATAAAAACGTATACTACATTTATCTCGCTAAACTCAACCGTTTTTGAGATAAATGCATTTTAAATCTACGATGCAAAATTCAATTCAATATTTAATTCATTGTAGTTACAAAACATCAATTGACATATCCTTGTCATACTTGGCAGCATGTGTATGTACTACTGTACAGTACACCCTACTAAATTTTGTTAAGAGCACACAGTAGCGATCAACATGTAGCAACAAACACGGTCCAAGATTGCGAAAGTTCTGCGAACTTTCAAAAGCGAGGCAACAGTGCGTCGGTAATTCGACACTGATAGTGACCTTTATACTATCAAAAACAATAATTTTTATATACATAGGCGCGAAATGTTGCTAAGTCAGTGACGTTCGATTTCTTCTTATAAAAAAATCGATTATTAGTAGTTCCAATGTGACACAAAATCTAGGCAGGGGATAAAAAAGTTTATTTGAAGAAACTGTATTTTTTCGTCTTTCTTAATGGCGGTACAGGCTCCTTTTTTTCAATATTTTATTTAGTTAAAGAGTAATTTCCACACACTAACATACTTCTGAAATTGGGCTCTGTACCGCCATTCTTTATTATATTACGAATATGTGTGCCAAATATCTCGACAAAATATTCAAAATTAGAGCCGCAATCTTGGAACGCGTTTGTTGCTACCTGTTGATCGGTACTGTTTGCTCTTAAACACACATTTCTGGGTGCTACCAGTGGCGTACGACGAGGGAAAGTGAATGGTTGACCCTTCCCAAATTCTACGCCACTGGCGGAATTGCTATTTTAGTGCAATTTTTTGATTCTCCAATATATTGTATGTAAATAATATTTTGTAATTCGTAACGATAAAGTGATTAGTTTTCGAGATATTTGAAATTAAAAACGAAGTGGCATAATACATTAATCAAACAAAATAACTGTGCCGTTTCATTTTTAACTTCAAATATCTCTGAAAACTAATGACTTTATCGTTACGAATAAAGGGTACATTATTTACATACAAGGTATTGGTGAATCTAAAAAATTATGCTAAAATAGCAGTTCCGTCAGTGGCGTAGAATTTGGGAAGGGCATTCACTTTCCCCTCTCGTACGCCTCTGGTAGTAGTCAGAAACGATTATTTAACATAATTTAGTAGGGTGTACAGTACCTACAAGTTCTGCCAAGTATGATAAAAAAATATGTCAAATAATTTTAAAGCACCCGGTACAAATAATAGGTCCTAATATTTTAAATAAAGGATAAATTATTTAAAACAAAAATAAAACATTTTGACATATTCTTGACATACTTTGCAGAAAGTGTAGGTGCTGTAGACCCTACTAAATTATGTTATGGTTCTTTTCGTGAGCATTTTTCAGTGCGTCACAAATGATAGAAAAAAAAAGGTTAGTCCGTGATCACGGTTCTTAGACATTACTACGGTTGCCTAAATCGACTAACCAATGAACATTAAGGGTGAGATTACGTCACGAGAGTTTACTGTCATTTGAATCGTAATATGATTTTTTTCGAATCCTGAGAAAACCAAGTATTTTAGAAAAATTTAAACGCAAGATGCAAGATTACATTATTACCGAGGGCGGAAAGCCCCTTAGAATAAACAAGCAGATTCTATTGAATGAAATATTTGAAATTAAATATCACACTTCTCTATTATTTTCAGCCCTGTAACTTATTAAAATAAACATTATAGAAGTTTTCAGGGACTGAAATATGCAGTCTTTCATTCTGAGTTTAAATTTTTCAAAATTATTTATTAGTTTTCTCAGGATTCGAAAAAAATGAATACAATTAAAACACATTGAGAATTTTGACATGGGTCAAAATTTTGCATTAACTCAATGTAAAATTCTGAACTGTTGAATTCCAGCTTCCCTATTAATTTTTGTACATCAAAAGACATTAGAAACTATTTGTAGAGGATTGAAATCTGTATTGGAAATAACTGTTAAAATTGGTCTACGTAATTAAACATATTCCAAAATTTTGTAAAAATGTAATACATTTTAGTTTTCAGCCCAAACTTAGGCCACACACAATGCAATAATGTTCACATTTTTGAACTGTCAATATTTTTATTTTATCATTTATTGTTTAAAAACAATACAGTTGATAAGATACCCTCAGTTGCGGAGAAAGGATTAATAATAAAGATTTTTTTATTCAGTCAATGGTGTGAGCACTGTCAGTTAAATAGTAACGTGTGGCCTTACTTTTACACGCATATCTATTGTGGCAAATGTATCATATTTTTCAAAATTTTGGAATGCATTTAAATCGTAGAACAATTTTAACTTTTGATTTTAATACAGATTTTAATTCTCTACAAGTATTCTCTCATGACTTTTGATGTAAAATAATTAGGGAAGCAGGAATTGAACAATTCAGAATTTTACATTGAGTTTCCTATGGCCCTTTTTACGATTCACCACCCGGTATAAGATAAAATGTGTACTATTTGTCTAATTATTTCATAATAACACAAATAATACACATATATACACAATAACACACATTCAATGATCGAAAATCATTTAAAAATATGGGAATGTAAACTCTTGTGACGTAAAGTCAAAAATATAAGTCTCCCCACCACCGTCGGACAAGACAACCGTAATAAAGTCTAATAACCGTGGTCCGTGATAAATACACATTTATGAAATTTATTCTAACATGACACTTTAGTTAAATCTGACAGTTGTCACATTTTATTTGCAATTTGGTATAAAAACAAATCAATTTTGTTTATTGAATTTATAAAATGGTATTTTCTTTGATTTGTATATAGTCTGGGCTGATTATCGGAGAATAGGCCATTTTTGGGAAAAGTTATTTACCAGCAATTTTATTGATGGAATCGAACCTTATGATGGTATATATTAATAATATAGGTATGCAAAGTCCGCAGATAGTGTGCTACTTTTTTATAAACAAAATGGCGCCCGAAAATCGTGTTTTTTTTAATTCTTGCTCTATAACTCCAAAGATTTTAACTTTACACCAAAAACACTCAAATAAAAATCCACCGCAATTAAATTCTGCATAGAGACGTGTTTTTACCGATTCATTTCGACGAAAACTTTCCCCGGAAAAAGCGGGTTTTTCCAACAAAATCTTTAATTTTCAACTAAAATTTTAGATAAGTAATTGATAATCAATAATTAAATAACTTGGTAATCTAAAAGCCCTTTTTGTATAGATTGTAATTCCAGAAACCGATGGAAATTGAATGAACCGTTTAGCAACAATTGAATTGTTATTTGAAAATTAACGGTCGCTATAATAACGACAATAATTGTGGTGCATAATAATAACTATGATTTTTTCATAAAAAGGCACTATACCTATCTAATGTACTTTACAGAATTGAAATTGGACTATTTAAGCGGCCTCAGGAATATTTTAAAATTATAAAGAATTTTTTGGCTTATAAACAAATAGAATATCTCGGGAAATATTAAACTAAATTAAATTGTAAAAACGGTATTCGAAAAGCAGCGTCAGGACGCTTCTTTTAAAAGAAAAAAACGTTTAATTATGATGAGCAGTTCCTGAGATACAACCGGTCAAAGTTGACCGGAATTTACGACAAAGATATAAATAATAGGAACATAATTTTCAAACGATCACCTTTTTATTTTTGTTCTCTTTCTCCACACCAATTTTCATATCCTTAAAGTACTCATAACATATATTATTATAATAAAAACTATCGATAATACGTGTGAAAATTGCCAAAAATAGCAACATTCCAATCAAAAATTAGGTTGGAGAAAATGTAGCACTCACAGTTCAAAATCGGTATACGTTAAAAAAATGCATTTTCTCGGCTTCCCATGGAGCAATTTCCTTCATTCTTTTTTGTTCCCAAGTAACTCGAGTAGAGCCATCGAACTAACGCATTACTAAATGTCAAACTTGCTTTTGTTTTGTTATAATAAATTAATTTATTTATTATAACACAAAATTTTAATTTGTTTAAATAAAAATTGTTTAAATAATTATACAGCTTTCAAATGAGAATATTTATGTTTTTAACTTTAAAAGGTACACTTGTAGTAAGTTTATCTAAAAAAATGCCTACAACTGGAAAAAATATGTAGTTTTCTGTTCTAATAAATATATTAATCTATTATAACAAAACAAAAGCAAGTTTGACATTTAATAATGCGTTTTTTTTGATGGCTCTACTCGAGTTATTAGGGAACAAAAAAAGAATGAAGGAAATTGCTCCATGGGAAGCCGAGAAAATGCATTTTTTTAACGTATACCGATTTCGAACTTTGAGGGTTACATTTTCTCCAACCTAATTTTTGATTGGAATTTTGCTATTTTTGGCAATTTTCACACGTATTATCGATAGTTTTTATTATAATAATATATGTTATAAGTATTTTAAAGGTATGAAGATTGGTGTGGAGAAAGAAGACAAAAATAAAAAGGTGATAGTTTGAAAATTATGATCCTATTGTTTATATATTTGCCGCAAATTCCGCTTAACTTTGACCGGTTGTATCTCAGGAACCACTCGTAATAAAAACGTTTTTTCTTTTAAAAGAAGCGTCCTGCCGCTGATTTTCGAATACCGTTTTCTTAATTCAATTTAGTTTAATATTTCCTGAGATATTCTATTTGTTTTTAAGCCAAAAAATTGTTTATAATTTTAAAATACTCCTGAGGCCGCTTAGATACTCCAATTTTAATTATGTAAAGTACATTAAATAGGTATAGTGTATTTTTATGGAAAAATCATAGCTATTTCTATGCACCATAATTATTGTCGTTATTATAGCGACCGTAAATTTTTAATTAACAATTCAATTGTTGCTAAAATGTTTATTCAATTTCCGTCGGCTTCTTGATTTATAATCTATACGAAAAGGGCTTTTATATTACCAAGTTATTTAATTATTGAGTAACAATTACTTATTTAAAATTTTAGTTGAAAATTAAAGATTTTGTTGGAAGAACCCGCTTTTTCCGGGGAAAGTTTTCGTCGAAATGAATCGGGAAAGACACGTCTCTATGCATAATTTAATTGCGGTGAATTTTTATTTGAGTGTTTTTGGTGTAAAGTTAAAATCTTTGGAGTTATAGAGCAAAAATTTAAAAAGACGCGATTTTCGGGCGCCATTTTGTTCATAAAAAAGTAGCACACTATCTGCGGACTTTGCATATCTATATTATTAATACATACAATAATAAGATTCGATTCCAGCAATAAAATTGCTGGTAAATAACTTTTCCTTGTATTTTGCTAATTAGCCCAGAGTAATAGTCTTATAAATTATAGAGATTAAATTTTTTTATATAGAATAATATAATATTATTTAATATTATATTATTAGCGCCATCTATTCCCAACTAGATTAAATGTTATAAATGTCACCGAAAAAATGTAATCAGAGCCGTGCGTTTTTTTCCGTCACATACAATTTAATGCCTTAGAGAGAAATCGAAAAACTGTGACGCACTGAAAAATGCTCATGAAAAGAACCATAGATAATCGTTTCTGTCTACTACCAGAGGCGTACGACAGGGGAAAGTGAATGGCCTTCCCAAATTCTACGCCATTTACGGAACTACTATTTAAGCGTAATTGTCAGATTCTCCAATACCTTGTATGTAAATAATGTAACGATAAAGTCATTAGTTTTCGAGATATCTGAAGTTAAAAATGAAACAGCACAGTTATTTTGTTTAATGTACATATGCCCCTTCGTTTTTAACTTTAAATATCTCGAAAACTAATGACGTTATCGTTACAAATGAAGAGTATCTTTGATACATGGACAGTATTGGCGAACTGAAAAATTGCAATAAAATAGCAATTCCGCCAGTGGGGTAGAATTTGGGAAAGGTAAACCATTCACTTTTCCCCGTCGTACGCCACTGGTAGTAGCCAGAAACGTTTATTTAACATAATTTAGTAGGGTGTACAGTACCTGCATTTGCTGCCCATAATTATGACAAGGTTATGTCAAATGGTTTTTAATAAATAGAATGAAATACAAAAAATTGTATTTTGTATCGTAGATTTAAAATGAGTTTATCTCGAAAACGGTTGAGTTTATTGAGATGAATGTAGTATACGTTTTTTAAGTAGAAATAATAGGGGATAAAAATTTTGATTTCAAAATTATATAGATTGAGGGATAAAAAAAATTTAACGTATTAAGTGAACGCCGAAAGACGTACGTGGCGCCCTATGGGCAATACATAATTTTTGGTATGGCATTTAGATTTCTCGTCCCAAAAAAGCCGTCTTACCAAATTTAGTATTGCTATCCTATGCCTGTCAGGAGAATAAAAGTTTAACTTAGACACCCTGTATTTCGCTTATTTTCGTACTAAGGTAAGTTAGCTTAAATCGACCTATTTTAACCTCGGGAATCTAAGGTAAAGCTATGGCCCATTCATTACTAAATACCCGTTGTATTCAGTTATTTAATGTCTAAATAAATCAATCTACTCACTTTATGTCTGAACACTCTAAGAAGTTTCAGACAACAATTTGTCCAAAATGCAAATCATGAAATCAAAGCTAACTTTGACAATTTGGCCGTCAGCCCTTTAACATTGCTGAAATCTGAAATCTGTGGAAACTATTTTAAAACCTCCCATCGACGTCAACGTTTATGTGACCCTGTTAAGATGCGAAGGGCTGATTGAACCCTATTGTTGCAGTGCGACGGTCCTCTGAGTGCGGGGGTGGAAGGGGTCTGTCTACCTCAGTCCAGGGTGAGTTGACGCTATTTCTCTCTAGAACTTAGACCAGTTAAAATTAGGTTGATGTTTGCGAAGGACAAATCGGCTAGTTAAAGTTGTTAAATTAGATAGGTACTGTGTGAAAACTAGTCGGAATGTTTCAAATTGATTGTTAATAATGTGTTACATGCTATAAATTTGACCTACTTTTGGTTTTGATATTTTTTGAAACGAAATACTTTGTATATCGCCGGTCCGGAATAAGAATGACGTAACTGCAAATTTTGTCAATTCCTTTTATTGCGTAATTAACTTCTAAAATACTGTAAACAAATGATACAAAAGCGACAGAACTGGAACTAGGTACTGAGCCACCACAGGATAGTTGCGTCCGTTATTGAAATACGCACCATTTTAGACCTTTTTTCAGATGACGAATGACGCAACTGTAAATAGGGTTTAAAATGGGGGACTAAATTAAGATAATGAAATTCGGACCAATAGGGATGAAAATAAGAGCCATCGTTGTAAGAATAAACGGCACAGTAAATATTTAAAAATAGTTTTTTTTTGTACAAAAAAAATATTCAGATCAAGAATGACGCAACTGTAGATAGGGTTAAAAATGGGGGGATTACATTGAGATAATGAAATTCGAGCCAATGGGGATGAAACTAAAGGCTATCATTGTAAGAATAAACGCCATACCGCTATATTTTATCACTATTTTAAATATTTAAAAAATTTTAGATGGAGAATGACGCAACTGTAGAAGGGTTAAAATGGGGGGATTAAATTAAGATAACGAAATTCGAACCATTAGGGATAAAGGCTATCATTGTAACAATAAACGTCATACCGATGCTCCTGGACGATTACTCCTCATTTAATCCCTATTTTAAATATTTAATAATCATTTTTTTGCTCTCTTGAGAAATTTGGCTTTTTGCAGTTACGTCATTCTTATTTCTGGTCAAAACGGCAAACAGGTGTATGTTCTCAAAAAACTTTTGATAGGTTGTAAAAAATGTTTTATTATCAGCTAAGTACTTTCAACACATAACGTGCCATCATCAGAGCTTCGTCCTCTTATAAAACCTTCATAGAAGAGCAATTGCTAAACGACACAATAAAATACATGGATACTGGGCAAAAGCCACAGATATCGGGTATAACAACCCCTTAAAATGAATAAAGTCGACTTTACACTACATGATTTATCATGTGATTTGTCATATGATTTTTCCCATGACGAGCCGCATGACAATGCTTATGACAAAACGAGCCGTATAAACAATGCAAAATCATATGACAAATCACACAGTGTAAACATGTAAATTTCACTCCATGACCAAATCATATGACAAATCACATGATAAATCATGTAATGTAAAGTCGACTTAACTCACATCTAAATTCTTTTATAAATTAAAAAGACAACATGGCTGATGCAAACCATTTTGAGCCCACGTGAACAGCTCATCTGAGGAAGCTCAGTCTTTTCCAATTCTTATTTCTGACCGGCGATATTATGTTACAGTTGTTCAAGTTGATTCTCAGTTAGAGTTGACTATTCCTAGTTTGAGTCAACTTAAAGTAAAACAAGCAATAGGAGTTGATTTGATAAATTTAATTTATTTTTTACTAGTTGAAGTAGACTCTTCCTAATCCTGGTTATAGTCTGGGCAGATTATCGGAGAATAGGCCATTTTTGGGAAAAGTTATTTACCAGCAATTTTATTGCTGGAATCGAATCTGATGATTGTATATATTAATAATATAGGTATGCAAAGTCCGCAGATAGTGTGCTACTTTTTTTATAAACAAAATGGCGCCCGAAAATCGTGTTTTTTTCAATTTTTGCTCTATAACTCCAAAGATTTTAACTTTACACCAAAAACACTCAAATAAAAATTCACCGCAATTAAATTCTCCATAGAGACGTGTTTTTTCCGATTTACTTCGACGAAAACTTTCCCCGGAAAAAGCGGGTTTTTCCAACAAAATCTTTAATTTTCAACTAAACCTTTAGATAAGTAATTGTTAATCAATAATTAAATAACTTGGTAATGTAAAAGCCCTTTTTGTACAGATTATAATTCCAGAAGCCGATGGAAATTGAGTGAACAGTTTAGCAACAATTGAATTGTTAATTAAAAATTTACGGTCGCTATAAAAACGACAATAATTATGATGCATAAGAATAATTATGATTTTTTCATAAAACGATTGTAACCTATCAAATGTACTTTACAAAATTGAAATTGGACTATTTAAGCGACCTCAGGAATATTTTAAAATTATAAACAATTTTTTGGCTTATAAACAATTAGAATATCTCGGGAAATCTTAAACTAAATTAAATTGTGAAGACGGTATTCGAAAATCAGCGGCAGGACGCTTCTTTTAAAGAAAAAACGTTTAATTACGACGAGCGGTTCCTGAGATACAACCGGTGAAAGTTGACCGGAATTTACGGCAAAGATATAAACAATAGGATCATAATTTTCAAACCATCACCTTTTTATTTTTGTCCTCATTCTCCACGCCAATTTTCATATCCTTAAAATACTCATAACAAATATTATTATAATAAAAACTATCAATAATACGTGTGAAAATTGCCAAAAATAGCAAAATTCCAATCAAAAATTAGGTTGGAGAAAATGTAACCCTCATTCAAAATCAGTATACGTTAAAAAAATGCATTTTCTCGGCTTCCCATGGAGCAATTTCCTTCATTCTTTTTTTGTTCCCAAGTAACTCGAGTAGAGCCATCGAACTAATGCATTATTAAATGTCGGACTTGCTTTTGTTTTGTTATAATAAATTAATTTATTTATTATAACACAAAATTTTAATTTGTTTAAATAAAAATTGTTTAAATAATTATACAGCTTTCAAATGAGAATATGTATGTTTTTAACTTTAAAAGGTACACTTGTAGTAAGTTTATCTAAAAAAAAGCCTACAACTGGAAAAAATATGTAGTTTTCTGTTCTTATAAATAAATTAATCTATTATAACAAAACAAAAGCAAGTTTGACATTTAATAATGAGTTAGTTCGATGGCTCTACTTGAGTTATTAGGGAACAAAAAAAGAATGAAAGAAATTGCTCTATGGGAAGCCGAGAAAATGCATTTTTTTAACGTATACCGATTTTCAACTTTGAGGCTTACATTGTCTCCAACCTAATTTTTGATTGGAATTTAGCTTTTTTGGCAATTTTCACACGTATTATCGATAGTTTTTATTATAATAATATATGTTATGAGTATTTTAAGGATATGAAAATTGGAGAGGAGAAAGAGGATAAAAATAAAAAGGTGATGGTTTGAAAATTATGATCCTATTGTTTATATCTTTGCCGTAAATTCCGATCAACTTTCACCGGTTGTATCTCAGGAATCACTCATCGTAATTAAACGTTTTTTCTTTCAAAAGAAGGGCCCTGCCACTGCTTTTCGAATACCGTTTTCACAATTTCACTTAGTTTAATATTTCCCGAGATATTCTATTTGTTTATAAGCCAAAAATTGTTTGTAATTTTAAAATATTCCTGAGGCCGCTAAAATAGTCCAATTTTAATTCTGTAAAGTACATTAGATGGGTATAGTGTCTTTTTATGAAAAAATCATAGTTATTCTTATGCATTATAATTATTGTCGTTATTATGGCGACCGTAAATTTTTAATTTAAAATTGAATTGTTGCTAAACTGTTCATTCAATTTCCATCGGCTTCTGGAATTATAATCTATATGAAAAGGTCTTTTACACTACCAAGTTATTTAATTATTGATTAACAATTACTTATCTAAAATTTTAGTTGAAAATTAAAGATTTTGTTGGAAAAACCCGCTTTTTCCGGGGAAAGTTTTCATCGAAGTGAATTGGGAAAAACACGTCTCTATGCAGAATTTAATTGGGGTGAATTTTTATTTGAGTATTTTTGCTGTAAAGTTAAAATCTTTGGAGTTATAGAGCAAACGTTGAAAAAAAAACACGATTTTCGGGCGCCATTTTGTTTATAAAAAAAGTAGCACACTATCTGCAAACTTTGCATACCTGTATTATTAATACATACAATAATAAGATTCGATTCCAGCAATAAAATTGCTGGTAAATAACTTTTCCTTGTAATTTGCTAATTAGCCCAGAGTATTAGTGAAAGTAGATCGCGAGAAATAGAGAATTAACAGTTTGAGTTGACTATTCCTGTTGACATGTGCTTTTTGGGTGAGTACCAGTGTCAGGCAAATATGCGATAGTGCATATGCATATGATTTGAATATTTTTGTAGTTTCTTTTGAATTTTGCATATACTGGTATATTTAAAAATAAAGTGCATATAATAGGTTATCAAAACGAAGTTATTTGTTTATTCTTGGTTCAAATACCTTCGTACCTGATAGTTCTGTGTGGATCAGGGCATCCAGAATTAGTCATTGATATAGTAAAATTATTACGCTCAGCATGCAGTAATTAATTACAAAGTAAACCTAAGGCTGTCCGCACATGGAGCGACGCGCGACGCTCGAGCTACTCGACTCGATTAGAGTCGCGTAGGTTTCTTCTCGCCAGTCAAGTTCCTTCGTTGTGGCATTGAGCTCCGTACACGGAGCGTTTAGGATTGCAAATCTCCTCGTCTTGTACGACTCTCGTCGCTTGCGGTCCGTAGCCCACGAGAAAGTTCGAGTAAGACGCACGTTTCCAGTCATATAGGTAGTTTATTTTATTTGTTTCCTTCGTTTTTTGTTATTTTTTGCACTTAATTAAAATTTAGTTTTATTTAAAGATCGGTACATGTTATGTTCGTTGATTGTATTACAACCTCCTAGCTTTGTGGAAATAATATATTGTTTGTAATATAAAATTCTGAAAACATTGAACTTTGTTCTTGTACTTTACTAAGAGTACCTATATTTTTTCTAGTTGGAGTCTAATTTTACTAGGAAATGTTGAATATAAATTTTTAAAGCCAACGTTTAACAAAGTCCTACCCCATAAACGTCAGTTGCAATGCGGGGATAAGCTTTCGTAGTTTTGTCACTTCGGGCAGAGAGCAGCACACCCACGCCTCTCTGATGATAACTCCAAATAGAGTCGAAAATCGTCGATTTCGAGTGCTGGTTTGCGCTCACTGTTCTAAATGAAAAATAAGACGGTTTTGCCTTCGCATTTCAACTGAATCTAAATGGAATTTTTATTTTATTTTTAGAAATTTGGATGTTGAGAAGTGACTCATATTTTTTTGCAGAAATCGCTTGAAAATAACTCATATAATAATATTTAATTTGTCCTCCCACTCCAATAGGTCCGGAACATTGTTTAAATAATCAAAAGGTAAAAAATGAAGGAAAAGTATTCATTTCAGAAAAAAGTTATACTGATATAAAAGTTGTGTAATTAAATTTCCTCCAATATACGATTAGTTAAAAATTTTTAAAATTGTCGGCCTTGTTGTAAAACAGCAATAATTGCGAAAAAAAAAACATAAAAAACAAGTATTCGCATTTTATATTTTTTAACCATTTATGCTAGATTTAGGACCTTCATATTTCAACCAGAAAAACTTTATGATACAGTAAAACAATACTGTAAATTTCATTAAGATCGGTTTAATAAATTTTTCAAAATAAATTTTGCAATCCAGCTTTCGCAAAAAAAATCATTTTTTCAAAATGTTGTAGGACTGAAAATAAAGCAGACAGCAAATTAATTTTTTTTACGTATGAACGAATACTGTACCTTTGGTATAGCCTTTGGTATATATTAACCTTAAATCGGTTAACTACCACGGCGACAGGATTTTTTTTAAGTAAACATTAATTTTTGGTGCTACGCGCAGGACAGCGGATACGTTTGCTCTGATTGGGCATTCCAATGACCTTTGATAATGATTGATTGATAACTTTTAATTGTTAGTACATTTCGATATAAATAACTACATTTGTTTATTGCAAAACAAAAACATATACTCTGTCCTTCGAAATAATACTTTTTTAGCAAACATTTTCTTTGTTCATAAATTTTAAATTAGAGATTAAAAGTTTATTATTTTTAAACATATGCAATTGTTTAAACAATATTTCACAAACAATAATCAAATTAGTTTGATTTTTGTGCAATTAAAATATTAAAATACAACAAAATATAGAGCAAGAAAAAAATATATTAGATGAAGATTAGAAGAAATTTTGGTGGAAATCAACTTGTGTGAATCGAACACCGCTCTCCTGCGCGTATAGTATTTTTACTACAAAAACGTTATTACGTAGGTCAAAATTTTTGACGTAAGAGAACTGTCAAAACATTAGAATGTGACTTTTCATTATCGCCATGTTTATTATAAACATGCCAATAATGAAAAGTCACATTATAATGTTTTGACAGTTCTCTTACGTCAAAAATTTTGACCTGCGTAATAACGTTTTTGTAGTAAAAATACTATAGCATCAATAATTAATGTTTATTTAAAAAAATTCCTGACGCCGTGGTAGTTAACCGATTTTAATTTTGCAAATTGCAAATGAAAGGTGCAATATTCTCCTATATGCAAAAAAATTTCAACTTGCTGTCTGCTTTATTTTCACTGTTATTAATATTTTTTATGATATCCCTGCCATAAATATGTTACATGTCCAATTTCAATCAAAAATCTCTAATATTTTTCGATTTAGTAGAAAATATCGATTTTCATTTTGTACATTCAAAGGGCTGTAACTTTCTATATGTGCACATTATTTGTACTAAGGTAAGTTAGGTTTAATTGAACTATTTTTGGTCCCGGAATATGCGACTTAATTTATGACCTGCCTTTTGTTACACCCTATAGTGTTAATGTAAACAAAGTAAAAAAATATCTCTAAAGTAGCAAAATATTATTAACAACAGTAATCTTTATAAAATCTTTATTTTGATACTGAGGTATCATTTGACATATTGTTTGATTGCATTATTATGTGTCTAATTAACTAATACGTAAGTTTTATTTTAAATTAGTTGAAATTGTTTGTTTTGACTTTTATGTGGGTTTGTCCTTCGCAATAATTTAAACTGGTCTAAATTGCCTCCAGAGCTTTTTGCCTGACGAAAATTCGATTTCTCACGAAACAGACTTTCAATGTTGATTTCGAAGCTTTTATAGTGAATTTGTAGAGCTTTAAGGGTATCACCACTTTGCTTTTAATGTTTCGAACAGGTGAAACCTGTCTAGAGACTTTTTGTCAAACAGTATTTTATAAAAGTAAAACTATGTAGCGTAAAGGTAGCCTAACGATGAAATGGGTCGGTCTCCTGTTAAATTGAATTAAATTGGTTGGTTCAAAAGTTAAAATGAGTCAAATTAAACAGCCATTTTAATTTAGTTTCTTACTAACTGATAGATTAAGAGCGTAGGCGCAAAATCTCCGACCAATACATTTTAAATGCATTAATTTTTTTCGAATCCTGAGAAAACTAATAAATGTTTTTAAAAGCTTTAAACACAGAATAATAGATTGCATTATTACCACAGATTAACATAACATGTTATGTTAATCTGTGTTATTACCGACGGCCGAAAGCCCCTTAGAGTAAACAGAAAGTTTCTTTTGAATAAGATAATAACTGAGATATTTGAGATAGTTATGAAATATTTTAAACTAAAAATCACACTATATTTTCTCTTTTTTACCCCTGTAACTAATTAGAATAAACATTATTGAAGTTTTCAAGCACTTTCGATCCTCGGCAATAATGTAATCATTCATTCTGCGTTTAAATAAAAAAAATATTTATTAGTATTTTCAGGATTCGAAAAAAATTAATGCATTTAAAATGCATTGGTCCGAGATTTTGCGCCTACCCTCTTAAGTAAATTAAAGTTCATACCAAACCCTTCTTTCACTGGGTCATTAATTTTGACGTCATATAGGATTTTAAGGATGTCACGAATCATTGCATCACATTTTAGTAAAATCTGATACATAGTAGAATCTAGCAAATATCAATATACAGGGTGATTGATTAGTGGGGTAAAGCTCAATAGATCCGCTACAGTAAGAGATAGCAATAACAGTTAATAACAAAAATTGTAGCCAACTTTGAGCTTCACATTCTAAAATTATATAGAATGTTACAGGCCGTTGGATAACATCGTGGCAGACCAACCTTATGTTTTTTTTAATGGAACACCCTATATTTTATCTTATAGTCGAAATCTTCTTAACTTTCTCATTACAGAAATATAAAAGTCTGCTATGTTATACAGGGTATTTACAAAGTTATAACCAATTTTCTATGAAAATCGTGACAAGTTCAGATCCCTGTATAAATAAAAATAAGCACAATAACAATGGTTTATTGGTGCCATATTTTTTTGTTGATTGTGAAAATTTTTAAGAATGGTTGATATTGCTAATTTTCTTTATATCGAATACAGGGTGAGTCAAAACGCAAGTACATTATTTTCTCAGTCATTTTAAATAGAACACGCTGTATTTTATGTCACTATCGAAAAGTAATGTTACCATACTTTAATTTTTGTATAATATTCCCTATGTCTAAATTTATGATAGGCGTAAAAAATCTCATCACTCAAAGGTAAGAGAAACTTGTGTTGGTGATGGTACCTGAATTAAAATAGCAAACACTGTCATGAGTTTGAGAAGACTCCTTTCTTTATGACCCGTTGTTTGAGATTTGACAAACTGGCAGCAATACGTGACGTATTCTAATATCGTCAGTAATTGCAAGTGGTACATACATACACTACCACTACCTATCAATGGGATGCTGATAATAAAGTAGATAAAATCCTCAGCCTCAATGAAGTGCTGTCGTTGTTAGTTATTTACGTATAAGAGGCACTCTGCGTTTGAGGTGGTTTGCAATTGTTGAAGGGATGATAATTTAGATTCGAAGAAATGGACTTTAGTAATTTGAGTAATTTGACATGAATTGTAATAAATTTATTTTAAAATGTTTTGGGCTATCGTAGCCCTCTTATTACCATTACATCCAGAATAATGTTAAGGCGTGTATCATGTGTATCCTAATCACATTATATCACCCATTGTTATCATATCACCCTTTAAAAGCTTTACAAATTTGCTAAACGTAGAAAATAGAATTTTTCGCCGCTAATGTTTCAAAGTAATTTATTTGGTGTGCCATTAGAGTGTGTGCTATTTATATACAGATTAAAAAAAATCTAACGTAGGGATGCGCCTGCAATGGGAGTAACAAAGAAAAAAGTATTTAATACGTAACTTAAACGGTATTAGAGGTAAAGAAGGCCGAGCCACCAAACCAATTCGTTTCATAGGTATGTTCTACGTCAGAACAACGTTGCTAAGGTAGAAAATTATCAAGAGCAATTATTAAAGTAGAAAATATAAGGTTTGTTCTAGCATCAGTTTCAAACGGTTTGAAACCATCAGGGAATAGTGGACCAGCGCGCGTAGAGGGGATAGCACTGGTGACTGTATTATGTTTTTCTACTGACCAACTGTTTGCTGACGGTTTCTGACTAGTTTGACTGTTTGCTAGAACAAACTTATTATTTATTTAATTTTTTGTATAAAAAGATAATAAAAAAATCATTGAAACAAAAAAACGGGCATTAAAACGGGTAAAAAAAGGATGGTATTAAAGGTGAGAAATTTGACATCGGTCATCCGATTCCAGAGTTGCAACCGGAAGTACTGTTTTAAAGTCACCGAAAAAGTACAAGCGACATAATATTCGACGCGCTCTAGCAATGAAACTGGAAGTATATATCTCGTCTTGATACTGTTTCGGCGAATTTAGAACAGTACTTCCAGTTGTAACTCTAAAACCAGAAGTGTGAGTTAAAATTTCTCAACTTTATTACCATACTTAGGTTATAGGATTTCATTCGACACCTTACTTGTCCTTGTATCTGGTCAAATGACGGACGAGTTGCGTTTACAAAGTCACTAGGACAGACGGATATGAATAATTCAACGTTTTCACATTCTTTTAAAATATAGTCCTGTCGCCAGGGGGGGTACAACGGCCTCCTTAATTCAGATGGACTTGCCCAAGTTTTTTTTATGTATTTTGACCCGTAGAACACGAATTTTTTGGGTAACAGTTGATCCGGATGTCGATAAGTTTGTTATAAACAAAGAACTTGAGGAATTACATAACAGAGATTTTTCGCAAAACAAAACATTTTTTTTGTATTTTTTGGGTGATTCTCAGCAAAAAATGGCCCTACAAGTTTTTTCGTAGGATGCATAGTTTTAGAGATAAACGCGGTTGAACTTTCAAAAAATCGAAAAAGTGCAATTTTTGAACCCGAATAACTTTTGATTAAAAAATAAAATAGCAATTCTGCTTACTGCATTTGAAAGGTCAAGTCAAATTCTATCGGCTTTGATTATTTGCATTGCTAAAAATTAAGTTTTATTTGTTAAATAAAGCCATAAACACATAGTGTTTCTCATGCCCAATGCATGCGTTTTAATGTACGTAATCTACGTAGAAATTTTGTGTATGCACGCCTACTTGTTCGATTTCAAATGTAAAATGCATTGAAAATATTATTCAATTACTATGTGTGTATTAAACAATAAAAAAATTAATTTTTAGCAATGAAAGTAATCAAAACCGATAGAACTTGACTTGAACTTTCAAATGCGGTAAGCAGAATTGCTATTTTGTTTTTCAATCCAAAGTTATTCGGGTTCAAAAATTGCAATTTTTCGATTTTCTGAAAGTTCAAACGCGTTTATGTCGAAAACTATGCATCCTACGAAAAAACTTTTAAAAACGTTTTTTGCTTATAATGACCCAAAAAATACAAAACAATATTTTGTTTTGCGAAAAATCGCTGTTATGTGATTCCTCAAGTTCTTTGTTTATAACAATCTTATCGGCATCCGGATCGACTATTACCCAAAAAATTCTTGTTCTCCGGGTCAAAATACATAAAAAAACTTGGGTAAGTCCATCTGAATTAACGAGGCCGTTGTACCCCCACTGGCGACAGGACTAATATGTAAAAACAAAATTTTTCTATTTTTTTCGTTCGTTTTTTCCGTTCAAATAATTTAGTTATTATGTTTGTGTACAAAAAATTAAATATATTATTTTTTCTACTTGTTAATATGTTTTGTTAATTTTCTACTTTGGCAACGTTTTTCATAGAACACACTTACGAAACGAACTAGTTTGGTGACCCGGCCTTCTTTATCTTCCATACCGTTTTAGTCACGTATTAAATACTTCTTTCACTGTTGCTCACATTAAAAGTGCATATCTACGTTAGATGTTTCCCAATCTGTATATACCCTGTCGCTTTTTAGAATTTTATGTGTTTAGAAATTAATACATTCTTCTATCAAAAACTACAACAAGAATAAATGTTTAAGTAGTACCCAATTTAATGTATATTTTTAGTCCATTCTTTCACGGTTTTTGCTCTAAATTTTAAGGAACCGCTTGGATTGACATGAAATTTGGTATACGTATAGTTTACATGTCAAAGAAAAAAAGTGATATTGTGCCGATGTGTGCTTCTGCCCTGGGGGTGACTTTCACCCCCTCTTGTGGGTGAAAAAATATATGTCCACACTAAGTCCGGAAATGGGTAAACTGACTAATTTTAAGTAACTTTTGTTCTATAGAGCTTTTTCGCTAAGTCAACACTTTTCGAGTTATTTGCAAGTGAATATGTTCATTTTTCAACAAAATAACCACATTTTTAGACGGTTTTTCGCAAATAACTCAAAAAGTATTTTGTCGAAAAAAACGTTCTTAGCAAAAATACAGCCTATAAAAAAGTAAAAAAAAATGGTGTACACGTTAGGTCTCTGGATCTCGCAGAACCAGAGTTATAGCCAATGAAAAATAGATTCATATTCACCAAATTTCAAATAGAATATTTCGACGTGAAATATCCAAAAAATTAAGCACTTTTTGGGGAAAACCTATTATAACTTTTTTAAAGTGTTTAAAAAAAGCTTTATTTCTGTTTTTACAAAAAGTTTCTAGCATTAAATTAAAGCAAGTTACGCTCAAAATAAAGTTAGTCCCTTTTGTTTTTGCAAAAAAAATCGGGAATACCACCCCCTAATTAGCAACTTAAATTAAATTAATCGTTACCGCTCCACAAATTATTTTACTTACGTTGTGTTTATATGATCTGTAAGTTTCATCGATTCAAAGTGCTTATTTTTGAAAAAATTTGGTTTCGAAGTAAAATTTTTAAAAATTTAAATTTTGAAAAATATGCTTTTTTTCAAAATAACTTAAAAATTGTTAGAGATACCAAAAATCTCGAAAATCAAAAAAGTAAGATTTGCTTTTCTGAATATCATTTATTTTTTTGTTTTTCTGTTGGACAAAAATTGATTAAAATTTGGTGTTTCTAAATTTGCATACACTCGTGATCAGTGACTCTGTACAAGAATTCATCTGTACTCAGTAGATATATCTTAAAAACACCCTGTAATTATCTACGATAATTACTTTCAGTTATTTATGTCATCATAACAATATTAAAACCTTCATTCGATTATATAAATATTGTTATCCTAGATCACGATTCACTAATAATTGCAGAGTCAATTATAAACACTTTTCATGGTCGATGCTGAATAGGCATTTCTAAATATATAAACAGAAAAACTATAACAAGGGAATTCATATTAATATATTAGACATTCGTCATTCTATTTTGGTGATCAGACGTAATATTTCCACATTAAAGATAGTGTCTCTTTCTACACGAGACGTTCTTTGGGTGCGGTGCTACCAGCTTATGCTCATGTGAGTGTAAATAAAACAACTCAACAAGTAAAAGCGTATCAATTATTCCACCCCTCGGATAAGGGATAACCACCCTCACCGGGAGCAGATAGCCTTAGTGCCCAGGGCTGTCATAACTCGTTCAACCTCTTTTAACTACAGCCCTTTCAATAATAAGGACTTTTAACCGATGAAACTTACAGATCATATAAACAATATATACACGAGTCAAGAAACTTGTGAAGTCGTAACGATTAAGTTCATTTAAGATATTTTCTCGATTTTCTCGATTTTTTTACCAAAACCAAAAGGGACTAACTTTATTTTGAGCGTAACTTGTTTAATTTTGATGCTAGATTTTTTTTTAATTAAAATGAAGCTTTTTTTAAACATTTTAAATAAGTTGTAATGAGTTTTCCCCGAAATGTGCTTCATTTTTGGTTATTTCACGTTAAAGTATTCCATTTGGAATTTGACGAATATGAACCTATTTTTCATTAGCTATAACTCTGCTTCTACTAGGTGTAGAGACGTGATATATACACCATTTTTTTAAATTTTTTACAGGCTATATTTTTGCTAAGAATGTTTTTCGACAAAATACTTACTATTTGAGTTATTTGCGAGAAACGGTCTAAAAGCGTGGTTATTTTGTTGAAAAAATTAACATATTCACTGCCAAATAACTCGAAAAGTATTGACTTAGTGAAAAAACTCTATCGAACATAAGTTACTTAAAATTAGCCAGTTTATCGATTTCCTGACTTTCTTTGGACTAATATTTTTTCACCCCCAAGAGATGGTGAAAACCACCCCCAGGGCAAAAGCACATATCGGCACAATATCACTTTTTTTCTTTGACTTGTTAGCTATGTGTATGCCAAATTTCATGTCATTCCAAGCGGTTCTTTAAAATTGAGAGGTTTTGCAATATTTTACCGTTAAAGAACGGACTGTTTATTAAATATGTATAATGTATTTTATTAAAAGTATTAAAAATATGTGTACGAGAAATAAATATTTGATAAGGTGAGTCGCGCTAAAAATTCTATATAGCAATTTTATCAGTAGAAAATAAAACTCTATTTTCGTTTTGAATCTCAATATTTCGTCACAATTTGGTGACTTCTTCAGGAGAAAACTGCAAATTTTATACGAATGATTAGATGCTGATTATTTCCTTACTTACAATTATAATATTCTAATATCCCACTGCAGAATCACTACGTTTATAAGTTAGTTAACTAAAAAGAGAATAGGAGAATACATGCATACATATTGATAACAGTTTGCCAGTCAAAAAGTGCTCGCAAATAGTTTTAACCTTTAACTACCCGCGCATCAAGTTGTAACATAAGTACACGCGTTGCCTACTTTATACGGCACAAGAGAATACACTTAAAAACAGCGCTTTTGTTAATTTTTTTTTTTAAATACACTTAGTTGTTTGTTATAAACCTTATTCGACATCAGCGAATGCTTGGAGTTCCTTCTCAGGAAGGGGATGCTAAGTGATTTGGAATAAAAGAATTTTTAAAGTGTGATTTTTTACATAAAAAGTATTATTTAAAAAGAAAAATATATTTTGTGCCATAATGACTAAAAAACAATTGTAGGATGTACAGTTACGATTACTGAATAGTTTACACCTTAATTTTCATATTGTAATACTGTAAAATTGCAGTGTCGTACGGATATAATAAATGTCAAAGTCAAAAAATATCAAAAAGTCAATACTTGTCAAAAATTTCGCGTGTTGAAAAATAAAATAAAACGATATCAAACTCCTACAAATATCTTTTTTGTATGCTTTCCATTTCGTTAATTTTTTTTATTTAGCTTAACCCTTAAACGCCCAATCTTTTTTAGGTTCCATGTACGCCCAAGGGTGGGTAAAAAATGTCCACCTCGAAAATAGCTAATATATTTATTGAGAGTTGTTGAAAATGGATTAAACTTAAGAATCTTATGCTTAATAAACACAGCATCTTCTAAAATATTAATATAAACAATTTACAAACCTTACAACAAAATTACAACGTACATCAAAATTGACATACCAGTAATTCAAATTTGTCGATTTTCTCCATATTCTTTCTTTCAGCCTCCTCATTGGTGGATAGTTATGTAGATTATGTAATTATACATCGATAATTATATGGATTATCTTCCTACCAACGAGAAATTATATAGAAACCTTTAGTAACAAGTTTGGCCAAGGATGTACTTTTATGCCCATCCATATTTAACTCAAGATGCTGCTTTTATTTTCAAAAATATTGGTAGAACCAAATTAACATTCGATAATGGGCTGTCTTTTTAACATTAAATAATTTTTTTTTAAATTTAAACACGTAATAAATATGTTACAAGGGAATACGCATTAGGTGTACATTTTTTACCCACCCTTGGGCGTTTAAGGGTTAAAGAATTACTTTAAAAAAACTCAACCGTGCATTTCGCCGTACGCTAGTTTACACTGCGCCAATGTTTGTGAGAAGGGTGACTTTAGCGTTATAAATAAAAAATTATAGAAGATACCGGTTTAATTTTAGAAAATTCTTTATATAAGTTTTTTTTGTAAAATTTTCTGAACTTTTCAATGGTCAAGTCAGTTTTGTTCTAAAATTTATATTTTCGGAGCTATTTAAAAAAATATCAAACTTCGTAGTTCATTTGTTTAATAAAAAATGAAGCACCCACTTCTCGAGTAGAACTTTTTGATATGTTGTTTATTAAACATTTCGTAATGAAATTACAAAAAGTTCTTCTTGTTTGATTTTTTCCGAAGTGAAAATCTATATGCACTCCCCTACATCAGTTGTATATTGTTTTGATTTAATAATATGTTTTATGTGAGTTATTAATTGAATAAAAATAATCTTGTGATATTATTATGGTAGGGGAGCAAAGTATGCTAAATGTGCAGTCACTCGAGCGCTTTGGGGACCTATTGGGTTGTGAAGAGTAGGTCCTAAAACCAAAAAAAGTTAAGTAAAGTTTTCCATTTTAGTGGGCGCTTGCCATTTTTTAAGTTAATTTTCCATTTCCAACAATCGTTTTTTCCGATTATAACGCCATCTATCCATAATTCGAAAAAATGTTTCGAATAAAAGTTACTTATTTTTACGTAAGGAATCCAAATCTGCAATAAAAAATGGGGGTTCCTATTTAAGATTTTAAAGTAACCCCCCACCCCACATCCATGGGGGGTCGTGTTTAGTAACATTCGATATATTTTTCAAAAATATTGAATAAGTGTATTTTACAGTTTTTCGATCTGATGTTCATTTCGCGAAATATCGCGGGATTCGTATTTAAAATATTAAATTTACCCCCCACCCCTCTCCGTGGGAAGTCGTGTTTGGTATCATTCGATAGATTTTTAAAAAATATTGGGCAAGTATTTTTTAGTTTCTCGATCTGTCATTCATTTCGCGAAATATTCGCTTTTTTCTTGTGAAATTTTGGGACTCCCCCATTTCCTTACGCCCGGCTCAAATCGTCAGATTTTTGAAATATACACTCTTTTGCATGTACTTAACTTACCTTATCTTAATCTGACAATTTCGAGTTTTTTTAAGAATAGATTTTTTTTTTCGGGCCCCCCTTAACGAACTCCCCTGTGTTAAGAGCCAATATATGGTAGAGGTACATCTGCAGGGTACCAGGTTTCCCCCATATGCTAATCTGACGCGCTCGAGTAACTGCAAAAATCCCCGCTTGGGCTCCCCTACATTTTTTTTGTAAGAATTTTATATTTTTTTGTATATTAGGGAAATATGATAATTTCTGAATATCACATTTATTGGTACATTCACTGCTTAACTGTCACTCAATACTAACTTATTTCTACTAGAAAAATTGAATGTAATCCCCGAAATTTGAAGAAAACTAAAAATATCTCAGAAAGTAATGAGTATAATTGATAAAAATGAAAGAAATGAATGAAATGAAATATCAATAAAAATAAAATATTATAGGGTAATCCATTTAAAAAAATTGAGAAAATCGTAATTTGGTTTTGTAGTTTAACACGTTTTTTAGTTTTGTAGTTGATATAACACGCAGTTATTGGTCACCCTGTAGAAATGAACATATTCTCCAATCCTGGAAAATATCATTGCCAATATTTTTTTATAATAACTTTTTTCGATATTCTATCTTCTTCTTCTTCAAGTGCCGTCTCCTAATCGGAGGTTGGATATCATCATCACTATCTTTACTCTATCCACCGCTGCTCTAAAGAGTTCTATAGAACTGCATCTAAACCAGTCCCTTAAATTCTTTAACCATCACACTCTCCTTCTTCCTATACTCCTTCCGCCTCTTATCTTTCCCTGTATTATCAGTCTTAGCATTTCATATCGCGGTCCCCTCATTACGTGTCCCAGATATTGTAACTTTCTTATTTTTTTGTGTTTATTATTTCCCATTCTTTACCCATTTCTCGCAGTACTTCCGTGTTCGTTTTCCTCTGTGTCCATGCTATTCTAAGCATTCTTCTGTAACACCACATTTCAAATGACTGTAGCTTATTTATGTGTTCTTGCTTTAATGTCCAGCTTTCAAGTCCATATTGTAGTATCGAGAACACGTAGCATCTCAAAGCTCTTGCTCTCAGTTCTAAGCTAAGGTCTTTGTTGCAGAGAACTGTTTTCATTTTTACAAACGCATTTCTTGCTATTTCTATCCTGGTCCGTATTTCGGTTGTTTGATCATTTTTCTCTGAAATCCAGGTTCCTAGGTATTTGTATTTATCAACCCTTTCTATCGGTACATTTCCCAAATGTATGCCTGTTTGTATGTTTGTTTTCTTAGTTATTATCATGTATTTGGTCTTTTTTATATTCATTTTTAGTCCATATTCTTTACAGAAATTGTTTGTTTTGTTCAGTAGTAGTTGGAGTTGTTCAGCAGAGCTTGCTATAATCACGGTGTCATCTGCCTATCTTATGTTGTTAATAGATCTTCCGTTAATTATTATTCCTTCACTTTGAGATAGCAATGCTTCTTCAAAAATGGCTTCACTATATGCATTAAAGAGTAATGGAGACATAATACATCCCTGCCGAACTCCTCTCCTGATTTCAATTTCTGGACTGGGTTCGTTATCTATTACAATTTGTGCTCTTTGATTCCAGTAAAGGTTTGTTATTATTCGTAAGTCCCTTTTGTCTATGTTTTTTGTCTTTAGAATTTGGACTAATTTTTCATGTCTTACTTTGCCAAAAGCCTTCTCAAAATCAACGTAACAAACATGCACATCCACATTCATGTCCATGCATCTTTGAGCTAACACATTAAAAGCAAATAACGCCTCTCTGGTTCCTAGTCCGTTTCTGAACCCAAACTGACTATCATCTATTCCTTCTTCTAGTTTTTTGTTTATACGACCATGTATTATTTTCAAGAATAATTTGAGAATGTGACTTATTAATGATATTGTTCTGTATTCACTGCAATCTTTAACGTTTGTATTTTTAGGGATAGCACAAAAGGTTGAGAGTAACCATTGTTTTGGTATGTTTCCTGTTTTGTACACTGTGTTAAACAAGTCTACGATAATGTCTAAGGTTTCATCATTTATACATTTTAAGCTTTCTACTGGAATACTGGAATACTGGAATACTGGCTTTCTACATATTCTATACCATAATGGAATTGTCGACCGATCCTGCACTAAAAACTCACCCTGTATATTATGTACATCACTATTGATAAGTTCTATGCCATCTTCTTGTTACAAAATGTATTTACTAGCATTACTCAAATAATATAAAATTATGTATTCGTTTTACATCCATAACACACCGTTACGTCATTATTTACTCCGTGCTCTGCAATATATTTTATATTCCCAAGAAAATAAAAATTCGCCAATATATCAAAAATATTTCCTGTAAACCAAATGATCACGAACTCTTCATCGATTAGCTGATGCAAGGCCTCTACCCGATTATGTCAACACACGGTCTCTGCTATTTTTCTACCCAGTAATCTCGCCAACTTCTTTCCACCTCCTTGCACTAAGCTTCTTAACGGCGTATCAGTCTTATGCTTTTTTCTCTTTCTCCTTTTATGTCGAAAATTTAATGCGCTGTTTTCCTAATGGCTGCCAGACACTTATCCTTTGTCCCCAAAAGCGAAAAAAGTTATCTTCTTGTTGAAAAAGGGGTAATAATTAAAAGTAAAGCTCTTAGTTTTACGATTGGTTAGCAGTTAATTAAGCTGTTTGCTTTGGGAACTTTTTGAAAGTTTCGTTTAAATATAAAACTAGTTTTAATAGTTTTAAATAGAATGCAATTCTATAAAGATTAAATAAAAAGGGTTTTCCTTAATTTACAGAAATATACAAAAAATGTGGTAGTGTTTAAAAAATAGAATTAGATTATCTTATAAAACTATTCAACAACCAACTATCAATAACAGTGCTACCTATGTCCCTACTTTAATTAATATCTCTTCAGATGTTAAAAAATTTCAGTGCGCACAATTCAAAAATACCAATACAGAAGTAAAAACTTCGAGATGTATTCTGGTATAAAATCGTTTATTTAAAAACTATAAAATGTCATCGATTGCAGAACGTTTTCGTTCTAAACAGAACATCTTCAGTGCCTAGAATGAAGTATTTCCACGTTAGATTAAAGCAAAAGGTTAAAAATGTGACTGTTAAAATGAAAAATGTGGGAATACTTACATCCTGCCGAGTATTTTGAAACTAGCACACCGTAAATAGTGTTAACATCATCATATATGGTTTACATAATGTAATATGTTAAAATGTTATGACTACAAGTCGATGTTAATGGATAAAGTGGAACACATGCTAAAAGGGTGCCATGGTTCCCTGCTCGAAGATACTAGGTACTTGCCAATTCAATGGGCACAGACCAACTGAGAAATTATGAAGTGGATATACAATTTGACAAGGGTGACATGACATGACAAGATAAAGCCAATTTTTGGTTAAAGTTTCATTTGATTTTGGATTTTTTAATAAAATGCGAAGGTTTGTCTGCAAAAATAATTTAAATTATTTGAATAATAAAATCTACTGTAAAGTTTAAATTAGCAACTCTCTATTCCAGAATAACTTATAAATTCATTAAATTTAATGCAGATATATTACGTGGTTTAAGTTGTGACGTCATCGGATGTGAAATGACGAGATGAAAGTTGAGTTTGTTGAAACAAGGAAATACACTACATAATAAGATAATTAGACTTGCGTGGAAAAACAAAGCTAAACAAGCCGAGAAAACCAGAATTTAAGAGTGTTTTTATGTGATGAAATGTTGGTTGCCTAACAAGGCAAGCAGACAACAGGTTGAAGGTAAACGGTAGAATATTGCAAGAAAACAGTATATATACACAAGGTGGCTATTTATTGTGTTAAATTTATTATTATACTATTGTAATGAATAATTATGTCTGTTAAAAGTTGGAAAATAGTTGTTAACAAAATTAAATAACTAAAGATTACTGTTAGTGAGGTAGATATATGTGTGAAGGATATGATTGTATATAGTATTGTGAAATGAATGAGAGTATGTAATAATATAATAAAATTAAACTATGTGACATAAAGTCTAATTCATCTATATGTAGTTTTGAAAGGACTGAATGAATTGGAAGTAATGTATCTTGATAGTCTACCAACGTGGAATAGTGAATAAAATAATTAGAATGAGAGCTACCAATATAGGTCAAATTGTGGGTTGGTGTCAGTATGTAAAGAAGAATCTAAATTGAATGAGTATATGAAATAGAAAAGTATGAGATTGATTTCTATTGGTGATAGTGGAGTGAACAGACTGAACTAAATGAAATATATTTAAGTGCACAAACTTTATGAACGTATGTGATTGTAACTGAAATCAAACAAATGAAAAATGTGAAACAATTTTTATTTTAAATTGGGATAAATGGATATTGGAAGTTGCCTGATATGAATGGAAATGAAAAGATAGATGAAAAAAGAAGAATAGTGAATGCAATAAAACTTAAATGTTATAATCTGAAAGAAGTTTGACTGAATGGGTCGTAATGGATATAGGTGTGCAGTATCCTATTGTTAAGTAAAGTCTAAGAATCTAAAAAGAAAGAAGTGACAGAATGTTACTAAGTAAGGAAAGTGATATATATGACAGACCAGAGTGATTGGATGTATGGTGTTTTTTATTATTGTAACCGGAGATGAAAGAAAATGAGTAAGTAACATAACAGGCAACAGGATAAGTGAGTGTGAAGAACATTCCAAAGAGACAATAAACCAGACCGATTTAAGGATTAATAATAATAAGAGGCATTTAAATAAATTATGAAAGAAATGGTGAGATGAGATATAGAGGACCTGAAAAAGAGACAGAGACACAAGGTCAAACCAGAAATGACTAGGAGTGGAGAAAAATATGAAGGATAGGAAAATAGAAGAATCAAAACTGTGTTAGGGATGGGATAGTGGGGGAGGCAGCAATGAAGTTGAAAAGAAATGCAAGTTGAGATATGTGTTAATGGGTGATTAGTATGGAAAGAGAAGACTGTTATAAACTAGTGGGGTAGTGGAAAAAGAGAGGGAGGGGGAAATGGAGAATAGGAGTATAGGGGTAGGGGGGTGAGAGGAATAATGAGAGAAAACTATGGTTGGATTAAGGGAATAGTTGTCGATGGATAGGAGTGAAAGGACGATTTAAAGTTGTTTGACGATTAACGCAATTGGGGCTGGTCCTCATGTCTCTGGAAATCTCGAGGTCCTCGTACAAATCCAGGCGTAGATTGTTTCTGTCTTGGATGTTATGAATTAATTTAACACCATCAGGACCACCATTCATAACATCCAAGACAGAAACAATCTACGCCTGGATTTGTACGAGGACCTCGAGATTTCCAGAGACATGAGGGCCAGCCCCAATTGCGTTAATCGTCAAACAACTTTAAATCGTCCTTTCACTCCTATCCATCGACAACTATTCCCTTAATCCAACCCTAGTTTTCTCTCATTATTCCTCTCACCCCCCTTCCCCTATACTCCTATTCTCCATTTCCCCCTCCCCCTCTTTTTCCACTACCCCACTAGTATATAACAGTCTTCTCTTTCCATACTAATCACCCATTAACACATATCTCAACTTGCATTTCTTTTCAACTTCATTGCTGCCTCCCCCACTATCCCATCCCTAACACAGTTTTGATTCTTCTATTTTCCTATCCTTCATATTTTTCTCCACTCCTAGTCATTTCTGGTTTGACCTTGTGTCTCTGTCTCTTTTTCAGGTCCTCTATATCTCATCTCACCATTTCTTTCATAATTTATTTAAAGGCCTCTTATTATTATTAATCCTTAAATCGGTCTGGTTTATTGTCTCTTTGGAATGTTCTTCACACTCACTTATCCTGTTGCCTGTTATGTTACTTACTCATTTTCTCTCATCTCCGCTTACAATAATAAAAAACACCATACATCCAATCACTCTGGTCTGTCATATATATCACTTTCCTTACTTAGTAACATTCTGTCACTTCTTTCTTTTTAGATTCTTAGACTTTACTTAACAATAGGATACTGCACACCTATATCCATTACGACCCATTCAGTCAAACTTCTTTCAGATTATAACATTTAAGTTTTATTGCATTCACTATTCTTCTTTTTTCATCTATCTTTTCATTTCCATTCATATCAGGCAACTTCCAATATCCATTTATCCCAATTTAAAATAAAATTTTTTTCACATTTTTCATTTGTTTGATTTCAGTTACAATCACATACGTTCATAAAGTTTGTGCACTTAAATATATTTCATTTAGTTCAGTCTGTTCACTCCACTATCACCAATAGAAATCAATCTCATACTTTTCTATTTCATATACTCATTCAATTTAGATTCTTCTTTACATACTGACACCAACCCACAATTTGACCTATATTGGTAGCTCTCATTCTAATTATTTTATTCACTATTCCACGTTGGTAGACTATCAAGATACATTACTTCCAATTCATTCAGTCCTTTCAAAACTACATATAGATGAATTAGACTTTATGTCACATAGTTTAATTTTATTATATTATTACATACTCTCATTCATTTCACAATACTATATACAATCATATCCTTCACACATATATCTACCTCACTAACAGTAATCTTTAGTTATTTAATTTTGTTAACAACTATTTTCCAACTTTTAACAGACATAATTATTCATTACAATAGTATAATAATAAATTTAACACAATAAATAGCCACCTTGTGTATATATACTGTTTTCTCGCAATATTCTACCGTTTACCTTCAACCTGTTGTCTGCTTGCCTTGTTAGGCAACCAACATTTCATCACATAAAAACACTCTTAAATTCTGGTTTTCTCGGCTTGTTTAGCTTTGTTTTTCCACGCAAGTCTAATTATCTTATTATGTAGTGTATTTCCTTGTTTCAACAAACTCAACTTTCATCTCGTCATTTCACATCCGATGACGTCACAACTTAAACCACGAAATATATCTGCATTAAATTTAATGAATTTATAAGTTATTCTGGAATAGAGAGTTGCTAATTTAAACTTTACAGTAGATTTTATTATTCAAATAATTTAAATTATTTTTGCAGACAAACCTTCGCATTTTATTAAAAAATCCAAAATCAAATGAAACTTTAACCAAAAATTGGCTTTATCTTGTCATGTCATGTCACCCTTGTCAAATTGTATATCCACTTCATAATTTCTCAGTTGGTCCGTGCCCATTGAATTGGCAAGTACCTAGTATCTTCGAGCAGGGAACCATGGCACCCTTTTAGCATGTGTTCCACTTTATCCATTAACATCGACTTGTAGTCATAACATTTTAACATATTACATTATAGGTCTGGATCCCGCGTATGAAAAAAAAGTTGATTAATAGCAAGCTGAAAATTTGTTAATAGCTTAAGGGTGTCTAGTCGAATAAACTTTGATATGTGTGAACACTGGAACAGGGGTAGTTTTAATTGTGGAACAGGTTAAAAATTTGGAACGGTCACAGCACGAAAACGGCACATTTATTTTGTCCGACAGAACAGACTTAAACTCTTCGAACAAAAATTAAACTCTCATGCAAAAATCAGACTGCTATTTATCACCAAATGGGCGTTTTAATGAGTGGAACATGTAGAATATGTCAAATGACAGGAATTATGACAGGTAAAAAATAGCAGTCTGATTTTTTCATGAGAGTTTAATCTCTGTTCGGAGAGTTTAAGTCTGTTCTGTCGGACAAAATAAATGTGCCGTTTTCGTGCTGTGACCGTTCCAAATTTTTAACCTGTTCCACAATTAAAACTACCCCTGTTTCAGTGTTCCCATATATCAAAGTTTATTCGACTAGACACCCTTAAGCTATTAACAAATTTTCAGCTTGCTATTAATCAACTTTTTTTTCATACGCGGGATCCAGACCTATTATGTAAACCATATATGATGATGTTAGCGCTATTTACGGTGTGCTAGTTTCAAAATACTCGGCAGGATGTAAGTATTCCCACATTTTTCATTTTAACAGTCACATTTTTAACCTTTTGCTTTAATCTAACGTGGAAATACTTCATTCTAGGCACTGAAGATGTTCTGTTTAGAACGAAAACGTTCTGCAATCGATGACATTTTATAGTTTTTAAATAAACGATTTTATACCAGAATACATCTCGAAGTTTTTACTTCTGTATTGGTTTTTTAAACTATGGTATACAGCCAACTATTGGGATTTTCCCATTGAATTCAAAAATATTTAGTAATTTTTTATCCCCTCCCAAATTGTTCAAGCGAACAGCAAAATGCTTATAAATTCCACATTCTACCCAAATATACAGACAAAATCAAACATGGCTCATCATTAATAATGGAAGTTTATTAAATATGAATCATAACAAATAAATAAATAAATATGAATCATAACATTCGTCTTCATCGAATAAACGGTTTGAGGATAGATACTTTTTTACTTTTCGCGCCTCACGCTTTTCTTTAACGAATGATTTAGATTTTTTTAATTTCTTAAGGAATGTGTGAGATTTTTGTATATTTATTCAATCTGTTTAACAGTTTTTTTAATAATCCTTCGAGTTTGAATTTTTTTTATTTTTTGCTTTTTAGTTGATTTTTTTATAATATTTTTAATTTTAGTCACTCGTAACTAAAGAAAAGTGTTTCTTTAAAATTGTTTTTTCAAATTTTTTACTTTTTACTCTTACACTTTTTAAACATAAAATTTTATCGACATGTTTAAAGAAATATGTATGTATAAGATAGACAAATTTTTTTCATTTATTTCAACATTTGATACATACATTGTACATTTTCTGTAATTTCTTCATACATTTCTTAAATCAAAATCATTATTTACACCTATTACAGTTTTCGCAGTCTTTCCATCTCTTCTAATGCTTACGGTGTAGACCCTGTTAATTTCTCGCCAATTACGAATTCCAACATTAATTGTAGCACGAAACGTCTCTACCGGTGGTTTTTCTAAGACCAAGTTAAAAACACGAACTTTTTGAATTCGAGTTTTGGACACAAATAAGCGCCGATGCATATATAGACAAAGATATGAGCGTTCAAAATCGTCGCCGCTTAGGATGTTTATAGACATGATGTACTAACATGAAAAGTAGTCGGAATCGGCAAAAAATTTTAAACTTTATTGTTTATTTATGAAGAATAATGTAAACAATTAACAAAAAAACTTAAATTAGGTATAGTTCATATACTTAGCTACAATTTATAAAAGTTTCAGGTTTTTACATTGTAAAATACAAGAGAATTTAAGCATTTGCCATTAAAATCGTTTTTTTTTAAATTTAGACAATTATTAATAAATATTAAAAATATTATATTGACTATTCGTGTATTGTTTCCGCGAATGCATATATCTTTAAATGTTCATTTATTTGCATTGAAGAAAAGGCAGTCAAATTAACGTCTAAAAATTTAAACCAAACGATTGTACTAAAGAAAAGCGTTTAATAGAGTGATATAAGCCAAATTCATATTAAAAACCAAGGCGAATAGACAACGATATGGCATACCGCTTGTTAGAGTCTACGTTCTAAAACATCCACGTCCATCCAGTAGTTAAGCGTTAAATATAAAAATTGTATGTGACTCTTTAATAGAATTTATTTCGAAATAACTTGTTAACACGTTCGCACCTGACTACCACTATACTGGTAGTTCGAGTTTTCCATAATATACTGATTACCACTTTACTGGCTCACAGCTCTACTAATTTCAATGCTTTATATTATTCACACAGATCAGGAGTAAAGGAACGAGTCGTAGATGCCGTATATATATATAGTCTCTAATATTGTAATCTGTGCCAGTTTACTGGTAGTTCGTTCCTACCGTAATTAGTGGAAGAGCGGAGAAAAATGCAAAGTAATAGAAGTAAGGAACACCATGAACTTAGAGAGATAAGTAAAAGAATACAAAAATCTATTAGGACGGACAACCGAAAATATAAAAACGAACAAATTTAACAAACAATTGAAGATAACAAGAGCCTCAAAGTTCTAAGAAGACAATTAACAAATGACAAAAAAGAAATAACCAAATTAAAAGATAGATACGGAAGTATCATCATCAACAGAGAAGAATTAATAAGGGTAGTAGAAGACTTCTATACAAATTTATATAACAGCCAACAAAACTATGATGAGCCACTAGAAGATTCAGGAAAAAAAGTTAGTCAACCACGGATCGGAATTGATGCCTGATATATCAACAGACGAAATCAGGAACGCATTGAGAAAATGAAAAAAAAATAAAGCTCCGGGAGAAGACAATATCGTTATAGAAGCCGTAAAGATTGGAAGAGACAGACTTTTAAACAACATAAAGGAATTGTTCAACTTATGTCTGCACCAAAGTGAAACACCTACAAGATGGCACAGTGCACTTACCATCTTATTACACAAAAAGGGCGATCCAACAGACCTCGAGGATTATCGGCCCATAAGCCTATTAGACCACCTCTACAAGTTATTCACAAGAATAATAACAAATAGACTGGAAACAAAACTGGAATTTTACCAACCTAGAGAACAGGCGGGTTTTAGGAAAAACTTTGGCACTAACGACCACCTACACTGCATAAAAGGAATTATAGAAAAATCTATCGAATACAACCGACCACTGGTCCTGGCTTTCGTAGACTTTCGCAAAGCATTTGATACGATAGAAATTAACAGCATAATGAGAGCATTGGAGGAAAGTCGTATAGATTATCGGTACTCCAAACTGATAGCGAACATATACAATAATGCAACCATGACCGTCCGACTACACAAAGATACCAAATCTATAAAAATCAAACGAGGAATTCGACAGGGAGACACGTTATCTCCCAAACTCTTTACGGCAGTACTTGAACATGCTTTCAAACAATTGGAGTGGGACGCCAAAGGAATAAATATCGACGGTGAAAGGCTCTCCCACCTGCGATTCGCAGACGACATAGTTCTTATAACGGACAACTTAAAAGAGATTAGATAATGCTTACTGAGTTAGATACCGCCTGTAAAAAAGTTGGTTTAAACATAAATTTTGGAAAGACAATACATGACAAACCTGGTACCAAACGAAAATCCAAAAGTCGACGTCAACGAAATAGCATTGGTCCATAAAAATAAATACTTAGGACATGAAATCCAAATTGCCAGAGACAATCAAACTGCCGAATTACAGAGAAGGATCACCTTAGCATGGGCCGCATATGGAGCTCTATCAGACATCTTCAAGAGCAACTTGCCAAATTATTTGAAAAGGAAGACGTTCAACCAATGTGTGCTTCCAGTCATGACTTACGGCGCCGAAACATTATCGTTAACCCAGGCCACAGCAACGAAAATTAGAGTGGCCCACAGAAGAATGGAACGGTCACTACTTGGACTGACTCTCAGAGACAGGGTCAGAAACGAAGAAATCAGAAGGACAGGCGTCACAGATGTCATAGAGCGAGTAGTATGGCTGAAGTGGAATTTTGCGGGCCATGTAGCCAGAATGAAGGACGGGAGGTGGGACCAAAAAATTTCAGTGTGGAGACCAAGAGAAGACAGAAGAAGTAGAGGTAGACCACCTACACGATGGACAGACGACGTCAAAAGGATTGCTGGGAATTGGTTTCAGAAAGCCCAAGATCGACAAAACTGGAAGAAATTAGGGGACGCCTATGTTCAACTTTGGGTGCAGAAGGCTGGATGTTGATAATGACCCCGTAAGCCTACCGTACCCACCTACTTTGATCCCTTTCCTTTCCCCGAACAGGGAGAAGTTAGTTTTTTGCGGTTTCCCAACTTCATTGCACAATTATACCTGTTCGTGCTGAGGAAATAGCTGCAACTATTTTCTCACACTCGCACACTGACTGTCCATGCAATGTCGAAAGCCACCTCCTGACCGCCGACGAGAACTGCACGCACACTTGCATGCCTGTTACAGTGTACAAGGGTTTCTAGGGACTGTCATCATCATCATCCAGCCTCAAAAGTCCACTGCTAAACATAGGCCTCCTCCCCTCCTTTCCAACCCCATCTATCCTGCGCCGCCCTCATCCAGTTTTTATTTACCTCTCTTAAGTCGTCAGTCCATCTTGTAGGCAGTCGACCGACGCTTCTCTTGTCTTCTCTTGGCCTCCATTCCAATAACCTCTTCGTCCATCGCCCATCTGTTATTCTGGCTACGTGTCCTGCCCATCTTCACTTCAACCTGGCTATCCTCTCGATGACGTCAGTCACCTTTGTTCTTCTCCTGATTTCTTCGTTTCTGATTTTGTCTCGCAGAGTTATTCCTAACATTGACCGCTCCATTCTTCTCTGCGTGACTCTTAGTTTGGTAGCCGAGGCTTTAGTTAAGGTAAGCGTTTCTGATCCGTACGTCAAGACTGGGAGGACGCACTGTACGTCAAGACTAGGGACTGTGGTCGACGGCAAAGCATGGACAGTACACACACAAACACTCTGGAAAGAACATGTCGTCCAATTCACCCTCTCTTCTCTGGTTCTGATAGCCTGATGGACAAACACCGTCCAGCACCCTGTAATCCACCACAACACTTTGCCCCAGCGCTTTTTCTGACTGTTTGCTTTTGCGGTCTACACAAATTATTCAACCGCAAACCCTGAAGAGGACCGCAATCCTAAACAGTGACAAAAGTCTATAAATCCTCACGAACTAAAGAATCCTTACCCTATCCTAAATACACACACCCAAACTCATATGGAATCATCTGACATTTCTTACTATTTCGTGCGAATTTAAAAAAACGAACACACGAAGTCAAACAATATTTATTTTAAAGCAATTTAATAACAAATACATAACAATTAAATAAAACAATAAAGTTAACAAACAAATTGGAACTAGTTCTTTAAAAAAATAAAAACCTTATTTTGTAAAAGGTATATGTATTTAAAATCCCTAAAAAGGGCTGTATCACAAAACGTTTTCGGAATCAATATTCCATCATCAGTGCTATCACAGGTTTACATGCTTTAGCCACCAAAATTTACAGGTAAAAACCCTTAAATTGATTTTAAACCCTTTAAACATTATATTATCTGATTCAGAAAGATGTTTAAAATATTTCCAGATTAACCCCTGGCATTACATGACATCAACCATATTGGTTGAAAAATTGAAGGTAGACCTTACATGGCAGAGTTTAGGTGACAACTGTCACTGTGACAAATGTAACCCCAACTGTTTAAAATCAATTTAACATTTTGGTGGCTTAAAGCATGTAAACGGGTGATAGCACTGATGATGGAATATTGATTCCGAAAACGTTTTGTGATACAGCCCTTTTTAGGGACTTTAAATACATATACCTTTTATAAAATAAGGTTTTTATTTTTTGTGATTTTTGGTATACAGCCAGTACAGGAATTTTTCCTTGTGATACTTTTAGTTGTTTTAAAGCTAATAGCATACAAAATGTCAATGTAAAACGAATAATGTTTAAATTGTTTTTATTTATTTTTTTGTATATTGTGGTAGTCAGTGTTATCACCTCTAGTCCTAATGCAAGATTCACTTTACGTAGGCACGCTCCTAATCAAATTATCAACATTTTGTTGTGGTCCTCTAACATCTCTAAGAGCAGCTTGTACTAGACGTGAGGTGTCTTGTGGATTATCCCGGCGAGCTCTAATTTTTCTTTTAAGCATATCCCACAAATACTCTACAGGATTAAGCTCGGGCGAGCAAGAAGGCCACTCCAAACAAGGGATACCTTCTGCTTCAATGAGGTCTGTAGTCACTCTAATGGTATGTAGAGGTCCATTATCAAGCATGAAAATTAAATTTTCTCCTGTTTTACCTCTCCAGAGCCTAACTACAGGTTGTCAACATACCTGTGAGTAGTTAAAGTTAATTGGATGAACATTAAAGGAGTTTTTTTACGGATCACAATTCCTCTCCAGAACATTACGCTTCCTCTTGTATATTTGTGAACAGATCTGGCTGTTTTCGTTCTTGCTTGTCTTCCTCGACCTCTAAGTACACGATTGATTTCGTGAGTCATCTGATTTTACACAAATCCTAACTTTTTTTGAAAATAGCACATTTTGTCAATTACCAATGTTCCAGTTTTGGTGGTGAAGACACCAATTTAGGCGATCAATATTGTGCTGCCTGGATAACTCGGGAACCCATAACGGTCTCCTGCTGTATACTTCTTGGTACGAACTCTTCTTCTTATCGTTTCAACTGAAACAGTTCCAGCTGTTGCTTCCAAAAGCTGCCTTTGGACTTGCAGGTGAGAAATGGTTGGGTCTCTTCCAGCTGATTGGAAAATTAAACGATCTTGGAGAACCGTTATTACTTTTGGCGACTTTCCCTTGCTTTATTTTTGAGCTTTCCTAGTTCCTGTTGCCTAGCATAGGTCTTTGACAGAACGGCCTGTATTACGCCTAGCTTTACAGCTATGTCCCTCTGAGAATATTACTTTCTCCACAAGACCAATAATCATTCCTCGTTGTAAGTTCTATAACCCCGCATCAGGTATATTTTCGTTTTTGGGCTCAAAAGTTAGTTTATTTATTTTCCTCCAATTTGCAACTCAAGCAAATAATCTATACCGTTCTGAGCCATACTATCCGATTGTCTTATAATATATTTGTTTATTATCAATAAAATCCTTTATTCTTCGTAACAATCACAAGTTTTTTCAAATGAAATAAATATTACTTTGAAATACATGGTGATTCCATATAAGTTTGGATGTGTGTGTATACATTACAGTCTAGTGTTCGATCTCACTTTCATCTTAGTCGATTGTGATATTTGGATTTGTGATCCCTTTTGTTTTATTTAAATTAATTTTTAAACCGATTTTCTCAGATTATTGTTTAAGCTTCTTTAGCATGTAGAGTAGGTCCTGTTATTCAGTCCTAATATGGCCCAGAGTTCTATATGTTTTTTGGGAATTACTTTTTTTCCTTTAAAAAGGATTAAAAAAGTTGTGACTGGCTGAATGGCAAACGCCTAGGCCAAAAAAATAAAGACTGGTTAAATCAGATACATACAATTAACTAGTTTTAATGGGAAATAAGCCACAGTTTTACTAAAAAAATGATTTTATTAAAGTTTCGACGCCCAAATCGTTGTCAAAACACGAACAAAAATGTTGTTGCTTAATAAAAAAATTCTTCTAATAATTTATTTAATCTGACTCATTTATATCGGCAATTCAGACATATATTATACATTTTAAAGTAGAAGACTTTAAAATGATATTGCTAGTATTTATGAGTTGCGTTCCTGGGACAACTTTACTGAAAGATAGTTCATTCTATTACATTAAATCAACCCCAACTCAAGAATATGTCAAAAAAAAATCATAACATGGGATCTGTCTTTATAAAGACAACCACATGCAATGGTGACAGTAAAATTCTCGCGCTACAGATTCCATAGTAAATCACGAGGAAAAAACAGGAAAAAACCTCGTGATACTATCCCGACATCGTAAGTATTAAGTCTCACTTTAGTTTACTCTCAAAACGTATGCCAAATTCTGATCTTAATATGTACAATATGTTATTTTAATTTATAACTAATATTAATAATACATAGATATATCGCCGCCGCCTACAAAAAATATAACTCCTAAAAATGCCGCTAGGAGTAGAACTTTCAATGAACGCCGCGAAAAATATTATTTTCGATTATTTGATTGTGAAAATTATAATCCCTAATAAAGTGTTAGCGAAAAAATTAATTTTTTGAGTAGTATCGGCAAAAAACATCATTTCTGTTTGTGGGTCCACGAAAATTATAATTAGTAAAAAGTTCTCAGAAATAATTGTTTTCGTCGGCATCTATTATGAACTAAATCTTTTCATTATACATATTTTGGGAGTTATAATCTTCGCGGACACGCATATAAAAAAAATTGTAATTGCCAATACTCATCAAAGAGTTATTATTTTCATTGGAAATGTATTAAGAATCACATTCATTATAGGTACCAGCGATATAAACAATACTAAAATATAAAATATGTATTAACTCGATATGTTAATGACCAATCCTGGTATTTTCTTTCTATTGACTTCTTCTTTTAGTATGGGTAAACACATCCTACTGCATACTACCGAGGAATTTGCGACACAATTGGTTTCATTTGGAATAATTAAAGCCGCTTCTTTAATTTTTCTCTTTTTACTATCTGTTTCTTTCAGGACTATACTTAAAACTCTCCACTGAACTCTATGTTCATTATCCCATGCGTGTTGACTTATTTGAGATCTAACAAATTCTATATTTTTAATATAAGACTGATGTTCACTTATTCTAACGTTTAATGGTCTTGATGGTTCACCTAAATAAAATTGTTCGCATTCACAAGGTATTTTATAAATACAATTCTTTGTTTTTTCTTGTTCACTGTTAGGTTTAGTTTTAGATAGAATAGATCTCAACTTGTTTGTTGTTTTAAATGTTGTTGAAATGCCGAATTTATTTCCTATTGTTTTAAGTTTCTCAGATAGTCATTTTATATACAGTATTGACATTTTCCTCGTATTATTTCTTGTGAATGCTATAGGATCCCGTTCTAAGTTGTTCTGTTCCATTCGATCCAATCTTAACAATTCCTTATTTATAAGCGATAAAGTATAAACATTTTTTAATAAAACAGATGTTAACAATTGTTTTGCTACTAAGAATGAATTTTCGTTAGGACAAGTTCTTTTGGCTCTATCTGTTAGTGTGTGTTGGTTTTCTATACACTTGAGTCTCATATCCAGTATCCTTCTTTGAGACTAAAACATCGAGAAAAGGTAGGAAATTAACATAGTATTAACTATGTTAATAAAATCATTTTTTTAGTAAAATTGTGGCTTATTTCCCATCAAAACTAGTTAATTGCAAAAATGCCACAGGCACAGGAAAATAGCTTCAGAACAACATTTAGATACATACATGCTTTAAAACCAAAGAACTATTTCACAAATTTCACTTTGACATTTACTATGTACGTAACATCTAAAAATTAAAACGTGCAAAGCTATTGGTATAAGCTACGAAACCATTTTTTTTTTGTACAAAGTACAAAGGTATTGATAAAAGTTGCGGAACCTTTTTTTGGTAGTATGCTTAAAGGGTAATAAATAAAATAATCTAAACGAACGACCACTTTTTAAGCCAGCTAAACGACAAAAATTATTGCATGCAATTTACCTCACACAGCACGGTTAAACAAGTATTGCATTTTTATTCTCGTTTTTTCCTTATTGAGGACCATAAAACTTCTAAAAGATTGTTAATTCCAGGGGTTTTATGTTTATGAAACATGCTCGATTACTATTAGTCCAGGGTAATAAGGTTTTTCCCATGACACTTCAACAGCCAGGGTACTGAAGCGTTTTTTCGACAGGTAATACCTATAAAAGCAAATTGTAAGTATTTCCTGCGTAGGATCTGGCGGCCATTTTTATTTATAAACAATTAAGTGTCAAAAAATGTAACTTTTCCCTTTTTTTTCAAATCAATGGAAAACAGTGAAACTTATGGTTTTTTTAGTACAAATATCTTTGAGATTATGGAAAAAGCTTTAAAATTATGTATTACAAAGTTTGATATACTCATTTATTGTTAATATAATTGCGAAAAAAGGTCGGAATTGCAAAAAAAATTAATTCCGCAACATCTATTGTAAAAATTAGTGTACAGCTTTGAAATTTTTGTCATATAAGGGTTCTTTGGTGCTTAATATGTGATAAAAATTTCAAAGCGATTCATTCGATTGTTTAAATTTTATTCAAATTGTTTATCCCAGAGAGCATTTTCTTTGCAATAACATAAGTCAGAAAAAAATGACGTTAGAACCATTCCACAGGTGTCAAATGAAAGAGCATGAGCTATACTTTCAACTTGGTTTAAAAAAAGCGAACAAAAAATGCACTTATTAGTAATAAATAATTATGCAAACGTATCGTAAATCTTTCCTTATAAACTTTTTATTTTGTTATATAAGAAATTATATATATTTATTACAATTTTTTATCAATTATGATATAAATATCATTACTTGGTACTTGTGCACTTAAAACAGGGTAAAAAGTTAATTTTTTTGGAAAAAGGTATCGAAAAAGTTTATAAGGAAAGATTTACGATACTTTTGCATAATTATTTACTACTAATAAATGCATTTTTTATTCGCTTTTTTTTACACCAAGTTGAAAAGATAGCTCATGCTCTTCTATTTGACATCTGTGGAATGGTTCTAACGTCATTTTTTTCTGACTTATGTTATTGCAAAAAAAATGCTCTCTGAGAAAAACAATTCGAATAAAATTTAAACAATTGAACGAATCGCTTTGAAATTTTTATCACATATTAAGTACCAAAGAACCCTCATTTGCCAAAAATTTCAAACCTGTAAACTGATTTTTACAACAGTTATTACGAAAATAATTTTTTTTGCAATTCCGTACTTTTTTCTCAATTATATTAACAATAAATGAGTATATCAAACTTTGTAATATGTCATTTTAAAGCTTTTACCATAATCTCAAAGATATTTGTACTAAAAGAATCATAAGTTTCACTGTTTTCCATTGATTTGAAAAAAAAAAGGGAAAAATGCCATTTTTTGACAGTTAATTGTTTATAAATAAAAATGGCCGCCAGATCCTACGCAGGAAATAGTTACAATTTGTTCCTATAGGTATTACTTGTCGAAAAAATGCTTCAGTACCCTGGCAGCTGAAGTGTCACGAACAGGGTATATTTTTGTCTTATTACCCTGGCCTATATTGTTCGTTCATTGCGTTGCTTTGAGATCAAAGTCTGCACAAAATATTTATACGGAATATTTACCTCTGTCGTGTTGAGTTTTACCGAGGCGCGATTTGATTTATTAATTGAAGGAATTAATCAATGGGGAAGAAGATAAAGGGTTCAAGTGCACTTTTTTTAAATTTTACTTTAAGTACAGATGCGCATACTTAAATAGTATTATAACTTTGCGTGGTAAACGATTTAAGCATATTTCACCCTACAGTCGCCATATTATATAGCCATTACATTTAGTTCACTGAAAACAATTAGTGCAGTTTACTTTGGTAATAAAATGGTTTACGTGCGCTTGAACCGTTTTACCACAAAACTATTTTTAATATTCTGTAAAAAAAATAGTAATAAACGAGTTTAAGTGTGCTTGAACCATTTTGCCACAAGACAAGTTTTAGTATTCCGTAATGTGTAAACGCATGTTAATACAGGATTAATTTCAAGTAAATAAATATTAGATTGGTGACCAATTTTGAAGACAATTTTATGCAACGTGCCAGTTGTAATTACACTGTGGATATCAGCTTGGATAAAAATTATTAATAATATATAGTTAACATCTGCACTTGAACCGTTTTACCAGTTTATATTTTTATCATTTTATAGTACATTGTACACTAGACATATTTTAGTTTAATGACTCCTAGAAGTTATGAAACTTATAAAATTTTGAAGCTGATTATCTCAGAACTATCAAAACTGCACTTAAACCATTTTAGGTCTGGTTTGTTGTCTCAATCTGATTATTTCATTTTTAATGTTTGTCGGATTACATAACAATAAACATAATAAAGAATATCAAAAGAAAAGAAAGTATATGCCTCTGGAAAAGACATAACACAGCAGCATTCGTATTCGTAACTTTATGTTGATATCACGATTGCAAAGTAGTTTGCACATTATATTAAAGACTGATCTAGGAATTTCTATTCTCTTCAAATAAATAGTTTCTATTCTAAAGAACACCTACAATGTTGGAAAAAAATGACTGGATGAACCAAAAAATTCTAGACCTGATGGAAGTTCGACGGAAGTACAAAAATATAAATATTATCAAATACCGTGAAATCAACAAACTCATAAGAAGAAAAATTAAACAAGCCAAAGAATCCTGGCTCGAGAATTCCTGTAAAGAAATAGAAGACCTCCAGAAAAAACATGACAGTTTCAACCTCCACAAGAAACTTAAATACACCTCCGGATATATAAAACAGAAAAATGCTCACGTACTTGGAAACGCAGACGAAAAAATTTGTGATCACGAACAACAGTGCAAAGGGTGGGAAAGATACATCATTGACCTTTTTGACGATGTTTCTAGAGAAAATGCTCCACATAATACATGTGGCAACCAGTTAGACAGAGGTCCCAGTATACTGAACTCTGAAGTCAGAAAAGCAATAGAGCAAGCCAAAAACAATAAAGCACCTGGACCAGATCAAATCCCTGCTGAGCTACTTAAACTTTTGGATGAGGAAAACATTACCTACTTAACTACTTTCTTTAAGAACGTTTACAACGAAGGAAAAATACCAGATGATTGGTTAGAGTCATTGTTTATAACATTACCAAAGAAAAGCAGGTCCACCGAATGTAGCGATTTTAGACTAATCAATTTGATGAGTCACGCACTTAAGATATTTTTACGAATTATACAAAACCGAATATTCCTTCTGTGTGAAAGTAGAATGGGTATAGGCTATTGATTATGTACTATAGAAAGGAACTACAACGTTAACGGGATTTTATTATTTCATATGGTCAATGAATTTCTATATATGAAAAAACCGGGGAGTGCTACCATTTAAAGGGGTGCGTTTTTGAGAAATTGGTGAATTAGTCCCTGGGCACAGGTTACATTAGGGTGAGTTCTATGAACTTTTGGTACAAACAAGTCTACATAAAAATTGTTCCTAGTTAAATTTACTATCTAAATATAACTTTCTAAAGTCTAAGATACTTTTTTTTACAAAAATATATTCAAAAGAAAAAGCACAAAGAAACCCAAAAAAAAGAAATTTTGTTTTTTATCCCACATCTTTTGTCCACGAGGATATAGGTATAGATATTGCTTCACAGAAACAAAACTTACATATTTTCTCTTTAAAATAATGTTTAGCAGAGGTCATTAGGATTTACAGTTTTCGAAATATGATTTTTCAAAGTTTGCCACTCACAGCAATTTTGGGCAATTTTCCTTGTTATTTCGCAAATATTGTTCTGTAACTTTTTTCTACGTAACTTTAGGCATATGCATGTACGAGGAATATAAATCAATTACCTTTAAAATGTTCTACTGTATAATGTTGTACGACTTCTTTTAAAGAGGTTATCTTTTTCAAGATTTTATACTTTTAACGAGTATTTATATTTTTTACAATTATTTCTTAAATTTCAAATTATAACTTTTTTTTCTACATTTAGGTACATATTATATAATAAAAAAGAAAGCTTATTCTATTTACTTTAAAATGGTGTATTATAAAATGTTCTAGAATTATTTTTGAATAAGATATGGTTTTTCAAAATGTAGTAAGTACCTGCATCGATTTTTGATTTTAGGATTATTTTTTAAATTTCTCATTACAACTTTTTTATGTGATTGTGTGTTATGATTGAATCTTATTTTTTATACGTAATACTTTGGATCCACTTGACTCGGCCGGGCAAACTTCAAAATATGGATTAATTCCAATATTTACTGTCAAAGCTCCTGCACCACAAGCTTTGCTTGAAAAAATAGCATGTAAATGTACCAAAGGATGTACAAAAAACTGCGGTTATAGGAAGATAGGAATTAATTGTTCAATATTCTGCAAAGGGTGCATGTGCATGGGTACTAATTGTGGCGAACTTTGAATATATAAATATTTATAAAACTGTAAATCCTAATTACCTCTACTAGAAAACATTTTAAAGAAGAAATATGTAGGCTTTTTTTCTGTAAAGCAATGTCTATACCTATATCCTCGTGGACAAAAGTTATGGGACAAAAAACAAAATTTCTTTCTTTTGGGTTCCTTTGTGCTTTTTCTTTTGAATATATTTTTGTAAAAAAAAGTATTATTGACTTTAAAAAGTGATGTATAGATAGGAAATTTAACCAGGAATAATTTTTATGTAGGTATGTTTGTACCAAAAGTGCATAGAACTCACCCTAATGTAACCTGTGCCCAGGGACTAATTCACCCATTTCTCAAAAACGCACCCCTTTAAATGGTAGCACTCCGCGGTTTTTTCATATATAGATCTCCATTGACCATATGAAATAATAAAACCCCGTTAACGTTGTAGTTCCTTTTAGCTATATTATTTTGAATATAATCAATAGCCTAGTAATAAGCAATTTGGATTTAGAGATGGTCTAGAAACTAGAGAGGCATTATTTTGTATGCGCGTTCTTTTACAAAAAAGCTGTGAATTCCGAAAGAACGTTTATATTTGTTTCATCGACTTCAAGAAGGCATTCGACCGAGTACAACACGATACACTTTTCAATTGCCTACAGGCAGCAGGACTTGACCACTACGATATAAGACTGCTAAAATACTTATATTACAATCAAGTAGCATCTATTCAAGTTGGAGATAGTCGTACTGAAAAACTACCCATCAAACGGGTTGTGCGACAGGGTTGTGTTTTGTCACCCAGTCTGTTTAATCTGTACTCTGAAGAAACCTTTAGGGAGGCTTTGGACGACAGACAAGAGGGAGTAGACTGGGCGGAGAAGTAATCAACAATATCAGATATGCTGACGACCCAGCCATTCTTGCAGAAAATTTAGAAGATCTTCAGACATTAGTCAAGCTAGTCAGTGAAGCAAGTTAGCGGGGAGGCCTAAAAATCAATATTTCAAAGAAAAAGTGGATGGCAGTTGGAAAGATAAATGTAGATCACGGCGTGCTTTTTCTTGATGGAGATGAGATAGAACGAGTAAACCATTTTAAATACCTTGGCAGTTGGTTAAATGTAAATTGCGATTGTAATGAAGAGATAATAAATAGGATTGAAATATCACGTAAGGCTTTTATGACCTGGAAACCAGTTTTATGTAACCGAAGCCTGTCGATGAAAATTCGCAAGAAGGTCCTAAAATGTTACGTGTGGTCTATCTTATTGTGTGGTTGTGAGACATGGACGTTAAAAACCACAATGATAAAAATATTAGAAGCATTCGAATTGTGGTGCTATCGACGAATCCTAAAGATATCGTGGGTTTCGCACACTTCCAAGGAAAATGTTCTCCAAATGATGAATTCAGAACGTCTGCTCATAAACATCATAATGAGGAGAAAAACAGAATACTTCGGCCATATAATTAGAGGGCCTAAATACCATCTACTTCGCCTTATAATACAAGGAAAAATGGAGGGAAAGAGATGGATTGGTCGAAAGAAACTTTCATGGTTACGTAATATTTAAAGCTCGGATTATAGGCAAAATGCCTTTTTTTGACTATTTTGCCTATTATAATTGTTTTTGCACTTTTTGCCTTTTTTCGTAAATTCCGCCTATTTGTGCCTTTTTTAAAATTTCATGGTACTACCCATGATATTATTCTATTACTAAACCATTCTATAATAAAATTTTGGGTCAAAAATAAAATATCAATGGTTTGTTTATATAACAGATTTCTAGGAAAATATACCTGATCCAGACTTGAGGGTTAACTACTTGAGGGTCGGTTACTGTATCAGAGTTTAGTCACAAATTGCTATATCCTAGTTTAGTTTTTTTGCGTATACCGAAAAGCAAAGAACACGTTTTAAAACGTTTTAGACATTTGTGTGAAAAGACGGCATCTAAATTAAGGCTATGGATCGCACCTTATTCGGAACTTTCTCTAGAAGGAGATGGAGCATTTTGTAAACCATGCGGCAAATCGGTAAGTTTTATTTTTTCTCTTTTTTTCTTGTCCCACAACATAACTAAATTCTAAAGCGGTTTTAGAATTCTAATTATTTTTTTTTAATTCTCAGATTTCAAGTAGAAAAAAGTACTTTATTGACCAGCATTGTGGAACCCCACTTCATAAACGTAATTTGGAAAAATTAAATTCCTCTAAGTTAGCCCAAATATCTCTGCGGGATAATTTAAGCAGTTCAAAAAAAAAAGGAGGAAGACGCATTTAAATTTGACTTATGCCAGATGATGATTGCATCCAACATTCCTCTATATAAAGTTAATAACCCTAGTTTTAAATGCTTTTTCGAAAAATATCTTAATAAACCCTTACCGGACGAGAGGACATTGAGAAAACATACTGTGGAAAAATGTTATGTGGAATGTATTTCAAAAGTTAAGCGGGTGTTAGAGGACAATTTTTTGTATATTATCGTGGATGAAACGACAGATGTATGCGGCAGGTATATAGCTAATTTAATGATTGGAATTTTGAACGAAAACTTTGCGAGAAAACCTTATTTAGTTGCCGTTAAAGAATTGGAAAAAACAAACAATTTAACAATAAGTCGATTTATACAAGATAGTTTAACAAACCTCTTTTTACCCAACCCTATACCAGTGAATAAAATAGTTTTAATGCTTTCCGATGCTGCGGCATATATGTTAAAAGCTGCTGTTAATTTAAAGATTTTTTATCCTAATTTAATTCATTGCACTTGTGTAGCCCACGGGGTAAATAGAATTGCTGAAGAAATAAGAAATCTGTTTCCGTTGGAAAATAATTTTATAAATTTTATGAAAAAAGTTTTTGTAAAGGCTCCGTTGAGGGTGCAAATATATAAAAAAAGAGTTCCCGGTGTCCCTTTGCCACGTAAACCAGTAATTACAAGGTGGGGAACCTGGCTCGAAGCAGTTTTTTTTACTTTGAACACTGCAATGAAATAGAATTAATTATATCAGAATTTGATGATGATATTTCCGAAGCCATTCGAGAAGCAAGAAAAATATTAAAAAATCCCAAATTGAAACAGGAACTCGCTTATATCAATGACAACTATAAATTAATAGTTACCACAATTACCTTATTAGAAAAACAAGAGATAAATTTATGCGAGTCAGTAAAATTAATAGATAATTTAAAGACGAAAATTAAATCGGCACCTGGAAGTAACGGTCAATTAATTTAAAAAAAAAATGAAATATGTTTTCGACAAGAATGAAGGTTTTTCGTTTTTATTTAATGTTGCTAAAGTTTTGAATGGGACATTTTCCGAGGAATTACAAATTATGCCCGATTTATTATCCGCTCTGAAATATGCTCCAATTACATCTGTCGATGTCGAACGTTCGTTTTCAATGTACAAATTAATTTTAAGTGATCGAAGACATAGTTTTAAGACCGAAAATATTGAAAACATTTAGTTGTTTCTATTAATGATAAAATTTTAAGTGGTTACAATGTTTAATTATTAATTAACAGTTATTTAGTTACTAGTTTATTTATACTAATGTGTAAATATACCTGCCTTAAGTTAATATTACGTTAATTCACTTTGGACAATAAATAATAAATTATATTCCTTTATTGCGTATATTTTGCCTAAATGTTAATATTCCTGCCTTTTTTAATAAAAATCTTTGCCTATATAGGCGCCTTTTCCTTCAATTTTTATTGCCTATAAATCCGAGCTTTAGTAATATTACACAATGGTGTGGTTCCACGGTAGAAGAATTATTTCGCGCAGCAGCCGATAGAGAGAGGTTTCAGGAGCTTATAAACATGATGACAGCCAACGTCTGAATACGGACACGGCATCTGAAAAAGAAAAAATTCTAAAGAAGGAAGAAACTTACTCATAATTAAAGAAATTAATGCATGGTCGCAGCATCTAGCATCTAACTAATATTCTCAATACAATGTTCTGTTTCTTTATGCATATACATGACTCTGTCTGTTTTTTCAAATGTGCCTCCAGTAAGCTGTTGTTCCATCATTTTTGTGGTATTCCCACTGATCGTTTTTCTATTGGGAACCATCTCTCGCCGTCATCCTTACTACTCTATTTGTTGTCATTCCGATTATGTGATCATTCCATTCTAATCTTCTGTTTCTTACCTAGTTATTAATGTTTTTCACCTTGTATTCATCTCAGTCATATATCTGTAATTTTAGCTCTATCCCATAGTGTTTTACCATCGATGTTTTGAAGGATTTCCATCTCCGCTGTTTCTAGCAATCTTTTTTCCTCTGTATCATGTCACGTTTTTGCCGCGTATGTCATTATTGGTCTGATAACTGTTTTGTAAATTCCGCCTTTCATTTATTATGCCGTATTTTTATTTCTCCCTATTGTTTCATTTAGGCAACCTGAGACTCTATTTGCTCTATTCACTTTATCTTCCACTTATATTTCGAGCTTTCCGTTAGCTAGATAGAGTGATGCCTAGATATCTAAACTCCATCACTTGTTCTATTATCTGACCCTCCAGCTCTAAATTACATCTTATAGTAGTATATTTGCTGTTATAATCATTCTCTCTGTTTTTTACCATGTTAAATTTTCTGGCGGTTATAATAGGTAGTTTGGTGCATTATAGGTTCATAGCAGGTTATTTTAAGTTGTTTTTCTCCGATTTGATATTATTTTTTTAGTTCTTACTGTTTTTATTCTTTAATCCATAATCAGGTCGAATACTAAAGGACTCTAGATATGTTCGATCGTTTTAATTATTCGTAGAGGTACCTCTCGTGAGTACAACAAATGGATAACGTTCTTTAATTTGACCCTGTCAAATGCCTTCTTAAGGTACTTCTTATTCTTCTAGTGCCTACTCCAATAATGAACGTTGGCTACCACCATTGCAAATTCATCTCTATTTTTTTGCTTTTTTTGAAAACGTGTGTGTTTAGCCTGGTCCAGTCGCGAATGTTTTTCAGCCAGGATATTTTTTGTCGTCTACCAGTAGTGGGAGCACGGAAAAGAGAATTCTATTTTGCTGACGTCACAAAGCGAATTTCACAATGCGAGAATCGACGGTTGCTTAGCAACCTGACGTCGCTAAAATAGAATTCTGTTTTGCGTGCTCCCACTACAGGACCCATTTGTGCTTCGAATTTACTCTTTATAATCAGTTGTAATAGGTTTGTTTTTAGAACGATCAGCAACCGTTGCAAACCATCAGACGCATGCGCGGTCGTAGTCTACGAACACAAACTGTTAACTACGCAGCGCCAACTGTTAACTGCGCGTGCGTCTGATGGTTGGCAACGGTTGCTGATGGTTTGGATCGTAGTACGAACAAACCTAATATCTCGTAGTTATTATTTTTAATTATTATGTGTGCAAATGTCCTGTTTTTCTCCTGTTTATGTGGGTCAAAGTTCTCTATCTGTAAATATGCCGATTGTTGTACATATGTACGTATGTTATAGTCTAATGATGTCTCTTGAGCTTCTCCTCCTCCTCCTCAGTCGTTTCCTTGTTGCTGAGTGTCGTGATTCCCTATAATATGAGCAAATATCTCTTTCCATCGGCTTCTGTTCTGAGCTTCCCTCACGGATTCAGAGAATATTTTTCCACTGGCTTTCTGTACTTGATCCGTCCATCGAATAGGTGAGCGACCTCTACTTCTGCGCCCTTCAACGTTTCCCGAAAGTATGTCCTCAAGATCTCAACACTTCTTCTTGCAATATGACCGAAAATTTTTAAGACGTTGGAAAGGCAAATAGAGAAAAGTCCAGTCTGAATATTAAGTCTTGGAGGATTTGTTCTGTGTTCCGTCCATGAGATCCGAAGCATTCTTCTCCAGCACCACATTTCAAAGCCGTCAATCCTTTCTCTGTCGTCCGATTTCATTGTCCATGTTTCGGATCCGTAATTAAATATGGGAAAAATTAAGGCACGTACTAATCTTATTTTGGTGTTCTTCGATAAGGAGCGATCTTTCCAGATTTTCGATAATCGACTCATAGCGTTTTTGGCCATGCCTATTCTCCTACGTATTTCTGTTTCACAAGATCCTGTATTACTGACGTAGGATCCTAGATAATTGAACTCGTTAACCAATTCAAACTGGTCTAAAGCTCCTGTTGTCTAAAGTGAATTTGAATAATCTACTATCATAATGTTTTTTGTTTATTGTTCTTGAGACCACATCTATTGCTTTCGGCTTCCACTAGCTGCAGAAGGCTGGACATTTCATCATCGGATGCAGTTATAAATGTTGTATCTTCTGCATATTTGAGATTTGAGATCTTCTTTCCTGCGATAGATATACCGCCATTCTATTTGTCGAGTGCTTTTCTTATTACATATTCCCCATAGAAATTAAAAAGTTTTGAAGATAGAATACATCCTTGTCGGACTCCTCTACCTATTTTAAAAGGATCGGACTTATGGATTTCAATAATTATTCTGGTTTCACTGTTCTCATATAGGCTTTTCACAAGAGCTGACAGATGATCAGGAACCCCCATCTCATGTAGAACTTTTCACAAAACTGTCCAGTCTACACAGTAAAATGCATTCTGATAATCCAGAAAGCAGATGATCATCGGAATTTTGAATTCTCGTGCTTTCTCAATGAGTTGTCGCATATTAAGAATTTGCTCCCTTTTGCCTTTACCCTTCACGAAGCCTGCCTGTTCTTGTGGTATTTGTCTATCCAGGTAAGTCTGCATGCGACACTTGATGATTCTCAACAGAATTTTACTTGGGTGTGAAATTAGTGAAATGGTTAGGTACTTACTACATTTTGTGGGAGTAAATAGTGGGGAATGGGAGTAAATAGTGCGGTACACCAATCACTGGGCCATTTGCCGATTCTCCATACATGATTGCACAGTCTCCACATTAATTTGAGACCATGTTCACCCATGTTCTGTAAAAGTTATGGCGTGATGTCATCGCAACCAGGTGATTTATTTCTTTTAAAGTGTTTTATGGCTTCATCGACTTCAGAGCTTAGAATATCTGGTTCTGGGGTTGTTGTTGAGACTGGCAGTGCTGTTATATGATTAATGTTAGAGGTTTCAGCTTTATAGAGTTCTGTGCAATATTTCTTCAAAGTCTCTAGAACCGCATCCATATCGGTTACCATATTACCTCTCTCATCCTCTATAGCGTAATTTCTGGGTTTGAATTCCCGAGCCAGTAACTTTACTTTCTGAAAGAGATCTCTTGTTTCATTTCGATGTAAGTGGATTTCTACTTCCTGGCAAATGTTAGACACATATTTGTCTTTATCTTTCTGGCAATTTCTTTGGATTTCTCTTGATAAGCTTCGATAGTCGTTTAAATCAAAACTGCCAACTTTAAGTTGCCTTCTTTGTTCTATTATTTACCATGTTTGATCACTAATCCATGGTTTACGACTGTTGTTTTTTATGGGTTGGCTTGATATTGCCTCCTTATAAATATACCGTCGGTGCATCTTCCCGACCTAAAACCTTGTTGTTCTTTTGCTAATATTCTAATTTCATTCAATTTGTTTGTTATCACTTTGGTTGTTAATTTTAATGTTGTGTTTAACAAGTTAACTCCGCTGTAATTCTCCGGGTCTGATTTGTCTCCCTTTTTGAAGATAAGGATTATGATGCTTGATTTCAATTCTTGTGATGTTCTCTCTTTTGTTCCATTATTTTTTTGGATTAGTTTTAATAGTTGTTTGGCCAGTTCTTGTCCTCCATACTTTAGGAGTTAATTCGATACTGTAACATAATATGTTACTATATACTATACTATAACATATTATGTCAAAAAAACCCAAGGTTTAAAGAGGAAGTGGGGATAAAATGTGAAGAAAAGAAGAAAGCCTTTTTACAGAACAACACAGACACAATAAGCTTACAACCAGTCAGACAAATAAAAAGAGAACACACGCAGAGCTTCTCAAGACACATGGAACTCGACTTTATGGAACACAAAAAGAATTATGGATAATGATTAGAGAACAAAGAAGAAAGATGAACAGACTAATAAAAACGAAACACATTTAGACGGAAACATGGGCAGACTACTTTTGATCTCTATTTGCTAAAGGTGACGATAATGAACCACTAACACCTGAAGTGAAAACAAACAAATAAATAAACATATTGAAAAGAGAGAGAGAGAGAGAGAGAGCTATCAAGAAAAGAAAAGGAAAAGAAAATCACAAGTAATTGCGAATGGTAAAGTATACGCATCGATGCCACATTAATTGCTTACTAAATTTTCAAAGAAATAATAATAAAAAAACAAATTAAAAAAATAAAAAAAATACAAAAAAAAATAAATATTTACGGAAAAATATTTACATCCAAAACATTGCATTATTTAGATTATAATTGTTTATAGTTTGTTATGTATGTAGAGTTAGAAATACAGAAAAAATCCTCTGATTGAAAAAAAAAATTTGTATTAAAAAAAAATGTCTGGCTAATTGGCTCATCCAAGGCCATCAAATTACCGCAAAAAAAAAGAAAAACTTGCGTGACCCCTAAATTTGATTTACAATTCAAAATCATTGTACCTCTATACCGAAAAAAGTTTTATAGCCTAAACCAGCGTTTCCCAACCGGTGGGTCCCGACCCACTAGTGGGTCGCGGGCAGATTTCAGGTGGGTCACGGTGTGGCTCTTACAGTAGCTTAGTAGCATACAGTGACCATATTCCTCATTTTTTTTATCATCATGGCTGAGAGATGGGTCGCGAATATGAAAAAACATCAGAAGGTGGGTCGCCAGACATAAAAGGTTGGGAACCACTGGCCTAAACTATAGTATGCAGCATTCCTATACTAAATTGATGCGTCAGTTGTTAACATTACAAATATTGAAAACAGAAGGATTCTTGGTCTGAAAATATTTCATTGGTAAACTGTATTTATTTGTCATATATTCAATTTCCTATTACCTTTTTCCAGATGGTTAATACATTTTGATTGCACAGGTTTTGGAAATTGCAAATGTTTGATCAACATCAACAATATTATCATGTCGCGGCCTTTGGCGAACAATAAATTGTATAGTTCTCCCTGTCTGTTTTTTTTGGGTCTTTTGTATATGCGGTAAAAATATAAAGAGAAGGCAATATTCACGTATAATAGTTTTGTTTTTAATTTTTTATTTTTCAACTTATTTTTTCTCGATCTGGAAATGCACGATAGCACAGTTATTATGGCAGAAGATTACCACGGTCTGCATCATCATCATCATCATTCAACTCGGATCTATCCACTGCTGGATATACGTCTTCCTCAGTATTTTCCATGTATTTCTGTTTTGTGCTATTTGTATCCAATTTTTGTCGATCCGCTTTATGTCGTCAGACCATCTTGTTGGCGGATGACCTCTAGTCCGATATGCTTCCTGACTTGGTCTCCAGTATATTATTAGCTGTGGCCATCTGTTATCTGATATTCTAGCTACATGCCCCATCCAGTTCCACTTAAGGGCCATACTTCTGTCTATGGCATCTGTCCAAGGCTTGTTCTCTCTATGGCTCAATGTTCAACATCGAGCGTTTCATTGCTCTTTGGGTAACACAAATTTTATTTCTTATTTTTTTACTGGTAACTGTTAAAATGTCTACACCATACGTAAGTACTCATTTATTTATTTATTTATAGTACTATACAAATGACCTGGCCCCTTGTGACTAATCCAGGTCGTTTCCTGATGGGATTACAGTAGTTTATCTTTACATTATTATTATTTTAAGAATTTTCTATATTTGACTGATTAACAATAGCCCTAATCTACTACTAATTATGAAAACTACAAATTGTAAACAATTCTAATAAATAATTCTAATGAACAAATAATAACAAATAAACAAAAACTAATAAACAAAAGATAAATTATTAATTTTTTTTGAACATATAATTTTTATAAAAGTGCTCCCATTTCTCATTCTCAGATGAGAAATGCCAGCATTCTTCATCTAAAAATAGTCACGAATAATTTTAAGTGCAGGTCTAATCGACTTTATGATATTCTTAATGGTATTTCGGTGAGCCTCAGACCATTGAGTTTTAAAATTTCAGGTTTTTAGTTTATTTTTTTTTTGTTTGATTAATAATTTTTTTATTTTTGATTTATTTTATTTTATATTTGATATTAATTTTTAATTTTTTATTATATAAATATTTATTTAATTATTCCAATACTTTATTTTATATTTTTATAGGTAATTTTAATTTTTTTTTTGTATAATTTCTTATTTAAATTCAAAGAGATTGGATATTATTTACTTGATTTCTTCTTCGTCTAATATTATATAATTCTAATTGTTTCTTTGATATTATGTCCGCTAAATTGTTTAATGTATTAAATAATTCTTCATTTTGTATTACATTTTCTATATCTATGTCAACAAGGTCTCTTCTCATTCTTTGTAGTTCTTGTGTATTTGTTTGTCTTTCGCAATTAAATACTATGTGTTCTGGTGTGCCTATTTCTCCACATTCACAATATTCATTGTCTTTTAAGTTAAATCTATGTAGTTTTGTAGGGTACGGACCGTGCCCTGTAAGAAAATGTATTATTAATCCTTTTTTTGGGTTAAAATAATTTGGTATATTATTTAAATTTGGAATGAAATTATAGAGACGTCTTGCTTTAGGTGAATTATCCCATTCGTTTTTATTATATATTATAATTATCCCATTATACGTAAGTACTGGCAAGACGAACAGATTAAAGACTTTTCTTTTGAGACTGGTACAACAGTAAATAATTAACTAAGAGCGTAAACGTAAAAGTTCGGGCCAATTCTTTTTAAATGCATTACTTTTTTTTGAATCCTGAGAGAACCAATAAGTATATTTGATAAATTTAAGCGCAGAATGAAAGACTACATTATTATCGAGGGTCAAAAGTCCCAAATACTTGGATCACAGAATATATCCTAGTGTATTCTCTGCTTGGTATATTCCATAAATAATAAGCAATAGATACCTTTTTATTTTTTTTTTATTATAATATCGCATCGACCACGCAGGGTCATTAGCACATTTAGGTTAATGTAACAATAATTTATACATATAAACAATGTGGTACCCCGTCAAAATAGCCCCGTCAAAAAAGCTCCGACAAAATGGCCCCGACATAATATCCCGCACACAAAATAGCCTGCAGACAAAATAGCCGCGGAATAATAGCCCGCCGACAAAATAGTCCCGACAAAATAGCCCCGACAAAATAGCCCCGAAAAAACTCCCGTCAGAATCCATCATGAAATAATTCCTTAAAAATACATTTTTTCGGAAATGGTAATTATTCTCTATTCAGATGTTTATCTTAACCACATTAAATAAAAATTGTCTTTTCAGAGAACTCGAGTCCTGTCTTTCCTGCCTCTTGGAAGTTTGAACATTTAAGTTAGCGAAAATCAATGTTAATTTATGATATAAACATTTTTTTCTGTTTTCGGGCAACAGTAAAATGTATTTTAAATTAAATAAATTAAATACATTCTTCCTTTTTGTCAAATAATTTAAATAAAAAAAAAGTTTTTGGACACCTTATTTAAATAATTATGTACCTAATTGTTTATAAGAGGCTATTTTAGCCGGGGCTATTTTAGCCGGGGCTGTTTTCACCGGGGCTTTTTTGGTGTGCGATCTATTTTGTCGGGGCTATTTTGTTTGCGGGCTATTTTGTCGAGGTTATTTTGTGTTCGGGCTATTTTGACGGGACTTTTTTGACGGGGCTGTTTTGACCGGGCTATTTTGACGGGTCACGAAACAATGTATATACATAAGTTAATAATGATATGTTTGTTACAATGTGGGTTTTAGATCTTTTGAAGTATTTGACAGTCTTTAAGGTACGAATATATTTTTTTTAGTATCTGTATTTTCTTCTAGGGCCTCTTTTACGGAGTTGGGTATGTTATACTTCCGTCGTTCACTGTTATATTTGGGACACTGGATTAAAAAATGTTTTACCGTTAGATCACTGTTGCACATTTCACACACTGGTTTATTTTTGCGTTGTAGTAAGTAGTCATGAATAAGTCTTGTATGACCGGTACGAACGGAGACGGGTAAGTATCACTTGTTCTCTTCTGTCTTTTATTCTTGGTTTCCAAAGATGTGGGTGTTTGTTGACTTCGTATAGTCTTGATGGAGTGTTGTTCCAAGTTTGTTGCCATTTTTGAATTATTTTTTGTTTAAGAGTGGTTTGAAATCGTTTTGCACTAATTTGTTACTTTCTTCGGACACAGAGTTAGTTGAAGCACTTTTAGCTAGTTTATCTACAACTTCATTACCTTCAATTCCGACATGAGAAGGCACCCATAAAAAGTGAACTTGGATGTTCTTATTTGAAATGTTTTTAAGTTCTTTTTTAATCCGATTCCATTGAATTAGAGAGCTGAAGATGATGTATTAATAAGTGTCTGTAGATGTGTTACTGTCTAAGTCAGTGTGAATGTCTTGCTTTACTATTTTATTTCTTATTCTAGTGCATTCGACTTTAATTTTTAGATCCTTCAGGTAAGGGTATATGTTAGATATAGTATTTTTACTACAGAAGCGATATTACGTACGTTTCAATAATGAAAAGTCACATTCTAATGTTTTGACAGTTCTCTTACGTCAAACATTTTGACCTACGTAATATCGCTTTTGTAGTAAAAATACTATAATAGATCTGTAACTTCTGTTGTCTCTTCTTTATACATTTTTGCGATACTCAAAGGGTCTGCTGCGTTCTCACAGTTTTCAAAAAGTCTAATAAGTGTTCGTAAGTTATAGGGTACTTGGAGTTTGGGTTGTCAAATAATATTTTAGTATAACTTAGCATTTCCTCCAGTGTTTTTTTTTTGTTGTGATATTTCGATCTGATTTTATTTTTTTCTCTTTATTTTTTGGTGTTATGAAAGTAGGTTCCTCTATAGATGTAGTAGCTGTTGGAGAGATTTGGGAGCTTGTGCGTTTGTTTTGTGCTTTGGCTGTGTTTATATGCTGTGTCTTATTTTCTAGGTCGATTTTAAGAGTGTTTGTCTGAGTTTTTTGGATTGGTGGATTAGTTGTTATTTCAATCGGGTCTGTGTTTGGAAATTTATTTTTTGATGTTGGATTTCTGTCGCTTTCAGTTATTGAATCTTGGGATATTTGTGGTTGTGACAAAATTTGTAGTTCTTTGTTTGTTTGCGAGGAAGTAGTTTGATCGTTTGTGGGTGATGTTAATTTGGGATTTAGTGTGGTGTTAGGTTCCGGTTTCTTTAATATCTGGGTACCTTCTTTGTGTTCTGTTAGTGTTTGTTCTTCTAGCTGACTAAATTCTTCATTGGCAGAGTTATGTATGTTCGCTTGATGGTCAGTTTCCATTTGATTAATTGGACTACTTAATGATGATAAAGAAGGACAGTCAGAATCTTGATGTCCGACCGTCTTGCATCTGGAGCAGTTTAAACCGTCCATGGAAATGTATATTCGATATGATATATGGTCGAAAGAAATTAGGAATGAGTCAGGAATCGATTCATTTTCTAAAGGACTTATGAAGATTTGCCTTCTAAAGCTAAGCACGTGGCTGTATTCCGGGTCTTGCATACCTACTCGTAGAAACGTCATGTTGGAGACAGATTTTATACCCATAGTTTTTAGGTGCTCTTCAATTATGCTATTAGGTATAGTAGGAGATACACTAGATATGATTAATCTCTGGGCCCAGTGGCGTAGCTAGCCCCACAGGGGCCCCATATCAAAGTTTGTCGCGGGGCCCTTTTCCATCAGCCACCACTGATATGGCATAGTGCTAAAAAAATGTTCAACAAAAGAAGCAAAAACGCTTGTATAGAATAGAATAGAAATATGCTTATTGTCACTGAAAGTTTTACAATTTTATGGACAAAGCTTACAAAGATTAGAAAAAAAAAACAATAACAAAAACAGTTTACTGAAATTACATAAATCGTCAATATTATTACAAAATAAAAGATAATGAAATAAAACAAAACAATACAGGGTGTTTCATTAATAATTGTAAATATTTTAACTGTACATTCCTGGGCTCAAAATATTAAGGGTTAATCCAAATCACCTACTCCGAAAATGCTTCCTAAGGGAGCTGGAGTTCTTTGAAGATGGTGTCTTTTAATTACATAGTATATTTAAATACCTCTAGAACACTTCTATTTAGAAAAACGAAAACTGGTACGTATATTTATCTTCCAGAGATAAATTGATTTCATTGATATGATTCTCTTCAATTGATAAATTGCGAATTTCTAGTACCGGTCATATGCGTCCTCTTTGGGTAGGGCAACGGTTATTTTATGGCATAACTTTTTTGTCTGTGGGAGTGCTCCTCGTGCTTTTTTATTTCTAATACATTTTTATTATGATTGTAGTGTAGACAGTTGTGTCTCAGATCAGCCAATCGACTATACTAAAAGTTACTCTTACTTCAAGGCGGTACAACACCGTTTTATAGAAAAATCGATTTGAAAATATTTTCAAAAAAACGGTGTATTTTACCGACGTAAAGCAAGAGTAACTTTTAGTACTAAATACCTCATAATTTAAAATCTAGTGTAAAAAATGCTTCAAAATTAAGACAAGATTCATCTCTGGAATAAACGTACCAGTTTTCGTTTTTTGTTTTCATAAATTTTTCTCAAATTAAAAACACAAAATTTTCAAATCGACATTTGTAGAAAACGGTGTGTCCTATCAACTTAAATCAAGAGTACATTTTATTACTACAATCTCTCAATTTTATACACCAGTGTCAAAAAGGCTTAAAAGATAAAGACAAAAAGGTTATGCGATAAAATATCCGTTGCCCTACCCAAAACGGACGCCCATGACCTGTACAGAAATTCACAATTTATGGAGACGATTAATCTCTGAAATATAAATAGGCGTAGAAGTTTTAGTTTCTCTAAATGTAAGTGTTCTGGAGGTATTTAAAAAAAACTAATTACAAGACGCCTTCTTCAAAGAGTTCTAGCTCCTTCAGGAAGCATTTTCGGACTAGGTGATTTGGGTTAAATCTTAATATTTTGAGACCACGAATCTACATTTAAATTATTTCCAAATATTAATGAAACTGTATATTGCAAAATTTAAATAAATTGTAAATTGTCAATTGGTTGTAATACAACCTTAGAAACTAATAGGTTCTGCGTATAACACCCAAATATAGATAATAATAATAAACCTAATAAACTTTAATAAACCAAAGTCGAAAAATAGATTTGAATTTTTGAGACTCATTATTCTAAAACACAATCAGTTTTTTCAAGCCAAGGGTAAATGAACATTGAAAATGAACGTAAACAAAGAAACTGTACTTTAACGGCGAGCGACCGGCAAATACATATACAGTCGGAAAAATGAAAGAATACCCATGAACGAACATATAAAACACGCTGTATTTTCCTGTCACCGTGTCACAAATAAAATTGCCCAGCGCAAGTACATGTAATAATAATTATTACATGTACTTGCGCTGGCCAATTTTTTGTGTGACACGGTGACAGGAAAATACAGTGTGTTTTATATGTTCGTTCATGGGTATTCTTTCATTTTTCCTACTGTATGTACCTAAATACAATTTATAGATAAAAAACAGATTGCACGAAAATATAAGCAAACAATACACAGTGTTTCAATGTTTCAAATATTCAAAGGTAAAGCGATTACAAATATTGCAATTTGGCATTAACATTATACAATGTCTCACACACAGCCAACGGTGAATAGACAATAAAAATTAGCTTAAAAACAAAAAAGCTCTGTAGTTATAGAAAGGCGAGAGGCAGAAAATTGATAGGTACCTGGTGATAGATAGGTGCATAAATATAGTTTGTATGTAGATAAAGAATAAATTTTACGAAAATGTCGATATACAAACAGTACACACTGTTCAAAGCGTTTTAATAGTGAAGTAATTGTAAAATATTTTGTTAAATTTTTTGAATGGAATTTTGTTTCGACATGCCCCGTTGGGGCCCCTCAATGTCGGGGGCCCCGTATAATTGATACGGTTGATACGGCGGTAGCTACGCCTCTAATCTCTGGGCAGGAGTTATTAGTCTTCTTACTTCAATTTGATTGCCGTCAATAATTACATGTTTGTGGGGGTTAAGAAATTGGTCAACTATATATTTAGACGAGAGGTAGATACAGATGCGGTTGTTTGCGATTTTGGATGCCCAAATAACATTTTTGGGCTGTACTGGTGATCCAACAGCTTTTACATATTCAAAAACTTGTATTCCTTGTATGGTTGAGAGTATGATACCTTGGTCTTTTGAAGGATGTTTAAAACTGTTTAATGCTTTAGAGTAAGAGATATGTGACGTAGTCGGTGTATTTCGTGAAGTAGTAGTCAACTCCGGTTCAGCCATCGTCTCGTTGAAAATTTACATGCATTGGAACAGTGGATCCGAAGCAGGACCTGGCCACTTAACAAAATTTAACGGCAGCCTAATTACTTGAACCAGCAAAAAGTTGTTGTCGATAATCGATAAATTGGATTGAAATCGATAAAATATTGCCTTTTAACTTCTGATGTTATGGTTAGATATAAATAATGTAATTTTGTACTCACAGAATCGTTGGTTTTTTAACACACTGTCACATTTAAACTTTATCTTGCAAACAGTATAAAAATTAAATTATATTTCAACTTTTAACTACTTGAATTTATAAATTTGTCGGGACCGATATAAAGCTGTAAGATTTTCTTGCTATCAGGGCCGGACTCAGATACCTTTTTATTAATTTCACGTCTTAAATCAATTATTTATCAAATACACTATCGACATTATTTAATAAACAACTCAAAATATTCCCGAAGCCGTGTCAAATATCTAAAATTGTCACTGTCTGACTGACAATATGCTGACAATATTCTATTCGACTGAGTGTTTTGTATGACAAAGATAGATTTGGAAAATATTACCACGGACATTGTGTTCATTTTTTTCGAATCCTGAAAAAACCAATAAATATTTTTGAAAAATTTAAACGCAGAATGAAAGACTAAATTATTACCGAGGGCCGAAAGTCCCTTAAAATAAATAAAAGTTTATTTTGAATGAGATATTAATTAAAAATCACACTAAATTTTTCTTTTATTTTCACCCCTGTAACTTATTAAAATAAACATTATAGATGTTTTCAGAGACTTTCGGCCCTCGCTAATAACGTAAGCTTTCATTCTGCGTTTAAATTTTTCAAAAATACTAATTTATTAGATTTCTCAGGATTAAAAAAAATGAATCCCATTTGAATAGCGTTGGAGCAGAAACTATGTACCGATCCCCTTAATCTATATTATTTTTGTTTAATTATGATTATAATAAATATTTTTCTTATATAGCTTAATGCCTTCACTGTAACATGCTTGGCATGTTTCAGTTGATTTTGCAATCAGATACTAGTGAAGTGTGTGTGTTGAGTAAACGTCTTGTTATTTTGTAAAGTCGACTTCATTGTCTTTACAAAGAGATGCTAATTGTATCCCAACGTCTGCGGTACTTCCAGTGAGTACAGATCCTACAGAGATAGAAACTATTTTCACTTATTAATTATAATAATAAATAATAATTATCGTTTTATTGTTTTTACTTTTTATTCACATATTCCTGGTTTTCTAGTAATTTCTACAAAAATAATAAAATAAAATTTGTAGTTTGCAGTTTCCATGTCGCAACCTCTCCCCAGAAATTGTTCACCCCCAAAGTCCATTTAACACTTGCATTCATTGAAATGTCGAAAGTTGTTCCTTTATAGCCCAAGTTTCTTTCGTTTTATTACACGTAGAGAATACGAAATAAGGACAATATTTTTCGCTAAACCATAATGAGTTCTGGAGAATTTATAGGAAAACTTTCTGGAATCAACTTGCGAACGTGAGATTTGAATCCAAGGAATTTACATGCCCACAAATAAAAAAGGGGATTTCGATACGAGTTTTCAACGTTAAGAGTGAAACAATGTGTCTTTGTATAATTCTGAACAATAATTTTTCTGTTTCTGTAATGCACTTTATATTGGTTTGTACTTCTCCATTATGGTCTTAGGTACTAACACTTTTATTGGAGGTTAGCGACTACACTGGCAAATCTATCTCTGTCCACTGCGGCTCTAAACAAAGATGTTGAATCAAGGCCGGTCAAGTCTATGATATTTCTAAGCCATGAAATCTGGTGCCTACCGCGACCCCGTTTTCCTTCAATCCTACCCTGGATAATCAGTTGCGGGACTCGGTACTTTTCGTTACTCATTGTGTTAGCTAACTTTTCTGACTTTAATAATTCTTAGCAGTTCCCTATCTGTACCTCTTCTCCTCAGAACAATTTCGTTGGTAGTGTGGGTTGTCCAGGGCATTTTCAAGAATCTTCTATAAAGCCAGAGTTCAAAGGCTTCTAACTTGTTCATCAGTGTTGTGTTGAGTGTCCAGGCCTCCGTTCTATACAAAAGTATTGACCACACATAGCAATGCAGAAAACGACTTCTAAGGCTGATATTAATGCTACTGTTCAAAAATAAGCTTTTCATTTTGATAAACCCTTGTCGGGCTACCTCTATTCTCGCTCTTACTTCTTGTTTATAATCAAGTTGATTGTTGAACCAGCAAAAAAGATATTTGTATTGGTTTACGTATTTAAGCTGTGGGTGTTTCACATATATTGAAAGGCTTAAATTATTGTTCCTTGATATTTTCATTACTTTGGTTTTCGCAATATTGATCTTCATCCCAATTTTTTCACAACTATCACTAACCCTATCTAACAGTATCTGCAGACTATGATCCGAATCAGTCATTAATACCGTGTCATCTGCATAGCGGATGTTATTTACTCTTTGACCGTTTATCCTGGTTCCTTCTGAAGAGTTCGATAAAGCCTTTGCAAATATTACATCAGAGTAGAAGTTAAACAGTATGGGTGATAGCAGACAACCCTGTCTAACACCTCGTTGTATTTCAATTGGCCTTGACGTGTTACCATTGGTCTTTATGTACTAACACTAACTCTGACAAAAGGAAAAAATAAAATAAGTGTTACACAACACCCCATGGAGAGATGAATGTTAGGTATTACCATCAGAGATAAAGTACCAAACATATCAATAAAAAGAAGGATATGAGTCACGGATGCAGCTGTTGAAAGAATAGCCATACCTAAATGGGCTTGGGCCGGATATGTTGTCAGATTGACGAATGATACATGGACCAGAAAGATTCTGGAATGGCGGCCAAGACAAAAAGCATATTTGTATAAGCATAAGAAGAGGGCCAGGTCGAAGAAGAACAATATCCCTTAGAAACCTGAGAGTATGATTTAACAGATCCTCTGCATCCCTTTTACGAGCTACGGTCAACAAAATTACTATAGCCAATTTGATATACAACTCTCGATAATCAAGCACGTCACATGAAGAAGAAGATTGTCTGATAGATTTGGGCTGTAACAAAAAATAAATATAGAACTCATACTACGATAGAAAGAGGACAAAATTGAACTTTCTTCTTCTTTTTTAAGTGCGTCTTCCAATAATTGGAGGTTGGATATCATCATATCATCTTAACTCTATCTACCGCGGCTCCGAAGAGTTCTATAGAACTGCATTTAAACCAGTTCGGTAAATTCTTTAACCATGACACTCTCACTCTTCTTATACTTCTTCTGCCTTTTTTCTTTCCCTGTATTATCAGTCAGTCTTAGCATTACATATAGCTGTCCCCTCATTACGTGTCCCAGAAATTGTAACTTTCTTTTTTTTAATCAAGTATATTCAAATGGGAAATAAGCCACAATTTTACCTAAAAATGATTTTATTAACGTTTCGACGCCCAAGTCGGGTGTAGTTGTCAAAATACAAAATAATACTAAATAAACAAAAATGTTGTTGCTTAGTAAAAAATTCTAAGAATTTATTTAATCTGACTCATTTATATCGGCAATTCAGACACGTATTATACATTTTAAAGTAGACGACTTTAAAATGATTTCTTTTTTTTTCTCGCAATACTTCCGTGTTTGTTTTCTTCTGTGTCCATGCTATTCAAAGCGTCCTTCTGTAACGCCACATTTCATACGACTGTAGCTTATTTATGTCTTCGTACTTCAATGTCCATCTATCAAGTTCATATTGCAGTATCGGAAACACGTAGCATCTCAAAGCTCTTACTCTCAGTTTTAATCTAAGCTCTTTGTTGCAGATAATTGTTTTTGTTTTTACAAACACATTTCTTGCTAATTCTATCATGTCCCTTATTTCTGTTGTTTGATTATTACTGTCTGAAACACAGGTTCCTAGGTATTTGTACTTATCAACCCTTTCTATCGGTACATCTCCCAAATGTATGCTTGTTTGTATGTTTGTTTTCTTAGTTATGTTGCGTTGGTGGTTTACGGAAACAATTATATGAAATTAAAGTAAGTGTAAACACAACAAACTCTCAATTATTTGTGTCTATAAAATAGCGTGAATATTTCTCGAAAGAGGGTTTGTTATTCTTTGCGAGTGTGGTGGTGTGACTGCCCCGGCTGCCCGCTGTGACTATACTGAACTACAAACATTAGTTTTCATGACTGTGGTTTTTAAAGAAGTGGAAGACTGATTTATTGACCTGTGGAATTTTGTTTCCCATAAACTGAACAGACCATTAACATCTGGTGTTTTAAAAGCTAAGAAGGCATTTTGATATATTTCGTTTCTTAAAATTTAACAGGCCCTTTTATGCATATGGTTTTTGAATTTTAAATGGAACGTATTTTTTCATTTTGAAAAAGTTATTAAAAATTAAAATTAGCAAAATAGTAATTGAAGCGTGTCGCCACAGTTATTATCATATATTTGGTCTGTTTTATAAAATAAACTTTACGTATATCTTATTTCTTAAATAGTTTGTCCGCTTGTTTAAAGTTCACGTTTCACACATCTCACTTATATAATCAAGAGCAAACTGTTTATCGGCACCAAAAGTTATTTATGCGTGGTATTAGCAAACAAACCGACCAACAAAACAAATCGGAAATTATGTCACCTTATCCGACGTTTATATCCAAAATTTGAGGGTGTAAATCCACTCTGTGTGGATCCCAAGTCAAATCAACCCTCAGGAAAACCCTTATCAAGCCCTTACGTTTCCGAAACACAACCGATCTCATTCAGATCATACAGGGAAGCCTATAATAGCCGGTGGCTGAACACGAACGATATTATGCTAAGAAGTTTGTCTCTTGTATATGTTATAATCTACACGCTATTATAATAAATATGATAGGCTTATTTCTCCCCAAAAAATAACAAAAACATTTAAAATAATTATCATACCCAAATTCTTTGTTTTGCCTTAAGTATTATTGAACTTATTCAATCAACAATATTGTTCTTAATTCATCATCATCGTTGGTGTAACAGTGATGGTTGCCTCGATCTTCCCCAGTTTATTTCGCCAGTCGTTTTTGTTCTTATGTATTCACAAATAATAATTGGATTTTTTTAAAACCCCTTAAAGTATTGTTATGATGCTATTCTCTTATGACATTTTAAGCGAAACTACAGATTTTATTAGGAACTAGTGATTTTGCCCGTCACCATGCGAATGGCTCCCATCAGTAACGTTCTAAGCGACATTTTGTTTGAAATCCGGTTTTCTGTGTAGAAACGTTCTATATGACATCCCAGACAAGGGAGAGGTATTTTCATGTTATTGTCATTGATGTTGGCAGACCTGTGACTAGCGTCTCCCCGCCACTTTTTAGACCTTGTCACGCAGTAATGTTCCAAGCGCCTGAAGATGTCTACATCACCGCGTATTAGTTAAAAACCCTCTGATATAAATCGGTTAAACTGAAGTAAAAGCAGGACAATTAACATGGCCATCTAGTCTAGAAACGTGCATAAGGTTTCTAGAAATGCAGGGGAACCTTATTTAACTGAATATAAAATAAGATTTCAACGCAATTATTCATGTAAAAAGTTACAATAACATTCTAAGCGACTGTCGATTAGAACGATGTTGCAATTAAAAATTTATTATTTTGGTTATAACTTTATTACTGCTTTGTGTAACTTAAAAGTTTTACTAGTACCTAATGTTTTATAAAAAGGTATACAATAATATGGTTATAATATTTAATGTTTTAACTTATTTTTTACCGCAAAAAATGTTTTTTTCACTTCCTGAAAAATTTTGAAAATGGCGCTTGGAACGTTACTGAAAAGACCCATTCAGCGACAGACAATAAATTGCCTTCTACAGTCAAAAGTACTGTACTTAATTATTTGTGACATCGTCCTATTTTATTGTATCTCCTTCCAATTTTTTTCTGGTTCATTCAATTTTTTGTCATACCCTAATTGTACATCGAGTACCTACTCTGTTCTGTTATCTCGTCTGTGCAAGGCCTAAAGATCGTCAGAAGGATCTACCGTTCTAAAGCGGCGTTTAGACACAGCGATAAATCAAGCAATTTATCGATATTAATTGAGTTGTTGCAATTTACCGTTGTGTGTAAACCGTGCATTTCAGCGATTTATCGGAATTGGAGTTGGATTTCATCAATTTAGGAGAATCTTACCGAATTAGGATTTATTTACATATCCAATTAAATGGATATAATTTATTTGATAATGTTTATAATTTGATACTATGTGGTTTTGACAATTAATCAACAAAATATAATATTTTTATCAACTATAATAATTATATTTTTTTAATTTTTTTATTAGAAATAACCCGCATCAACCATAAAAGGTTATTAATGGTGGAACAATGATACATATTAATTTGTTACAAAATAAAAACTGTTTTACAAAGTTTTTTTACAGAGTTTTTACAAAGTTGATTTTAATTTATGATTGTTCTGAAACGTAGCACTCATATTTGGTTCAGGTTGTCCCGAAAAGATTGGTCATAAATTATACTGGGGTCAAAAATAGTTCGATTGAACCTAACTTACCTTAGTACAAATGTGCTCATAAAAAAAGTTACAGCCCTTTGAAGTTACAAAATGAAAATCGATTTTTTTCAATATATCGAATACTGTTAGAGATTTTTATTCAAAATGGACATGTATCATTCTTATGGCAGGAACATCTTAAAACAAAATTATAGTGAAATTTGTCCACCCCATAAAAAATTTATGGGGATTTTGTTCCCTTAAACCCCCTCAACTTTTGTGTACGTTCCAATTAATTCATTATTGTGGTACCATTAGTTAAACACAACGTTTCTAAAACTTTTCTGCCTCTTAGTATTTTTTCGATAAGCCAGTTTTTATTGAGATGCGGCTTATTTTTCAATATATTTACGTAAAAATTTTATGGGGGTTTTGTTCCTTTAAACCCAAAAAATGTTTGTGTACGTTCCAATTAAACTATTATTGTGGTACCATTAGTTAAACACAATGTTTTTAAAACTTTTGCCTCTTAGTCTTTTGTTCATAAGTCACCTTTTGTCGAGATGTAGCTTCTTTTTCAAAATATACCTAAAAATGTAAATTATAAATAAATTTTCAGATTATTAACATGTCTCTATAATCGTACTTAACCGTATACAAATAATATGTGGTGAATTCGACAAATATTCAAAATATCTCGATAAACACTGGCTTATCGAAAAAGTAGTAGGAGGCAAAAAAGTTTTAAAAATAATGGGTTTAACTAATGTTGCCACAATAATAATTTAATTGGAACGTACACAAAAGTTTGGGGGGGGGGTTTAAGGGAACAAAACCCCCATAAAATTTGTATGGGGTGCACAAATTTTACTTAAATTTTTTTAAGATGTTGCTACCATAGAAATGCCATATGTCCATTTTCAGTAAAAAATCTCTGAGAGTTTTCGATAATATGAAAAAAATCGATTTTCATTTTGTAACTTGAAAGGGCTGTAACTTTTTTTGTGTGCACTATTGTATATAGGTAAGTGAGGTTCAATCAACCTATTTTTGACCCCAAAATCTGTGGTATAATTTATGACCAATATTTTCGGGGCACCCTGTATAATTTAGTTTCCTTTAAAAACCTAATGATTTTGTCACAATCCGCACTGTTTAACGCACACTTTATATCACATAGTAGTCCAGTTGCTTGTCTTTGCAGATGATATAATGGACAGACTATAACAATGTGACCTACAGTTATATTGGTGTCACAGGCGTAGCGCATTTATTGATTTTTTAATTGAGGTTTTCTTGGGAAACATCTGTATCTTCGGAGTTATCATTTTCAGTTCGATCTAGATTTAGTTGACGACGTATTTTCTTCTTTATTCGTGTAATTCTAGATTTAGTGCGTCTGTCTTCGAGTTTGTAGTAGATTTCTGTTAGCACTGTTAATAGTCCTGTTACGTTTTTCGTGTATTCTTGTGCGATACTTAATGGATTGGGGGAACCGTGTGCATCATCCAGAAAGCTGACTATCTCTGTATAGTTTAATTCAAACAGGGTTGAAGCTTTATCAATAAATTCCTTTGCAGGTTGGATAAGTGATTCAGTAGAAACTGTTTCTCCAGTTTTTTTATCAGATTTAGTGACTCTTGGCTTTTTTGTTGATCTTGCTTTAGGTTTTGTAAAATCTATTTCTGTGTTTTCTACCGGTGGTGTATTAACTGGAGACGATTTTTCAGAATGAGAACGTTTCGGTATAGTAATTTCTGTAGTGAGTTCTTGGGAATCCATTACTTCACCAGTGTTTTCTCTTTGATTCTGGACAGAGGGATTTTTGTCTTCAGTTGTGTCATTACAGGAAGAAATAGAGTCTTGGTCAGTTTGAGATGTAGGTATGGACGGGTTTGACTGGATGGCCGTATAGGTACATATTGAGGCGATATGACCAGATTCATGACAGAGATAGCAACTGAGTCCATCAGAAAGATAGATTCGGTAAGGTGTATTATCGAAGTCAATGAGAATTGATTCAGGAATAACAAGATTGTCGACAGGTGTATAGTACACCTGCCTACGAAAGCTTAATACGTGACTATATTGAGGATCTTGAATTCCCGCTCTTAAGAAAGACATCGGTGAAAGAAGATGAAAGCCCTTCTCCGTAAGATATTTTTCGAGGATGTGATGAGCAATAGACGGACAGCCACTAGACAGCAGTAACCTATTAGCAGGAGTGACTAGTCTTCTTGCTCTGATAACATTATCTCCTATTTTTATACCTCCGTGGTCTGTTAAAAAAGTGTCAACAACTTCTTTACTGGAAAGGTAGATGCAGATTCTGCCGTTAGAAATTCGTGATGAAAAAAGTACATTTTTGGGTTGTAATAGTGATCCTATTGCTGTAACGTAGTCTTCTAATTTTAGTGTGTCTACTGCTGGGATAATAATGGCTTGTAGTTTGGAAGGGAATGTAGCTGCTTTCTGTTGGATAATTGTAGAGTAAGATGGTGTTTGTTGATCGGGTAACATTGGAGGACCTCTGTAGTCAGAAGTACCAGCCATCGGATAAAATTGTTAAATACTTTTTATTTTAATTTTCTTATTTCGTTTCATTATATTGTAATTGGGTCAGTACGACTCTGTCCATTACAAAGTATTTAACTTATCGAAGATAAGCCAAAAAACAAGTATTTGTTACACACCTTTGAATTTACAAAACTGTATGACTGGATTGAAATTCTATAAGATTTTGATGAAACCGTAAATATATCGATAAAAGTACTTACGGCAATCAAATCAGAACTAATAACTAAACTACTGGTTATGTTTCTTATAATTATTTTAAAGATTTACTATGGTAAAGCGATGAAAAACTTCGAGAATAAATTTAGGTGTACTTATTCAACTAAGTTCAGGACCGCACTCCTAATAATTATATGAAAAAGAAAAAGAAAAAGTTATTCCTAGTGCAAATTAATTGGACCATCATACAACCAGTGATAAATATTTATTCGTCCGTAATAAACTTTTATTGTGTAAGTAAAAATATATGAACAAAGAAAGTTTTTTCTAAAAATAGTATTATTTCAAAAGACAGAGTATGTGTATTTATTTTGCAATAAACAAATTTAATTATTTATATCGAAATGTACTAAAAATTTAAATTTATTAATACGTTATTTGTGATTTTCGCTTACAGATACATCGGTTAAAAAAAAGATAAAAATCGCTTCACTAGAACCCAAGATAATGCAATTTTTTTTATTTTTCCATTTTGAAAGTTAGATTTAATTTTTTTTTCTCAGCTCAATAATTAGAATTTTATTAGTATTTTACTGATCCGGAATGTGTTTATAATTTTTTTTTCGGTGTTTGTTATTTTCAAAAATGTACATAGAAAGATCTTCAAGTGACAAACATTTTGGCGCAAGAAAACTGCACCTATTTTTTATACTTTTGTTGTAAATGGTGCTCACCTTTGAATGTCCGTATCTCGGAAACTGCCAAGCATAACTAACTTTATTTTTAAACAAGAATTTTTTAAAGACCTTTTCAATGAGCTTTTATAAATTTAATTTGATTGCGTAGTTTAAGAGATATTTTATTTGTTTATAAGCAAAAAATTATTGTTTAATTAAAAAAATTCCTGACGCCGTGCTAATCAATCGATCTTAATTTTGCAAATTGCAAATCAAATGTACAGTGTTTTCTAAATTTTAACTTGCTATCTACTTTATTATGAGTCCTGCAAAATTCTAAAAAATTGAATGTTTTTTGTGAAAGCTGGATTGCAAAATTATTTTGCAAAATCTATTGAACAGATCTTAATGAAATTTACAGTATTATTTTATTATCTTATAAAGTCTTTCTTGGTAAAATATGAAGGCCCTACTGCTAGCATAAATGGTTGAAAGAAGTAAAATGCGAATACTTGTTTTTATGGTTTTTTCACAATTATTGCTATTTTGCAATAAGAGTAAACCATTTTAAAAAAATTTAACCAGTTTTATCTTATAAGAAATTTAATTACGCAACTTTTATATTAATTCAACCTTTCTCGGAAATGAATACTTTTAAAGTTATAATCAAAAAACGAAGAAAAATGTCGAATTTTTTCTTAATTTTTTGACATTTTGATTATTTCAATAATGTTCCCCTAACCTTTTTGAGTGGGAGGATAACTTAATTATTATTATAACATTTATACACTAGTAAAGGAAATGAAAATGTAGTATGTCAAAGTGTGTAAATAATTTATTTCTTTAGCTGAGTGCTTTCGACATAAACGTCATCATCGGAGCTAATGCTAAAGTAAAAAAAGAGATCTTGTAAGAAAAAGAAGTACAAAACTCTTTTTTTTTTACTAGGTCAAATAGTAAAAAGTACCGCCACAATTGAGGTGTAATCAAGTGCATCTTATGAATATAAATGTGATTTTTGCAAATGCTAACTTCTTTGTCCTCCGTACAACACCAAACAGTAAAAAACAGAAAAAACGGCCACATACACGTTGCACAAAAACATAACTTTTTTCATGGTATGGGTGTAGGCATCACCCATCCATTCTTGGCCTAGTAGAGACACCTGACTAACAAAGTCAGATATTCAAATCTGCTTTTATCTGTTCTGCGTTGACGTTTGACAGCTGACATTAAAATATGAATATTTTTAACATACTGAAAGGAAAATTGAAAATGTTGACAATGAAATTGATAAGGAAATGTACCTTAGATGTTTGTACTAATCGACTAATAAATTAATTGATAACATGATTGATTTTAAGACTAATTGGCCCAACATAGATACACACCGTGTTAGATTAACCCTTATCCGGGCAAGGTGGGCCCGGCGGGCCCGAGACGCCAATTCTTTTTTCATAAACTGTTAAAAAAAATTTATTGAATTTTATGCATCACTGAATTTGTTTAGAAGTGTGTTTCCTTCAACATTGTCATGAGCTATTCAAAATATTCATTATCATTTTTGAAATTATTGCGTCGAAAGAATTTTGTCACGTAAAGGGGCAATACGGCCTGTCGGGCCCTACTTGTATTTATACCTAAAGTCTAAATCTTTGTTATAGAAGTTAATCTGGCAGTCAGGTAATGTTTTTATGGATTATGTAAAAGACTTTTATGATTCCGGAAATCCAATAATAAAGTCTAAACGTGCAACAAACAATTTAAAAATCTCTTTAATGAGAACATCAAAGAGAAGCTACAATAGGTGTTATATCTATTCTAAATGAATTGTAAAAACTGATAATGATTGTTGGAATGTAATAGTATTTTTAGGTAGGTACCTATACATACGTTGAAATAAATAATGCATCTGCTATCAGTCGTTTGATACCGATGTTAGTGTCGACAACTACTAAGCCAGTAAAATTATATTGAATTACAGTGAAAGTAGAGAGTGCGAATAAAATGTCCCGAAAACCATTATCAGCTGCAGAACTGCAAGCTATTGCTAATAATTTAGGGGATTCCGATGATGAAGAATCTCCTGAAGTAGTTGGCATTGAAAGTGACTCTGAAATTGAAGATCATTTTTCGGAAGCAAGTGAAGAGGATGATCAGCAAGTAGTATTGAGTGATAATGAAGAAGAATATGTAGCTACCAGTTCCCAGATTTCAGAGTGTGTAATTTTTGAAACTAACGATGGAACTAACTGGAAGAGTCAACCACAACCGACAGGACGTATGCGATCCTGCGACATGATAAAAAGCAAAGTGCACAAAGTAATGTTAGCCCCTGGTCAAATTGTGGATGATCCTGTTGATTCCTTTTGTTTGTTTGTGGACGAAAAAATTGTGAACGAAATAGTGAAGTGTACAAATAAAGAAGCCGAAAAAGTCCTGCGGATAGAGAACTGGACATATTGCGACTCTACAGAGATATATGCCTTTATTGGCTCCTACTAACTGCAGGGCACCTGAGTGTCAACAATCATAATGTAGATTTATTTTGGATTAAATTTTATGGCCCTACTATATTTAAAGCTACCATGGGGTTAAAACGATTCAAAAATTTGCTAAGATTTGTTCGATTAGACGGTAAGGACACGAGGTCTGAACGAAGAGGAAACGACAAATTAGCAGCAATACGCGATGTGTGGAATCAAGTCAACCAAAACTTTCAGAAACACTATTTATCAGAAAAAAACATAACGGTAGATGAGCAAGTTTTTCCGTATCGATTATTTATAATATTTACGATAACATTTTTTCTACAAAAGTTTTCTTGCATTTCATTATTTTTTTCAAATCTTTCAGGTAGATCGCACCCTCGAGGTAGACCGCATACTATAGTAGCACTTTTTTTAATCTAGTCAATTTAAATTTAACTTTAATAAAAAATCAAAAAAGAATATTAGAAATATATGGGTAAATATGAATAGTACATTCAAGAACAGTGGTGGGCCCAACGGACCAGAGTTGCCCGGTTACGTAAGTAAAATGTGTTGCCCGGATAAGGGTTAAAAAATAAAAACAGAAAATATTGAGAAATATCAATTTTAATTGTGAGTTCTCAAATTCAATATTCCAGAATATATTAGATTATTGAAATTATAGATTGAGACAATATTAGATTGTTGTTATTTATCATCTTTTTGTCAATTATGTAAGTCATTGAAATGACCTTGACTGAGTGTATGGATATTTTATTAAGTTGAATCTCTAATGTTTATAGTAGAGATATTAAATGATTTTATTAAATGCTAAGATGTTAAAATGGGTATAGTCAGTTTCTACTGTTGTAAGACATTGATAATAAATTAATAGGATAGTGTTCAGTGGAATTCAATTCTTAGCCTAGGGCGCATCTCTTTTGAGATGGACGTTGAGAGGTGACTCAAATTTTTTTGCAGAAATTGCTTGAAAATAAATCAAATAATAATATTTGAGTTATCCTTCCTCTCAAAAAGGTCCGGAACATTGTTTAAGTAATCAAAATGTCAAAAAATTAAGGAAAAATTCGATTTTTTTTCTTCGTTTTTTGATTATAACTTTAAAAGTATTCATTTGTGAGGAAAGTTGTACTGACATAAAAGTTGCGTAATTAAAGGTCCTACAATATAGAATGAATTAAAAATTTAGAAAATGGTCACCCTAGTTGCAAAATCGCAATAATTACGAAAAAAAATAATACAAAAACAAGTATTCGCATTTTACGTTTTTCAACCATGTATGCTGTACATAGGACCTTCATGTTTCACCCAGAAAAACTTTGTGATACAGTAAAACAATACTGTAAATTTCATTAAGATCGGTTTAACAGATTTTGCAAAATAAATTTTGCAATCCAGCTTTCGCAAAAGAAATTAATTTTTTCAAAATGTTACAGGACTGAAAATAAAGCAGATAGCAAGTTGAAGTTTTTTTTGCTTATACAAGTGTACCGTACCTTTCATTTGTAATTTGTAAAATTAAAATCGATTAATTACCACGGCGTCAGGAAATTTTTTTGAATAAACAATAATTTTTGGTGCTACGCGCAGGACAGCGGTGTTCGATTAACACAAGTTGATTTCCACAAACATTTCTTCCAGTCTTTATCTAATATATTATTTTCTTACTCTATATTTTGTTGTATTTTAATATTTTAATTCCACAAAAATTAAACTAATTTTATTATTGTTTGTGAAATATTGTTTAAACAAGTGCATATGTTTAAAAATAATAAACTTTTATTTTTTAAGTTAAAATATGTGAACAAAGAAAGTTTTTGTTATTTCAAACGATAGAATATGTGTTTTTATTTTGCAATAAACAAATTTATTTATTCATATCGAAATTTAATAAAAATTAAAATATATCAATCATTATCAAAGGTCATTGGAATGCCCAATCAGAGCAAACTATCCGCTGTCCTGCGCGTAGCACCAGTAATTAATGTTAATTAAAAAAAATTCCTGACGCCGTGGTCTTAATCGATTTTAATTTTGCAAAATTGCAAATGAAAGGTACAGTAGACTTCTATGCGTAAAAAAAATTTCAACTTGCTATCTGCTTTATTTTCAGTCCTGTAACATTTAAAAAAAATGATTTTTTTTTACGAAAGCTGAATTGCAAAATTTATTTTGCAAAATTTATTGAACCGATGTTAATGAAATTTATAGTATTGTTTAACTGTATCATAAAATTTTTCTGGGTGAAATATGAAGGTCCTAAGTGTAGCATAAATGGTTGAAAAACGTAAAATGCGAATACTTGTTTTTGTATAGCTTTTTCGCAATTATTGCTATTTTGCAACAAAAGTGACTATTTTTTAAATTTTTAACCAATTCTATATTGTAGGAAATGTAATTACGCAACTTTTATGTCAGTACAACTTTTTTCGGAAATCAATACTTTTAAAGTTATAATCAAAAAACGAAGAAAAAAATTGAATTTTTCTTGTGTTTTTTGATATTTTGATTATTTAAACAATGTTCCGGACCTATTTGAGAGGGAGGATAACTCAAATATTATTATTTGATTCATTTTCAAGAAATTTCTGCAAAAAAATTTGAGTCACCTCTCAACGTCCAAATGTACTAATATTTTTATAGATGCGCCCTGGTCTATCTTAACAAAATAGTTTCAAACACTTTTGTTGTTAGGTGTTTTATTTCTAAAGCTCTCATTACTTGTTGATAGAAGTATAATGTGCACCTAAATATCTGTAATATAACAATGTATATTTATAAATATGGCCAATAGCCACATGTTTTCCTTATTTAAAGTTATAAAATTAAATGCTAAATGTAATTACAATAGTTTTTATATATATTAAAGATTGTATGAGGTTATTACTCTACTGTCTCCCACAGATACTTGAATAAAGGTTTATAATTACAATTCAAATTGATCTGAGTATTAACACAAAAATCAGGATTAGACTTCATCTCTCTTGAAATCTCCAGGTCCTCCAATAAATTCATTAATCTATAATTTTTAGATGGAATATTATGCAAAATTTACCTGTCTTTAGTGGGAGAGAAGGAATGATTGGTAGATTTAACATGATAGCCAAAGTTTGATTTTTCTGGAGTTCTGACATGCTCCTTGATTCTTTGAGAAAGGGTTCTCATTGTCCTTCCTACATAGGTGGTACTACACTCACCACATGATAGCTTGTGTATGCCACTCTTATTTAATTTATCTATTTGGTCTTTGGTTTTACTAAACAGTGATTTGATGGAATTTTTAGTTTTAAATTAAGAATTAAATTCCACCGAACACTATCCTATTAATTTGTTATCAATATCTTACAACAGTAGAAACTGAATATACCAATTTTAACATCTTAGCATTTAATAAAATCATTTAATATTTCTGCTAAAAACATTAGGGATTCAACGTAATAAAATATCCATACACCCAGTCAAGGTAATTTCAATGACTTACATAATTGACAAAAAGATGATAAATAACAACAATCTAATATTATCTCAGTCTATAATTTCAATAATCTAATATCTTCTGGAATATTGAATTTGAGGACTTACAAATAAAATTGATCTTTCTCATTATTTTGTGTTTTTATTTTTTAATCTAACACGGTGTGTATGTATGTTGGGCCAATTAGTCTTAAAATCAATCATGTTATCAATTAATTTATTAGTTGATTAGTACAAACATCTAAGGTACATTTCCTTATCAATGTCATTGTAAAAATTTTCAATTTTTCTTTCAATATGTTAAAAATATTCATATTTTAATGTCAGCTGTCAAACGTCAACACAGAACAGATAAAAGCAGATTTGAATATCCGACTTTGTCAGTCAGCTGTCTCTACTAGGCCAAGAATGGATGAGTGATGCTTACACCCATACCATGAAAAAAGTTTTTATCTTTTTGTGCAACGTGTATGTGGCCGTTTTTTCTATTTTTTACTCTTTGGTGTTGTACAGAGGACAAAGAAGTTAGCATTTGCAATCAAAAATCACATTTATATTCATAAGATGCACTTGATTACACCTAAATTTTGGCGGTACTTTTTACTAATTGACGTAAGTAAAAAAAGGGTTTTTTACTTATTTTTCTTACAAGATCTCTTTTTTTATTTTAGCATTAGCTCCGATGATGACGTTTGTGTCGAAAGCGCTCAGCTAAAGAAATAAGTTATTTACACACTTTGACATACTACATTTTCATTTCCTTTATTTATTCAAGTGTGTACAAACTTATCAGTATTTCGTCTATAATTATACACTAATAATTTTGTTGTTCCGTGCTGGTTTATTATCCAAGTCTCACTTCCATAAATTATATATTATTTCACACATACGTTACTATGAGGTGAATTAATGTACTGTACGAGTGTGAGGCTTTGGATCACAAGAGGCGGGCTATTTATGGACAACCAAAATTAAGTCCAGCAGAATATGCCACCCAACCCATGCTAGGAATGTACAATTTGGTACGTGGAACCAAGCTTGTGGATTGGGTGACATAAAGGTAGGATGATTGACACAATAAGCCCATGAGGCTGCAGTGCCATCAGAGACATATGTCAGACGACCTCCAAAAAAAAAGAGGTGAATTAAAGTTTTATATAAGTAGTGTTGCCCAAATGCAAGACCAAGACGAGACTTAGATAGTCTTGGTCTTGGTCTTGCGCCAGTACACCTGGTCTTGGTCTTGGTCTTGGTATTGCGCTCCCGGTCTTGGTCTTGCAGCAAGAGTCTTGCAAGTCTCGCAGTTGCCTATTAGCCTATTGCATATTTTTGAACAACGTGACAGAGATGTACATTTTAAGCTAGAATATCATAGCCATAGTAAAGATCAGCCAAATTAATAAATATCTAGACCAGCGGTTCTCAATTTGGGGTGCATGTACCACTGGTGGTACATATCATTATTTGCGGTGGTACACAAAACGCAAACACAGCTAAAATCAGCACCACGATTATTATTATACTTAATTAGATTACCTAGCTAAATACCTATTTCAGTTAGTTGGTAATAAAAATAATAAAAAGTATTTTGTGGTTCATGACTCAAAAATATTGAGAATTACTGATCTAGACAACTGATACCGGGTGGAGTTTGAACCCATGATCTAAGTGATCCGTGCTTATGTTCTAACTAACTAAAGTTTATTAGAAACTTATATATTTTATTATATTAATACAGTGTAGAAAAGTCATGTCCATGATGAACGGCATTCTGTGGGACCAGACAATATCTAAAGCGAACAAACAGCTCATATACAATAGCATACTGAAAAGTATAATCACATATGGCAGTGAAGTTTGGCCACTGAAGCAAAGAACGGAGAAAATGCTACTAGTAACAGAAATGGACTTCTGGAGAAGAGCAGCAGGCAAATCAAGAAGAGATCGGATACCAAATGAGAGAATACGAGAAATGATGGGAGTCACACATACAATAATTGATGACATAAAAACAAAACAACTAGTATGGTACGGCCATGTACAGAGAATGCCAGGTGACAGGATCCCTAAGCAGATTTTGGCATGGACACAAGGGAGAAGAAAAAGAGGAAGGCCGAGAAGAAGCTGGAGGGAAGGAATTGAAAAACACCTAGAGGAAAGAGAAATTCCTCCAGGTCTATGGTTAAACAGAGAAGAATGGCGATTAGGAGTCGGAAGGCGTCGAAGAACGCTGTAAACCGATAGTAATAGTAGTAGTAGTGTATTTTATTATCCAATATAAGCGAATGTAATGTCTAATATAAGCGAAAATATGAGGTTATCGTCGTAATTTCAGTATTTTATAAATGCTAGAATTTTCCACAGAGTGATGCTAGCTCTGTGAAAAAACACACTTTTATAGGTACACCCGGTCTGCAGTGACAATAATAATTGACCTGTCTAGCAACAATAATATTACAGCGATATTTATAAAAATAAGACAATACATATTAAAAAAATCACTTAAATCAACAACAGGCTTAGGAGATTCAATACATTAACAATGACCTGTTTTTAAGGTGGTGAGTAAATTTTTTGGAGACGTATATATCGTTAATTTCGGTATTTTATTTACACTGTTCCTTGGTCTCGTTATCATACTTTTAAATAATAGTCGCGCTGTTTCGGCAAATTTTCTGTAACCCAGTGATCTCATAGCATAGGTCATAGCACATTCAGCAAAAACAATACATAATAGTCTTACTATTCTATATACCGGTAAGATCAAATTTGTGGTGTTTAAATTTCTAGAAAAGTAATAATGACAAAAATTAATTACTTATTAGGTATATTTTTTATCAGCAAGGTGAGATATTTTTAAAAAGTTTGGATACGATATTTGATATTACTATCGGCGGGCGTCGCAAAGCAAGAATGTTATGTTATGATTAGAAGCCGACTATTGTCATAATAGGTCTGGATTCCGCTTACGAAAAAAAAGTTGATTAATAGCAAGCTGAAAATTTGTTAATAGCTTAAGGCTGTCTAGTCGGACAAACTTTTATATATGGTAATACTGGAACAGGGGAAGTTTTAATTGTGGAACAGGTTAAAAATTTGGAACGGTCAGACCACGAAAACGTCACATGTATTTTGTCCGACAGAACTTCCAATTGATTTGTTACCCTTTCATTAAACTTTCGTGCAAAAATTAGACTGCTATTTATCACCTGTCATAATTCCTGTCATTTGACATGTTCTACGTGTTCCACTCATTATCATGCCCATTTGGTGATAAATAGCAGCCTGATTTTTGCATGAGAGCTTAATGAAAGGGTAACAAATCAATTTTAAGTTCTGTCGGACAAAATACATGTAACGTTTTCGTGGTCTGACCGTTCCAAATTTTTAAACTGTTCCACAATTAAAACTTTCTCTGTTCCAGTGTTCTCATATATCAAAGTTTGTCTGATTACATACTTTTAGGGCCGGTTGTTCGAACGCTAATCAACAATGATCATTATCAAATATTTAATTACTGTCACCAAAACTGTCAATGTCAACTTTGTTTGGGTTGCTGAAAACATAATTAATTACAATTATGAGATTTATTATTAATTATGTTAATAATGATTGTTATATATTAATTGATTATAGACTCCACAGACTTTTTAACAACCCAAACAAAGTTGACATTGACAGTAATTAATTATTTGATAATGATCATTCTTGATTAGCGTTCGAACAACCGGCCCTTAAGCTATTAACAAATTTTCAGCTTGCTATTAATCAACTTTTTTTATACGCGGGATCCAGACCTATAACCCGGACAACTAATAACAAAATATTTTATTTTTACATTGTAATAATGACCTGAGTTCGTGTCAAATGTGTCAAGTGTTCTTTAAATGGATATTTTGAATCGCTATATATGTTTATGGTATTGTTCGTAGTGAACATAAGTCCAACTTTCAAAATTTTTGTTACAATTTTTTTTTGTTTTTCATAAAGTATGTAAGAATATAGCCGAACTAATATACATACTCCCTAAAACGACCATCAGTTCTAACTGCAAGACGCAAGAGTTTCGCATGCTAAGTCTTGTTCTTGCTAAAGTCTTGCACGGTAAGTCTTGGTCTTGGTCTTGCTAAAATTAGGCGGTCTTGTTCTTGGTCTTGGTCTTGCGAAAACGCAAGAACAAGACCAAGACTGCAAGACCAAGACCGATTTTGGGCAACACTATATATATAAGTTCGCTTTAGCTGTCTGGAGTGCAAGTTTGATATAAGTAACGTCGTTAGGGAATATGCTTTATTTTCTGATATGATTCCAGTAATATTTCTAATATACCGCTTTTGACATTTTATCATAAAATTCGATGTGGCTCTAAAAATTATATGTACTTTTGGATGCATATTTCTACTTGTTTCCTTTACGTCATCGCAAACACAATACATAAAGTTTCAAGTCGATAGAAAAAATCGATTTATTTTTTCTTAAATGCCCTGGTCTATAAAACTATCTTGATAGCTTTGATAAAGGAGTGTTCTTTGTTTACGCCTGTCAGTTTCTTTATACTATTTTCTTACTGGTTTATCATTAATTTTTCTGCTATAAATTGTTTCTACAGTTAAATTGCTTCCTCTTAACGTAACTCAGAATAAGCCTAAATACCAGTCGAACCGAACATCTAGCGCTACGAAATCCCGGAATATGTGAGTGCGTGTTTGGGTAGATTCCGTACTCCAAGCGCCATATTTTAGGCTGTGCTGTACAATTCCATTTATAATCCGACACTGGTAATTGGCTCGCATTTCTGAGCACATTGCGTTTCTAATATCGGTAGAAACCACGAAATGAAAAGTTTGATGAAAAATGTAACGGCCTGGAATGGTTTGTTTTATTAGCATACAGCATTGTATTGCTAAATGGAAATGATTGTTGCACTTATTACGGAAGACAAAAATGCTCGCTTTGAAAATATTTTATCCATGATATACAGATTCTACTCTAAAATGCTGTTTTTATATTTATATCATTATATTATTCCACCATTTAAGCCAAGCTGTATATTTTTTTGGCTTTCAACGTTTAACAGAAAACCACCTCTACCATCCTTTGAAAATTGGTTCGTTTTTAGAGTAAGAAAACAAACAATTTGAAAAACCATAGCGGGGCATTTTTTACTGAGACAAGTCGAAAAACCGCTAAAATTGACCATTTTTTGAAAAGTTTATAACTTATAGTCTAAGAGCTGGAAGCCGATTTTGCTTATGATAAGTAATATGGACAAACTATATGTAGTCTGGCCAGATTATCGGAGAATAGGCTATTTTTGGGAAAAGTTATTTACCAGCAATTTTATTGCTGGAATAGAATTTTATGATTGTATATATTAATAAGATAGGTATTCAAAGTCCGCAGATAGTGTCCTACTTTTTTTATAAACAAAATGGCGCCCGAAAATCGTGTTTTTTTCAATTTTTGCTCGATAAGTCCAAAGATTTTAACTTTACACCAAAAACACCCAAATAAAAATTGACCGTAATTAAATTCTGCATAGAGACGTGTTTTTCTCGATTAATATTGAAGGTACAACGGTACTGTGTAGAACGTTTTTAAAATCGCTCGTAGTTATCTGCTATTTTTGCAGGGAAATAATTATTTTTGCATTGTTTAATTGGCATCAATCTAATCATCTAAGTACAATGGTAATACTACTGAAAATTTTAAATCTGTGCAACATAAATTAAGCGAGTAATAAGAAGATATTTGGAAGTTGTTCTGCCGAATAAACAGGTTAGGCAATAATTATTGTTTATCGTTACCAAGGTCAAAAAGTTTTAAATATGAGTGATTTCCAAAACTGCCGGTCAGCTCTAGGTTCAGCGCCTACAACGATGTGTGATGGATGTCGATCCATTGTCCATTTGAAGTGTGTTGGAATGCAGTCCGCCGAAAACGTTAGAATGACTAGAATAAATCACGAAGCGTTAAGATTCTTTGTAATAATTGTTCAGGAAATATTGGTACTTTTGTTCAATTAAAATCTTTTTTTGAGGGCTTTAAAAATGAGTTTGAAACTAAAATGTCAGAATTAAATAAAAAGTTTGATGATCTAAGCACACAAATTACAATGCAAAAGATGTCACCACAAACTTTTGAAGAAGTTGTTTCGGAGGCGACCGAGAGGATGGTGCGAGCTCAGAATATAATTATTGTTGGTGCTTCATAAAATACAGGTACTATCGATGAACTTAAAAAGCATGATGAAGAATTAGCTTCCGATATTTTGGGGGTAGTGTGTGGGAATTCAACCCCACATATTCCTGTTAGAATAACCAGAATTGGTAAACCTTCACCCAATAGACCAAAATTAATGAAACTTTTATTTAACAATCCATCAATTGCAAAAGATAATCTTAAACGCAAGAACTCATTAACGGCAACCCGTTTTGATAAATTTATTAGAGATGATAAAACACCTAAGCAAATGGAGTATTTGGATCAGTTGAGAAAGGAACTAAATAATCGAAAGGCTAAAGGCGAGACTGATATTACTATAAAGTTTATCAGAGGAACCCCCTCTATTGTACCATCAAAAAACTGAAACAGTCAAATTTTCTTAATTGCTCTATATCTTATACTAATATTGATTCTTTATTAGCAAAACTCAATGAGTTTGTTCCTTATATGGATTTAGAGAAGCCTACTATTATGCTTATAACATAATTAGAATATTTGCACATGCTAATCTACTGTGCAGCAACAGCAATTGCTAATGTAATGGGCGTTAAGATCTGAACACGACGGGGTACTAATAACGAAAGAACTGGTAATAGAAGTGCACCCTGGGAAAAAAGACTGCTCGTAAAGATTGAATTACTACGTAAGGATATTGGAATAGTCACAGAATACATACGAAGTGTAAAAAGTAGAAAAGTAATCAGGAGAGCTGAAGAAATAATGCTGAGTACCGCAAGGCACTCAAGATATAATCCAGAAAACAACACAGCCCATTAGTGTTTGGATACATTAAAACAAAAACTCTCCGTTATTCAGGGCGACTAAGGAGGTACAAAGTTAGTAACAACCGCAAAAGCGACAATGCTGTTTTTGAGAGTTCTGAGAAGGCGTTCTATCGAAAACTCAATTGCACTGTAGAACGTGTCGATAAGACTTACCCAAGCCAAGAAGAAATTCTTGAGTTTTGGGGAAATCAACTTTCCACACCAGCTACTCTTAACAACAATGCTGGATGGATAGAAGATACGACACAGAACTGCCAACACTACATTACTACCCTTTACGAACCCTTCACTACTGAAGAAGTCTCAAATATCATTTTGGCTCAAGAAGTTTTGGAGTGTTCATGAATGCTTATCAACACTGAATAATCATGTTATTTCTAATCCGCAGGATATACCAGTGTTCCTAACTCAGGGTACCACTTATTTAATACCGAAGGATCAAAATAACACCCAAGATCCAGCAAAATACCGCCCTATTACTTATCTTCCAACTTTGTATAAATTGGTCACATCCTGTGTAGCCCGGCGTATCTACCAACACTGTGCTCTGAACAATATCATAGAGCCTCAACAGAAAGGATGCGCTAAGGGTTCCACGGGTTGCAAATAACAACTCATCATCGACTCAGTCATTTCTAACTAGGCATATTCCAAAAAGAGGAATATTTTTACTGCCTTCATTGATTACGAGAAGGCCTTTGATTCAGTGCCGCATGAATGGATTATAGATATTATTGTGTTTCAATTTATCAATCAAAGATAGAATAAAAATTTTATTTTTTTTTTAATATAACCGGGGCACATAAATTTGATACACCCTGTATATTGATTTGTAAATATTTATTAGAAGTAGCTTTCACGCAAGGTGGTTTCTCCTTAATGGGCTTTTCCATGAAGAATTAAAAACATTTTTGTAAATAAAAAGTGAAGTGAAAGTTATTTAGGATTATAATTTTAAACCGATTATTTATTACGGAAAAGGTAAAACCACAGGTAGATGTAATTATTAGTTTTTAGAAAATAGAGGTAAAGAGAATTGGAATTTTAAATATGTTTTTAATGACAGGAATATTTAGATAATTTCCGAAAAGTCATTAGTTTTGAGTAGAAGTATTGTTTGAAAAGAATGACTGGGTTTTTCGATTGAAACAGAGGGAGGTGGAGAGAGAAATATTTCTGATTGGCTTGGCAATTTGGAATGGGGAAAGAGAGGTTTGAATGTTGAGACAGTTTTGGAAAAGAAAGATTATTGTGTTACCTGCATCCGAAAGAAGCAGTCAAAAGTTTTCGTGAGTAGTTCAGAAGCAAGTACTAGTGTTTTGTTTTGATAGTGAGAGTAGCCGGAAAGTGGTACGAGAGACAAATCAAATCGAGAAGAAATACTTCTTTGATTCTGTAAAGTCCAAGAGAGTAAGTTACAAGAATTATCATTATTAACATTATTTGTGACACCAAGTAAAAAAGATACTTGAGTCTCAGGAGGTTATTGTTGAGAGAAAGAGAGGAGAGAGATTTGGAGTTTATTGAACGAGTACTGGTCAAAAGGAGCCTGGCTTGTGTTTTGGGAGAAATAGTTGCTGGTTTGCTGCTGGATTTTTGCTGAGAACGGAGAGGGCTTTGATTGGTAGCCTAAAATAATCAACAAGGAGAAGCTCTTTGGGTCAAGAGGAGACATCATTGTGTGTGAATCAAAAAGGTTAGTCAATAACCTATGTGATAGATTTTTTTATATAATCAGAAGTTAAATTTTTTTACGTAAAAGCATATACATTTAAGATTCCAACATTTTAAAAATTTAAAAGGAAGTCTAACTAATTTGCGAATACCAAATTTGTTTGTTAAGCTTGTTTTATTAATGGTATCAAGAACAAAGCGATAAATATTTGTTTGAATTAGATTAATTTATATGGTAAAAGTTTCTTTTGGACAGTTATGCCCACAGGATTTAATTAATAAATTTACAGAGCATTGCTTTTGATAATAAAGGTATTTGTATGTGTTTATTTATGATTTTCTATTTATTTCCTTTTCCTATTTTATTCCGATAAGGATCAACTAAGAGATACTGAAGCCACGAGGAAGGATAAGTATAACCTTAGAGAATTTAATTAATTTTTTTTTACAGAAGGCACCCTGAGATTTTGTCTTAATAATTTTTATGTATGATTTGCGTTAATTAAATAATTGATCAAATAAATAATAATGAATATCAAAGTAATAAGAAGCAGATCATAACAATATATTGAGAATATATAAAGTCGATGATAATATAGTGATCTTTTTAGAGCATATAATGACAGAGTGGAAAACTAGAATTCACCTTCAAACACCTGGTGTAATTAACATCGAAACTGAAAATATCGCAATCAGCCGGGACCTGTTTCAAGGAGATTCGTAAGGAGATTCTCTGTGCTTCTGTCTAGCTATGAACTCACTATCTCAGCTATTGAACTCCACAGACGCAGGTTTTAGCATCAAAAATAACAACAATGTGGTGGCGAAACATTTATTCTACATGGATGATTTGAAATTAATGGCTTCCACTCGAAACCAACTCGATGAGATGCTAAACACTGTAGAACATTTTTCTAATGATATTAGTATGCAATTCGGACTAGACAAGTGCCGTATTTTAAATATAGTCAGAGGAAAAGTACAGCCCAGAGGATTCGATATGCAAAATGGCCAGAACATCGAGGCCATGGGTGAAAACGATATGTATAAATATCTTGGAGTAAAGCAAGCGCGGAAAATTGACCACAAACAAATGAAAATAGTGATGACTACAGAGCTTATACGAAGGGTAAAACAGCTGCTTCGCTCACACCTTAACAGTAGAAATTTGTTTAAGGCAATAAACATCTACGCATGTTCCGCGCTTAGCTACTCATTTGGCATTGTTGAGTGGACAAAAACGGACATAGAAAATCTTCAACGAAAAGTAAGAACTCACCTCACAAAGGCACAAAAACACCATCCCAAATGTGCAGTGGAAAGAACGACATTACCACGGAATTTAGGAGGAAGATGACTTATGGATATAGGTGAGCAATTAGACAAACAACTTATGCAGGCTGAGACATCTACTCTACATTGCGCTATCTCCGCAGTAGATGACACAACACCGATCAAACTGATGGAACCAGAAATACGCATAAACCACATCACTAAAAACGAAAAAATGCGCACCTGGATGGGTAAACCTCTACACGGACGACATCCCAATGAGGTAAGCCAAGACTATGTCGACAATACAGCGTCGAACTATTGGTTGACATCAGGAAGGATCTTCCCTGAAACGGAGGGATCAATACTGGCCATTCAGGATCAGGTTATACCAACCATAAATTACCTGAAATATATCGTCAAAGACCCTCAGGTTCAAAACGACAGATGCCGATATGGATGTCAAACGCAAGAAACCATCCAGCATATTACCGGGGCTGCCAGGCATTTGCTGCAACTGAATACAAGGAACGGCATGACTTAGTTGGAAAGATCCTTCATCAAGAGATAGCTATCAAACTGGGACTTCTCCAAACAGACCATCTCCCATATTATCAATACGTTCCTGAGAATATGCTTGAGGATGGGAACTACAAGCTATACTGGGACCGCACTGTGCTCACAGACCAGTGGCACATAATAGACCAGATCTCGTACTAGTTAATAAATTAACTTGACAAACAACACTAATTGATGTGGCGATACCTAACAACAATAATCTACGTAGTAAATTTACTGAAAAGATCGCCAAGTACAGAGATCTGGATATTCAAATACGGAGACAATGGAGAATGCAAAGTACCCAGACAATACCGATTATTATGTCTACTACTGGAGTCATTCCGAAGACCCTCCTCGAAAGCATAAAAAAGCTGGGTCTGAATGAACATCTTTATAAGACCATGCAGAAAGCTGTACTACTCGCGACGGCCAGAAGTGTACGAAAATTTTTGGGAGATAAACCTGCGTACCAAGTCACCTAGGGCTCGATAACATGGAAAGAGCCCCACCAGAGCTCAATCCTTTTGATACCGTAGGTATCTGGGATGACGGAACTTTGACGAAAGTTTTCCCAGGAAAGTGCGGGTTTTTCCAACAAAATCTTTAATTTTTAACTAAAGTTTTAGATAAGTAATTATTTATTATCTTGGTATAAGTAAATAACTTGGTAATATAAAAGCTTCTTTCGGAGCAAAAATTGAAAAAAACACGATTTTCGGGCACCATTTTTTTTTACAAAAAAAGTAGCACACTATCTGCGGACTTTGCATACTTATATTATTAATATATACAATCCTAAGATTCGATTCCAGCAATAAAGTTGCTAGTAAAAACTGTCAGACCATGGAGTTTAGGGTGTCTACATAGTAAAATTTACGTGAACCTTATCCTCCATGCTATGGCATGCTGGACGAGCCATACAGTCTGTAGTCAACACCCCGAAGTATGAGCGGGAACACAAAGCGTACCAATACTCATACGCTTATGAAACGCACCTGGCGGATCATAAGGGCCTTCACATTTTACTCTTCTTCAACTTGTCTTGAGTGAAATGTCTTTAATCTTTTCTATCAGCCTCTCTTGGCTACCTCTTGTTTTTTTCCGACCCCGAATGGCGATTAGGTTTCCGAAGGCAGACGGGTCACTATATTTCTTTCTACTACAGATTCTTCCCATATACACCTTTTTTCCCTCCCCATCTTACCCAACAAAATATGGAGAAAACCAGATGCAAAAAATCCGTAAGTTAAGGTGGAAGCTATCGTGCTAAAAACTGAATGGTCGCACGTCACGCGGCCGCTAACGATGCTCTTGGGACACCGGGCGAAATCCCATTGAAAATTAGCCTTGTTCCTGTACGCGGGGCTCTACAGGAATCGACAACGATCCCCAGCTACTCGTGGGAATAAATATGAATACTCACCAACATGCAAGGCAAGCACGGTGTTTAAATGCCACAAACCCGACCAGTGTAAACCAACCCTATTCAAAGTGCGTCAAAAATATAAACCTCAACATCGCCACATATAATGCTCGGTCGCTCTCTTCCGAAGAAAGGTTCGAAGAAATGGAGGAAGAACTTTCAAAAGTGAATTGGGATATTGTGGGTATCAGCGAAGTTAGAAAAAAAGGAGAGAATCTTATCTCACTCCCATCAGGCCATCTGTGGTACTACAAAGGAGAAGAGGAATCGACAGTCGGAGGAGTCGGCTTCTTTGTTCACAAAAGAATTGCGAACAGAATTGTGTTAATAAACCAAATATCAACAAGGGTGGTCTACTTAAACATCAAAATGAGCACCAGATATATCCTAAAGTTCATTCAAGTATACGCACCTACTACAGGCCATTCAGATGAAGAAGTCCAAATATTCTACGACCAAATATCCTGTGCAATCAAGGAAAATCCTGGCCACTTCTTAATAATAGGCGGTGATTTCAACGCCAAAATAGGTACCAAGGAAGACCCCTCTGAAATAATATTGGGAAATTTTGGAAGCGAAGGCAGAAATGATAGAGGCAAACAACTGTTAACTTTTCTTTTGGAAAACAATCTCTATCAAATGAACAGCTTCTTTAAAAAGAAAAAACACAGAAGATGGACCTGGGAAAGTCCAGATGGAAAAACAAGGAACGAAATCGACTATTTCTTAACAAATAAAAAAGAATTATTTAAAGACGTAAATGTGTTAAACCAGTTCAGCACAAGCAGTGATCACAGGTTAGTAAGAGCTAAAATAACGATATCGATCGAAAAGGAAAGACTCAAAATGATAAATAAGAAACACACAAAGAAATGGGTAAAACCAACTAATATTCAGGAGTTCGAAAAATATATTAATGATACATTGAAAGATACAACAACAACAGACATTAATATACTGAACAAGCAAATAATCACCACAATACAACAGGCTCAAACTAAATACTGTCCAACAAACCAAAAAGATGAAAAACTAAGTCAACCTACTAAAACCCTTATAGAACTAAGACGACAGATGAAAGGAGATACAAGTTCCAGCAAAGAAGCGCTAAATCAAATAAATAAGACTATCACAAAGTCAATAAGAAAATACATAAGAAACTACAATGTAGAAAAAACAAAACAAGCAATAGAGCAAAATAAGAACATGAAAGTTTTGAAGAACGTAAGCGTACAAAAAGGAAAAATAGAAATCAACAAACTAAGAAACAGAACTGGAAAAGAAACTACAAACAGAGATGAAATATTAACAATAGTCGAAGAGTTCTACACAGAGTTATACAAATCAAGAAAAAAAGATGACAATGCGCAACCTCCAATTACAGTAAAAACTGGGGTATTAAATCAAGGATCGGATTTAATGCCCGATATAACAAAATCAGAAATCAAAGAGGCTCTGAAGAAAATGAAAAATAATCGAACCCCAGGTGAAGATGGAATAGTATCAGAAGCACTAAAAATTGGAGGAAATATACTACTTGAAAAAATTAAACAACTTTTCAATATCTGCCTTCACAACGCCAATATTCCAACAGACTGGAACAACGCTACTATGATTCTATTACACAAAGCAGGAGACAAAGCCAATTTAGAGAATTACAGACCGATTAGCCTCCTCAGTCATTTATATAAGTTATTTACGCGAATAATAGTTAAGAGAATGGATAGAAAGTTAGAGACTTATCAACCAAGAGAACAGGCAGGATTCCGAAAAAATTACGGAACAAATGACCATCTACAAAGTATAAAAACCCTGATAGAGAAAGTAGTGGAATACAATAAACCCCTAGTTCTACTATTTATCGATTTTCATAAAGCCTTTGACACAGTTGAACTTAGCAAAATATTACAGGCGCTTAAAGAATGCAGGCTAGATTATAGGTATACAAAATTATTACACAAAATATACTTACAGGCAACAACCACTGTCAAATTACATACTAACAGTAATCGCATAAAAATAGAACGGGGGGTTAGACAAGGAGACCCAATGTCACCTAAACTTTTTAATACGGTCTTAGAACATGCTTTCAAGAGTTTGGATTGGATGACAAAGGGAATAAAAATAGATGGAGAATACCTAAACAACTTACGTTTCGCCGATGATATAGTCATAGTAGCTGAGGATCTAGGTATGGCAAGAGAGATGGTGCAAGAACTCGTTGTAGCTACAGAAAATGTAGGTTTAAATATAAACATCTCGAAAACAAAAATAATGACTTTGGTACCCAACCAGAACATCAGTATTGGTGGGAAGGAAATAGAACTCGTAGATAGATATAAATACCTGGGACATGAAATTACGATCGGCAGGGATAACCAGACTCATGAGCTGAAGAGAAGAATCGGTCTTGGGTGGGCAGCATTTGGAAAACTAAGAGAAACTTTTAAAAGTGAGTTACCCACATGTCTAAAGAGAAAGGTATTCGATCAGTGCGTCCTCCCAGTCTTGACGTACGGATCAGAAACACTTACCTTAACTAAAGCCTCGGCTACCAAACTAAGAGTCACGCAGAGAAGAATGGAGCGGTCAATGTTAGGAATAACTCTGCGAGACAAAATCAGAAACGAAAAATCAGGAGAAGAACAAAGGTGACTGACGTCATCGAGAGGATAGCCAGGTCGAAGTGGAGATGGGCAGGACACGTAGCCAGAATGACAGATGGGCGATGGACGAAGAGGTTATTGGAATGGAGGCCAAGAGAAGACAAGAGAAGCGTCGGTCGACCGCCTACAAGATGGACTGACGACTTAAGAAAGGTAAATAAAAACTGGATGAGGGCGGCGCAGGATAGATGGGGTTGGAAACGAGGGGAGGAGGCCTATGTTCAGCAGTGGACTTTTGAGGCTGGATGATGAAATAACTTTTCCTTGTTTTTTACTAATTAGCCCAAAGTATATACTTTAACTTTCGCGAACGTTTTAGTATCTGCCGTTTATACTAAGCAAGAAAAATAAAATGTTAATCTGGGCAAGAACTTTTTGTATTTTATATGAAACGTATTTAACGAAACGCGTGTAAACAACAATGTGTCCCACGTGAGCTTATGTGTTACAAATAAACATTGATTTATTTACACATTCCTGTGTTGCCTGTGATTTACGTTAAAAACTATATTTAGTAGCTCATTGAAGCTAAAACCCGCACTAAAGCTATCGTGACTAGTCAATATCGATATGGCGTGACGTTAAACTGAAAATTTTGACTTAATTTATTGGATTATTGATATTTTCAGTAGTTTGTGTAGCTAGTTCTCAGGGTCGCGACACAAATCCGTGACATTTTCTTTCAACCATTGAAAAGCCAATTAGGATTCTATCGCCACAAATTGTAATGTGTAAAAGATCGTTTATTTTATTATAAATATTGTACGATACGTGACACCAAAACGCAAGATTATGACATCATTGAATCGCAAGTTATACAGTGGGAAAGACACTTCTTCTTCTTTCTTCTTTTTCTTTTATATATTATGCAGTACTGCCTGTTTTTCTTCAAGGGCGCCTTTCATTCTGTCCCTAAATTGTCATTCCATATTTTCCTTGGGCGTCACATACTTCTTCTGCCTAAGGGTAAATCGTACCTGGCCCTGGCTATTCTTACTATCCGTGATTTAGACATCCTGCTTATGTGTTTATTCCACTCTTCTTTTCTGTTCTTTACCCAGCTATGTATATTGTCTACCCCACATAATATGCGTCTGCTTTCCTCACTTCTTACCCTGTTCTGTAGTCCTTTTCCAGCAATCCTTCTTAAGATCTTCATTTCGTTGGTCTCCGGATGTCTTTGTGTTTGCTTTTATCTGGTCTTGGTTCGGCCATGTAAGTCATAACTGGCATAATAACTGACTTATATATTTGGGCCTTTTTGTTTCCACTCTTATTCCCTATCATCATCATCATTCTCTTTGCCTTATCCCTATGCGGGGTCGGCTTCCCTAAATGCATTTCTCCACACAATTCTATCTTGGGTCATATCAATATTAACCTTCTTTGCCAACATGTCCTGCCTAATCTTTTTCCCCCGCTTCTTCTTTGGTCTTCCTCTCCTGCTTCTGCCAGGAATCTGCATTTCAGAAATTCTTCGTATTGGATGATTAACGTTTCGAAGATAAACATAACCAACCATCTTAACCTAAGCTCTCTCATTTTGGCATCGATTGGTGCCACACTCATTTTTAATTTTATCCTTTTTTATCACTCCACGCATCCATCTAAGCATTCTCACTTCCGCCATAACCATTCGTTATTCCTCTTTCTTTTCCACTGTTCAACATTCAGTTCCGTACATCATAGCCGGTTTTATGGCTGCTTTATAGATTTTTCCCTTCAACTTAATTGGAATTTTTCTATCACACAACACACCACTCGCTTTCTTCCACTTCATCCACCCAGCCTTAATTCTACTGCATGGATCTCCCTATATTTCTCTATTACTCTGTAATGTCGATCCCAAGTATTTAAAACTATTGCTTTTCACAATAATTTCACCATCAAAAGATACCATTTTGTTTGCAGTAACTCCATCTTTAAATGAACATTCCAAATACTCTGTTTTTGTCCTACTGAGTTTTAAACCCTTTTCCTCCAGAGCTTGTCTTCATTGTTCCAGTTTTTGTTCCAAGTCTCTTTCACTATTTCCTACTGACAAGACATCATCAGCATACATTAAGCATCACGGAATGTTACCCTGTAGTTTCGCTGTTATCTGGTCCAAAACTAATGAGAATAAAAAAATAATACGAACTAAGCACGCAGTCTTGGTGCAATCCTAGTTTCACGTGAAATTTATCAGTCTCTCTCACACCTGTCCTAACACTAGTCGTTACTCCCTTACACATATCCCTCACAATCTTTACATATTTAAATGGGACTCCTTTCTTATTGAGTGCCCACCACAGAATCTCTCGAAGAACTCTATCATATGCTTTCTAAAGATCAATGATCGTTTGTTTCTTTACTCCTGTATTTTTCGATCAACTGCCTTATAATGAAAATTGCATCTGTTGTTGATCTGCCCTGCATAAATCCAAATTGATTCTCGTATATTTCGGTCTCTTCACGTATCCGCCTCTCAATTACTCTCTCCCATATTTTCATGGTGTTACTAGGCAATTTTATAGCCCTGTAGTTTGTACATTGTTGTATATCTCACTTGTTTTTGTAGACAGGTACTAGTATACTTCTTTTCCATTCGTCTGGCATTTGTCCAACTTCCATAATTATTCTATTAAATAAACCTACTAGCCACAGTCTCTCCTGTCTCTCCCAATGCTCTCCGTACTTCCCCAGGAATATCATCTGGTCAGACCGCTTTTCTTTTCTTTATTTTTTGAAGCGCTTGAGCCACTTCCTCGTTTGTTATTTTGGTGACCATTGCTGTTACTGTCTCTGTTGACTCCACAGGTTGTCTGTCAAATTCTTCATTTAATAAACTGTTAAAGTACTTTCTCCATCTCTTTTTGACATCACTTTCGTGAATTAGTATTTTATTGTTTTCATGTGCATCTAATCTGATTAGAATCTTTTTAATGATTTCCCTATATATTTTTATATTCTTAGAAGCTACTTAACAACCTCATCTCAAAAAAATGTATTATGTAAAGTCTATTAAGAATAATACAAGCTGAAATTTTGAAATTATTTTTTATTTTCAAAACATTAAATACAAAGCCCAATATATTGACACTAGAGAATTTATGTCTTTATTTAGCTAATAAAAATGATACAATTATTTAAAGTATGATAAACTATTAGTTTTGGAATTTTATGTAGAATATCTTGACGAAAATTATACATAATTTTAAAATTTCATTTTGTATTATTCATAATGGACCCTGCATAATACAATTTTTTTGAGATGAGGTTGTTTAGCAGCATCTAGAAACATAAAAAATATACAGAGTAAATAATAGTCATTACACGCGACTAGAACACCATACTTTTTCTACGACCTTCTATTCTTATTAGTAGAAAAATATAATTATCCACTATTCTCGATTAAAATTAAAATTTACAAAAGCAAATGTAGTTCACCAATAGTATGCAGCTGAATAATTGGTTTCCACTATTAGGAGGCGTATAATAATAATTATTGTTAGTACAAGTGTCTCGACCGTGAATATTAATTCATATAAAGGTAAATAATATTTTGGTGTATTTGTTTTAGATAATCAAATGTCAAGATTGCAACGAAATAGCACGCAATCTCATGTCACATAATTTTAGTCCATTTACTAACGGTAAAATATTGCAAAAGCTCCGTATTATAAAAAACCGCTTCGATTGACATGTAACTTGGCATACATATATCTAATAAGTCAAAGAAATAAAGTGATATTGTGCCGATGTGTGCTTTTGCCTTGGGGGTGAGCTTTACCCCTTCTCGGTGGTTCAAAACGATTAAAATAAGTCCGGAAATGGAAGTCCTTGCTTTTTTGTTGAAAAATGAACATATTAACTCGCAAATAATTCGAAAAGTATTGAATTAATGAAAAAACTCTATAGAACAAAAGTTCTTTAGAAATAGTCAGTTTATCCACTTGCGGATTGATTTTGAACGTATATTTTTCACCCCCAGGACAAAAGCACACATCGGCACAAAATCACTTTTTTTTTCTTTTTGACATGTTAGCTATGTGTTTGTCAAATTTCATGTCAATCCAAGCAGTTCTTTAAAATGCGGAGCAAAAACCGTCAGTAAATGACTGACTATATGTCACTAGACATGCACCACTTGGTTAAACCGGTGAATAATAAACTATTACTCACAAGTAAAGTAATAATTTTTATTATCTATTCAAAAATATTGTATATTGAGCATATTATCAAATGATCGTAGAAAAAACTTCGTTGTTAATATTAGAGTGTACTTTAAGACATAAATCAACAAAAAAAAAATAGTTTCAAAAACCGAACGTACCTCAAATAGTTTTGATTTTTTAGATCAAGCCAATCCTATGAACTCTTTCTAAAGAAGAAACAAAAATCCGAATTTGGTCAATTATTTTCAATTTTCAGAAGAAAAAGGAACTTAAGCTATGTAAGGATTCCGGAAAGGATAGGCTATAGAAAACAAAGAGAACGGTTTTGAGTAAAATACTTCGGAGAAAATTTCATTTTGCAATTAATTTCTCCCTCGGGAGGTTTTTATAACCAGATATTCTTCCCTGGAGTGCAGGATTGGATCAGGGATTAATTTTATTTTTAGACACGCGTAGCGTTGAAACTTTTAAGGCAATTCGTAAACTTTTAGAGATGAATGGTAAACAAAAAAATTAAATGGATTATAAAGATATTATGTTTTTTAAATAATAAACTATAACACACTGCAACTATAATATTCTTTCAAACATTTTAAATAGTTCTTAGTTTAATGATTATTTGTATCTCTCTGTATCAATATAATACCATATGGAAAATTATTCCACGAATGCGATTTATAAACATAATATAGGGTGTCCCAAAAGTAGCGGAACGTTCTAATATTTCGCGAACTGAACATCGGATCGAAAAACTGAAAATGACGTGTTCAATATTTTTAAAAAATATATCGAACGATACCAAACACGACCCTCGACTCCATCCCCTGGAGGTGGGGTGGGGATAACTTTAAAATCTTAAATGGAAAACCCCCAGTTTTTATTGCAGATTTGGATTCCTTGCGTAAAAGTAGGCAACTTTCTCTTATCATTTTCAAGATACATGGGGAAAAAGGAAGATTTTTAAGAAAATTTAAAAATGCGCTTTATAATCTGATCTTTTTTTTTTTTAAAACCATTCATTTTAAACCCGTCCAACTTTTTGAACATAGAAATAACACTATAATAAAAGGTATTGTAGAAGGAAAACCATGCATTTGCATTTTGATTTATGGGGGTTAAAATTATTTCTCATTTTTTCTTAAAATATATTAGTTATCAATTTTGTTTGCAGCATATCTCGCTTAGTTTTAATGTAATAAACCTTTAATATAGCTCATTTTAAAGTTCTTTTCAAGCACTACAAAAGGTATTGATAACATTATACACCTAAAATCGACTGTTTCTATGTTATTTCAAGTTGAATACACGAATTTGAGAATGTACCAAAAAACAAACTATTTTCACCTACCATAACTTTTTTTGTATTATAACTAGAAGATTTATAAAGGCAAGTGTCTCTTTGTTTTTTATAACCTACAAAAATGTTTATATAGTTTTTTTAGTTAGATGCATAATTTTTAAGGTATTCGCAAAAAACTGTTTGAAAAGGTATTATGTTTCAATGAAAATGGCCAATTTTCAACCACGAATATCTCAAAAAGTATTGAGTTTAAAAAAAAAATTATAGAACTGTTTTTGCTTAGAATTAGGTTCTCTAGCAAATTCCGTGGTTATTTTAACCAAAAAATTGTCCACCCATGAGAAGGGGTGGGAACCACCCCCAAGATAAAATCACACATCAGCATAGGGTAGACTTTGAATTAGGAGATAATTAGAGGCTAGGCCCAAAATTTCATTAAAATCCATGCAGTAGGATAGAATTCGGAGGTAATATCCTATTCTTGACAGTAATATCCTATCCCCATTGACTGGCGTATAGCTTTTTATTTTATTTTTAATACGCTCGAAATTTTTCACCATCACTTTAACATTTAGAAAATTTGACACTGTGATTTTACAGTATTATAAAGTAGAAATGAAGGAGTAACCTATCCAGTTACGTGACTGCAGCTGTACATTTTTTTTTAATTTATTAAAAATGTTTTCTGTTTTTTAAGTTCTCTGGATAATTCGTTTGTTTTTGTTACAGGTAAGCCTCTTCACAATTCTTTGATTACATTTATATATTGGTAAGTTCACAGCCATATTATACAATTAGCAAACAAAAGAGTCAGAATACCCAAAATTATTATGTTATAGACTATAGACTAATGCTAAAATATTTTTTTTAATTATTATATTTTATTTCTTACTTAAATATTATACTTTTAATATTCATTTCTAACATGATAATATCGACCTTATTTTAACCAGAGTGGGCCAAAGAAAACAGTCCACCTCGATATTTGGCAGTATATATTAGATTTTAAGGAAATTACGAAACAGGTCGACTTTTGATTTAAGGGGGACACATGTTTACGGTACATGCATTTGTCATTTGTTAACCCCCTCCCTCCCACTTCCCCCCCTCATTTTAAAATAGGGAATAGGAATCGTGTGCTAGCTAATTTAAAAGGTTATTCAATTCTCTATTCAGTAATATAAACATTAACATAACTATTAATACAGGGTGCCCAAGAAAAAATATTTTAATTAAATTAATTGAATCAAAAAGAAGAATGTATGTAATTTATTCAATTAAAAATACATTTTACTGCTGTCAAAACAGAAAAAAATGTTTTTGATAAATAAACATTGCTTTTCGCGTAATTTCAATGTTTAAGCTGCCACCCATCTGCCTCTTGGTAGGTGGAATATTGACTAGGTAAACAATATTTATTTGACAAATAAACATTTTTCTCTGTTTTCTGTCAGTAGTAGAATGTATTTTAAGTTAAATAAATGGCATATATTCTTCTTTTTGTGTCAATGAATTTAATTCACAATAATTTTTCTTGGACACCCTTTATAAATAATTATGTCATTGTTACTGATTAGAGAATTGAATAACCTTTCAAATAAGCTAGCACACGACCCCTATTCCCTATTAAAAAATATGGGGTGGGGGAAATGGAAGGGAGGGGTTGACAAATGACAGATGTATGTATCGTAAAAATGTGTCCAATAAATACTGCCAAATATCGAGGTGGACTGTTTTCTTTGGCCCACTCTGTAAATTGTAACTATTTAAAATCTTTAATATTTTTAAATTCTCACGAATTGGCTTGTTTTGTTTGTCAAGTTAAGAGAATTACACTTGTTTCCAATTAATTAAAAAGCCCAAAACGCATTCAAGGATAAAAATTTAGTGTCTTGATTATTCCATTTTAAGAAATTATTTCATACGCAATAAAATGGCCGTACGTTGATTCTTCGAAATACTTGGGACCTGATTTCTGGATCACTAATGGTAAGAGGTTTTGTCCATATGAAAAGGGCACATCTTTTGCTGCAATAAGTCGTTACGCGACAGCAGAGCTGTCCCATTCGTCGAGGGTCGAGGCAAGCACGCCTCTAGCGCGGAAGAGTACTGCTTTAACAGTGCTTTCCTTGTACAATAATAAGTACACTACGCCAAATTGTTTCTTTCCTCTTCATCCTTCTATTAGCAGTCCTCTAGCGCGAAAGAGTGTTGTCTTAGAACTGTTTTCCTTGTACGATAATAATAACTGACCTACGCCAAATTGATCCTATCCTGAAAAAAAGAGAAAAGTGCTAGAGACAAAATTCATTATTAAAATAATAATCAATAATTATTTAAATCTGAAACTTTTCTTATTGGAACCCCTTTTTAGTAACATTCTTAATCTCTGACTTTTACAACTTATAAGACAAGAGGCGACGAATAAAAAAGCGAAAAGGACTCTACAATATTCAGTCACATTCCTCTTTCACTCGTCTAGGAAAAAAGGTTAGAAAAAAGTATCATGTATCATACTATGGTATGCTGCTAATTTGTGTTGTGAAGGATGGGATGATGAATTGTGTATAGTTGTGTCAGTGTGGGTAGGTTTATGATAAAACGGAGCACTCATGTTTGTTGTGTAGTCTGGTAATTGTTACGTCTAAAAAGTTTATGGATATATTCTGTTCTGTTTCTATTGTAAACTCAATATTACTATGAAATGAATTAATGTATGATAGAAATTGGTCAAGTTGCCTGTTAGTTCCTGTAAAGCATACTAGTATATCATCCACGTACCTCCACCAATATAAGAACTGTTTAAATACCTACCCATACAGACACAGCTATACACAATTCATCATCCCATCCTACACAACACAAATTAGCAGCATACCATAGCATGATACATAGACTGACAGAAATTCCCATGTCAAAAAATAACTTTGAGACAGAACTGAACATCATTAAGCAAATAGCAGTAAACAATGGCTATAACGAACAAACAATTAACAAAATTTAAACCAAAAACCCCATAAGAAAGCCCTGAAATTAGTCTATCCACCACCACAGAAAGAACTCAGTACCTTCTGCTCTATCACATATACTGGCAAGATAACAACAAAAATAGCCAGATACATAAAAAAGAAAGGAATAACACTAGCTGTCAGAACTAACAACAACTTAAGCAAATATATTAAGAACAATAAGAGCCAAAAGAGAAAGCAACTGGAGAGTGGTGTTTACAAACTAACTTGTGGTGACTGTCCGAAAACTTACATCGGTCAAACTGGCAGAACCTTTAACAAACGGATAGCAGAACACAAAAGGGCTTTCAAAAATTGAAAAACAGACACTTCTACATACGCACTTCACCTTCTAGATCATAATCATTCTTTTAATGAAGAGTTTCAAATTCTGCATATTCAAAATAAAGGCCTTAAGCTATCTTTATATTAGAATCTATGGAAATTAATAAATTGAAAAATGCAGATATAATTCTGAATGACCAACTCGAGTCAAACAGCTCCCCACTCCTCAACCTCTTCAGTTAAAGACTAAGTTAATTTTATTAGACAAATACATATTACATTATCTATATTTAACCATATGTTTTGCAGCTAAAGACTGTCTACAAAGATATAAAGGAGGTTCTTGTGCTTCAGCAAGAATTGTATGATTTGGTGATGACAACATCGCGCACAAGCATAGCTTAAGTGCTTTAGCTTGGATGCGATCCAATATGTTTAAGTTACTGGTAGAAGCTGATCCGTATAGTGTACACCCATAATCCACAATCGATCTTATGTAAGCTCTATAGAACATGAGAGACGTATTAGGGTGTGCTTCCCAACTTTTTCTGCATATTGCTTTGAGTAAATTTAGACCTTTCTCACATCTTTGCTTAATATAGCTAATATGATTGGTCCATAGCAATTTACTATCCAGGACAATGCCTAAATACTTATAATTAGTAACTGAAGGTATAGTATAATCATCGATAGTAATAAAATCTTGTGTCCGTAATCTGTGCCTAGTAAAGCACAGTTGGACCGATTTATCAGACGATACACTAAAACCAGAATAGGAAAGCCACCTCTTTAAACAACTCACAGCATGGTTCATTTTTTGCAAACAGAGATCATATATCTTATGGGTGACATATAGACAAATATCGTCCGCGTACTGTATTATTTTAATATTATCATCCAACAGATCATGCAAATCAGCTGTATATATATATTAAAAAGTAAAGAACTTAGAATAGATCCTTGAGGCAGACCATTGTATATAACGCGTGGTCCATGTAATATGTTATTGTGGTCTCGAACATATATTTTTCTATCCTTGAACATATGCAAGATATTGGTTGATACTTTGGCATTAATACCCATTTGAATCATTTTCTTCAACAAAATATTCAAATCTACCACATCATATGCTCCTTTTAAATCAATAAATAAGCAGAGCAAGTATTCATTTTTTGAAAAACAAATTTGAATATCGGTCACTAAATTTGTTACAGCGTCTATAGTTCCATGACCCCTCCGAAATCCATATTGCGCACTCGGTAATAAAGCGTTACTTTCAACAAAATGTTGTAACCTAAGTTTGATCGATCGTTCAAACGTTTTTGTAAAGCATGGCATTAAAGAAATTGGACGGTAAGATGAGGGTAAACTTAAGTCTTTTTGTGGTTTAGGAATGAGGCATATGATAATACCTTTAATTTGTTCTGAATAGTCTTGCTTCATCCACTAATCATTAAATATATTTAGTAAGTATAGCTTTGCAACCTGTGGAAGACTACATAAAATTTTGTAAGTGAAACCATCCAATCCGGGAGCCGTACTGCGAGAAGTTTTAAGTGCTATATCAAGCTCAGAAATATTAAAAGATTTTGACATCCCAAGTAGAAATTTTTCGACACATTGGTTGTCAGTATAAACAAATGCACTGTATATAACGTTGCCCGAGAGCATTTTCAGTTGTTTCGGCCAACGTCCCCTATCCCGACTGACATTACGATGTTACAACTTTAAGTAATACCTTTAGTTATACGGGCAACTAATTTATTACCATTGTGACAACTACATATCACAGTTCAGTTTTTTCAACAATCGCAACGATTTAAAAACGTTATAATGCTAAACTAATTTACGCCCTGGCCGATTTGGGTTTTCTGGCGGACTCTGAAGTTGTCTGTCACGACCCTAGATGTTGTTCTAGGTGTGTGACACCTTTGCGGCAACTTCAGAAGGAGAAAAAGAATTTACTTTATAACCTTAATTTTTTCTTATATATATATATATATATATATATATATATATATATATATATATGGATTCCGACTTTAGGAAGCCAAAAACGCTATATCGCACCGGTCATACGAAGCCCGACACCTCCTTACGAAGCCCGGATTCGGGCTTCGTAATTCTTTAATGTTATTTCCCCAAAAAACGTACTTTACACCATCTCTCGATATTTTAACTAAGCTCAGAACATGTGAATACGCTTGGGCTTCATATATATTCGGACAAATTTTAGAAATGTACCATAGGTAGCTCTGAAATCATGATTAACAATACGAAGCCCGGGCTGCTTATGCCTGGAATTATTATCAAAACATACACTCGTAGTTCATGGTATCTACCACCAGTTTGCGCTGCGAAAAAAAGTATATACTCTGTAGAAGTTCAGCAGCGTTAGGAAGCCCACATTGAGCTACCGATTATAAGAAGCCCTGAAGTTTGGCAACGTTTTTGCGTATTCCTCAAAGTACTATTAGCTTGTAAACATTTTTATTATTACCTGGCAATGCACATTTTTCGTATTTTTGGGTCGTTCATCGTCATTAATCTTGTGTACTAAGACTCCCGAGAACAGATTATGGTAATTCTTAGCATTACCTGTACACAGTAAGATACCGACAGAAAAAAGATTTAAAAATTGAATCGCAAAAGAATTATTTATTTTAATTGATACAATTAATACAAATTAATACTTTGTATTACTAATTTACTATTTTAGTTTGTAATAAGCCACAAAATTTGCTACCAAATAGGAAATTAATATGACAAATTAAATTATTGTTTTTTTTTTTATTCAAAAAAGGTTAATGCCTCGACAACTAATGGCCATTGGCATGGTAGGTACGGTAATTTTTAACAGTTAGGTACCTAGTGTAATGTGTAGTGTGTGTGTGTGTGTTGAGTAAGTGTCTTGTTACTTTGCAAAGTTGACGTCATTGTCTTTGCAAAGAGACGCTAACTGTATCCGAACGTCTGCGGTCCCTCCGGTGAGTACCGATCATACAAGGACAGAAACTATTTTCATTTATTAATTTATAATAAATGAAACATTTCTGACCCTGGTGAGATTCGAACTCACAACCATTCGGATTTTTCGATCCAAAGGTAGGCGCTCTTACCACTCAGTCAAGGACGGGGTTAAAGTTATTATTATTAAATATTACTTTATAAAATTAAAAATAGTCATTCTTATGAATTATGCGTATTATTCTGATTCTGATACGATGAATACTTGTTTGATGGGTCTGAGCCACACAATTGAGGGTTAGGCCACTGTTTCATTCGTATTTTTAGTATTTGTCAAGGCAACAATACATTATGTAGTGCCATCTTGCCAAATATAGAGCTAGATTGTGTAGACCACTGTTGAACCATATATCCAATTTTTCTGCTTTTATTGATGTATTAATCTAAAAATGCTCAATTTGTGGACTGTGCCACTGTTGCTCTGAGCGCCTCATTTAATACAAATACAAAATATTTAATACAAATGCATATAGATTTTCCCTTCGAAAAAAATCAAACAATATAGATGTTTTTTAATTTCATTAAGGGGATGGGTACGTAGTTTCTGCTGAAATGCTACTCAAATGGAATTAATTTTTTTTTTCGAATTCTGAGAAAACTAATAATTATTTTTGAAAATTTTAAACTCAGAATAAGAGATTACGTTATTAGCGAGGGCCGAAAGTCCCTGAGAACTTCTATAATGTTTATTTTAATAAGTTACAGGGCTAAAAAACTAAAAGAAAATTTAGTGTGACTTTTAATTTCAAAATATCTCATTCAAAATAAACTTTTTATTTATTGTAAGAGACTTTCGGCCCTCGGTAATAATTTAGTCTTTCATTTTGCGTTTAAATTTTTCAAAAATATTTATTGTTTTTTTTTTCAGGATTTGAAAAAAAATGAACACAATGTCCGTGGTAATATTTTCCAAATCTTTGTCAGTAGTAAATAGAATATTGCCAGCATATTGTCAGTCAGACAGTGACAATTTTAAATATTTGACCTGGCATTGGGAATATTTTCAGTTGTTGATTAAATAATATTGATAATGTGTTTAATAAATAATTGATTTAAGACGTGAACTTAATAAAAAGTTATTTATTGTTTATTATTTATGGAAGATCCAAAGCAGAGAATACACCAGGATATATTCAGTGATCCAAGTATTGTGTTGTTACAGATGTTCAAAATTGTAAGCGTTTCATAGTAACAATATAAGTATTAAAAAATCACTTTATCACTTTTCCTCTTTTCTCGATTGATTATTAGCTTTTGTTGTACAGTAGATAAATTATTACTGAATACATAAGTAGTGAAAAAATTATCAGTAGTAATTGCACAAGAGCTCTGAAATTATCGAATTTTTCCCAAGTGACACTTTGACAGTATTAATTTCACGACCCGAAGGGGAGTGAAATTACGTCAAGTGGCACGAGGGAAACAATTCGATAATAATTTCAGAGATCGAGCTGCAATTTGCTGCGATTATTTCATGAATAAAACTGTTTAAAACCAAAATTTTATTGTAATTTATTTATGTAAGTACAAATTAGTACAATTAAACACACAGTTGTTATAAATATTTGACGATTGAAAGTCATCACTTTTATAAGTTTTAAAACAGTAATTGTCATTAATGTCACTGAATGTATTTTTTCACAGCAACGAAGGGCATCTGACGTAATATACTTGACGATGGGATACTATCAATAATGATCAATTTAATTTGTATTTCTGTAGCTTTCTATTGGTCGGAAATATGAAATAATCATATTAATTAACTGAATTAACAATTAAGGCAATTAATTATACTAGTAAAAGTTATCCAAGAACATTCAAAAGCCATCTTTACAGTTAATGATGAAATTGTCAAGTAAAGTTTACATATCCATACCAGTGACAATTTTACTACACGTAATTTGCCGTGTAAAGACAGAAAAAGTAGGGATAGCCTTAAAATATTTGCGAATTATGTACCGATGGCCCTAAGAAATGTTTAATAAACAACATATTAAAAAGTTCTACTCTAGAAGTGGGCACTTAATTTTTTATTAAACAAATGAACTGCGAAATTAGATGTTTCTTTAAATAACCCCGAAAATATAAATTTTAGAAAAAAACTGACTTGACTATTGAAAAATTCAGACTATTGAAAAAAACCTAAATATAAGATTAAAATTTTTATAAAATTAAATCTGTAGCTTCTATAATTTTTTATTTATAACGCTAAAGTCACCCTTCTCACAAACATTGGCGCACTGTAAACTAGCGAAGTGCACGGCTGAGTTATTTCAGTGTATTTCTCTAATTAATGGATCAAATAAAATTTTACAAATTGGACAAGAAAGAAGAAAATTAAGAGAAGGAACAAGAAAGGATAGCTTAATTGGAAAGAAGAACAATTAAGCTATCTTATGGTTATAATAAAAAGAAATAAAATGTATGGGCATAAGTACGGTGTGGGGTGAATTTTGTTTAAACATTATTTAAAAATGTGTAACTAATAAAATTTTTCTTATAAAGCTCTCAAATTTGCACAACTTACCTTTCAAACATCTTACTAAACAATGTTTCATTCAAAAAAATGCCAAAAATTTAATTCAAATGATATGACGCAAAAATGCAATTTTTGAAAACTTTTACGTAAGTTTTAAGTAAAAACGTAGTTTACAGAATTACCAGCACTTTAAAACGGTATTACTCAAGTTTGAAAAGATTTTTTACAATTTTATAGGTGATTTTTTAAAGTATTTGATGTATTTTTTAAAATTTACTCAATAATTTTATTTTAGAAATGAAACTATGAAACTATGAATGAAACTATTCCTTTTTGACAAAAATTAAGAAAGATAACAAAAATGTACCTAATACAAAAACCGAAAATTACCAACTAAAAAATTGTTTATAAAAAGTGATCAAAAATGTTTTCTCTAAAACTTACCTAAAATAAATTTAATAATAAGCTTGAACAATAATAAATTTTCAACAAAAATATGTTTAGCTCTTAAACATTATGTCTGCGTAACTTCGAACCTATTAATAACTTTTTTATTACCAGTTTTACGAAAAAAGTTATTCTTGATAAAACTTGATATCTGATGATTGGGTTTTAGATTTTAGACTATGCAGAGCAATTTATGAAGAATAAACTTTTTTTCGTAAAATTTGTAATAAAAATGTTTCAAATATGGTTCGCAGGTTCTGGTACGCAGACATAGTGTAGAAGAGTTTCTTTATAAGCATTTTCAAATTGTAATGCCATATTCGGATTCAGCATAATCAAAAACAAAATAGAAACAAAATTCAACGATATTTTTAAAATTATTTTAAATTATATAATTTGGAATGATTATTTGGAATTAAGAACTATATTCTGATATGCAATTTCATCCTTCTAATGGCAAAAAAAAAATTTTTCTAATCAACATTATGTTTAGTTGTTTATTTCAATTATGATACATATAGATATTTGTATAACAAGGGAGGAAAGTGCTTTTTTTCCTCCCGAGAATGAAGTTTACTGCCCGACGCGTAGCGGAGGGCAGTAATCATTCAAGGGAGGAAAAGGCACTTTACTCCCATGTTATACATATGGTTTTTCTACCTTCCTCAAATAACAAGTCATTTTTTCATGTTTACTTAATTTATTTATGTAACTAACCAACAAAATTTATTAGAACTAAAACTAATAAGTACGTACAATATAACTGTCAACTGTCAAATATAAGTCAAAATAAAAATGTAAACATTGTTAAATCAAAATAACAGCTTACAGTTTTTTACCATTCTGTGAAATACAGAGTGTTTTATAAATAAACGTTAAAATGTATACAAACTTACGTAATAGAAAATAGATATTGTACAGGGCGTCAAAAAGTTATATTTTTATGAATGAAATACCATGATGTCACTTTTACTTTTCTTCCCTAGGGAGGAAAAGTACAACTTTGCTCCCTACAATCAGGTCCGGAAAAGTATACTTTCGGTAGAGGTAGGTGGAAAACTCTTTTATTATTCATTTTACGAAAAACAGTTATTCTTTATAAAATGTTCTACAGGGTCTAAAACCTAAAATACAACCGTCTAATATCAAATTTTGTCAATTTTATACGAGGTATATAAAAAAAAATATGAATTTTCCCAAGAGTACTTAAATAATATACCCTTATTTTTCACAATATTGAAAATTGTGCTTATGTAAAGTTGTTTAGAACTAAAAACCATCATTAACCCGCCAGTGGTCGCTATATGAGATTTTCTCTCACGGTTTCAGAAAATTGCACAGAATTTTTTTTCTGGGAAATTATAAGATCTGTAGTTCCTTCTAGTCTCCTAACTATCCTCCCTCGACAATCTAATAGAATCGTCCGCTTAGATAGTGACTCAGTTGACCTAATATCACCCAATTGTTGAGTCAGCGCGCTTCAAGTGAGACATTCTCTCATCAAGCGACCACCCGCGTTACGAACTGTACATAAAAATTAATTTTATTTTGGCACTTAAAACCTAAAATAATGTAAAAAAAATTGTAATTGTCATCAATCAATTTTTCCAGAGCATTCTTGTTATATTTGTGTGCTGTGCCGTAAATTATCAAGATACGGAGATTGATTAATATTGGTTTAATTCCGATTATTTCTTTTTATTTTATTATATTATTATCTATATTATGTTACATTCTTTTTTTCTTATTATTAGTTAATAAAAAAAGGTTAAAAACTGTTTTAAAAACTTTATTTTGTAAAAAAAGGTAAAATTTGGATATGTGAGAGAAAATCTCACGCGCGACCACTCGCGTAACAATCTACCTAGCGACCAATGCCGGGTCGCTAGGTTGGGAATTTTATTCGCGTTTCGACGCCCAAATCGGATGTCGTTGTCAAAATATAAAATATTACTAATATTTACTCGGTAATATTTTGTATTTTGACAAAGACATCCGATTTGGGCGTCGAAACGTTAATAAAATTATTTTTTCAATTTAATTGTGGCTTATTTCCCAATCAAAATAATTATAAAAATGCCACAAGAAAATAGCTTCAGAACAACACTAAAAACCATCTTCCAATATTCCATCCTTCCCATTGAAATATTCTGAACTATAAAGGTACTTTATTCTTGATCGAAATTTATCTTTTTTGACATACCTCGTATAAAATTAATCAAAATTGATATAAGATGGTTGTATTTAAGGTCTTTGGCCATGCAGAACTTTTTACAAAGGATAACTTTTTTTCGTATAATTAATAATAGACCAGTAAGGATCTGTTTTTAGATGGAGGTGAGAGGTGGCATTCAGATTTTTGCGGATAAAGTTAGGTGATAACTTCGTTAATAATAATTGATTAATGCTCCGTCTCAAATATGCCCGGAACATTAATAAAAAAAATAAAATATTTAAAAATTTCAAAAAATTTCGTTTTTTTTTTCAAGTTTTTTTGCTTATAACTTTAAAACGATTCATTTTGGAACAAAGTCGTATAGGAATAAAACAAAGGTAATTAAATTTTCTATCAGATGCGATTGGTTAAAAATCTCTTAATTAATCACCCTTGCTGCAAAATAGCAATAAATATAAAATAAGGGGGCAAAACAAGCCTGTTCTTATTCAATTATTTTCCATCACTTAGGTTACACTTGGAACCTTCCTAATTCGCTTAGAAAATTTTTGTAATGTGCTAAAACCGTACACCAATTTTCATTAAAATTGACTTACTAGATTTTGAATAATAATTTTGCAATCTAAACTTTTTTTAAAAAATTAAAATTTTTTAAAATCTTGCACAACAAAAACTGGTATATACAAAGATTTGTCAATTTTTTTACATATAAAGGGGCACTCCACCTATCTAATGCACTTTACAGAATTAAAATCGGATTGTTTAAGCAGCCTCAGCAATGTTTTAAAATTATAAACAATTTTTTGGCTTATAAACAAATTAGTCCTGTGGCCAGGAGGGGGTGCTGCGCGCTCCTTTATTTAGATGGACTTACCCAAGATTTTTATGTATTTTTTGACCCGTGGAACACGATTTTTTTGGGTAACAGTTGATCCGGATGTCAATAAAATTGTTATAAACAAAGAACTTGAGGAATTACATAACATCGATTTTTCGCAAAATAAAACATTTTTTTATATTTCTTGGGTAAGTCTAAGCAAAAAATGTTCTTACAAGTTTTTTCGTAGGATGCATAGTTTTCGAGATAAACGCAGCGGAACTTTCAAAAAATCGAAAAAGTGCAATTTTTGAACGCGAATAATTTTGATTAAAAAATAAAATAGCAATTCTGCTGACATAATTTGAAAGTTTAAATCAAATTATACCGGTTTTAATTATTTGCATTGCTAAAAATTAATTGTTTATTATTAAACAAAGCTATTTGTTTATAAGCCAAAAAATTATTTATAACTTTAAAACATTGCTGAGGCCCCTTAAATAATCCGATTTTAATTCTGTAAACTGTATTAGATAGGTAAAGCACCTCTTTATATGTAAAAAAATTAGACAACTTCTAAATGGTCTACTTTTTGTTCAGAAAGATTTTAAAAAATTTGAACTTTTTTAAAAACATTTAAATTGCAAATTTATTATGCAAAATCTATTAGGTCGATTTTAATGAAATTTGGTACACGGTTTAAGTATGTTACAAAGAATTTCCTAAGTGAATTACTAAGGTTCTAAGTACCACCGAAGTGGTTAAAAACATTGAATAACAACAGGCATATTTTGCCCCCTTATTTTGTATTTATTGCTATATTGCAGAAAAAGTTATAAGTTAAGACATTTTTGACCAGTCCGATATCATACAAAATTCAATTATCTTTATTTTATTTCTCTACGACTTTGTTCCAAAACGAATCGTTTTAAAGTTATAAGCAAAGAAACAGAAAAAAATCGACGTTTTTCGAATTTTTAAATATTTTATTTTTTTTATTAATGTTCCGGACATATTTGAGAAGGAGCATAAGTAAATTATTATTAACGAAGTTATCACCTTACTTTATCTGCAAAAATTCGAATGCCACCTTTCACATCCAAAAATAGACGTTTTTTCACAGATCCTTACTGGTCTATAATAAAAGAGTTATCATAATTGAAATAACTGAAAATAATGTTGTATATCCATAATTAAAAAAATTCAACTTTTTTTTAATTAGAAAGATGAAATGGCATATTAGAATATAGTTCTTAATTCCAAACAACTTTTCATTACAACAATTTTTAATATTTTGAATAATAAAGCTACTTTACTCTTGAGTAAAATTCATATTTTTTGACATAATATCTCGTATATGGCTTAAAAAAATGAACTGATGGTTCTATTTTTAATTTAGACCATGCACAACTTTTCACGTTGACGAACACAACGTCTATAGTCGTCTAATTTCCATTGATGTAATGTGACACAACGTCTATATACGTTGAATTTTTCCCTATTCTACTTTGCAAAATACATATAGTGTCACAACACTTGCTTATACATTTGACGCAGTGTCCGTCAACGTGTTAATTGGACACACTGTACAAAACAATTATTGTTATTGTTTAAACAAATAATAAACAATTAGCGGCAAAATCTGTGAGTAGAACTTTTTACTTTAACATGTATATAAACTAACAAAAAAAGTTTTAGAAAAAGATAATCTTGTTTGAATTGCTCCGAAACAATGCATCTTTTCGTTCTATCTTGACTCTTCTAAAATGCTTCGTATAGATTGCTGAATAGAATTGGGCTTCTTATAACAGGCAATATGACGACTTATATACACATATAGGGATCTCGTAGAACAGTCGTATTATTTAAACGTAAATTAAAACATGGCAACATCGTCGGGCTTCGTATAATGCGTAATCCATATACACTGTGAACGCGTTTATACGAGTGGGCTTCGAAAGACTGTAGGAATAAGACAGTGCTACAATCCCCTTACCCCGTAAACCGCGGGCTTCCATTCATCGGCAGGTTGTAGCGGGCTTCCTATCATTTGTGAGCCATATATATATATATATATATATATATATATATATATATATATATATATATATATATATATATATATATATATATATATGGATTCCGACTTTAGGAAGCCAAAAACGCTATATCGCACCGGTCATACGAAGCCCGACACCTCCTTACGAAGCCCGGATTCGGGCTTCGTAATTCTTTAATGTTATTTCCCCAAAAAACGTACTTTACACCATCTCTCGATATTTTAACCAAGCTCAGAACATGTGAATACGCTTGGGCTTCATATATATTCGGACAAATTTTAGAAATGTACCATAGGTAGCTCTGAAATCATGATTAACAATACGAAGCCCGGGCTGCTTATGCCTGGAATTATTATCAAAACATACACTCGTAGTTCATGGTATCTACCACCAGTTTGCGCTGCGAAAATAAGTATATACTCTGTAGAAGTTCAGCAGCGTTAGGAAGCCCACATTGAGCTACCGATTATAAGAAGCCCTGAAGTTTGGCAACGTTTTTGCATATTCCTCAAAGTACTATTAGCTTGTAAACATTTTTATTATTACCTGGCAATGCACATTTTTTGTATTTTTGGGTCGTTCGTCGTCATTAATCTTGTGTACTAAGACTCCCGAGAACAGATTATGGTAATTCTTAGCATTACCTGTACACAGTAAGATACCGACAGAAAAAAGATTTAAAAATTGAATCGCAAAAGAATTATTTATTTTAATTGATACAATTAATACAAATTAATACTTTGTATTATTAATTTACTATTTTAGTTTGTAATAAGCCACATAATTTGCTACCAAATAGGAAATTAATATGACAAATTAAATTATTGTTTTTTTTTTATTTAAAAAAGGTTAATGCCTCGACAACTAATGGCCATTGGCATGGTAGGTACGGTAATTTTTAACAGTTAGGTACCTAGTGTAATGTGTAGTGTGTGTGTGTGTTGAGTAAGTGTCTTGTTACTTTGCAAAGTTGACGTCATTGTCTTTGCAAAGAGACGCTAACTGTATCCGAACGTCTGCGGTTCCTCCGGTGAGTACCGATCCCACAAGGACAGAAACTATTTTCATTTATTAATTTATAATAAATGAAACATTTCTGACCCTGGTGAGATTCGAACTCACAACCATTCGGATTTTTCGATCCAAAGGTAGGCGCTCTTACCACTCAGTCAAGGACGGAGTTAAAGTTATTATTATTAAATATTACTTTATAAAATTAAAAATAGTCATTCTTATGAATTATGCGTATTATTCTGATTCTGATACGATGAACACTTGTTTGATGGGTCTGAGCCACACAATTGAGGGTTAGGCCACTGTTTCATTCGTATTTTTAGTATTTGTCAAGGCAACAATACATTATGTAGTGCCATATTGCCAAATATAGAGCTAGATTGTGTAGACCACTGTTGAACCATATATCCAATTTTTCTGCTTTTATTGATGTATTAATCTAAAAATGCTCAATTTGTGGACTGTGCCACTGTTGCTCTGAGCGCCTCATTTAATACAAATACAAAATATTTAATACAATAATGCATATAGATTTTCCCTTCGGAAAAAATCAAACAATATAGATGTTTTTTAATTTCATTAAGGGAATGGGCACGTAGTTTCTGCTGAAATGCTACTCAAATGGAATTCATTTTTTTTTTCGAATTCTGAGAAAACTAATAATTATTTTTGAAAATTTTAAACTCAGAATAAGAGATTACGTTATTAGCGAGGGCCGAAAGTCCCTGAGAACTTCTATAATGTTTATTTTAATAAGTTACAGGGCTAAAAACTAAAAGAAAATTTAGTGTGACTTTTAATTTCAAAATATCTCATTCAAAATAAACTTTTTATTTATTGTAAGAGACTTTCGGCCCTCGGTAATAATTTAGTCTTTCATTTTGCGTTTAAATTTTTCAAAAATATTTATTGTTTTTTTTTCAGGATTTGAAAAAAAATGAACACAATGTCCGTGGTAATATTTTCCAAATCTTTGTCAGTAGTAAATAGAATATTGCCAGCATATTGTCAGTCAGACAGTGACAATTTTAAATATTTGACCTGGCATTGGGAATATTTTCAGTTGTTGATTAAATAATATTGATAATGTGTTTAATAAATGCTTGATTTAAGACGTGAACTTAATAAAAAGTTATTTATTGTTTATTATTTATGGAAGATCCAAAGCAGAGAATACACCAGGATATATTCAGTGATCCAAGTATTGTGTTGTTACAGATGTTCAAAATTGTAAGCGTTTCATAGTAACAATATATTATTAAAAAATCACTTTATCACTTTTCCTCTTTTCTCGATTGATTATTAGCTTTTGTTGTACAGTAGATAAATTATTACTGAATACATAGGTAGTGAAAAAATTATCAGTAGTAATTGCACAAGAGCTCTGAAATTATTGAATTTTTCCCGAGTGACACTTTGACAGTATTAATTTCACGACCCGAAGGGGAGTGAAATTACGTCAAGTGGCACGAGGGAAACAATTCGATAATAATTTCAGAGATCGAGCTGCAATTTGCTGCGATTATTTCATGAATAAAACTGTTAAAAACCAAAATTTTATTGTAATTTATTTATGTAAGTACAAATTAGTACAATTAAACACACAGTTGTTATAAATATTTGACGATTGAAAGTCATCACTTTTATAAGTTTTAAAACAGTAATTGTCATTAATGTCACTGAATGTATTTTTTCACAGCAACGAAGGGCAACTGACGTAATATACTTGACGATGGGATATTATCAAAAATGATCAATTTAATTTGTATTTCTGTAGCTTTCTATTGGTCGGATATATGAAATAATCATATTAATTAACTGAATTAACAATTAAGGCAATTAATTATACTAGTAAAAGTTATCCAAGAACATTCAAAAGCCATCTTTACAGTTAATGATGAAGTTGTCAAGTAAAGTTTACATATCCATACCAGTGACAATTTTACTACACGTAATTTGCGGTGTAAAGACAGAAAGAGTGGGGATAGCCTTAAAATATTTGCGAATTATGTACCGATGGCCCTAAGAAATGTTTAATAAACAACATATTAAAAAGTTCTACTCTAGAAGTGGGCACTTAATTTTTTATTAAACAAATGAACTGCGAAATTAGATGTTTCTTTAAATAACCCCGAAAATATAAATTTTAGAAAAAAACTGACTTGACTTGAAAAATTCAGACAATTGAAAAAAACCTAAATATAAGATTAAAATTTTTATATAATTAAATCTGTAGCTTCTATAATTTTTTATTTATAACGCTAAAGTCACCCTTCTCACAAACATTGGCGCACTGTAAACTAGCGAAGTGCACGGCTGAGTTATTTCAGTGTATTTCTCTAATTAATGGATCAAATAAAATTTTACAAATTGGACAAGAAAGAAGGAAATTAAGAGAAGGAACAAGAAAGAATAGCTTAATTGGAAAGAAGAACAATTAAGCTATCTTATGGTTATAATAAAAAGAAATAAAATGTATGGGCATAAGTACGGTGTGGGCTGAATTTTGTTTAAACATTATTTAAAAATGTGTAACTAATAAAATTTTTCTTATAAAGCTCTCAAATTTGCACAACTTACCTTTCAAACATCTTACTAAACAATGTTTCATTCAAAAAAATGCCAAAAATTTAATTAAAATGATATGACGCAAAAATGCAATTTTTGAAAACTTTTACGTAAGTTTTAAGGAAAAACGTAGTTTACAGAATTACCAGCACTTTAAAACGGTATTACTCAAGTTTGAAAAGATTTTTTACAATTTTATAGGTGATTTTTTAAAGCATTTGATGTATTTTTAAAATTTACTCAATAATTTTATTTTAGAAATGAAACTATGAAACTATGAATGAAACTATTCCTTTTTGACAAAAATTAAGAAAGATAACAAAAATGTACCTAATACAAAAACCGAAAATTACCAACTAAAAAATTGTTTATAAAAAGTGATCAAAAATGTTTTCTCTAAAACTTACCTAAAATATATTTAATAATAAGCTTGAACAATAATAAATTTTCAACAAAAAAATATTTTTAGCTCTTAAACATTATGTCTGCGTAACTTCGAACCTATTAATAACTTTTTTATTACCAGTTTTACGAAAAAAGTTATTCTTTATAAAATACTCTGCATCGTATATGATCTCAGATGCAACCATCAAATATCAAATTTTATTAATTTTACATACGAGGTTTTACATACGATTTTACATTTTGACATACGAGGTATGTAAAAAAATATGAATTTCACTCAAGAGTAAAGTACCTTTAGATTTCACAATATCGAAAATTGTTATTAAAAAAAGTTGGTTGGAATTACAAAATATGTTTCACTGTTTAATTACATTCTTCTAAATGAGATATTGTGAACTATAAAGGTATGGTATGTTTAACAGTAAATGGTCGAGTTCAATTAGTTACCACTATAAACATCCTGGAATAACCGATAATAGTATAAAAGGTCCGGTTTCAGGTAAAATTTAAATATGTTTTCTGGTACAATTTCTTTGCTTTATTATGGGATTACCGTCTAGTCAGTGTTAATTGTCAAAAGACCAACTCTGTCTACCTCGGTTGCTTATCGCTCCGGGTGGGTCTTAACAATGGGCCAGGTCAGATAAATTTAATAATATTTACGACCGCACTAATTGAACTCAACCATTTACTGTTGAACAAACCATACTGAACTGTTAAGCAAAAGTCATATTTGTTTGATATCTGATGGTTGTTTTTTGGACTTTAGACCAGAATAGAGTATTTTATGAAGAATAACTTTTTTTCGTAAAATTAATAATAAAATAGTTGAAATAATTGAAATAAAATAATGATGATGGGTATCCGTAATTTGAGAAAACATTGAATTTTTTTTTCAATTATAATGATGTAATTATAATAAAACATAGTTTTTAATTCCCAACAACTTTTTATAATACCCATATTTTGATATTCTGGAATATAAAGGTACTTTACTCTTTAACAAAATTCGTATTTTTGACATACCTCGTATAAAATTGATAAAACTTGATATCTGATGATTGGATTTTAGATTTTAGACTATGCAGAGCAATTTATGAAGAATAAACTTTTTTTCGTAAAATTTGTAATAAAAATGTTTCAAATATGGTTCCTTACTACGCAGACATAGTGTAGAAGAGCTTCTTTATAAGCATTTTCAAATTGTAATGCCATATTCGGATTCAGCATAATCAAAAACAAAATAGAAACAAAATTCAACGATATTTTTAAAATTATTTTAAATTATATAATTTAACATGATTGTTTGGAATTAAGAACTATATTCTGATATGCAATTTCATCCTTCTAATGGAAAAAAAAAATTTTGAAAATTTTTCTAATCAACATTATTTTTAGTTTTTTATTTCAATTATGATACATATAGATATTTGTATAACAAGGGAGGAAAGTGCTTCTTTTCCTCCCGAGAATGAAGTTTACTGCCCGACGCGTAGCGGAGGGCAGTAATCATTCAAGGGAGGAAAAGGCACTTTACTCCCATGTTATACATATGGTTTTTCCACCTTCCTCAAATAACAAGTCATTTTTTCATTTTTACTTAATTTATTTGTGTAACTAACCAACAAAATTTATTAGAACTAAAACTAATAAGTACGTACAATATAACTGTCAACTGTCAAATATAAGTCAAAATAAAAATGTAAACATTGTTAAATCAAAATAACAATTTACAGTTTTTTACCATTCTGTGAAATACAGAGTGTTTTATAAATAAACGTTAAAATGTATACAAACTTACGTAATAGAAAATAGATATTGTACAGAGCGTCAATAAGTTATATTTTTATGAATGAAATACCATGATGTCACTTTTACTTTTCTTCCCTAGGGAGGAAAAGTACAACTTTGCTCCCTACAATCAGGTCCGGAAAAGTATACTTTCGGTAGAGGTAGGTGGAAAACTCTTTTATTATTCATTTTACAAAAAACAGTTATTCTTTATAAAATGTTCTACAGGGTCTAAAACCTAAAATACAACCGTCTAATATCAAATTTTGTCAATTTTATACGAGGTATATAAAAAAAATATGAATTTTCCCAAGAGTACTTAAATAATATACCCTTATTTTTCACAATATTGAAAATTGTGCTTATGTAAAGTTGTTTAGAACTAAAAACCATAATTAACCCGCCAGTGGTCGCTATATGAGATTTTCTCTCACGGTTTCAGAAAATTGCACAGAATTTTTTTTCTGGGAAATTATAAGATCTGTAGTTCCTTCTAGTCTCCTAACTATCCTCCCTCGACAATCTAATAGAATCGTCCGCTTAGATAGTGACTCAGTTGACCTAATATCACCCAATTGTTGAGTCAGCGCGCTTCAAGTGAGACATTCTCTCATCAAGCGACCACCCGCGTTACGAACTGTACATAAAAATTAATTTTATTTTGGCACTTAAAACCTAAAATAATGTAAAAAAAATTGTAATTGTCATCAATCAATTTTTCCAGAGCATTCTTGTTATATTTGTGTGCTGTGCCGTAAATTATCAAGATACGGAGATTGATTAATATTGGTTTAATTCCGATTATTTCTTTTTATTTTATTATATTATTATCTATATTATGTTACATTTTTTTTTCTTATTATTAGTTAAGAAAAAAAGTTTAAAAACTGTTTTAAAAACTTTATTTTGTAAAAAAAGGTAAAATTTGGATATGTGAGAGAAAATCTCACGCGCGACCACTCGCGTAACAATCTACCTAGCGACCAATGCCGGGTCGCTAGGTTGGGAATCTATCTTTGGTTGGGAAATAAGCCACAATTAAATTGAAAAAATAATTTTATTCGCGTTTGGACGCCCAAATTGGATGTCGTTGTCAAAATATAAAATATTACTAATATTTACTCGGTAATATTTTGTATTTTGACAATGACATCCGATTTGGGCGTCGAAACGTTAATAAAACTATTTTTTCAATTTAATTGTGGCTTATTTCCGAATCAAAATACAGTGGAACCTCAATAAGTCGGATTAATCGGGACTGCGGCCGATCCGGGTTATCGAAAATCCGGGTTAGCCGGAGAATATGGCAAAAATTAATAAAATACAGTACCCTTACAGAAAAACTCCAATATAATTGCAAAAACATGAAATACATATGCACAGTACATCTAAATTACGTACAGTTGTATACAGTATTGTTCATTTTTTGGTAAAAAACTCAGTCAAACTGAAAAAATGTTTGTTTTGTCTGATGAAAATCGGTCCGGGTTAGCCGGACTTCCTGGTTATCGGGGGCCGACTTATCGAGGTTCCACTGTAATTATAAAAATGCCACAAGAAAATAGCTTCAGAACAACACTAAAAACCATCTTCCAATATTCCATCCTTCTCATTGAAATATTCTGAACTATAAAGGTACTTTATTCTTGATCGAAATTTATCTTTTTTGACATACCTCGTATAAAATTAATCAAAATTGATATAAGATGGTTGTATTTAAGGTCTTTGGCCATGCAGAACTTTTTACAAAGGATAACTTTTTTTCGTATAATTAATAATAGACCAGTAAGGATCTGTTTTTAGATGGATGTGAGAGGTGGCATTCAGATTTTTGCGGATAAAGTTAGGTGATAACTTCGTTATTAATAATTGATTAATGCTCCGTCTCAAATATGCCCGGAACATTAATAAAAAAAATAAAATATTTAAAAATTTCAAAAAATTTCGTTTTTTTTTTCTAATTTTTTTGCTTATAACTTTAAAACGATTCATTCTGGAACAAAGTCGTATAGGAATAAAACAAAGGTAATTACATTTTCTATCAGATGCGATTGGTTAAAAGTCTCTTAATTAATCACCCTTGCTGCAAAATAGCAATAAATATAAAATAAGGGGGCAAAACAAGCCTGTTATTATTCAATTATTTTCCATCACTTAGGTTACACTTGGAACCTTCCTAATTCGCTTAGAAAATTTTTGTAATGTGCTAAAACCGTACACCAAATTTCATTAAAATTGACTTACTAGATTTTGAATAATAATTTTGCAATCTAAACTTTTTTTAAAAAATTAAACTTTTTTAAAATCTTGCACAACAAAAACTAGTGTATACAAAGATTTGTCAATTTTTTTACATATAAAGAAGCACTCCACCTATCTAATGCACTTTACAGAATTAAAATCGGATTGTTTAAGCAGCCTCAGCAATGTTTTAAAGTTATAAACAATTTTTTGGCTTATAAACAAATTAGTCCTGTGGCCAGGAGGGGGTGCTGCGGGCTCCTTTATTTAGATGCACTTACCCAAGATTTTTATGTATTTTTTGACCCGTGTACACGATTTTTTTGGGTAACAGTTGATCCGGATATCAATAAAATTGTTATAAACAAACAACTTGAGGAATTACATAACATCGATTTTTCGCAAAATAAAACACTTTTTTATATTTCTTGGGTAAGTCTAAGCAAAAAATGTTCTTACAAATTTTTTCGTAGGATGCATAGTTTTCGAGATAAACGCAGTGGAACTTTCAAAAAATCGAAAAAGTGCAATTTTTGAACGCGAATAACTTTTGATTAAAAAATAAAATAGCAATTCTGCTGACAGAATTTGAAAGTATAAATCAAATTATACCGGTTTTAATTATTTGCATTGCTAAAAATTAATTTTTTATTATTAAACAAAGCTATTTGTTTATAAGCCAAAAAATTATTTATAAGTTTAAAACATTGCTGAGGCCCCTTAAATAATCCGATTTTAATTCTGTAAAGTGTATTAGATAGGTAAAGCACCTCTTTATATGTAAAAAAATTAGATAACTTCTAAATGGTCTACTTTTTGTTCAGAAAGATTTTAAAAAATTTGAACTTTTTTAAAAACATTTAAATTGCAAATTTATTATGCAAAATCTATTTGGTCGATTTTAATGAAATTTGGTACACAGTTTAAGTATGTTACAAAGAATTTCTTAAGCGAATTACTAAGGTTCTAAGTACCACCGAAGTGGTTAAAAACATTGAATAACAACAGGCATATTTTGCCCCCTTATTTTGTATTTATTGCTATATTGCAGAAAAGGTAATAAGTTAAGACATTTTTGACCAGTCGGATATCATACAAAATTCAATTATCTTTATTTTATTTCTCTACGACTTTGTTCCAAAACGAATCGTTTTAAAGTTATAAGCAAAGAAACAGAAAAAAATCGACGTTTTTCGAATTTTTAAATATTTTATTTTTTTATTAATGTTCCGGCCATATTTGAGAAGGAGCATAAGTAAATTATTATTAACGAAGTTATCACCTTACTTTATCTGCAAAAATTCGAATGCCACCTTTCACATCCAAAAATAGACGTTTTTTCACAAATCCTTACTGGTCTATAATAAAATAGTTATCATAATTGAAATAACTGAAAATAATGTTGTATATCCATAATTAAAAAAATTCAACTTTTTTTTAATTAGAAAGATGAAGTGGAACATTAGAATATAGTTCTTAATTCCAAACAACTTTTCATTACAACAATTTTTAATATTTTGAATAATAAAGCTACTTTACTCTTGAGTAAAATTCATATTTTTTGACATAATATCTCGTATACGGCTTAAAAAAAATGAACTGATGGTTCTATTTTTAATTTAGACCATGCACAACTTTTCACGTTGACGAACAGAACGTCTATAGTCGTCTAATTTCCATTGATGTAATGTGACACAACGTCTATATACGTTGAATTTTTCCCTATTCTACTTTGCAAAATACATATAGTGTCACAACACTTGCTTATACATTTGACGCAGTGTCCGACAACGTGTTAATTGGACACACTGTACAAAACAATTATTGTTATTGTTTAAACAAATAATCAATTAGCGGCAAAATCTGTGAGTAGAACTTTTTTACTTTAACATGTATATAAACTAACAAAAAAAGTTTTAGAAAAAGATAATCTTGTTTGAATTGCTCCGAAACAATGCATCTTTTCGTTCTATCTTGACTCTTCTAAAATGCTTCGTATAGATTGCTGAATAGAATTGGGCTTCTTATAACAGGCAATATGACGACTTATATACACATATAAGGATCTCGTAGAACAGTCGTATTATTTAAACGTAAATTAAAACATGGCAACATCGTCGGGCTTCGTATAATGCGTAATCCATATACACTGTGAACGCGTTTATACGAGTGGGCTTCGTAAGACTGTAGGAATAAGACAGTGCTACAATCCCCTTACCCCGTAAACCGCGGGCTTCCATTCATCGGCAGGTTGTAGCGGGCTTCCTATCATTTGTGAGCCATATATATATATATATATATATATATATATATATATATATATATATATATATATATATATATATATATATATATATATATATATATATGTTTTATTTTGCTGGAAATTTTCGATTTATTTAACAACCTGTTTGTTTGTTTTTTTAATAGCTGGTTTCCATTCCATTGTCCACTGTTTTATCAGTAGATTTGATAACCTTAATCTTTCAATCTTTGTATCAGCTTTGCTAGACGGGGTTGCCAGGTCAGTTTTTACTCTTTCAGTAGTTTTGCTTTCACAAAATCAGTAGATTTTTTTAGGCCATGTAAATACAGTATACTTATACAGTAATCTGCATATCCGTCTTAACTGTCCCAAGAGGAATTCCAAAAAATTGGAAACCTAATTATTCCAAAACAACAACTGGCAATTACCATTTTTTAGCTAAAATCTACTAAATCAAAAACTAAAATATACTTAAGGATTTTTGGGATATATTTGGGATTTTTGATAATAAAAACAACAGCTAACTTAAGGGGATAGGCGCAAAATGTCGCCGGTTAAATTGTTCAATGTATTTTAAATGTTTTCATTTTTTTGCGAATCCTGAGAAAACTAATAAGTATTTTGAAAAATTTAAACGCAGAAAGAAAGATTACGTTATTTCGAGGACCGAAAGTCCCTGAAAACTTCGATAATGTTTATTTTAATAAGTGTAGTGTCATTTTAATTCCAAATATCTCATTCAAAAGAAACGTTTTGGTTTTTCTAAATAATGCAGTCTTTCATTCTGCGTTTAAACTTTTCAAAAATACTTATTATAGTTTCCTCATGATTCGAAAAAAATGAATAGGTATATCTAACAACTAGAATATTTTGTCATCCACTAATTTTAACAGCTGCGTGTCTGGATCAAATTCTTCAAACAATTGTTTCGCATTTAACATTAGAAACACGTGAACACAACATTTTGTGTTTTGCAAAGTTACATATGTTTAGATATTTTAGTTTTCCATCGTTAGCTTCTAATAGGCTCACCGAATGCCAGAACTCTTCAATAACACCTGAAATACTGCTTGCACTGTTACTTGAAATCTGCAAGTTTGTTACACAAGAATCCAGTTTCATTTCTCTGTAATATTCATCATCTACGTCCTGAATCTTATTTTCGGTAATGACCTATTTATTCTGAATCTTATTTTCGGTCTTATTTTCGGATTGGGAAATTGTAACCAAATGTGTGAAAATTAATTTAGAAATGGGGTAAATACTATTAAAAAGCAAATTTTATTTTAGTCATAACAAAATGTTGAAATATACCAAAAATCTACTAAAAAATATTACCTACTAGAATATTTTAAAAAATATCAAAAATCTACCAAAAAAGTAGAAATCTCCTAAATGTGGCAACGCTGTTAAGGAGAATGCTACACTTTTGACACTGGTCACATGACCTCTCTGTCACCCAATAAGAGGGTGCGTTCTAAAATGGTTGGGATAGTCAGCGCGGCCGGGTTTGGTTGGCGATTGGACTTCTAAGTTGTCTTATCGGTCTAGGGTTGGTAATAAGGTATTTTTTAGTAATATTGGTAATATTGTTTAATGCACCATTTTGGTTTTACTTGAGATTTTTGGGATGTAAAGAAAATGAAAACACAGAATATAAAAAATGCAGGCATTTTCTGATACCTTTAAAAGCACCATCAATACATCAAATTTATACAGAACATCTTTAACATAAATTTTGACTTTTATATTAAAATTTGATTTTTTTAAATTTGCATATTTTTTGTCAAAAATGTCGTAAAAAAGTAGCGCGTGTGTTTTTTAAAGGTGAAATATCCATATTTGACGGTAATCTGAGATGCGTTTATAAATTTCAGATCAGGTAATTTTGTTATGTCCTTTATGTATTTATATAAATTTAAATACCTAATACGATGTCAAAATAGTTACCTTTTTGGTTTTCGCATTCACCATACAGGTGTTAAAAATATAGGTAAAAAAACATAACTAGTCTGACTCCTTGAGCAACCATTGCACGCGCAGGTTCTTTTTATAGTCGCTTCAGTTGTCTTATGCAACGCTTACGAAACGATGTTGCTTCACAGGAGGTTGCCTAGGCAACGTCCAGACAACTCAAAAATCGTCCACCAAATTAGTGCTGAATAGGGTCGTCTTCTAGGCAATAACAACGTTGTAACAAAACGTTGCCACGCGGTAGACAACGTTGTCGCGTCGACAAATTGCTACTTGGGATGTAATCAGACTTTTCATAATATAAAGGTTTTTTATCTTTATTTTCCGAAAGGAAATTAGAAACAGATGCCGGAGCTAAATAATTATCTAATATTTTACTTATTAAGTCTTCAGACAGAGGAAGCGTTTTCTTGGAAAAGGATTTATTGCTAATAGATCTAACCACATCCCATTTATTTTTAATTGGTGTACATTTATTCAGTTGATTTACGTATGATATGAAACTATTCTTGCGTTTTTGTGTAAAGAGTTGTTTAGTTTTAGCAGCTATATTTTGATAAGCTATGTAATTTTCAAAATTGGACAGCTTTTTGTATTTTTGTAAATATTCTTTGCGCTTCGATATCATATTTTTACATTCCTCATCCCACCAATAAGGCAGATTGGTACGTGGTGTAAATGGTTTTTTTCTGGCATGGAACCGGAAGCTGCCGATGAAATTGAATCAGAAAGGAATGCCCTTTTTCAGTATTGTTTTTAGAGTTATTTAGTGAGGTTTTAGCAAAATTTGCTTCTATATTGTTCTGAAAGAGTTGCCAAATTGCCCGTAAATCATTCCATTTAGTCGTGGGATTAATTAGAATTGACGAATAATTTGTCTGAATTTCAATAGTAATTGGGAAATGATCTGAACCCAGAGTATCCAATGTTACTTCCCATGATATTTTATCAGCTAGATGAGGATATAAATATGATTGTTAGTCTACTGCAGATTTATGACCGTTAGGTGATATTCGGGTAGGCGTACCATCATTTAGAGTTACTAAATCAAAATTGTCCATGGCTTCTACTAGAATTTTCCCATTCTTATCATCTAGAATTGGATCCCATGAGCTGTGGTGAGCATTGAAATCACCACAGAAAATGGTAGAGACAGCAAATTGTTCAAACAGATTAGACCAAACCTCTTTGCTTACTTTTATGTCTGGCGGTTTATAAATTCATACAATATTTACTTCTAATTTAGGAATATGAACTGCGCATACTTCTATACGAGAATTAAAGTTGTAATTAATAGGTATTTTTGTAAAGTTAAATTGTTTACTGATGTAAATACCAACACCTCCATAACCATCATTCCTCAATTTTTGTATAGAGTTATAGCCTTTTAGACGGAAGTCGTAACCCGGCTTGAGCTATATTTCTGATAAGACTAAAATATCACAGTACGTCGTATTTAAAAAATGTAATAAACTCGCTTGATTCGACAAAAGAGTTTACATTGATATACATTGAAGAGACATGTTTTTATTGATTTGTTCTGTCATTTTGGGTTATGTTATAATTGCTATTTTCTAATATTACATCTTCAATATTGCTCACTATATCAAATATTGAATTAATAAAACTAATAATATTATTATCATTTACCGATTTTGGATTTTTTTATTGTGTCTATGACGAAAGCAGATATTTGGCTAATTATTTTCTCTTTGAATGTCATAAATTCTTCACGGTAAGGGTTTGGTAGAATTGAAGTGTGAGGACGATCTATTCTTTGCTTTGGCACCGGCAAAATGGTAGGAGTCAAAGTTGGAGAAACTGGAGGAGAACTGTATTTTCGTCGTTTCTTACTCTGTGTGGAATCTTGTGCATATGAACTGGTTCGATTAGTTTTAGGATTAGATAATAAATAACTGGATTCATTGTTTGTAGAATTGGGAAGTTCAGGGAAATTTTTTAAGTTATTAAATATGGCGAATCTATTGTTCGTAGCTATTTTAGCGTACGAAGGGTTAAGATAGATAAATTTAGCTTCTTTGAAAGATATATTTTCGAAGGCCATTATTTTTTTAATCTCAAACTGCTTTTTATACACAGGACACTCTCTAGAAATAGAAGGATGCCCACTGTTTTGACAGTGAACACAGAATACCTCATCTGTATCACAACTTAAATCTTTTGAGTGATCTTTAGAGCATTGATTACAACGCGGTTTTCCCCTGCACTGCGACTGAACGTAGCCAAAGCGCAAGCACAGTAAACACTGTACTACCGGGTGTATATACGGCTCGACAGGAAAATTTACCATGTTAATTTTGACACAATCAGGGATTTTATTACCTGCAAAAGATAAAACAACAAGCTGTCTCTTTACATATTCGATTTTATTTGTATTATTATCAACTATTTTCCGTGTCAAACGTTTGACCGCTGTGACTGGACTATTACATTCTATCGCCTTTAAAATAAAATCTTCCGTAAAAAAGCTATCAACCTCTCTAATTATGGCTTTTTTATGGTTGAAAAATTTAGGAATATATGCAATTAGTTCATTAGAAATAATAATTTTATGATTAATTAGCGAATTTGCAATATTGAAGGTTTTAAAAATAACTTTGACACGTTTTAAGCCAACAGGTTTGATATCAAGAATGTCTTTTTTAAATATATCTACCTGCTAAAGATAAAAATCTATTCTAACCGGAAAAAGATTGCCAATGTTTTTATTTGTACTCTCTAAAAAAACACAATAAGGCCCTACATCTCTAGCAGAAAATTTATTCGTTGTTTTAACTGTTGTTTCCATATCCGTTGTTTGTTTAGATTCCAAAGCGGGCGGTCCTTCTGGACCGCCCGAATCGTTGCTCATATTAAATAATAATAAGTTACCTTACCTTAGTTTTTAATTTACACAAAATAAACAAAGAAACTACTAAAAATGACAGTAATTATAAAATAATTAACCTAATCGCTTGATCGCACCAAAAACACTACCTTCTCGAAACAATGTTGATACGAGACTGGAGATTGTGTATCGCCTCTGAATCGAAAGGAAACATAAACTGTCTTCCATTTTCATTTTCATGTTTCTATCGTATTTATTCTTTTATAGTTCATACTAACAATTATCTAGTTATTTCATTGCTCGGGATTTCAATTAATTACCCAGCTAAGTTTAATTTACATCTAATTTTATTAAAAAATTATTGCTTTCTCTGTTTTTTGGTTTGACCTTATGCGGGTAAGCTTTATATACACTTTAAAAATATTTTTTTTCTGTACAAAAACTTCTTAAACTCCGTCTCGTCGATATTTCGTGTGAATATTCTATCAAAGTGAGTTGAAACTTGCCCGCATACGTACTCTTAAATATATAAACTGCTTTGGTTAAACCAGTCGGAGCCTGCACTTTTTGATTCCACTTACCAGTTTTATTTCTAGGAAATTTATCGAATTTGAATGATTGCTGTGACAAGCAAAACCAATCTAAGTTTGGAAACTTTTTAGCGGAACTTCAGTTGGCAGAAACAGGATGCAATTTTCAATTTTGTTTTTGTAGTGTCGGTGTATCAAATTTAGTTAAACGTTTTAAACTCTGTGTTTAGGGTCGAACAAGATTTATATTTTGCAATAATTTATGTACCAACTGTAACTGGCACAAAAATATAGGAAACATATTTTATTTTCTGAAATTGAATCTGAGATTTTAAGAGGATTCCGGAACTTTTTAAGGAGTTTAGATTTTACGTCGAGTGTTGTAAATTTTCTGAGTGGCCGCAAATGTGGAGTGGGCGGGAAACTTCAACATTTCCGTGAAGTAGATATGGCCACCATCAACCTATCATTGGAAACTTACTGTTATTAACTAATAGAAGACAAATTTTTATGTAAATTGCTTATACTACACAAAAATAGTAACACCAGTTTATTAAAAATATAATTTTAGTGAAGATAATAATCTTCAAAGCTGAACTGTAAAGCACGCATAAAGAAATAACGGGAAGAATTGGGTATCAGATTCAAATAGATGTATTGGCTTCTGAAAAGACACTGAAATGAAAAAAACGCCATAGACTACCCCAGCTAATTGAAATACCGTTCGAAAATAATATTTAAATCAACTAAGATAGCTATCGTACACCCTAGTTTAGCTCAGCCTCTCAAGGTGTGTGTTCGTCTTGTCCTAATCTTAGATATGAACTCTGAAAATTTAGAATGGAAGTAAACAAAACAGTATTTTAAACAATCATGTTTATTGTTTAATAAAGATATAATAAAAATGTGACTTATTAAATACATTAACAAATATATTCAAATGTTTGCCAAAAACTAACAATCCTTGGATTGTATTTATGCATGGTTTGTGGATCTCCTGACCAGAGACACATTACAATGCGGATAAACGTTATCAAAAGGCAAATTACCAAAAATACACAAGGTCCTTCTCAGGACCCAACGACTAGAAAACTCGGACCGATGATCCGAATTTGTCACTTAAATGTAGAAGGCATTTTTAAAAGATAACGGCATCGATCTGGTCGCTTTACAGGAAACACACTGCGAAACGGAAGAACAACTGCGAAAAAGGGGAAAAATACCTGGCTTCGAACTACTGGGTGCCACGTACCATCGATCATATGGCACAGCAACGTACGTTAAACAAAACATAGAAAACGCCGTCCTTGTTTCTACCTGTACTAAGGATGAAATTCATAATATTGTTGTAAAAATTGGAAGAATCACCGTCACTAACACCTACAAACCACCAGCTACATCCTGGCCAGCTCAAGTCATTCACACACATCCTCACCAGTCAATATACGTGGGGGACTACAACAGTCACCATGAACAGTGGAAATATAAACAATGCAACAACAATGGGAACGCACTAGTAAAATGGGCGGAGGACGAACATCTCTTACTTAAGTTTGATGCTAAAGACCGACCTATATTTATGTCAGCAGCATGGAAAATGGGGTACAACCCTGATCTATGTTTTGTCTCTACTAATAGGAGCGGGCAACCTCTATCAGTCTCATGAAAAGTAATGGACGACTGTCCACACAGTCAACACCGCCCAGTAATCATAGAGGCAGGAACCCAAATTTCTATAATCACATCCATCCCTATCCCACGGTGGAATCTGAAGAAAGCTAAGTGGAGTAGGTTTTCTACAGAACTGGACAAGACTCTAGGATGGATACCCCCTACCGGCAAAAATTACAAAAGATTCGCTGGAGCTGTAATAAGCACGGCCAAAAAGCATATACCAAGAGGCTATCGAAAAAAATACATTCCCGGTTGGTCCCATAATAGTGAAGAACTGTACCAAAATTTCCTTGAAAGTGGCGATCAAGAAATAGCAGATGAACTGCTCCATAGCCTAGATGCAGCGAGACAACAAAAATGGACCGAAACTGTAGAAAGTCTTAATTTTCAAACATCAAGCAGGCAAGCATGGACACTATTAAGAAAATTAGAAAGCGGAACTCCTTTAACAAGGAACAAAAGAACAATTAACCCAAACACTATTGCCTCACATCTGGTATCAACATCTAGAGCACCGAAAGACAAGCCACATACAACCAAGGTAAAACGAGAGCTCAAAACTTTAAAATTCCAATCTACAGACACCGAATACCCCCGCCCTTTCACTTCCGAACAAGTCACTATTGCTCTCAAGGATGTAAAGCCAGATAAAACCCCAGGTTTTAACAATATTTATCACGAATTCTTAATTAACTGCGGCAAATATGCGAGAGAATGGATAGCCCACTTTTTCACGGACATTATGAAGACTGGTATCATACCACAGGAACTCAGACGCTCGAAGGTCATTGCCATATTAAAACCAGGGAAACCAAATGATAACAACCCTAAGAATTACAGACCAATAGCCCTACTATCGGTTACGTTTAAGCTTCTAGAGCGCCTTATCTACAATATAATTAGCACAAAGCTGCTTGAAACAATACCGGTTGATCAGGCAGGTTTTATGACCCAAAAGAAGCTGCGGAGATCAGGTTATTTCACTTACCACATTTATCGAGGCAGGGTTTCAGCGAAAACTTAAAACTGCAGCCGCATTCATAGACCTAACAGCGGGCTACGGTACAGTCTGGAGAGAAGGCATGATATACAAGCTCCTCCGTACAATCCCCTGTAAATCCACCGCTCGAATAATCAACAGCATGCTAGCCGACAGAACGATTCAAGTGGTCATGGGATCTGACATCAGCACCCCAAGGAAACTGAAGAATGCACTGCCTCAGGGATCTGTCTTGGCTCCTCTTCTCTTTAGCCTATACATCTCTGATATACCAGAAACCAGATCAAGAAAGTTTGGTTACGCCGATGACTGGGTCCTTGCAACAAGGTGTAAGTCATTTGAAGAAACAGAAGAAATCCTCACAGCGGACTTACACATAGTGGGAAAATATTTCCGTAAATGGAGGCTCCAACCAAACGCTACGAAAACAGAGGTTTCCAGTTTCCACCTAAATAACAAGCTTGCAGGAAGAATACTCAATATTCAGTTCGAAAACACCACACTCGCCTACAATAAAACACCAAAGTACCTTGGGGTGACTCTTGACAGAACCCTATCATTCAAGGAACATCTGACAAAAACAGCGGAAAAACTTAAATCCAGAAACAACATCATCCAGAAGCTGTGCGGCACAACATGGGGAGCATCGGCTTCCACCTTGCGATCATCTGCCTTGGGCCTAGTCTTCTCAACTGCGGAATACTGCTCTTCAGCATGGCTTAACAGCCCACATATACACAAAGTAGATATCCAATTGAATAATACAATGAGAATGATTGCTGGAGTTATCAAATCCACCCCTACGCAATGGCTCCCAGTACTGAGCCACATTCCACCACCCAAACTACGACGCATACACGCACTCACTAGTGAGTACAGAAAGATAGTAGGTAACGAGAACCTGCCAATACATCAAGATATAGATGACGCCAACGGTAACCGTCTACGCTCCAGACGACCACCAATAAAAACAGCAAAGGTTGCTGTGGAGGGTGAGTTCAATTTAACGACAACATGGACTCGAGAATGGATGGAACAACAAAATAGCAACTTACCCTGCATCACACAAAAACCACCAGGCTTTGACTTACCACGCAACACATGGTCTGTGCTGAACCGAATCAGAACCCAACACGGCAGATGTGGTTACATGATGCACAAATAGGGTAAACGACCATCCCCACTCTGTGACTGTGGACAACCACAAACCATCTATCACATCACAGAACAGTGTCCCACAAGATTATATCATGGCAAGTCAGAGGATTTCCTGATGGCGACTCCAGAGTCGATAGACTTTGTAAATAAGTTAGACGTGCGTTTGTGAACCTATGTATTGTCTTATACAAAATATATGTAAATGTAAATGTGTCAGGTGCCATACGCTAAAATAAAATGTGGTCCTGGTTCGATGGTAGCTTCTTAATGTCCAATGGTAAAGCTGTTGACTTCTCTCGACCTAGGCTCGATGGTAGGCCTCAGGTCACTACAGTTCTATTTGATTGGTTGGTTGCTGTTGATTGTTGGATGCATCCTGTTCTTATTTGCCTGGAAGTAGCATCACCGGTGATGTATGATGGAGGCTCCCGAAGGGAGAAAGATTGATTTTTTCCCAAAAACTAAAATACAAAATGTGTATAAGTTTTGACATCAAGAAGCAGAAACCAAAATATGCCAAGTCTGGTATTCTTTTAAGAAATAATCAGAGAGAGTAGCAGATGACAAGAATAAATTAAATGGAATTAAGATCGATACTAGTTAAATTATCTGATTATAGTCCAGGGCGCATCTGTTTTGAGATAGACGTTGAGAGGTGACTCAAATTTTTTTGCAGAAATTGCTTGAAAATAAATCAAATAATAATATTTGAGTTGTCCTCCCTCTCAAAAAGGTCCGGAACATTGTTTAAATAATCAAAATGCCAAAAAAGGAAAAATTCGATTTTTTTCTTCGTTTTTTGATTATAACTTTAAAAGTATTCATTCTCGAGAAAAGTTGTACTGACCTAAAAGTTGCGTAATTGAATTTCCTATAATATAGAATTAGTTAAAACTTTAAAAAATAGTCACCCTAGTTGCAAAATCGCAATAATTGCGGAAAAACCATACAAAAACAAGTATTCGCATTTTACGTTTTTCAACCATTTATGCTACACATAGAACCTTCATATTTCACCCAGAAAAACTATATGATACTCTAAAATAACACTGTAAATTTAATTAAGAGCGGTTCAATAGATTTTGCAAAATAAATTTTGCAATCCAGCTTTCGCAAAAAAAATTCATTTTTTCAAAATGTTACAGGACTGAAAATAAAGCAGATAGCAAGTTGAAATTTTTTTTGGCTTATAGAAGTATACTGTACCTTTTATTTGCAATTTGCAAAATTAAAATCGATTAATTATCACGGCGTCAGGAAATTTTTTTAATAAACAATAATTTTTGGTGCTACGCGCAGGACAGCGGTGTTCGATTCACACAAGTGGATTTCCACCAAAATTTCTTCCAATGTTTATCTAATATATTATTTTCTTACTTTAAATTTTGTTGTATTTTAATATTTTAATTCCACAAAAATCAAACTAATTTTATTATTGTTTGTGAAATATTGTTTAAACAGTTGTATATATTTAAAAATAATAAACTTTTATTTTTTAAGTTAAAATATATGAACAAAGAAAGTTTTTGCTAATAAAAGTGTTATTTCAAAGGATAGAGTACGTGTTTTTATTTTGCAATCAACAAATTTATTTATTTATATCGAAATTTAATAAAAATTAAAATGTATCAATCATTATCAAAGGTCATTGGAATGCCCAATCAGAGCAAACTATCCGCTGTCCTGCGCGTAGCACCAATAATTAATGTTTATTTAAAAAAATTCCTAACGCCGTGGTGTTAATCGATTTTAATTTTGCAAAATTGCAAATGAATGGTACAGTAGACTTCTATAAGCAAAAAAATTTCAACTTGCTATCTGCTTTATTTTCAGTCCTGTAACATTTTGAAAAAATGAATTTTTTTTACGAAAGCTGGATTGCAAAATTTATTTTGCAAAATCTATTAAACCGATCTTAATTAAATTTACAGTATTGTTTTACTGTATCATATAATTTTTCTGGGTGAAATATGAAGGTCCTATGTGTAGCATAAATGATTGAAAAACGTAAAATGCGAATACTTGTTTTTGTATGGTTTTTTTAGCAATTATTGCTATTTTGCAACAAGGGTGACCATTTTTTAAATTTTTAACCCATTCTATATTGTAGGAAATTTAATTACGCAACTTTAACGTTAGTACAACTTTTCTCTGAACTTAATACTTTTAAAGTTATAATCAAAAAAACGAAGGAAAAAATCGAATTTTTCCTTAATTTTTTGACATTTTATTATTTAAACAATGTTCCGGACCTTTTTGAGAGGGAGGATAACTCAAATATTATTATTTGATTTATTTTCAAGCAATTTCTGCAAAAAAATTTGAGTCACCTCTCAACGTCCAAATGTACTAATATTTTTACAGATGCGCCCTGGTCTATTACTAAAAGTATATCAATAGGTGAAATGAAATATTCGAACACATGCTTTTAGAAGATGGGAGTTAGGTATAAAAAATACTATAAAAACTGTTAAGTGTTGAACTGTGATTGATATGATAATATTCTTACCAAAAGAGATGATTTGATAAGATAAATAGCTGGTACCAGCCTGTAATTGGCTTTTATAGCGAAATTAACAAATAGAAGAAAATTATTACTAATGAAATATTAAAGAAAATAAAGTAAAATAATTATTAAAAATAAAATATCAAAGATATGACATTTGTAACGTTAAAACACTCAGCCTTATAAATTGATACCAAGCTTTTACTCTACAACCAGATTCTAAAACGTAAGTGGACGTATGGCATCCAACTGTGGAGTTGTACCAAAAAAAAACTAATATTAAAATAATCCGGACTTTCAAAAATAAAGTATTGCGGTGCATTGTTACTGCACCTTGTTACATCCGCAACCAAGTTATCCACAGAGACCTAGGGTGGGGTATGTTGATGAAGAAATCCAAAAAATCGCATGCAGGCATGAAGAAAGGTTTTCACAGCGTCAAAATAGTCCAGAGAAATAAGATTTTTCTCATGACACATCCCCTTCCAGGCCGAAACCAAATTTTTTGAGTAGTATGGACATCTATATTAATAACCTATATGTTTAATGCACTCGATTTTGATGATATACATAGTTATAAACAAATAAATATCAAAAAACGGTAAATTTTCGGTATTTTCGTTTACTACTAAAAAGTGAAGCATTCAAAACAAATTTGAGAATAAGAAACTCATAAATCATATAAAAAACTTCAATATGGTGTTAGCTGAATATGTCTATCACTGTTTGTTGCTTGGAAAATTACATAAATTTTGAGATTTTATAAGTAATGTTCATAACTTATGTAAAAATTAAGTT